>NW_028318656.1:1341666-2012500 GCF_062004578.1 Staurois parvus | reverse complement strand
GCCTCACCAGACCAGTGTAAGCCAGCAACGGTGTTCCTGATCACCGCCTCATCAGACCAGTATAAGCCATCAACAGTGTTCCTGATCACCGCCTCACCAGACCAGTGTAAGCCAGCAACGGTGTTCCTGATCACCGCCTCATCAGACCAGTGTAAGACAGCAACGGTGTTCCTGATCACCACCTCACAAGACCAGTGTAAGCCAGCAACGGTGTTCCTGATCACCGCCTCACCAGACCAGTGTAAGCCAGCAACGGTGTTCCTGATCACCGCGTCACCAGACCAGTGTAAGCCAGCAACGGTGTTCCTGATCACCGCCTCACCAGACCAGTGTAAGCCAGCAACGGTGTTCCTGATCACCGCGTCACCAGACCAGTGTAAGCCAGCAACGGTGTTCCTGATCACCGCCTCACCAGACCAGTGTAAGCCAGCAACGGTGTTCCTGATCATCACATCAATACAGTGTTGCAAGATCAGTGTAAGAAGCAAAAGTGTTCCTGATCACAGCCACACAAGTTCCAGTGTCACCAGAAAAGTGTAATCCAGCAACAGTGTCCCTGATCATAGCCACAGCAGTGCAATTGTTAGCAGGCCAGTGTATTTCAGCAGCAGTGTTCTTGATCACTAGACACACCAATCCCCATGTAACCAGACCAGTGTAAGCTAGTAACATTATTCTGGATCGCCTCAACACCAGTGCCAGTGTCACCAGACCAGTGTAAGGCAGAAACAATGTTCCTGATCAGTGCTACATCAGTCCCAGTGTCACTAGACTGGTGTACACCATCATCAATGTTTCTGATCACTGCAAGACCAGTCCAAAGTGTCACTAGACCAATGTAAGCCAGCACCAGTATTCCTGATCACTGCCTCACCAGACCACTGTAAGCCATCAACAAAGTTCCTGATCATCACATCAATGCAGTGTTGCAAGATCAGTGTAAGCCAGCATCAGTGTTCCTGATCACAGCCACAGCAGTCCAATTGTCAACATACCTGTGTATTTCAGCAACAGTGTTCTTGACCACTAGACACACCAATCCCTGTGTCACAAGACCAGTGTAAGCTAGTAACATTATTCCGGATTGCCTCCACACCAGTCCCAGTGTCACCAGACCAGTGTAAGCCAGCAACAGTGCTCCTGATCACTGCTACATCAGTCCAAGTGCCACTAGACCAATGTAAGCCAGCAACAATGTTCCTGATCTCTGCTATATCAGTCCCAGTGTCACTAGACTGGTGTACACCATCATCAATGTTCCTGATCACTACAAGACCAGTCCAAAGTGTCACTAGACCAATATAAGCCAGCAACAGTGTTCCTGATCACTGCCTCACCAGACCAGTGTAAGGCATCAACAGTGTTGCTGATCAGGTCACACCTATACAGTGTTGCAAGATTAGTGTCAGCCAGCCACAGTGTTTCTTATCACTGCTACAGCAATCCCAGTGTCACCAGACCAGTGCAGCCAGCAACAGTGTTGCTGATCACCGCCACACAAGTCCCAGTGTCACCAGACCAGTGCAGCCAGCAACAGTGTTTCTGATCACCGCCACACAAGTCCCAGTGTCACCAGACTGGTGTAAGCCTGTCATAGTGTTCCCGATCACTGCCACTTGAGTTCAAGTATCACCAGACTAGTGTAAGCCAGCAAAAGTGTTCTAGATCACAGCCACACCAGTCCCAGTGTCAACAGATCAGTGTATTTCAGGAACAGTGTTCTTAATTACTAGCCACACCAGCCCCAGTGTTACCCGACCAATGTAAGCTAGCAACAGTGTTCCCGATCACCGCCATACCAGTTCCAGTGTTGCCACACCAGTGCAGCAACCAACAGTGTTTCAGATTGCTACCACTCTAGTCTTGTCGTCACCAGACCAGTGTAAGCCATCAAGTATTTCTAATCACTGTCATACCAGTGACAGTGTCACCTGACCAGCGCAGCCAGCAACAATGTTCCTGTTAGCAAGCCACACCAAAGTCAGTGTCACCAGAGCCAGTGCAGCCATCGTCATCAAAAGCGTTTTTGTACATTTTTTTAAATGCAATATAAAAAAACAAGACTAAAGATCATGTTAATTTTTTATTTTTTTTACTAACAAGTTCATGATACATTTTTTACCTGCTTGGAGTTCTATTGTAAAGCCCAATTCTAGCTTTGGCAAAAAGTAAGCGAAAAATGGATCCCCCACAGCTCTGGCTGCTATAGTCACCTAGTCTCCGGCGCTGTGCCCTGCAGACAGACTGATGCAGAGATGCAGTACCCCTCCTTTACCAGGTGACTGGTACCCAGCGTGAACTCCCTTTCCAATTCTTATGAGCTCAGGGGCCATTTTATGGTATTTCTCTCTGCAACATCAGGGATCCAGAGAGAGAGGCGTGAAGAGGACCTGTGACGTTACAGCATTGGAGTAAAAACACCTGCAAAAAAGGTATAGTGTATTATTATTATTATTATTATACAGGATTTATATAGCGCCAACAGTTTGCTCAGCGCTTTACAATATAACGGGAGACAATACAGCAACAATACAGTTCAATACAAGAGGGATAGGAGGGCCTGATCCTGGGAGCTTACAATGTAAAAGGGAGGGGCTGGTGGAACAAAAGTTAATAACTGTGGGGGATAAACTGATATGAGGAATAAAAGATTCTGTTATTCGCTGAAGGCAGGATAGGCTTCCCTGAAGAGATCGGTTTTCAGGGATTGTCTAAAAGTGAGCAGCATAGGCAATAGTCGGATAGATTGGGGTAGAGCATTCCAGAGGATGGGGGAGACTCTGGAGAAGTCCTAGAGACGAGCATGGGAGGAGGAGACAAGGGAGCTAGAGAGCAGGAGGTCGTGCGAGGCGCGGAGAGGACGGTTTGGGTGATATTTGGAGACAAGATTGGTGATGTATACTGATTTGTCTTCTTGTGCTGCTTCTTCCATCCTTTTCACATCCCAGCCCTGCTGTACAGGACTATAAGAGGCTCTTACCAGTTCTATTTCAGGTACTTACATTTCTTCCCAAAATGGGAGGAGGAGACAAGGGAGCTAGAGAGCAAGAGGTCGTGCGAGGAGCGGAGAGTATGGTTTGGGTGATATTTGGAGACAAGATTGGTGATCTAATTTGGGGCAGAGTTATAAATGGCTTTATATGTTATTATTAATGTTTTGAATTTTATCCGTTGGGCAATAGGTAGCCAGTGGAGGGATTGGCCGAGAGTGGTGGCAGATACGGAACGGTTAGTAAGGTGAATGAGTTTGGCAGCAGCATTCATGATAGACTGAAGAGGGGATAGCCTGCGATTCGGTAGGCCAATGAGGAGGAAGTTACAATAGTCAAGGCGAGAGATAACCAGGGAGTGAATAAATTGCTTAGTGGTTTCTGAGGTTAGGAACGGGCGTATCTTGGAGATGTTGCGGAGGTGAAGTCTACAAGATTTGGACAGTGATTGGATTTGGGGCTGAAAGGACAGATGGGAGTCTAGGATTACACCTAGTACCCTGGCATGAGGGGAGGGACTGATGGTTGTATTATTGGTCTTGATGGAGAAGTCAGGGGAGGGGGCACGGGCTGGGGGGAATACTAAGAGCTCAGTTTTGGAAAGATTGAGTTTGAGGAAGTGGAGTGACATCCATGCCGATATGTCACTTAGTAGGTTAGTAATGCGAGAGGAGACTGAAGGGGTGAGGTGAGGAGTAGAAGGCTAGATTTCTGTGTCATCAGCATAGAGATGGTACTTAAAGCCATGGGAGTTTATCAAGTGACCAAGGGAGGAGGTGTAGATGGAGAAAAGAAGGGGTCCAAGGACAGAACCTTGAGGGACCCCTACAGAAAGAGGGAGTGGAGAGGAGAGACAGAGTTATAGGTAACACTGAAGGAGCGCTGCGATAGGTAGGAGGAGGACCAGGAGAGAGCAGAGTCTCGCAGGCCAAGAGAGTGGCGTTTTTTATGAGGAGGAGGGGATGGTCAACAGTATCAAAAACAGCAGAGAGGTCAAGTAGTAAGAGTACGGAGTATTGACATTGGTTTTAGCAGTTAGTAAATCATTAGTGAGTTTTAGTGGGCTAGTTTCAGTGGAGTGTAGTGAGCGAAAGCCAGACTGTAAAGGGTCAAGAAGGTTGTCAGTGAGGTAGGAGCTCAGGCGATGGTAGACTAAGCGTTCTAAGAGTTTCGAGGTAAACAGGAGCAGGGAGATGGGTCTTAAGTTGTTCAGGTTGGTGGGGTTCAGGGAGGGCTTTTTAAGTATGGGAGTGATGTGTGCATGCTTTAGAGGAGTGGGGAAGGCACCATTGGAGAGGGAGAGATTGAAGATGTGAGGGAGCATAGGACAGAAGAAGAGGGTGACCGTAGTAGATATGAGGGGACAGGATCCAGGGGGCAGGTAGTGAGACAGGCTTCTGAGAAAACTTTAGTGACCTCTTCGGTAGTAGCACAGTCAAAAGAGGAAAGTGTTGAGGGAAGTTTAGCAGAAGGTATGCAAAGTGGGATGGATGTCTGTGCAGTAGAGATGCCCCTACAAATTGCATCAATCTTGTTTTTGAAATGATTTGCAATCTCGTAAACTGTGAGTGAGTTACTGGGTGGAGGTGGAGAAAGTAGAGAGTTAAAAGTAGGAAAGAGATGACAAGGAATGGATGACAAGGTATTGTATGTTAAGAAAGCAGATTTATATAGGGTGAATGCTTGCTCAGATTTGGTTTTACGCCACAATCGCTCAAGTGCACGACTATGTCGCTTAAGATTTCTGATGTCGTCAGTCTGTCATGGTTGTAATGGTCAGGTTCTGATATTTCGTGTAGCTAGAGGAGCAAGTGAGTATGGTCAGAAGGGGAAGAAGAACCTGAACCTGGAGCTGGCCATCTTGATTGGTCTGCAAGGATTGATGTCACCCCCCCATATACAGGCGTGCAGTCAACCTGGCACACAGGCCATGTGCTGGAATGTAAACTGAGCTGCGCATGAGCAGCTCAGTGTATATTCTACAGAAGACTGTGATCAGGTAGGTAGTTTGAATTTATGGCCAAAGACCAGCACCTGTAAGAAGCCAAGTGCTTGCGAGGGACCTCAGACCACTGAAGGAGAGGTACCGTATTTTTCGCTCCATAAGACGCACTTTTTTCCCCCAAAAAAGGGGGGGAAATGTCAGTGCATCTTATGGAGCGAATATGGAGCGGCCAGTCCGGTATTTCCACCGCTGCCGTGTCAGAATACCGGGTTTGGCCGCTCAGCCCTACAGTGGGACCTTACCTGTTCCTCTATGCAGTGCCGCGCTGTCTTCCCGGCTTCTGTAGTGTGGGCGCTCGGCTTGACAGCTGGGTGCCCAGTGCGCATGAAGCGGTGCGCTTTGTGAATGGTAAGGCGGCACCTGGGACACATGACAGGTCCCAGAAGTCGCCGGACCAATCACAAAGCCCAGCGCTTCTCGCTCATGCGCACTGGGCACCAGGCTGTCAAGCCGAGCGCCCACACTACAGAAGCCGGGAAGACAGCACGTGGCTGGATAGAGGAACAGTTAAGGTCCCACTGCAGAGCGGACACTAACCAAAAAAAACTCCGTGGAAGTAAGAGTGGGTACCTGTCAAATTCAGGTACCTGCTCCCCCCCTGCCCAAAGGTCAGCAGTCATCTCCTGTACTGTCCACAGTCTCTGGTCATCTCCTGTGCTGTCTGCAGTCTCTGGTCATCCCCTGTACTGTGTCTGCAGTCTCTGGTCATCTCCTGTACTATGTCTGCAGTCTCTGGTCATCTCCTGTACTATGTCCGCAGTCTCTGGTCATCTCCTGTACTACGTCCGCAGTCTCTGGCCATCTCCTGTACTACGTCCGCAGTCTCTGGTCATCTCCTGTACTACGTCCGCAGTCTCTGGTCATCTCCTGTACTGTGTCCGCAGTCTCTGGTCATCTCCTGTACTGTGTCCGCAGTCTTTGGTCATCTGCTGTACTGTGTCCGCAGTCTCTGGTCATCTCCTGTACTGTGTCCGCAGTCTCTGGTCATCTCCTGTACTGTGTCCGCAGTCTCTGGTCATCCCCTGTACTGTGTCCGCAGTCTCTGGTCATCTCCTGTACTGTGTCCGCAGTCTCTGGTCATCTCCTGTACTGTGTCCGCAGTCTCTGGTCATCTCCTGTACTGTGTCCGCAGTCTCTGGTCATCTCCTGTACTGTGTCCGCAGTCTCTGGTCATCTCCTGTAGTATGTCTGCAGTCTCTGCTCATCTCCTGTACTATGTCCGCAGTCTCTGGTCATCTCCTGTACTGTGTCCGCAGTCTCTGGTCATCTCCTGTACTGTGTCCGCAGTCTCTGGTCATCTCCTGTACTGTGTCCGCAGTCTCTGGTCATCTCCTGTAGTATGTCTGCAGTCTCTGCTCATCTCCTGTACTATGTCCGCAGTCTCTGGTCATCTCCTGTACTGTCCGCAGTCTCTGGTCATCTCCTGTACTGTGTCCGCAGTCTCTGGTCATCTTCTGTACTATATCTGCAGTCCATTGGTTTAGAATATTTTTTTCCTGTTTTCTGCCTCTAAAACCTAGGGGCGTCATGCTCAGGTGCGTCTTATGGAGCGAAAAATACGGTAAGTAAAAAACTGATGAAAAACTGGCATAAAATATATAAAATTAAGAAATATAAATAGGGGTATATACCCCATACACCTAAACCTTAACTCTAATTTATAACCCTAACCGAAAACTTAATCCCTAACATTAACAAAGAAATAAAAACAAAAATGAATAAATAATAAATGTACTATTATTGAATATTTATTTTAATACATTAATAATAGTAATAAATAAATTAATGAATTATTTTGCACATAACTCTAATCCTAACCCATAATCCTACTCCCTTACAAAAAAATAAAAACAAAAATTAATAAATAAAAAAAAATAATAAAGAAATGCTGATGAAAAAGCTAAAAAAGCGAAAAACCTAGCAACAAATGGTGAAACAGATGATATTTTTTTTTATTGGCTATTTAAAAAAATGCCAAAGTTCAACTACGCGCATCAAAACACGTGACAAAACAACAGAAAAAAAAAAAAACGTTCAGGTGTGAATGCAGCCTCAGACCTCTGCATTCATTATGAAAATCAAGTAAATGGTGAGCAGCTGAACACAATCTTGTAGACGAGACAGGTCCATAGATACAATGTGTGTGGGGAAAAAAAGGACAGATCTATACCTTTAAAATCACGCACTAATAAACATTAAAACCAATTAATTTTTTTCTAATCTGCATAAACTTTAACCATCAAACATGTGATCATCATGTATTTAAACCTGTACTGTATGTGTTCTTTTTATATTTACTGTAAGTAAATGAAATAACATAAAAACAACAAAGTGGAGATTTACTAAAACTGGAGAGTGCAAAATCTGGTGCAGCTCTGCATAGTAACCAATCAGCTTCCAGGTTTTATTGAGAAAGCTTCATTGAACAAGCTGAAGTTAGAAGCTGATTGGCTCCCATGCACAGCAGAACCAGGTTTTGAGTGCTTCAGTTTTAGTAACTCTTCCCAAGTGTCCTCAGTCTCTATACATAAGCATCCAACTGTGAAAACTGCAGATTATTGCTTTCATAAACTCTGCAGACTATTGCTCTTGTGTCCCATAAGCTCCAGTGCCAACGTGCAAAACATGAAAAAAGACAACAACCGTCTCATATACAGTGTGACAGATCCAACCAGGACAAGGGGCGTTGGAGGGGACTAGGGGTTAGACTTCTAACCACTGATTATGGTCCATGGAGGAGACCAAGGATTTTGTCTGCTCTCTCCAGAGTATGGAGGGGAGCCAGGTCCTGAAACCCTTTGACTGGCCAGAAGTATCTACCGGGATTATGCAGCAAGGAAATCCCCAGGACAGTGGCGCATCCAGTGCCATCTTAACAGCATCATGGGCCCCTGGGCAAAGTAATCCACTGGGTCCCCTGCCAGTCTGCATCAAGTATTCACATCACAGTGTCCTCTTACATTAGGTGTCCCCATCACATTGTCCCTTGACATCAGGTGTCCTCATCTATCAGGTGTTCCCCATCACAGTGTCCCCTGACATCAGGTGTCCCCTGTCACAGTGTCCCCTGACATCAGGTATCTCCCGTCACAGTGTCCCCAGACATCAGGTGTCCCCTGTCACAGTGTCCCCTGACATCAGGTGTCTCCCGTCACAGTGTCCCCAGACATCAGGTGTCCCCAGACATCAGGTGTCCCAATTACAGTGTCCCCAGACATCTGGTGTACCCATCAGTGTTCCTAACACTCATTTGTTCTCATTCATCAGGTATACACCATCATAGTGTCCCCTGACATCAGGTGTCCCCATCACAATCTCCCCAGACATCAGGTGTCCCCATCACAGTCTCCCCAGACATCAGATGTCCCCATCACAGTGTTCCCATCCTTCAGGTGTCCCCATCACAGTGTCCCCAGATATCAGGTTTCCCCATCACAGTGTCCCCAGACATCAGGTGTCCCCATTCATCAGTTGTCCCCATTCATCAGGTATCCCCGTCACAGAGTCCCCTGATATCAGGTGTCCCCATCACAGTGTCCACTGACATCGGTGTCCTCATCAGTGTTCCCGGACATCAGGTGTCTCCATCACAATGTTCCAATCCATCAGGTGTCCCCCATCACAGTGTCCCCAGACCTCAGGTGTCCTCATCAGTGTCCCCTGACATCAGGTGTCCCCCATAACAGTGTCCCCAGACATCAGGTGTCCCCATCACAGTGTAACCCGAACATCAGGTGTCCCCATTACAGTGCTCCCAGACATCAGGTGTACCCATCAAAGTGTCCTCAGACATCAGGTGTCCCCATCAGTGTGCCCATCACTCCTTTGTTCTCATTCATCAGGTATCCCCCATCACAGTGTCCCCTGACATCAAGTGTCTCTATCACAGTGTCCCCAGACATCAGGTGTCTCTATCACAGTGTTCACATCGATCAGTTGTCCCCATTCTTCAGGTATCCCCCATCACAGTGTCCCCATTCATCAGGTATCCCCATCACAGAGTCCACTGACATCAGGTGTCCTCATCAGTGTTCCCAGACATCAGGTGTCTCCATCACAATGTTCCCATCCATTAGGTGTCCCCATCACAGTATCCCTAGACATCAGGTGTCCTCATCAGTGTCCCCTGACATCAGGTGTCCCCCATAACAGTGTCCCCAGACATCAGGTGTCCCCGTCACAGTGTAACCCGAACATCAGGTGTCCCCATTACAGTGCCCCCAGGCATCAGGTGTACCCATCAAAGTGTCCTCAGACATCAGGTGTCCCATCAGTGTACCCATCACTCATTTGTTCTCATTCATCAGGTATCCCCCATCACAGTGTCCCCTGACATCAGGTGTCCCTATCACAGTGTCCCCAGACATCAGGTGCCTCCATCACAGTGTTCCCATCCATCAGGTGTCCCCAGATATCAGGTGTCCCCAGACAACAGGTGTCCCCATCACAGTGTTCACATCAATCAGTTGTCCCCATTCTTCAGGTATCCCCCATCACAGTGTCCCCATTCATCAGGTATCCCCATCACAGAGTCCCCTGATATCAGGTGTTCCCATCACAGTGTCCACTAACATCAGGTGTCCTCATCACAGTGTCCCCAGACATCAGGTGTCTCCATCACAATGTTCTCATCCATTAGGTGTCCCCATCACAGTATCCCCAGACATCAGGGGGTTTATTTACTAAAGCTGGAGAGTCCAAAATCAGACTCCCTTCTGCATAGAAACCAATCAGCTTCTAACCTCAGCTTGTTCAATGAAGCTTTGGCAATGAAACCTGGAAGCTGATTGGTTTCTATGCAGAAGGGAGTCTGATTTTGGACTCTCCAGCTTTAGTAAATAAACCCCTATGTGTCCCCATCACAGTGTCCCCAGACATCAGAGTTGTACTCCCCTTTCCCCTTGTGCTCACAGATCCCATGTGCTGTTCCCACCTGTAATGAAGGCAGCTTCTCCTTCCTCTCCCCTGCTCAGGCTGAGATCAGTTCTCAGTCTCAGTGTGGGTATACCTCCACCCCCTGAACGAGTGAAGACAAGTTGAATCCTCTCTACAGCATCATCCAGCTGCTTCTTCAGACAGAAGAAACAGTTACTCCTGTCAAAGAAAAACAGCACAAGCAGACAAATCACCTGTGCACCCCCCTAACACAGCACACTGGCTTCCCCCATGTCCTAGCCCTGATCATGAGGCCCCCATGCACCTGGGGCCCCTGGGCAGAATCTGCAGGAACATTGTGTGAGACAGATCATGCAGACACACCTTTACCAGCGGGGGTATGGAACTCTTCTTGGGCATATTCCTTATCTTACCCTGGGTGGTCCTCCAGAGCTGCATAATGCAGCATTTGTCCATTTTGCCCCAACTGCTACCAACTTTATAAAGTTTATAAACAATACAAATCTCTCCCTTGTCAGCATGAACATGCTGATTTGTATTGCTCTGCGTAGCAGAGCAATACAAAGCAACTTGTGTACACAGTAAATCACACCCAGCACACAGTTAACCCTTTGATATCCCCAGATGTTAACCCCTTCCTGCCCAGTGTCAGTAGTACAGTGTCAGTGCTTTTTATTAGCATTGATCACTCTATTAGTGTCACTGGGGATGTCAGTGGCAGTTAGTCCCCCCCCCCCCCCCCCCGTGTCCAGTCCAGCAGTCCTTATACAAGTCGCCGATCGCTGCCATTACTAGTGAAAAAAAAAATTCCAGTATATATACCGCCATTTGTAGACACTATAACGTTCACGTAAACCAATTCATTTACACGTATTGGGATTTTTATTTTAGCAAAGACATGTCGCAGAATACATTTTGGCCTAAATTTGTGATGAAATTTGATTTTTTAAATTTTTTTATTGGACATGTTTAATAGCAAAAAGTCAATGTTTTTTTTTTCAAAATTGTCGGACTTTTTTTGTTTTTATCGCAGGTGATCAAATACCACCAAAAGAAAGCTCTATTTGTGGGGAAAAAAAGGAAATACATGTCATTTATGTACAGTGTTGCATGACTGCGCAATTGTTAGTTAAAATAACACAAAGCCGTATCACAAAAAATGGCCTGGTCAAGAAGGGGTAAAGTCCTCTGGAGACCAAGTGGCTAAAGGGCGTAATTTCCTCATTTCACTTCCTCACTACCTGTCACAGCTTTGGAGACTCTAAAATGCCAGGAGAGTATAAACATCCCCCCCCAAATGACCCCTTTTTGGAAAGCAGACACCCCAAGATAGTTGCTAAGAGGCATGGTGAGTAGTTTAAAAAACAAAAAAGAAAAATTCCCAGCTCTAACTTGCCAGCCAGCCTGAAAACAAACCGAATTAACCTGTCTAACAGTATGCGTTAACAACAGGGGTTTAGTTAGCACACATTTGCAAACTCATGCATAAGCTGCAGAGCCTTGTCACTGCACCCCAGTATTCTGTAGTTCCTAACTCTCCAATTTTAAGAGCCCCCATAGTAGAGGCACATGTATTTAATGGATAGACCAAGGGCAGATGGACCTCGAGAATCCTGATGATTGATATGCCGATGAGTCAATAGCGGCACTGGTAGAGTGCACCCCCTACCCAGAAATACAAAATCGCGTATAGATACGTGATTTTGCGCATCCCTGCCCCCTGTAGAAGTACTTCTGCTATAGGGCAGCCGGGAAGCGGTTAAGCTGTGTTCCCTTTTATGAATGCTACTCCCTGCTGCTTTATAAAGTTGGTAGTAGCCGGGGCAAAATGGACAAATGCTGCATATATGTGTAAATTAGTTGGTTTACGTGGAAGTTATAGCGTTTACAAATGGCGGTATATACTGGAATTTATTTTCTATTTTTTATACTAGTAATGGCGATCAGCGACTTATAGCGGGACTGCGGCAGGCATTCTGACACTGGGGGGGAGGGACTGACTAACTGCCACTGACATCCCCAGTGACACTAATACACTAATAAAAAGCACTGACACTGTACTAATGATACTGGGCAGGAAGGGGTGCACATCTGGGGCGATCAAAGGGTTAACCGTGTGCTGTTTTACTGTACATGCTGTGTGTGTTTTACTAGGGAAACATACTGCTGTGTATTTCTCTGCTGTGCTGAGAAATACACAGCAGCATGTTATTGCTGGCAGGAGAGAGACCTGAGTTGTTTACACATAGGTCTCTCCCAGGGGCGGACTGACAACTCATGGGGCCCCAGGGCAATAGGGGATCATGGGGCCCCTGTGTCCTTGACCACACTCAAATCACACCCAAAAAAGCCTATAAAAGGTACCAGGGGCATTTCATGGGGCCCCCTACTGACCCCGGGCCCTCAGGCAGTGCCCGAGTGCTCGAATGGTCAGTCCGACCCTGGTCTCTCCCCTGTCAGTGATACTTGGCGATCGTCAGGCGGGGAATCTCCAGCGGGGGACCCAGTGATCGACATCTGTAGCTGCCAATGGCGGCACAGGTAGGGTGGCGTGCGCCCCCTACCCAGAAATGCAAAATCATGCATATATCCGTGATTCTGCACAGCCCTGCCCCCCTGTAGCAGTACTTCTGCTGTAGGGCGGCGGGGAAGCGGTTAAAAGCCTGAAGGTGGTCATTTGTTTTCGGCCTTCGTACTGGGCTGGGCTCCCAAAAAGTCTCACACATGTGGTATCCCCATACCCAGGAAAAGCAGAATGTGTTTTGAGGTGCAATTCCACATATACCTGTGGCAT
This sequence comes from Staurois parvus, assembly GCF_062004578.1. NCBI lineage: Eukaryota > Metazoa > Chordata > Amphibia > Anura > Ranidae > Staurois > Staurois parvus. Next base: position 1,999,815 of record NW_028318656.1, on the reverse strand, counting down.
GTGTAAAAAATATCTCAACGTAACAACGTGGAAAAAAAAAGTAATTTTTTTCAAGAATCACTTATTAATTTTTTTAAAATTGGCGGTCTGGCCTAAAATGCGACAGATGGGAATGCGCAAAAAAGTGCGAGCACTCGGACACACCTTCTGGAGTGAACAAGTCCTCACTTTGCGGCTGAGTATGTATTATGAAAAGAACGCTGCACTACATGCAAGAGGGAAAACAAAAACAACATGGGGGTGAGGGGGTGGGGTGGAGTTGAATGCCACTTTAATGTGGCTTGTCACATTTACAGGCAAGCCAATTGGGGCTGCACCACAACTTTGTGACAAAAGCCTGGCTGGTGGTTATGGCATGTTAGTTCCATACAAAATACTTGCCCTGCCTCTTAGCAAATACCTTTGGGTGTCTACTTTCCAATAAGGCGTAATTTGGGGGGGGGGGTACTATTTTGGCATTTTAGGGCCTCCAAAACTGTGATAGGTAGTGAGGACGTGAAATGAGGAAATTACGCCCTTTAAAAGCATGAAGGTGGTCATTTGTTTTTGGCCCCCGTCAGGGGCAGACTGACCATTTGGAAACTCGGGCACTGCCCGAGGGCCCGGGGTCAGTAGGGGGCCCCATGAGATGCCCCTGGTACCTTTTTCATAGGCTTTTTTGAGTTTGGGCAAGGACACAGGGGCCCCATGATCCTCTATTGCCTGGGGGCCGCATGAGTTGTCAGTCCGCCCCTGGCCCCTGTACGTAGCTAGGCTCCCAAAAACTCTCTCACATATGGTATCCCCATACTCGGCAGAAGTAGCAGAATGTGTTTTGGGGTGTAATTCCACATATACCAATGGCATGTGTGAGAAATATCTCAATAACGTGATAACTTTGTGCAGAAAGAAAAAAAAAGCTGTCATTGTTTCAAAAATCATTTTTGTCATTTGAGCACAAATTTTAAGCGTCTTGTCGTGTTGACAGGCAAGCTAATGGGGGTCACACCACAACCATGTGACAAAAGCCTGGCTGGCAGTTACGGCATGTTAGTTCCATGCAAAAAATAGGCATTCAGGAGGAGGCAAGATCAACTCATGACCAGATGGAAGCCGCTCTCTAAAAACCGATTCCACCACAAATCGCTTTTCAAAGAACCTAGTCTTCAAGTGCCCACAGAAATGGCCAAGGACCTTATGCTGGTGCTCAACGCATACCTCACAGGCAGCACCTGTCCTGCTGGCTCTCAGTACGCAGCTGCTAGGTCCTGGGCTATGTCCACTACCTGTTGGGCAACTGTGGGGTGGTGGGTGCTGAAATTCTCTGATGCGGATGATGGTGCCAGGTAACCTACCCACTGGGAGGCATTCATCCTGTGTCTCTGACCTCGCAGGCTCTTCTCTGAACTTTCCCCAGAAGCTAGATAAGCTGCTGGCGTCACCTAAAGAATGAGTGAGGCATATATTAAAGCTGAACTCCAGGCAGATAAGAAGGATATATGTAAATGAAAGCTGCTCTGTATTCATACATCCAAAACTACTGTATATTTGTGGGCAGCACAGTGGCTAAATGGTTAGCACTTCCGCCTGGCAGCACTAGGGTCGTTGGTTCAAATCACAACCACGGCACCACCTGCCTGGAGTTTTCATGTTCTCCCTGTGCCTGCGTGGGTTTCCTCGGGGTACTCTGGCTTCTCCTCACACTCCAAAGACAAGCTGGTCAGTTAGTTGGCTCCTGTCTAAATTGTCCCTAGTATGTGTATGTATGAATGTGAGTTAGGGACCTTAGATTGTACACCCCTTGAGGGTTAGGGACTGATGTCAATGTACATATATATGTAAAGTAAATGCTGCGTAAATTGACAGCACTTTATAAGTATGGTACCTGAAATAAATAAATAAAATACATTTTTAAACACAAGCAGTGTAACTGAATGTGACCCGATAGCAGCCTATAGCAGTCCTTGTGCAGCAGGGCTGGAGCGGGACAGGAAGAAGCAGAAAAGGACCCAATCGGTTCATGTGCCTATAGGAAGAGAGAGCAGAGTGACACAGAGATGAGCTCATCGCTGTGCTGCTTCTTCTTTCACTGTCCACTTGCAGGCTGGGGGTGGGTCCAGGGGACCTGGGCTCAGAGAAAGTGGGTTGAATGATGATGGCCATCAGAGTGAGGTCATGTGGTGGCAGAAATAAAGCAATGCGAAGGAAATCTCCTGAGTGAAGGGCAACATTCCAGCAAAAGCTGGTTTTATTATTTTATCCTTAATGGGCTGTTTATTTTTTCGATTAGAATTCGGCATTAGTGTTGCTTCTCGGGCTCTGATCTCGTACAGCCTCTTTGGAGCCACTTCCATGATTGTGAGAGTTTACAGAGCATTCAGACTGAGCCCGCCCCTGCAGAACGCCTTAATGGGTTAATCTACAGGAATGGTAGTGTGGCCTGGGACATATTGACTGAGCCCATTCTCACAGACCACATTCAGTGGGCAATTATACAGGAATGGTAGCATGGCCCAGGATGTATTGACTGAGCCAGCCCCCACAGACCGCCTTCAATGGGCCATTATACAGGAATTGTACTATAGCCCGGGACGTATTGACTGAGCCCGTCCACACAGACCGCCTTCTATGAGCCATTATAGAGGAATGGTAGTGTGGCCCGGGACGTATTGACTAAGCCCTCCCCCGCAGAATACCTTCTATGAGCCAATATGCAGTAATGTCTGCATGGTTCAGTCAGGTGTGCTTGTTTATGGAGTGAAGACTGAGACCGCCCCTGAGGAACCCCTTCATCGAGCAGCGCCAAGGTAACCCTCACCCCAATAGGGTCTCCTACAGTGAACTGTGTTGTACTGTTACAGATCAGCTTCAGTGTCAGTATTGGACCCCCCAATATATTCCTCCACACAGAAGGAGAGACCATTCTATCACAGAGCACAGGGAGTCACCATCTCATGGAATCATCAATCAGAGCACCTGACCCACTAATGTGGGCACAAACCATCACAGCAGCTTTCCATCCAAAGCTGCGCATGCGTCATTCCTGGCTTCAATCCCGTACTGCGCATGCGAGTCAAAATTATATTGATTTACCCTCAGCGCATGCGTCGATGAATTTCTGGTACTGCGTAGCAAGTTGAACCTGCCGTACTGCGCACGCTCAGAGCGAGGCCTCCTTTACGATAGAGGTCCTGCATAATAATAGGACAGGCGCCCGTCTCCCAGGAGATCAGAAAAGGGCGGGCTCAGGACGTCACTTCCTCCCGCGCATTTTTACTTCAGAGTCCATCGCGGAGTGACGTCTGTGTGCCGGGACCCGCTTCTCTGACAGACAACTACACCCTGTATACCGCGCTATGTACTCTGTATACCACCATACACCTATATACTACCACACCCTGTATACCATCACACTGCTATATACTCTGTATACCACCACACACCTATATACTCTATAGCGCACTATGTACTCTATATCAGTGTTTTTCAACCTTTTTTGTGCAAAGGCACACTTTTTTCATGAAAAAAATCACGAGGCACACCACCATTAGAAAATGTTAAAAAAATTTACCTCTGTGCCTATATTGACTATATATAAAGTAATTCTCTTGAATAGGAATCAAACACAAAGAAATTATTTTATAATTACTTTATTATGAAATAATAAAGTATTTTATAATTGGACCCGGGGGCCGGACCAAGAGTAGATGAATGATGTGTATGTGTCATCCATAGTAAGTATAGTAATATTCCCCCATAGTAAGCATAGTAATTAATCCCCCATATAGTAATTCATCCCCCATAGTAATTAATCCCCCATATAGTAATTCATCCCCCATAGTAATTCATCCTCCATATAGTAATTCATCCCCCATAGTAATTCATCCCCCATAGTAATTAATCCCCCATATAGTAATTCATCCCCCATAGTAATTCATCCCCCATAGTAATTAATCCCCCATATAGTAATTCATCCCCCATAGTAATTAATCCCCCATATAGTAATTCATCCCCCATATAGTAATTCATCCCCCATAGTAATTCATCCCCCATATAGTAATTCATCCCCCATAGTGTAATTCATCCCCCATAGTGTAATTCATCCCCCATAGTAATTCATCCCCCATATAGTAATTCATCCCCCATATAGTAATTCATCCTCCATATAGTAATTCATCCCCCATAGTAATTCATCCCCCATATAGTAATTCATCCCCCATAGCAATTCATCCCCCGTATAGTATTTCATCCCTCGTATAGTATTTCATCCCCCGTATAGTATTTCATCCCCCGTATAGTATTTCATCCCCCATATAGTATTTCATCCCCCATATAGTATTTCATCCCTCATATAGTATTTCATCCCCCATATAGTAATTCATCCCTCATATAGTATTTCATCCCTCATATAGTATTTCATCCCCCCATATAGTATTTCATCCCTCATATAGTATTTCATCCCCCCATATAGTATTTCATCCCTCATATAGTATTTCATCCCTCATATAGTAATTCATCCCTCATATAGTATTTCATCCCCCCATATAGTAATTCATCCCTCATATAGTATTTCATCCCCCCATATAGTATTTCATCCCCCCATATAGTATTTCATCCCTCATATAGTAATTCATCCCTCATATAGTATTTCATCCCCCCATATAGTATTTCATCCCCCCATATAGTATTTCATCCCCCCATATAGTATTTCATCCCTCATATAGTAATTCATCCCTCATATAGTATTTCATCCCTCATATAGTATTTCATCCCTCATATAGTATTTCATCCCCCATATAGTATTTCATCCCCCCATATAGTATTTCATCCCCTCATATAGTATTTCATCCCTCATATAGTATTTCATCCCCCCATATAGTATTTCATCCCTCATACAGTAATTCATCCCTCATATAGTAATTCATCCCCCATATAGTATTTCATCCCTCATATAGTATTTCATCCCCCCATATAGTATTTCATCCCTCATATAGTAATTCATCCCCCCATATAGTATTTCATCCCCCCATATAGTATTTCATCCCCCCATATAGTATTTCATCCCTCATATAGTAATTCATCCCTGATATAGTAATTCATCCCCCATATAGTATTTCATCCCCCCATATAGTATTTCATCCCTCATAAAGTAATTCATCCCTCATATAGTATTTCATCCCCCACAGTACTATTCCCCCCCCCCCCTTCTAGTAAGCCAAGTCCCCCGTGTCAATTCACTTACCTTTTGCGTTCCTCTCGCTGTCTTCCCGCGCCGTTCGGGTCTTCAGGGCGGACTGTGAGAGGAGCCTAGCTCCCCTCCCCTCACGTTCGGCACGCTGCCCCGCCTACACACATCCTGACAGCCACATCCGCAAGCCGGATTAAAAGGTCCGCGCGGACTTTTGGGGCTGCCAACCGAGAGGAGGCAGGGGAGCGGCCGACCGAGAGGAGGGAGGGGAGCAGGCGCCCGGCACACAGAAGAGCCGCATTAGACTGGGTAAAGAGCCGCATGTGGCTCGCGAGCCGCGGCTTGCCGACCACTGAATCATTAGATTCTAATGATTGGTCTATTTGTGAGCCGAAGCCACATGTTACAGATGAAATTGGAATTTTTCCCACGGCACACCAGACAATATCTCACGGCACACTAGTGTGCCGCGGCACAGTGGTTGAAAAACGCTGCTCTATATAACCACACCCTGTATACCGCGCTATATACTCTGTATACCACCACACCCTGTATACCGCGCTATATACTCTGTATATAACCACACCCTGTATACCGCGCTATATACTCTATATAACCACACCCTGTATACCGCGCTATATACTCTATATAACCACACCCTGTATACCGCGCTATATACTCTGTATATAACCACACCCTGTATACCGCGCTATATACTCTGTATACCACCACACCCTGTATACCGCGCTATATACTCTGTATATAACCACACCCTGTATACCGCGCTATATACTCTGTATACAACCACACCCTGTATACCGCGCTATATACTCTATATAACCACACCCTGTATACCGCGCTATATACTCTGTATACCACCACACCCTGTATACCGCGCTATATACTCTGTATACCACCACACCCTGTATACCGCGCTATATACTCTATATAACCACACCCTGTATACCGCGCTATATACTCTATATAACCACACCCTGTATACCGCGCTATATACTCTGTATACAACCACACCCTGTATACCGCGCTATATACTCTGTATATAACCACACCCTGTATACCGCGCTATATACTCTGTATACCACCACACCCTGTATACCGCGCTATATACTCTGTATACCACCACACCCTGTATACCGCGCTATATACTCTGTATATAACCACACCCTGTATACCGCGCTATATACTCTGTATATAACCACACCCTGTATACCGCGCTATATACTCTGTATATAACCACACCCTGTATACCGCGCTATATACTCTGTATATAACCACACCCTGTATACCGCGCTATATACTCTGTATATAACCACACCCTGTATACCGCGCTATATACTCTGTATACCACCACACCCTGTATACCGCGCTATATACTCTGTATACCACCACACCCTGTATACCGCGCTATATACTCTGTATACAACCACACCCTGTATACCGCGCTATATACTCTGTATACAACCACACCCTGTATACCACCACACCCTGTATACCGTGCTATATACTCTGTATACCACCACACTGCTATATACCGCGCTATGTACTCTGTATACCACCACACACACATATACCACCACACCCTGTATACCGCGCTATATACTCTGTATACCACCACACCCTGTATACCGCGCTATATACTCTGTATACCACCACACCCTGTATACCGCGCTATATACTCTGTATATAACCACACCCTGTATACCACCACACCCTGTATACCGTGCTATATACTCTGTATACCACCACACTGCTATATACTCTGTATACCACCACACTGCTATATACCGCGCTATGTACTCTGTATACCACCACACTGCTATATACTCTGTATATAACCACACACACATATACCACCACACCCTGTATACCACCACACCCTGTATACCGCGCTATATACTCTGTATACCACCACACACCTATATACCACGCTATATACTCTGTATACCACCACATCCTGTATACCGCACTATATACTCTGTATACCACCATATACCTATATACTCGGTATACCACCACACCCTGTATACTGAGCTATATACTACATACTCTGTACACCGTCACACCCTGTATACTGTGCTCTCTGCCACCACATACCTATATACTGTGCTGTATACTACATACTCTGTATACCACCACACCCTGTATACTGCGCTCTGTATACCACCACACCCTGTATACTACATACTCTGTATACCACCACATACCTATATACTGTGCTGTATACTACATACTCTGTATACCACCACACCCTGTATACTGCGCTCTGTATACCACCACACCCTGTATACTACATACTCTGTATACCACCACATACCTATATACTGTGCTGTATACTACATACTCTGTATACCACCACATACCTATATACTGTGCTGTATACTACATACTCTGTATACCACCACATACCTATATACTGTGCTGTATACTACATACTCTGTATACCACCACATACCTATATACTGTGCTGTATACTACATACTCTGTATACCACCACATACTTTATACTGCCAAGTGGAGGCACTGCACCCTGAAGGAGGAATTGGGGTGTGGACCTGGGGGTAAGTGATACCAGCATGTCTCATTCTATACCATTAGGTGAATTTTAAAGCAAAACTATACTTGCCTGCACTGCAGCACTGCGGTGTCCTGGAGCTCCCCGGCTGCCCGCTGTCATCATCTGGATACCAATCTCTGGCCGTCTTCATTGGCCAGGCTGAGGTGACATCGCTCCCGCGTACGCAGAGGAGTGCAGTCATCTCCGCATTGCCGAAATCCTTTACTGGGGTGCAGCCTAGGGTAAAGCAGAGGACAGGCAGGAAGAAACGAATGATGTCCGGACCAGAGGTGTATGTATGTTACTTGACTGCAAGTGATGCCTGCAGCTGTGCAATTTTAAAGCGTGACATGTTTGGTATCTTTTTACTGTACTTTAGCGGTACATCATGTTTTATATTTTACAAAAAAAATAGGGTTATGTATGAGGGATGTTCAATTCCTATCGCCAGACGCCTGGGACATGCAGTTTTGGGCGCCGGACAGGTAGTTTTTTTTTGGCCTTTAGCCCTACTGCGAGCAAGCAGCAGGGCTTACCTGTCAGGTGAAGAAATCAGTGGCAGCGCTGTCACTGATTGCTTTCACACAGTGTCAGCCTCTCCGCGCTCCCCACCCATCTGCTGACCCGACTCGCCGTCGTCTAAAAGGGAGGGAGAAGCCCACAGTGACGGCCTCTCCCCCCGCTATATGTCCCGGGCTCGCAGATTGGCAAGCGGAGACTGGTTCTGTGGGTGCCACGGGATGTGGTGTAGGGGAGGGAGGAGAGCGGACACATCCGCTCTGCTCCCTTTCCTCTCCTCCTGACCCGGAGGTGATATGACGTCATTTCTGGGTCCCCGTTCAACAGATTTCCGGTCATTGAGGCTGGGAAAGAATGTAATGCGGTGCCATATGCACCGCATTACGTTAAGTGTAGTACAGGGGAGACATGCAGGGTCTTTTAGACCCTGGATGTCTCAAGAAAGAGAACCTGTCACCAAAAATCACCACTTTTTGTCCCATATGTGATTTGATCGGTCTTTTAGACCCTGGATGTCTCAAGAAAGAGAACCTGTCACCAAAAATCACCACTTTTTGTCCCATATGTGATTTGATCGGTCTTTTAGACCCTGGATGTCTCAAGAAAGAGAACCTGCCACCAAAAATCACCACTTTTTGTCCCATATGTGATTTGATCGGTCTTTTAGACCCTGGATGTCTCAAGAAAGAGAACCTGTCACCAAAAATCACCACTTTTTGTCCCATATGTGATTTGATCGGTCTTTTAGACCCTGGATGTCTCAAGAAAGAGAACCTGTCACCAAAAATCACCACTTTTTGTCCCATATGTGATTTGATCGGTCTTTTAGACCCTGGATGTCTCAAGAAAGAGAACCTGTCACCAAAAATCACCACTTTTTGTCCCATATGTGATTTGATCGGTCTTTTAGACCCTGGATGTCTCAAGAAAGAGAACCTGTCACCAAAAATCACCGCTTTTTGTCCCATATGTGATTTGATCGGTCTTTTAGACCCTGGATGTCTCAAGAAAGAGAACCTGTCACCAAAAATCACCGCTTTTTGTCCCATATGTGATTTGATCGGTCTTTTAGACCCTGGATGTCTCAAGAAAGAGAACCTGTCACCAAAAATCACCGCTTTTTGTCCCATATGTGATTTAATCGGTCTTTTAGACCCTGGATGTCTCAAGAAAGAGAACCTGTCACCAAAAATCACCACTTTTTGTCCCATATGTGATTTGATCGGTCTTTTAGACCCTGGATGTCTCAAGAAAGAGAACCTGTCACCAAAAATCACCACTTTTTGTCCCATATGTGATTTGATCGGTCTTTTAGACCCTGGATGTCTCAAGAAAGAGAACCTGCCACCAAAAATCACCACTTTTTGTCCCATATGTGATTTGATCGGTCTTTTAGACCCTGGATGTCTCAAGAAAGAGAACCTGTCACCAAAAATCACCACTTTTTGTCCCATATGTGATTTGATCGGTCTTTTAGACCCTGGATGTCTCAAGAAAGAGAACCTGTCACCAAAAATCACCACTTTTTGTCCCATATGTGATTTGATCGGTCTTTTAGACCCTGGATGTCTCAAGAAAGAGAACCTGTCACCAAAAATCACCGCTTTTTGTCCCATATGTGATTTAATCGGTCTTTTAGACCCTGGATGTCTCAAGAAAGAGAACCTGTCACCAAAAATCACCACTTTTTGTCCCATATGTGATTTGATCGGTCTTTTAGACCCTGGATGTCTCAAGAAAGAGAACCTGCCACCAAAAATCACCACTTTTTGTCCCATATGTGATTTGATCGGTCTTTTAGACCCTGGATGTCAAGATAGAGAACCCGCCACCAAAAATCACCACTTTTTGTCCCATATGTGATTTAATCGGTCTTTTAGACCCTGGATGTCTCAAGAAAGAGAACCTGTCACCAAAAATCACCACTTTTTGTCCCATATGTGATTTGATCGGTCTTTTAGACCCTGGATGTCTCAAGAAAGAGAACCTGTCACCAAAAATCACCACTTTTTGTCCCATATGTGATTTGATCGGTCTTTTATACCCTGGATGTCTCAAGAAAGAGAACCCGTCACCAAAAATCACCACTTTTTGTCCCATATGTGATTTGATCGGTCTTTTAGACCCTGGATGTCTCAAGAAAGAGAACCTGCAACCAAAAATCACCACTTTTTGTCCCATATGTGATTTAATCGGTCTTTTATACCCTGGATGTCTCAAGAAAGAGAACCTGTCACCAAAAATCACCACTTTTTGTCCCATATGTGATTTAATCGGTCTTTTAGACCCTGGATGTCTCAGGAAAGAGAACCTGTCACCAAAAATCATCACTTTTTGTCCCATATGTGATTTAATCGGTCTTTTAGACCCTGGATGTCTCAGGAAAGAGAACCTGTCACCAAAAATCATCACTTTTTGTCCCATATGTGATTTAATCGGTCTTTTAGACCCTGGATGTCTCAGGAAAGAGAACCTGTCACCAAAAATCATCACTTTTTGTCCCATATGTGATTTGATCGGTCTTTTAGACCCTGGATGTCTCAAGAAAGAGAACCTGCCACCAAAAATCACCACTTTTTGTCCCATATGTGATTTGATCGGTCTTTTATACCCTGGATGTCTCAAGAAAGAGAACCTGTCACCAAAAATCACCACTTTTTGTCCCATATGTGATTTAATCGGTCTTTTAGACCCTGGATGTCTCAGGAAAGAGAACCTGTCACCAAAAATCATCACTTTTTGTCCCATATGTGATTTAATCGGTCTTTTAGACCCTGGATGTCTCAGGAAAGAGAACCTGTCACCAAAAATCATCACTTTTTGTCCCATATGTGATTTAATCGGTCTTTTAGACCCTGGATGTCTCAGGAAAGAGAACCTGTCACCAAAAATCACCACTTTTTGTCCCATATGTGATTTGATCGGTCTTTTAGACCCTGGATGTCTCAAGAAAGAGAACCTGTCACCAAAAATCACCACTTTTTGTCCCATATGTGATTTGATCGGTCTTTTAGACCCTGGATGTCTCAAGAAAGAGAACCTGCCACCAAAAATCACCACTTTTTGTCCCATATGTGATTTGATCGGTCTTTTAGACCCTGGATGTCTCAAGAAAGAGAACCTGTCACCAAAAATCACCACTTTTTGTCCCATATGTGATTTGATCGGTCTTTTAGACCCTGGATGTCTCAAGAAAGAGAACCTGTCACCAAAAATCACCACTTTTTGTCCCATATGTGATTTGATCGGTCTTTTAGACCCTGGATGTCTCAAGAAAGAGAACCTGTCACCAAAAATCACCGCTTTTTGTCCCATATGTGATTTAATCGGTCTTTTAGACCCTGGATGTCTCAAGAAAGAGAACCTGTCACCAAAAATCACCACTTTTTGTCCCATATGTGATTTGATCGGTCTTTTAGACCCTGGATGTCTCAAGAAAGAGAACCTGCCACCAAAAATCACCACTTTTTGTCCCATATGTGATTTGATTGGTCTTTTAGACCCTGGATGTCAAGATAGAGAACCCGCCACCAAAAATCACCACTTTTTGTCCCATATGTGATTTAATCGGTCTTTTAGACCCTGGATGTCTCAAGAAAGAGAACCCGTCACCAAAAATCACCACTTTTTGTCCCATATGTGATTTGATCGGTCTTTTAGACCCTGGATGTCTCAAGAAAGAGAACCTGCAACCAAAAATCACCACTTTTTGTCCCATATGTGATTTAATCGGTCTTTTAGACCCTGGATGTCTCAGGAAAGAGAACCTGTCACCAAAAATCATCACTTTTTGTCCCATATGTGATTTAATCGGTCTTTTAGACCCTGGATGTCTCAGGAAAGAGAACCTGTCACCAAAAATCACCACTTTTTGTCCCATATGTGATTTGATCGGTCTTTTAGACCCTGGATGTCTCAAGAAAGAGAACCTGTCACCAAAAATCACCACTTTTTGTCCCATATGTGATTTGATCGGTCTTTTAGACCCTGGATGTCTCAAGAAAGAGAACCTGCCACCAAAAATCACCACTTTTTGTCCCATATGTGATTTGATCGGTCTTTTAGACCCTGGATGTCTCAAGAAAGAGAACCTGTCACCAAAAATCACCACTTTTTGTCCCATATGTGATTTGATCGGTCTTTTAGACCCTGGATGTCTCAAGAAAGAGAACCTGTCACCAAAAATCACCACTTTTTGTCCCATATGTGATTTGATCGGTCTTTTAGACCCTGGATGTCTCAAGAAAGAGAACCTGTCACCAAAAATCACCGCTTTTTGTCCCATATGTGATTTAATCGGTCTTTTAGACCATGGATGTCTCAAGAAAGAGAACCTGTCACCAAAAATCACCACTTTTTGTCCCATATGTGATTTGATCGGTCTTTTAGACCCTGGATGTCTCAAGAAAGAGAACCTGCCACCAAAAATCACCACTTTTTGTCCCATATGTGATTTGATCGGTCTTTTAGACCCTGGATGTCAAGATAGAGAACCCGCCACCAAAAATCACCACTTTTTGTCCCATATGTGATTTAATCGGTCTTTTAGACCCTGGATGTCTCAAGAAAGAGAACCTGTCACCAAAAATCACCACTTTTTGTCCCATATGTGATTTGATCGGTCTTTTAGACCCTGGATGTCTCAAGAAAGAGAACCTGCAACCAAAAATCACCACTTTTTGTCCCATATGTGATTTAATCGGTCTTTTATACCCTGGATGTCTCAAGAAAGAGAACCTGTCACCAAAAATCACCACTTTTTGTCCCATATGTGATTTAATCGGTCTTTTAGACCCTGGATGTCTCAGGAAAGAGAACCTGTCACCAAAAATCATCACTTTTTGTCCCATATGTGATTTAATCGGTCTTTTAGACCCTGGATGTCTCAGGAAAGAGAACCTGTCACCAAAAATCATCACTTTTTGTCCCATATGTGATTTAATCGGTCTTTTAGACCCTGGATGTCTCAGGAAAGAGAACCTGTCACCAAAAATCATCACTTTTTGTCCCATATGTGATTTGATCGGTCTTTTAGACCCTGGATGTCTCAAGAAAGAGAACCTGCCACCAAAAATCACCACTTTTTGTCCCATATGTGATTTAATCGGTCTTTTATACCCTGGATGTCTCAAGAAAGAGAACCTGTCACCAAAAATCACCACTTTTTGTCCCATATGTGATTTAATCGGTCTTTTAGACCCTGGATGTCTCAGGAAAGAGAACCTGTCACCAAAAATCATCACTTTTTGTCCCATATGTGATTTAATCGGTCTTTTAGACCCTGGATGTCTCAGGAAAGAGAACCTGTCACCAAAAATCATCACTTTTTGTCCCATATGTGATTTAATCGGTCTTTTAGACCCTGGATGTCTCAGGAAAGAGAACCTGTCACCAAAAATCATCACTTTGTGTCCCATATGTGATTTAAAAAAAAGTTTTTTTTTTTAAAATGGAAGCTACACCCAAGCATTTAACACCCCCAAATTTTTCAAGGCCCCCTACCCCCACATATGTACACACGCACAAAAGTAAAAGCGCACGCTTGGGCGCCTACACTACACATGAAAACGGGGATTGCGATACACGGTACATATCGCTGCGCACGCCATAATGAGAGCGATAATTCTAGCAGCTGATCACCTCCGTACGCTATACTGATGACCTATAAGGGGCTTTAAAAGCACCATCTATAGAAAATATAGGGTTACTAAAGTTCGTTGCCCTTTCATGAGCGCACGCAAATTTAAGGTTTGACATGTTGGACATCTATTTACTCGCTGCAACCTCATCTTTTATATTTTACAAGAAAATTGTATAAAGTATTGCTTTTTGTGCCTTAATGTTAACTTAAGTGTATTTTATTACTGACATTTTGTGTTTCCTAGACCTTTGTGATAATATCATGTGACATAAAAAAATTGGAACTAGCGCTATTTTATTCTCTAGGATCTCTGATTTCACAAAATATATCATGTTTTGGGGGTTTGTGTAATCTTCAGGCCTAAAATGATTTTTCAAACATAGACAAAAAAAAGCAAAAAATGGCTCTGGCGGCGAAAGGGATAAAGGATAAGTTGGACACTCCCCTTTCCTGACGAGCAGCCAATTGGTGCTCATTATACTGCAAGGTCTCTCCTCTCCCTGCTAGTTGCTGGGGCTGCAGACAGGCAGGGAGGGGAGGGGAGGAGGAGAAATACAGCGCAATGCTAAAAATAGTAAACGTTTAAGTCGCCATAAAGCCCCTTTTGTTTTTAAAAGCCCCGACATTACTTATAGAAGATTTAAATACGGTTTTGGTTAAATTTATGTTTCTTTTTCTGGACAAGTAGATGGTCATGAGGGACAAGTAGATTGGGGCACTGATTTAGTCCCTGGACAAGTAGTTTTTTCAAAAAATTCCACACCCGTGTGTATTGTTTTTTTGCACTAAAATTACAATATAATTATATTTTTGGTTGAAAAACCACTATGCATATACTTTGTGAAATACAAATGCAAAACCCACCAATTCATTCTCTAGGGCCTCTGCTTTAACCTCCCTAGCGGTCTGATTATGTCAGTATTTCTGTGCTCAAAGCGGTACATTTTTTTGCATGGAAATATGTCGTTTTTTTATTATAGGCCTGTAATTTTTAGGAATAACTCACTGAAATCTGTCCGAACAAGAGTCTAGTAAACATCCCGGGTATGATAAAATTTGAAACACGAAATCATAAATTATAATTTAATAAATAATCATAAAAAATAATATAATAATAAATTTAATTCAATAATATAATCAAACCAAAAACACTGAAATTTGAAATATAGCGCCAAGTTTGCACATCACTGAGCAAAGTCGCAAAATCGTTTTCAGTGTCTGATGACGAATCATTACACAGGTCTGCAAAAAAATTTTTTTCAAGAGCTGTTTTGGTTATTCCACCTAATCTTTGTTTTTTGGTGCGCTGAATCCGAAAATGACCTCCATTTTGTCATAGGACATCATGTTTTCTGACAATTTAGGTAACGATGGTAAATAAGGCAATACCTCAAAATAAATGGAAATAGACTTATAAAATTAAAGTTTTATTACAATTTTTTCATGAAAATCCTTTTTTGAACTGAAATGAGCTCACCGACATACACTAAACTCGATTCTTCTTCCCTGTGAGGCTCCTCTTGGTGCATTTACGCTTGTGAATAGCATCTGGAATGTCTCTCTGAAGCATCCAACAGTCGTCTGCCATCATTGTAATGCTCCATGTTCCCTGGTATCTCCTTTCCATCTCTTTAATGTTTTGGTGGAATCGTTCACCTTGTTCCTCACTCACAGCTCCCAAATTTTCAGGAAAGTAGTCAAGGTGGGACTGGAGGAAATGCACTTTCAAACTCATCAGGCAACCTAAAGCTTGAAATGCTTTCAGCATTCATCCGACGATCTTTTTGTAGTGAGGATCTTTGTTATTGCCTAAAAATTTCTGTACGACTTCTTTAAATGCAATCCACCCTTCTCTTTGAGGATCCGTCATGGTATTGACAAACTCTTGATCAATTATAAGCCTTCTAATGTTTGGTCCGACGAACACACCTTCCTTCAATGTTGCCTCCGACAGACCTGGAAACTTGGTGACCAAGTATTTGAAGCATTCTCCATCTCTTGTAAGTGATTTTATGAATTGCTTCATCAATCCCAATTTTATGTGGAGAGGTGGTAGAAGAACTTTATGGGAAGGTACCAAAGTTTCTCGGAGGACATATTTTTTTCACCGACTGTTAGCAGCCTCGGCTGCCAACTCTCCTTGGTCCAGTGATTTTGTCGGTTTCGACTGTCCCATAGACACAGAAAACAAGGATATTTGGTATCCCACCCACAGGAAAGATTAACCCCTTCTACCATTACAGCATGCTACTGAGTATCCCAGTAGTCAGACATGTCACTCAGAGCAGCACTTGTATTCACCCCCTTTGCAGGGGGGGGGGGGGGACAGAGATTGTTTACCTGCAAACAACAAAGGGCCAAAAGAGAACTAGGGAAATGAGGAAATAGAATTTTTTCCCCCTAAAACTTGCTTAGCTTATGTATATATTGCTGACCATCAGATTTACAGTGCTATTTTTTTTTTTACATAACTTGGACAACCCCTTTAAGGTTGTTTTGGAATTTTATATCTTAAATGCACTTATGTGAATTAATAGTAATTTGGACTTTCAATTTGGTTAAAAACCCATAATATAAAAAAAATAGCAAAAATTTAAAAAAATTTAAATACAATTTTGCATTTTGTGGCAAATCATGACGTCTAGGAGTTTTTTCAATGTTTTATTTGTTTTCAGCAAACTAAAATACATGGAAATTAGATGAAAATAATCAAACAGCTTTTTCGTCGCAGGCCTGTGTTATCACTCAATTCTGCAAGTGGTTCTGATTTACTATCGCTGTTCTCTAGCCGGTCTAAAACTGCTTTTGACCTAAAGGAACGCTTTTTGGACGCCATGGACGTTTCTCAGTTTCCAGGCAGAAAGAACAGTAAAAATGCAGGCAGGGCACAGGACAAAGCACTCGGGACAAAATGTATGTGAAATGGTTTGATATAGTAATGTAATACTATCAGATTTTAGTGGATTTAGTGAATGTCACTTTTACAACTTTCAAATTTCCCGCCAGTTCCGTCCCCTGTATGTCCTGACGTCACAGGGAAGAGTTGAAGTGGTGCAGCTGTACATGAGAGTCAACCAGCTTCTAACTTCAGTTTGTTCAATTAGGCCTTGACAATACAAGCTGGTTACAATTTCCAGCTCCACCAGATTCTATGTGCTCCTGTTTAACCAATAGCCGCCCGGCAACCCCTTTGGGGGGGAGGAGCCTTGTTATGACGGCGTAGGAGAGCACGGAGCGGGTGCTCTCCGAATCACCTCTACCATCCCGGATGCCTGTGCAGGATTGACCCGGGGACTTACCCACGAGCGACGGCTCTGGAGCGGGACCGGCGGCCCGGGAGCGGAGAGTGGAGGGTGTGCTGGGAGACGGGGCTTGCTGCAGGAGGTCCGGACGGAAGTGCGGGGCAGCTGAGAGAGCGGAGACCCACGGAGCTGACAAGTGGGAAAGCACAGAGTATTACTGGGAAGGGGAGAAAGCCGGCCGGCATCTGCAGTGAGAGTGAGGACGCCGGTTCGCTCCCCCCTCTCGCTCCCCCCTTGCAGACATACAGGAGAAGACACTCGATCAATGGATGGCCCGCTCCCAGTGTGTGTTGAGTCTATACACAGGGGAGTAGGGGCTGAGGAAGAAGAACCAGAGGAGTCCCCCTGAAGAGAGTAATTGGAAGCTGAAGTTAGCAGCTGGTGGTTCGGGGCTGCCTCACCAGAAGAAAAGCAACCAGAGGGTGAGTGTGAGCAGCACGACCAAACAAATTGTGATTATATGGTGACTGTATGTTTAAAGTGGGGTAGACTCCCTGGGGAAGATGAGTATAAGTGAAACTAGCAGCCCTGGAAGAAGAAGGAGCGCATAGTGGGAAAGTGGATAATTAAGCACGTGTTGAAATCTAGGTACCTGGTCTGAAGCTGTTAAACCAAGGTGGTTCCTGTATTTAACTGAATAAAACCACAGAAGAGATGAAGAATAAAAACGCTAAAAGTAGTGGGCTAAAGGGGTCCCAAGTAGGCACGATAAAAAAATATACATCTCAAGGTAATGTGACCCCAGAAGGATCTCAAGATATCGGTGATAAAAGTGAGCTGGAAACAAGCTTGGAAGCTAGCCCGAGACTCTCCCTGGGAACAAAGCATAATAGTCAACAAATATTAGAGAATGTGGAAAGGAAAAATCTGGAAAGTAAACTACAAGTACCAAATAAGAAAGAGATGGCAGATATGTTCAAAAGTCTAGAAAAAACAATAAAACAAGAACTGACAATCATACAGAGTAATTTAGGGCAAGTGTTATTGCGGATGGAGGAGACAGAGGAAAGAATTAAAAATCACGCCCAATCTATCTCTGACTTAGAAAAAAGGACAAAAGATATTAAGAAAGAGCAAAAAAGACTGTTGTATAGAATGGAAATACAGGAAAACAGGGAGAGAAGGAAGAACTTTAGGGTAAAAGGTATTCCGAAATCCGTGAAGGGAGAGGAAATGAGAGACTTTATCTGTAAAATACTAAACTCCATAAGAGAGAGACCAGAAATAGAACAGGTGAATCTGGAAGAGGTTTTTAGAATTGGAAGGATTCAACATGGAAATGGTGAAAAGAAACCCAGAGACATAATTGTCCAATTCCAAAAGATGTGTGATAAGGAAGAGATATGGAGAAAGATTAAGGGAAGATCAAATATTAAATATGGAGAAGTAAATATACAGATATTTGCAGATTTGACAACAGAGACACTAAGGAGAAGAAGATCTTTGAAACCCCTGTTAGAGCAATTGAAAAAACAAAAAGTGCACTATAGATGGGGTATTCCTGAGTGTCTAATCGGATGGAAGAACGGAGTTACAGCCTACTTGAGATTTCCTGAGGATTTAAGGGACTTTTGTGATAGACTTGATTTGCAAATAATAGAAATTTCTGGCTGGGAGGAGGAGGCAGGAGATAGTGGGGATAGAGTAAAGGAAGACTGGCAGTTAATTAGGAGAGAAAGATAGAGGAGGAAAGATTTTTTTTTTTTTTTTTTTTTTCTTCCTCCTTTTTTTCTTCTCGCTCTTCCTATTTCCTGTTCGCTCGAATGAAGTACATCTTAGTGGAATCATCTTGAGTTTATGAAATAGACAAGGGGCATCTGGGGAGGTGGGAGGTGGGAGAGGCCGTTCATGGGAGGAGCTCAACCCCAAGGTATAAAATCTATGGAGGGTTTAGATCCTCAACAGATTTATAGGCAAACTACAAGCCTAAAGTGGGTGGGAGGGAGGGAGGTAGAGGGGGGAAGGCAAGCCATAGGCCTAAAGCGGAAGGGAGGGAGGGAATTGGAAGGGGAGGGGGGAGAGGGGTTCTTTAAAACTGACATCTGGCATGAAAGGAGAGATAGAGGGAAATGGAAGAAGAAAGGAGATGGTAAAATAGAAAGATGACAAATAAACAAAATATGGAGGAAATACAGTTCATAACTCATAATGTAAATGGGCTGAACTGTCCAAGTAAAAGATTTAGGTTACTTAGAGAACTACAGCATAGAGCGGCCTCAGTGGTATTCTTGCAAGAAACGCACCTCGAGTTAAAAAAAAAATCTTAAATTGAAATCTAGATACCATCCGGTGTGGTATTATGCAGATTCTCCAATTAAGAGAGCGAAGGGGGTGGCTATAGGATTTGCAAAAAATGTTAGGTTTGAATTAGAAGATAGGAATACCGATCCGGACGGGAGGTTTCTATTTTTGAAAGGTAAATTGCAAGATATTGAGTGTACGCTAGCAAATATATATTGCCCTAATAGGAAACCAGAGATGTTTTTGAAAGGGGTTCTGAAGAAATTGATGGATTTTTCTAAGGGATATTTAATAGTGGCCGGAGACTTCAACCTATGTATGGATGCACATATAGACACAACTTCTACAGTGCCGAGAGAGGGAAATAAGTCGATGAAATTTTTGAAGGAGGTGATGAGAGAGAGCCAACTGGTGGATAGCTGGAGAATAGTAAATAACAGAAATAGAGATTATACCTTTTATTCTAATATTCATAAAACATACTCCAGATTAGATTATATATTGATAGATCATCGTCTCATCGAAGATCTGTCTAGTGTTAAGATAGAAGTAATGACCCTCTCGGATCATGCCCCCGTTGTATTAAAATTAAGATGGGGAGGGAGGTTGGCGGGAGGACTGACATGGAGGCTGAACGAGGCACTTCTCATGGATCAAGATACTGAACGGAAAATCAGGGAGGAGATAGGGAGATTTTTTGAGGAGAATGAAACGGGAGATGTGTCAAGAGCTACAGTGTGGGAGGCGCACAAAGTATACATCAGAGGAATCCTAATTGCGATTGGGGCTAAGAAAAAAAGGGAAAGGAGAGAAAGGATTAGTGAGCTTCTAAAGGAAATAGCTGAGTTGGAACTCCTACATAAAAGTAATATAACGAAAGAGATAGAAGAAAAAATGAAAAAAAAGAGGGAAGAATTAGAGAAAGTATTGGAGGAAGAAAAAACGAGAATTTTTCATAAAATCACGGGAGAAAGATATAGATGGGGAGATAGACCGGGTAAATATTTGATGAGAACACTGAGGAAGAAAAAAAATAGAAATTATATAGATAAAATAAAAAATTTCAAAGGAGAATTGGTCCACTCAACTAAAGAAATTGCAAACGTTTTCAAGGATTATTATAGTGAACTATATAATATTGCCCCCAACGACCCTATAGATAAGAACAAAAAGGTAAAGGAGGAGAAGAGAAGAGAATAGTAAGCGAAGATTTATTAAACTCCTTAGAATCTGAAATCTCACAGGAAGAACTAAAAATAGCATTAAAAAGCTTTAAATCGGGGAAAAGTCCGGTCCCAGATGGATATACCGTGAGATACTATAAAAAATATAGTGACTTACTATTACCTAAATTAAAGAGGTATATGGACGCGTTGGGAGGAGAGATGGAGATGAGACAGGAATCCCTACAGGCCCAGGTGGTTTTGATACATAAGGAAGGTAAAGATATCTCCCAGTGCTCAAGTTATAGACGGATATCATTGCTGAACACAGATACGAAGTTGTATGCAAAGGTTTTAGCAAATAGGTTGAAGGATCTGATGCCAGAATGGATACACGGGGATCAGGTGGGTTTCGTTAGAGGAAGGGAGGGTTGAGATAATGGGTTGAGATCCCTGATGCTTATTCAGAAAAGTCGAATGGGAAAAAATCCAGTACTGTTGCTCTCAATAGACGCGGAGAAGGCGTTTGACAGGGTCAATTGGAGTTTTATGATGGATAAGCTAGAGGCCTTGGGACTGGGTAACAGGATGAGGAGATGGATTGGAAGACTGTATGAAGGACCGTCCGCGATGATAATGGTAAATGGAGAGAGATCAGAGTCTTTTTTAATGACAAATGGAACTAGACAGGGTTGCCCATTATCCCCATTGTTGTTTGTCTTATCATTGGAACCCTTGTTATTAACAATCAGGAAAAATATAGATATAAAGGGAATTAATGTAGGAAAGATAGAGCATAAAGTCGCTGCATTTGCGGATGACCTATTGTTCTATATTAGTAACCCCAGGATAACGCTTCCTAACCTAATGAAAACATTGAAGGAATATGGGGAATTAACAAACCTAAAAATTAATTCGAGTAAAACAGATATTAAATATAAACCTTCCAAAGAGTGAAAAAGAAACGATACAGAGAGAGTTCCCCTTTATATGGAAAGATAGAGAAATAAAATATTTGGGAGTAAAACTTACTTCTTCACAGAAAAATCTTTATAAAGCAAATTATATACCATTGCTAAATGAGGTTAGGGAGGAATTGAAGAGAATCGGAGGAAATCTTTCGTGGCTAGGTCGTATTAACCTAATAAAAATGGTAATTCTCCCTAAGGTTTTGTATAAACTCCAAATGATTCCCATTAAACTCCCAGAGACATACTTTAGAACAATTAAACAAATAGTAACAAGATATATATGGAAAAATAAAAAACCTAGAGTATCATATGAAGTGCTAAGTAGAAATAAAGAAAAGGGGGGGGGTGGGACTGCTGGAACTCAAAAGATATTATAGAGCAGTGATCCTATCAAGAATTTTTGACTGGAAACATAATATAAAGAGTAAAAATTGGGTTACAATAGAAAATACACTTAGTGGGAAAGATTTGAGTGGGATTGTTTGGGTATCAAGACAGTTTAGAGAATTGAGAGCTGAGAGCACAAGTCCATTCACTAGGACTGTTTTGAAAGAATGGGATAGATTGCACAAACAGAGGAATTGGGATTTCAACTCATTGTTAATGCCATTAAGAAATTCAGAGTTTTCCCCCCCAGGTAAAGAGGAAATTACGGGTAAATGGATTAAGAAAGAGGATGCTCAGTTGAGAGACGTAATGGAGGGGGTAAACTTAAGAACACTAGAGGATTTGAAAAGGGAAGAGGGAGGGATTTTCACTAAAATAGATATATGGAGGTATAATCAATTAAAACAATTTGTGGGGAAACTGACGAAGCCCCTTAGAATTAGAAAGGATTGGAATTTATTTGAGAAATTTTTTGAAGTGCGAGGTGATGGGAAACACAACACTGCTAAAACATATAAAATTCTCACTGATTTAGATAGTAAGGTAAAATTAAGATATATGGAAAGATGGGAAAGAGATTTGGGGGTGGAGTGGGAGGAACATACACAAAGAAAAATATATAGAATGGTACATGGAAATGTTAGTATGCGGGAGGTGGAGTTGAACTATAAATGTTTAAGTAGGTGGTATATCACTCCGATAGAAGAACACAAAATGAGTGGTGAGAAACAATCTGGGTGTTGGCGAGAATGTGGAGAGGAGGGCACAATGTATCACGTGTGGTGGGGATGCCCAAAAATACAAGTTTACTGGAGGAAGGTTATAAATCAAATTAGGAATATCACTGAAATTGAGATTGGTTTGGACCCTGAGATATGCCTTTTTTATATCACAGAAATATCAATGAAAACATTTAAGAATATGGGTATAGAGTGCTACTTAAATGCAGCTAAAGGGTTGATACCTAGGTTCTGGCGTAAAGTAGAGGCACCGGAGGTAGATGACTGGATAGCCAGAGTGGACCAGATTGTTAGAATGGAGAAACTGTATTATATACAGGAGGATAAGATGGAGGTTTATTATACAAAATGGAAGAAATGGGAGGAATTTAGAGCAAAGAAGAAAGAAGCTACTCCGTAAATAAGAATAAAGATGGGAATTGGACAGATGTCAGGGGTTTATTGAAGAGGGGAGGGAGGGAGGGGGGGGGGGGTTGAGGGATGGGGATTAAGGGGAGAAAATGATATGCAATAAATGTTTTTAGAAGAAATTTGTTATGTTGTATTTTATTACATCTTGTGTTGGAGATATTTATATTGCTATATTTGAAAACAAATAAATATTTAAATTAAAAAAAAAAAAAAATAACCAATAGCCGCCCAGCCAATAGCCGTTTGGTGGCTGGCAAAATGCTGTAGATTTCCGAGTGGACGCCATATGGCGTCATCCTGGGCATGCGCAATTTTCGCGCTTGCAGAGCCGCGCAGCGGTGCGATCTGTCACAGGTCATGTACCTCGGACACGGCTGATGACAGATCTGAGTACCGGCCCCCGTTGCCAGTACCATGTGACCAATCACAGCAGGTCACATGACAGTTGTATACAATGGATGGCTTCATTCATGCCATCCATTGTATACTAGTGTCTAGCTGTGAATAATCACAGCGATCACATGCACATGTCATGTGATTAGCTGTGGCCAAATCACAGCTAAGCACAAAAAAAAACCCCTGAATGAATCGATGTCATTCAGGTAAATGCTTGCTTATAGCAAAGTAATTCTTTGCTATAAACAAATTGTGTAAAAAAAAAAAAAAAAAATACTTTGGACATAGTGAAATATAAAAAAAAATCTTAAAAAAAATAAAAAAAGTAATAAAAAAAAAAATCTATATATTTTTTTTTTTCATACTGTCACCAGTCAGTGTCCCTGTTCACCGCCATGCCAGTTATATGAAGATGCTGTACTGCACTGGTGACAGTATGTACAAAAAAAATAGTGAAAATAATTTTTTTAATTTTCCGAAAAATTATGACAAAAAAATACAACTTCAAAAATCTCGCCATTCCTCTTATGAAGTACGTCGGACTGTCTACTTTGCAAAAAGGGGTCATTTGGGGGATATCTGTACTATTCTGACATTTGGGGGATATCTGTACTGTTCTGACATTTGGGGGATATCTGTACTGTCCTGACATTTGGGGGATATCTGTACTGTCCTGACATTTGGGGGATATCTGTACTGTCCTGACATTTGGGGGATATCTGTACCGTCCTGACATTTGGGGGATATCTGTACTGTCCTGACATTTGGGGGATATCTGTACTGTTCTGACATTCTTGGACCTCAAGAAATTAGATTGGCTGTCAGTACTTCAGGATTGATGAATATTCAGATCTATACCATAGTTTGTGAACTCTATAACTTTCCTACAAACTAAATAATACATCCTAATTTGGGTTATTTTCACCAAAGACATGTAGCAGAATACATCTCGGCCTAAATTTATGAAGAACAATTATTTGCAAACTTTTATAACAGAAACAAAGAAAAATGTGCTTTTTTTCATAATTTTCGGTCTTTTTTTGTTAATTTAGCAAAAAATAAAAACCCCGGCAGTGATTAAATACCACCAAAAGAAAGCTCTGTTTGTGTGAAGAAAATAATAAAATTTTAGTTTGGGTACAATGATGTATGACCGCTCAATTGTCATCCAAAGTGTGAGAGCGCTGAAACCTGATAAATGGCCTGGGAGGGAAGGGGGTAAAAGTGCCCGGTATGGAAATGGTTAAAGTGACATTAAAGGCTGTTTATTTTTGTGTGTGTGTGTCATACTAACCTGCTCATTGCAGTGGTTTTGCGCAGAGCAGCCCCGATCCTCTTCTTCACGGGTTCCCCGTCAGCACTCCAGGCCTTTCCTTCCTGCGTAGTGTCCCCATAGCAAGCAGCTTGATATGGAGGCACCCGAGCAGGCTCGCTTCCGAGCCACTGGTCTGTGTTTTCTTTCACACACAGTGTGTTGCTCAGCTCTGCCCCTCACTGGCTATGATTGATGGTAATGCGAGCCAAAGGCTACTGCTGCTGTCCCAGCTAATGAGGAGGGGGAGACCCAAGAGAGCCGAGGCTCTTGTGCACATTGTTGTATCAGGCTCAGGTAAGTTTTAGGGGGGCTGGGGGCTCTGTTGCACACACCAGGTTTTTTTTATACCTTCAGCTAAAAAAAACCTTCAGCCTTTACAACCACTATAAGGGCTCTTTCACACTGGCGTTACATTTTAAAGCAGCCTAAAGCGCATTAACGTACCTATAGCATTAATGAGCATTTTTGATGTGCTGTACAAGTGTTTATGTTGCGTCAGGCAAGATTTCTCAAACGCCCTGTGGGTTTGTTTTTTTTACAGGGCTAAAATGGGAAGTTATCACTTTTGACACTTTGCAACCGAACTGTAAATGCCATAGGCACGTTTACAGTGCATTTAAGTTGCAGTTGTAGTGCGTTACAATAGACGTGAATGGAGGCAAAATTTAACTCCTTCGAAACTCTGCAGGCAGCTTTATTTTTGGCTCACGATAATGTGAAGTAATGCGAACGCTGCAGTGTGAACACCTCCATCCTCTCTTAATAGAATTTTGAGTGGCATTGGTAGGTGTTTGGGAAGCGTTAAAAATGCAGCCTAATCGCCTGTGTGAAAGAGCCCTTTGTAAATCTCCCCCAATCTGTCTATTCTGCATTAAAACTCCTGCCTGTTTTTTTTTTTCAACTTAACCACGTCAATACTGGACACTTTCTTCCCCCATCCTGTCCAAGCCAATTTTCAGCTTTAGGTGCTGTCACTTTTTGAACGACAATTGCGCGTTCATGCAACACTGTACCCAAATTACATGCTTATCATTTTTTTTTAAACAGATAGAGCTTTCTTTTGGTGATATTTAATCAGCGCTGTTTTTTTTTCTTTTTTTCTAAATGAATAAAGACAGAAATTTTTGAAAATAAAAAACCCTGTTCTTACTTTCTGTTATGAAAATTTGCAAGTAATTTTTCTTCTTCTTCACTAATGTGCACTGATGAGGCTACAGAGATGGCCACTGATGAGGCTGCATTGATGGGCACTGACTGATCAGGCAGCACTGATAGGTGCGGATGAAGAGGCACTGATAAAGCGGCACTAATGGGAACTGATATGCTGCACTGATTGGCACTAATATTCTACACTGATGAGGATGCACTGATAATCAGGGCACTGATGATCAGTGTCCTGATTATCAGTGTAAACATCCCCTGTCACAGAAAAACTGGTTATTATAGAATTTTGGGAACGATATAATAACCAGTTTTTCCTGTGACGGGATGTTTACACTGATAATCAGGGCACTGATCAAAATCCCAAAATTCTGTATAAATTTTAAATGATACCAATTAAGCTCCCAGAGGCATATTTTTGAATAATTAAAAAAATTATAACATTTATATGTAGAAATAAGAAGCCCAGAATAAGCTATGAAATCTTAAGTAGAGATAAAGGAAAAGGGGGATGCCAGATATGAAGAGATACTATAAGGCTGGCCATACATTATACAACTAGAAAATCTACAATTTCTGGGGAAATTGTGTGAAGTGTTCTTGCATCCAACCCTAACCAAATGATTGATGAAATGTAAGCAGTGCACATGGCAAGCCTGATAAAGGGAGAAATGCATTTCAACTTGGTGACTCAGCTGCCTCCTGAGTCACCTTTGGTTGCTATAGCAACTCACTCAGTCAGTCACAGGAAGGTGAGAAGGGCTTTTGTAAACACACTGCTGCAACTTGCCAACTTCACTGGCGATTGCCATCTTCAAACACTTTTAGTTTTAAAAGTATAAATGCTACAGTGAAGAGCTTGATATTGTGAGAATCACAAGACCCAGAGCTACATTTTGATGTATAGTATGTCTCTGAAATATTAAACATGAAAGCACAGTCGCAGTTTAAAAATGTCCCTTCAAATTTCAGGTGGCTGTGAGTGAAGTTTCAATGAAAGTCAATGGGCGGCGTGAGTTGCAAACAAAAGGTCATATTGTAAAAACTATCAGGACTATGTCTTAGCCGTGAACATTTTTAGTGGCATCAGGGTTAGCTGAACATTTTGATATAAGATATGTGTAGGTGGGCTTGAAAATGACAGAGTGATGGCAGTTTACAAATCATGTTCTGATTTTTCCTTCCACACTGTAGCTTTTCTCTACTGCCACTCTAGTTGCTCCATTCATTCCTATGGGAAAATTTCACCACAAAAACCGCGATATTTTGTGAACCGTTTGGCGAAATGTTCCACAAAGTAATAGCAATCCGATCGGGAACAATCCGCACGTTTTGATATATTACTTGTCTTTGTAGTGTAAAAACTGTGGGAGGAGTTAGCGTGGCAAATTTGGCTATAATAAGAAACGGAATAAGAATATATTTGTGAGATAACAATTAGTGTTCTTGCAAGAACACTTAATTATACTCCTAGATGACAATAATATCAAAGGCAAATCATAAAAGAACAGCACTGTCCAGTCCACACTTAGTGATGTCTGCAATGGGAACCCTGGACCTCCAACAGGCTTAGACGTTTCGAGGATTTGCCTCTTCCTCAGAGCCAACCAGGTTGGCTCCCCTCTCAGCACAAATCCTCTCCTACAAATCCCCCACCCTAGCACAAATGCCACCCCATCCCCCCTCTTAGCCCAAATTCCCCACCCCCTCCTAGCTCACCTCCTTCTCCCAACACTCCTGAGCCCTGTGCCCCGGATAATGCACGCTCCTGAGCCCTGTGCCCCGGATAATGCACTCTCCTGAGCCCTGTGCCCCGAATAATGCACAAATCCTGAGCCCTGTGCCCTGCATAATGCACGCTCCTGAGCTCTGTACCCCGGATAATACACGCTCCTGAGCCCTGTGCCCTGGATAATGCACGCTCCTCAGCCCTGTATCCCGGATAATGCACGCTCCTGAGCCCTGTGCCCCGGATAATGCACGCTCCTGAGCCCTGTGCCCCGGATAATGCACGCTCCTGAGCCCTGTGCCCCGGATAATGCACGCTCCTGAGCCCTGTGCCCCGGATAATGCACGCTCCTGAGCCCTGTGCCCTGGATAATGCACGCTCCTGAGCCCTGTGCCCCGGATAATGCACGCTCCTGAGCCCTGTGCCCTGGATAATGCACGCTCCTGTGCCCCGGATAATGCACTCTCCTGAGCCCTGTGCCCCGGATAATGCACGCTCCTGAGCCCTGTGCCCTGGATAATGCACGCTCCTGAGCCCTGTGCCCCGAATAATGCACAAATCCTGAGCCCTGTGCCTTGGATAATGCACGCTCCTGAGCCCTGTGCCCAGGATAATGCACGCTCCTGAGCCCTGTGCACTGTATTATACACGCTCCTGAGCCCTGTGCCCTGGATAATGCGCGCTCCTGTGCCCTGGATAATGCACACTCTTGTGCCCTGGATAATGCACGCTCTTGTGCCCTGTGCCCCGGATAATGCACGCTCCTGAGCCCTGTATCCCGGATAATGCACGCTCCTGAGCCCTGTGCCCCGGATAATGCACGCTCCTGAGCCCTGTGCCCCGGATAATGCACGCTCCTGAGCCCTGTGCCCCGGATAATGCACGCTCCTGTGCCCCGGATAATGCACGCTCCTGAGCCCTGTGTCCCGGATCATGCACGCTCCTGAGCCCTGTGCCCCGGATAATGCACGCTCCTGAGCCCTGTGTCCCGGATAATGCACGCTCCTCAGCCCTGTACCCCAGATAATGCACCCTGCTGAGCCCTGTGCCCCGGATAATGCACGCTCCTGAGCCCTATACCCCGGATATTGCACTCTCCTGAGCCCTGTGCCCCGGATGATAGATGTTCCTGAGCCCTGTGCCCTGGATAATGGACGCTCCTGAGCCCTGTACTCTGAATAATGCACGCTCCTGAGCCCTGTGCCCCGGATAATGCACGCTCCTGAGCCCTGTGCCCCGGATAATGCACGCTCCTGAGCCCTGTGCCCCGGATAATGCACGCTCCTGAGCCCTGTGCCCCGGATAATGCACGCTCCTGAGCCCTGTGCCCCAGATAATGCACGCTCCTGAGCCCTGTGCCCCAGATAATGCACGCTCCTGAGCCCTGTGCCCCGGATAATGCACGCTCCTGAGCCCTGTGCCCCGGATAATGCACGCTCCTGAGCCCTGTGCCCCGGATAATGCACGCTCCTGTGCCCCGGATAATGCACTCTCCTGAGCCCTGTGCCCCGGATAATGCACGCTCCTGAGCCCTGTGCCCTGGATAATGCACGCTCCTGAGCCCTGTGCCCCGAATAATGCACAAATCCTGAGCCCTGTGCCTTGGATAATGCACGCTCCTGAGCCCTGTGCCCAGGATAATGCACGCTCCTGAGCCCTGTGCACTGTATTATACACGCTCCTGAGCCCTGTGCCCTGGATAATGCGCGCTCCTGTGCCCTGGATAATGCGCGCTCCTGTGCCCTGGATAATGCACACTCTTGTGCCCTGGATAATGCACGCTCTTGTGCCCTGTGTTCCGGATAATGCACGCTCCTGAGCCCTGTGCCCCGGATAATGCACGCTCCTGAGCCCTGTATCCCGGATAATGCATGCTCCTGAGCCCTGTGCCCCGGATAATGCACGCTCCTGAGCCCTGTGCCCCGGATAATGCACGCTCCTGTGCCCCGGATAATGCACGCTCCTGAGCCCTGTGCCCCGGATCATGCACGCTCCTGAGCCCTGTGCCCCGGATAATGCACGCTCCTGAGCCCTGTGCCCCGGATAATGCACGCTCCTGAGCCCTGTGCCCCGGATAATGCACGCTCCTGAGCCCTGTGCCCCGGATAATGCACGCTCCTGAGCCCTGTGCCCCGGATAATGCACGCTCCTGAGCCCTGTGCCCCGGATAATGCACGCTCCTGAGCCCTGTGCCCCGGATAATGCACGCTCCTGAGCCCTGTGCCCCGGATAATGCACACTCCTGAGCCCTGTGCCCCGGATAATGCACGCTCCTGAGCCCTGTGCCCCGGATAATGCACGCTCCTGAGCCCTGTGTCCCGGATAATGCACGCTCCTCAGCCCTGTACCCCAGATAATGCACCCTGCTGAGCCCTGTGCCCCGGATAATGCACGCTCCTGAGCCCTATACCCCGGATATTGCACTCTCCTGAGCCCTGTGCCCCGGATGATAGATGTTCCTGAGCCCTGTGCCCTGGATAATGGACGCTCCTGAGCCCTGTACTCTGAATAATGCACGCTCCTGAGCCCTGTGCCCCGGATAATGCACGCTCCTGAGCCCTGTGCCCCGGATAATGCACGCTCCTGAGCCCTGTGTGATGAGTTAGCATCACAAAAAGCATAGCACATCATGCAGCTCCTTAGCAATGCTACCTCCATGCTTTTTTTTAAATATGTCTGGTGACAATTCAGTGAAAATATTTTTTATCCCTACATTCAGATAAGGTTTCCCTCTCTCTCTCCATCTTTTGTTTCTCTTTTTTTTCATCTCTTATTTTCTCTCATTCTCTCCCTTTGAATATTAATAAATCAGATTGAAACCTTAAAACATATCCGATTGATTCCTGTCTAAATTGTCCCTAGTATGTGTATGTATGACTGTGAGTTAGGGACCTTAGATTGTACGCCCCTTGAGGGTTAGGGACTGATGTGAATGTACTATATACAGTTGTGTTCAAAATAATAGCAGTGTGTTAAAAAAAGTGAATAAAGCTCAAAATCCTTCTAATAGCTTTTATTTCCACACACACAAATGCATTGGGAACACGACACATTCTATTCCAAATCAAAACATGAAGAAAAATAGATCAAATTTGTGTTGTTCCTCTAAAAAAAATTGAAGAAAAGTGAATATTAGACGGTTCAAAATAATAGCAGTGTTTGTATTCTTCTTTACAAACTCAAACATTCACTATATAAACTGAGAAATGTTTGAAGATTTTGCTTTCCTTTGAATGACTTCATGAATATTTGGTTGTAGTCGCACTGTTTCTGAGAACTGCTGTACATCTGTGTTGCATGGAGTCACCCAACTTCTGGCCCCTGTGATCAGGTATTCCAGCCCAGGATGATTGGACTACATTCCACAGTTCTTCTCTATTTCTTGGTTTTGCCTCAGAAACTGCATTTTTGATGTCACCCCACAAGTTTTCTATTGGATTAAGATCCGGGGATTGGGCTGGCCACTCCATAACGTCACTCTTGTTGCTCTGGAACCAAGATGTTGCACGTTTACTGGTGTGTTTGGGGTCGTTGTCTTGTTGGAACACCCATTTCAAGGGCATTTCCTCTTCAGCATAAGGCAGCATGACCTCTTCAAGTATTCTGATGTATTCAAACTGATCCATGATCCCTGGTATGCGATAAATAGGCCCAACACCGTAGTATGAGAAACATCCCCATATCATGATGCTTGCACCACCATGCTTCACTGTCTTCACAGTGTACTGTGGCTTGAATTCAGTGTTTGGGGGTCGTCTGACAAACTGTCTCCGCCCACTAGACCCAAAAAGAACAATCTTACTTTCATCAGTCCACAAAATGTTGCGCCATTTCTCTTTAGGCCAGTCAATGTGCTCTTTGGCAAATTGTAACCTCTTTAGCACATGTCTTTTTTCCAACAGTGGGACTTTGCGGGGGCTTCTTGCAGATAGCTTGGCTTCACATAGGCGTCTTCTAATTGTAACAGTCCTCACAGGGAACGTCACACCTTCTTTCATCTTCCTGGAGCTGATTGTTGGCTGAGTCCTTGCCATTTTGGCTATTCTATCCATTCGAATGGTAGTTTTTCGCTTTCTTCCACGTCTTTCAGGTTTTGGTTGCCATTTTAAAGCATTTGCAATCATTTTAGCTGAGCAGCCTATCATTTTCTGCACTTCTTTATATGTTTTCCCCTCTCCAATCAACTTTTTAATCAATATACGCTGTTCTTCTGAACAATGTCTGGAACGACCCATTTTCCTCAGACTTTCAGAGAGAAATGCACTGTAACCAGCATGGACAACATTTGCTGCCTTCCTTCCTTAAATAAGGGCAATAATTGCCACCTGTTTTTCAGAGAATGAATGACCTCACTAATAGAACTCCACACGGCTATTATTTTGAACATGCCCCTTTCAATGAGTGATTCAATTACACAGAATCAGCAGCATGCATGTCATGACTGTTGGGTCTGTTGGATTTCTATTACTCTACTACACCTGCTAGTAAATTATTTGCCATGTACAAATATCATTTATACCAAAAACAGTGATTGATCCGGTTAGTGATGTCTGACTGCTATCATTATGAACACAACTGTATGTCTTTAAAGCGGAGTTCCACTCACTCTGTAAAAAATCCTGACCAAAGTGTTCATTTTCTCAACAGTTGCTGGTTTCAATGAATTTCTTCTTTAAGGTAGGCTCAGTCAAACACTGTGTTATCTTCTCGCATACAGAATTGAGAAATGTAATTGTATGAAAATGATCCTTTTGTCCAAAGGTTTATGTGAGTCTCTGAATCTTGTGGCACAGTTATTAGAAGTGCATTGTGGGTACAAGGATCATGACACAGAAATGTAATGTGATTGTATAGCAACTAGACTCATGGTCTGTTTAATCGTCCCTCTTTAAACCACTCCCACTGTTAGGGCTCGTTTAGACTAGCAGTTGGGGATGGTAAAAACTTGTGGTCGTGCCACAATTTTTCTCCCCCACCACAGAGGGAGCAGACGTGAGTGTACACATGCTATGGCAAGGATTATACCTTCTATCCATTTTGGCAGGCATAGCACTTATTAAACATGACCCAGTCAAGTGAATGGGCCGCTCAACCTGAGTGAAGCACCCCACAACCGACTGCAATGTACTTCAGGGATCAAGGGATTGAAGCAGGCAGTGAGGAGGCAATGCAGCACCTCCTCACCACCTGTCAAATGCTCTCTGAAAAGTTATCAGACTATGGTACGTACTTCAGAGACCAAAGCAAATGTGAACAAGCCCTTAGATGGAACCTGACCATGACCACCGCTTGTTGGTGTGTAACCGAATGTGTTTTTCTGCTTCATCCCAGAGTTCTCCAAATCTTTCATACCAAGATCATGGCTGCAGCTGGCAACAACTTCCCATCACTACGTTGAATGGGAAGTGGTTAAAGAGAACCCTCCTTTAACCACTTGAGCTCCGAAAGATCTTACCCCCTCCATGACCAGGCCATTTTTTGCTGTTAGCACTGCGCTACTTTAACTGGTAATTGCGCGGTCATGCAACACTGTATCCAAACAAAATTTATATGATTTTTTTCACAATTAGTGGATTTCCTTGGGTGGTATTTGATCAACATGGGTTTTTGTTTTTTTGTATATAAATAAAAAAAGAATGAAAATTTTGAAAAAAAAATAATGCTTTTTACTTTATGCTTCAAAACTTATCCAATAACAAAATGTACAAAAATAAAACAATTTTTTTTTTTAAAATTTAGGCCAAAATGTATTCTGCTACATGTCTTTAATAAAAAAAAAATCCCGATAAATGTATATTGATTGGTTTGCATGAAAGTTATAGCCTCCACAAACTATGGTGTGTATATATACTGGAATTTATTAATTACTAAAATTTTATACTGGTAATGGAGGTGACCAGCGACTTATAATGGGACTGTGCTATAGTGCAGCAGGCACTGACTCTGAGAGGAACTGACTAACTGCCACTGAGATCACCAGTGACATTAATTCAGTGATAATACTATACACTGTCACTGTACTAATGATCCTGGCTGGGAAGGGGTTAAATTCTAGGGCCATCAAGGGGTTAAATGTGTTCCTAACAATGTGTTATGTGTGTAAAGTGTGCTGCTTTTACTAATCGACCTCTTAGTTTCTCATCCCTGCTTTGCAGGGATGGGAAACAAAGAGATTTTTCCCTCTGTATAGAGCTCTGTGTTGATTGTCAACACAGATCTCTGGGCTGTGATTGCACACAGCCAATCAGCAGGTCCAAGCCATGAATCATTGTCTGGAACTCACTGACATGCTCTCGTTGTATACAATCACAGCGGGAGCCGACGAGTGCGCTCCCTGAACAGAGAAGCAGGCAGGGACGTACGGCTATGTCACTGTTCCTATGCGGACCGCCCATCCACTGTACATTGCGGGCGGTCTGCAAGTGGTTAAAACAAACTCTAGCCCATGCATGAACTACATTTCAATCGTAAAGCCAAAAAAAAAAAAGATCTTCAAAATACTAAACTTTGGCATGGATTGTGACCAGCTGAATACCTGTAAATATCATCTACTGACCGGGCCAAGTCTTTATCGGAGTGACGGGGAACTGTACGGGTCATTTTAGACCCTACAAACATGGCGGACTAGCCAAGACCTCAATGGACACAGAGCTTTACATGACAGCTTCAGGCGTCTGTAAGAGCCACAGAACTGTGCAAAAGTGTTAGGATGTAAAGTGAGGATTGCACACTGTATGCAGCTCTTTAGCCTGGTAAGAGGTCTCATCCTCGAGAACTGGAACATTGACCTAAAGAGCACTGATGTACCCAGTGTGTGTACTGTTTCCAAAGCTACAGATCGTAGTTGGCAGGATTCGAACCTGCGTGGGGAAATCCCAGTGGACTTCCAATCCATTGCCTTAACCATTCGGCCACAACTACTGGGTAATCTGTAAAGCGAGGACGTTTTTAAAAGTAATTCAATTAATAATTTTTATGTATTTTAATTTTTTTTGATAAGGTAGGGTAGATGGCAGTCTTGTTCCTTAGGGGACTAAGCCAATAACTCAATAGTAGCCAGTAGATGAAGCCACATTTTAATCAACAATCCTACAAGGCCAGGCAGAGGGTACCCCACAAGGCCCAAAAGGCTTAGTTAGATCAAAGTGGCTCCCAACGTCTTCGCTGGACAGCAGGGATACCCCTACGGACTTCAGATTTTTTATTTCCATACTGACTATTCAAAGTTCTTAGGTTTAACTCATACCAGAGCAATTTTCATGACATCACACTAGGTATGGTCTTCTTTTCATATCAGCACACTAGGTATGGTCTTCTTTTCATGACATCACACTAGGTATGGTCTTCTTTTCATGACATCACGCTAGGTATGGTCTTCTTTTCATGCCATCACGCTAGGTCTGGTCTTCTTTTCATGCCATCACGCTAGGTATGGTCTTCTTTTCATGCCATCACGCTAGGTCTGGTCTTCTTTTCATGCCATCACACTAGGTATGGTCTTCTTTTCATGACATCACGCTAGGTATGGTCTTCTTTTCATGCCATCACACTAGGTTTGGTCTTCTTTTCATGCCATCACACTAGGTATGGTCTTCTTTTCATGCCATCACACTAGGTATGGTCTTCTTTTCATGCCATCACGCTAGGTCTGGTCTTCTTTTCATGCCATCACGCTAGGTATGGTCTTCTTTTCATGCCATCACGCTAGGTCTGGTCTTCTTTTCATGCCATCACGCTAGGTATGGTCTTCTTTTCATGACATCACGCTAGGTATGATCTTCTTTTCATGCCATCACGCTAGGTATGGTCTTCTTTTCATGCCATCACACTAGGTATGGTCTTCTTTTCATGCCATCACACTAGGTCTGGTCTTCTTTTCAAGACATCACGCTAGGTCTGGTCTTCTTTTCATGCCATCACGCTAGGTATGGTCTTCTTTTCATGACATCACGCTAGGTATGGTCTTCTTTTCATGCCATCACACTAGGTATGGTCTTCTTTTCAAGACATCACGCTAGGTATGGTCTTCTTTTCATGACATCACGCTAGGTATGGTCTTCTTTTTTTTGCAAAATTTACAAAAAACACATCATAAATGATTACTCCACACCCACCTCCTCCCCTTTTCATACACCACCTCTCATACCCACCCTACCCGTGCCGCCATCTGTCGCCCATAATATAACTAGATGCGCAGCTCTAAAGTTTCATTCAATTAATAAATTATGACTAATAAACACACACATATAAAGTGCATGAAAAATCTCATTCAAGAGATAGTCCTAGAAATAGTCCCATATTTAGAATTGATGAAAAATGTCCAACAGCAATGTCCGTGAAATAAAACCAAAAAAACTATTTGGTGTAATGACTAAACACAGTTGGGAAGCAGGGGGCTTCCATGCAAGATCTTCTGCCAATCTAAGAAGAGAGAGCCTCCACCAGACAACGCGGTGTATGCAGATATACCTTACCAAAGGATTAGACCTCCTGCAAAAGGATGGTCTCATGCGCTTGTTAAGTTCAACACCGGGACACTACTGGGTCACATATAAAATCTCTCCTTCAGTTCACTCTGGAAAAATAGCCATAGAATTGTATATATAAAAAGTGGAGACTCTCATGGCGTAGTAACAACAAACTTCCGATTTTCATGAAAGGCTAAAAACATTCACATTCCATAGGGATATCAAAGGCAGTGTACATAGAAAAGTGTCAAAGCATCCAATCCTCCTTCCTCGATTGGCGGCAGCCTTCTTCTGGGTTCCGGTCAGCGTGATGGCGTCACTTCCTCTGGCCTTGGATAGTGATGTAGATTTCCCCTCTCAGCACAAATCCCCCCTCCCAGCACAAATCCTCTCCCACAAATCCCCCGTCCTAGTATAAATCCCCCTTCTTAGCACAAATGCCCTGTCCTACGATAAATCTCCCCTAATTCCCCCTCTCAGCACTAATCCCCTGTCCTACGATAAATCCCCCCTAATTCCCCCTCCCAGCACTAATCCCCTGTCCTACGATAAATCCCCCCTAATTCCCCCTCCCAGCACTAATCCCCTGTCCTACGATAAATCCACCCTTAGCAGAAATCCTGCCTTTTGACCCAAATTCCCCTTCCCCCCCATCCCTCATCCTAGCACTAATTCTATCCTCAAGATCTTCCCCCACCATAACTCAAATCACCCCACCCCCTTCCTAGCATAAATCTTCCCCCCCCCTCAAATGTTATCTGCTGTATGGAGGAGTGCTGTTCTGATGACAGGGGTGGGAAGAGTACAGCACAGCTCCCACCGCCTGGCTCTCTGCCGCTGTTATTTTTCCGGCAGCCCACCCTAGCACCCCCCTAGATCCGGCCATGTCGAAAGGTCTTGTCGGGAAATTTATTTTTAATCAGTGCTGCCACCAATCAGGAGTCCCCGCTGTCAGAATACAGTATCGCAGAAGGGAGGATTCCCGCCTCCACCTCCAATGCGTTTGCCTTTTGTCGTTCAGCCAGTATGGCCAGCTTAAACTTCATCCATGTCCAGCCTTCCATAAAGGTTGCTGCAAAGCAGAAACAGAAACAGTCCAACATCGATGTCATAATGGAAGATCTTCATCCTTGGATTACCGCTATGATGAGCACGTAATATGTCCAAAATCGATATCTTTTCACATTTGTCGTCCAAATCGATATATATGTCTTCACCAACCACTTTTATATAAATCATTTCCTTTTTCATTTTCTTGATTTTCCCGTGTGTGCTCACTATGACACCTCTCTTAAATAGATCTTTGGCCGTGTATTTAGTCATATCTTCTGTATAATGGATCCTTGGAACCTTTCCAGCAAAGCCTGACTTTTCACCCAGCAAGTCGTCCACACAGTTTTTCCTATACTTCTTGTACAGGTCTATGATGCCCTTCATATCTTCACAGGTGTCTTTGACATCAGCTAACGCCTGCTCGTTGATTTTCACCTCAGCTGCTCTTCTCTCACGAAGTTCATGTTTCCCTTTGATTTCATTGCGAATTAGGTTGGTGACCTCTTCGTAGCATGTCGCCTCTGTGAAGTAACCGGATTTTTGCAAAATCTGCAGGTTTGCGGTGACAGTTTTTGTTACAGATTCCTGAGAGGCATCTTCTTGATTTTCAGTTGAACAAGATCCTTCCTGTTCATTTGCACCTTTAGTGTCGGTGGGAGTTGTGCTTTCTGTTACAATCTCCTCTTTCTCCTCCTCCTCCTCCTCCTTCTTTTCTTCCTTCTCCTCCTCCTTCTTTTCTTCCTTATAATCCTTCTCCTCCTTCTTCTCCTCCTTCTCCTCCTTCTTCTCCTCCTCCTCCTCCTCCTTCTCTTTCTTCTCCTCCTCCTCCTTCTCCTTCTCCATCTCCTCCTCCTCCTTCTCCCTCTCCTCCTTCTCCCTCTCCTCCTTCTCCCTCTCCTCCTTCTCCCTCTCCTCCTTCTCCTTCTCCTCCTCCTTCTTTTCCTGTTCGAGCGTCAGAATCTCTTGGAGTTTTTGTTCAGGTGTCTTAGCCATAAGTTGTAGGACCAAATTCATGGTGGAAACTTTGGCTTTCTCTGTTTCACCATCCAAATTCTCCAGCGGAGGTAATTTGCTGTATAAAGATAGGGGGATGTTAGTTATTTTCCTTGTCTTGTTATAGGCAGCTCCATGAGTGGCCTCAAGCTCGTTAAGTGGAGGGACCGGTCCAATACCCTTATACATTTGGTACACAATGTCCGCGGTTGGCGAAAGTCCGCGGTCGCAAAATACAGCCTTCTCATACATAGAAAGCAGAGTATGTGTATAGATGATGTCCCCTGCATGTATGATTATCTGGGGAGTCTGTATTGCGTCAGCGTACTTGGTAAATCCAAATTTTTTCTCTGGTTCTATAGTGTTCAGAACTTGCTTAAAGAAACTCCCGAGCTTTTGGGAGGTTTTCTTGATATAGTTGTCCAATCCAGGCGCTTGATCTGTGTTGGCAGAGAAGGGATGCATGGTCATGCAGAAGATTGAAGATATGAACAATAAGTTGTTCCTCTGGTTTGAAAATTCACCTACATAGATGTCAAATTTATCCGG
The DNA here is from genome assembly GCF_062004578.1 of Staurois parvus. NCBI lineage: Eukaryota > Metazoa > Chordata > Amphibia > Anura > Ranidae > Staurois > Staurois parvus. Next base: position 1,961,034 of record NW_028318656.1, on the reverse strand, counting down.
TTCCACTATGGCTGTGTGGAGGTACTGAGAAAGGAAATAGCCAACAGACTCCGACAGTAAATCTTCACCTACCATTGGAAACTTGCTTAGCAAAGATTGTTGGAGGACTTTGGTTAGGTATCTCAGCCCATAAGGAATCTTGTTCACAGATGAGAATATGTCCTGTAGGAATGTGTCCGTCAGGGCATATACATCAATTTTATGGCTGAATAGTTTTCGCATTTTTTTCTCTAGCTTGGTACGCTTCTTGTGTTTAGAGTCTGGATAGGTCAGTCTATCATCGATTCTCAAGGTGTCCATTATTCCCCGAGTCAGCGCGTTGACTACGGGATTGTACTTTGCTTTCTGGGTGTAAAAATATTTGATGACCTTTAGAATCTGTGATTTTCCCTGAAATATGTCCTGAACGCTAGCAATTTTGGTTTCCACTTCTTTACGAAGAGCAAATTCCATCAATTTCACGAAATAGTACTCTTCTCGTGGAGTTTTGCCGTAGTTGTAGAGCTGGAGGAGCAGTCTGCTTGTAAATGTGATAATATCATTATAGGATGTCAGCTGGTCCATGAGTCTGGTCAGGTAAGCTGGATCCGTCTGCAGATAGTAGAAGAGGTGTTCATAGGACTCCAGCCTCTCACTTCTCTTCCTGTCCTCGCGAGCCTCCTGTCTATGCTTGGCTATGGCCTCTTTAACTTGCTCCTTATTGCTAGGCTTTAGTTTTTTGAATCTGGAGACGAGATCCTGTTGAGTGATATTTTCTTTCACTAAAGCTGCGATTTCTCTGTCCAAGTTGTCCATCTCACACCTCTGTTCATTGAGGGTTTTAGAATGAGACGTTAATTCCACGTTCAATGTGTTCATCCGCAGCTGCAGATTGAAGTTTGGGTCATGGGGGCTCAAGCATTTAGAAAACTGCATGACCGAGCTCGGCGATGGGTTTTCACTATGCATGAAATCGTGGAATCGCTGTTGTTCCAAGCTTCTTCTGGCCCATGACTGAAGTTTTATAACGATTTCACGATGCCGCTCCTCTAACCTTTCTCTCTCAAGTCTTTCATCTTCAGTCTCCTTCACCACTTCGTCTTTCTTCTGTTCCTCCGTCTCTTTGAGTTTAATGTCTTCATTCGTCGTCTTTGGCTGATCTTCCTCTGCAAATAATGACCTCAGCCATTTGCAGGGACTGTTGCAAAGGAAGCCCAAGCCTGTCCTTCTGGGAGATTCTCTCCCTCCTGTAGTGCGCTGGGTGTTTCTCACCATTTCTGCTATCAGATGGTAGAATACACCAAGAATTTCTATTGGTAGTAATCAGATGTCTTCAGATCAGATGTGTTCACCACAACAGTCACTTGTAGACTGAACTCTGCCTCTGCTGGCTTCTATTTTTAGCCTCTGCTCCACTGTGACAGTTTCTTTTTTGTACAAAAACTTTATTGACACAGCCTCTGCTGCACTGTGATGACCTCATACTGACAGTTGCACAGTTCAAACATTTTCTTTCAACAAAACTTTATTGACACAGTGACAACCAACTGACACATCATAGCCTGGTAGTGATAACTGCCAGCAGAGGAGGAATGAACACATCGCTGTATCTTCAGTATTGGGTGGAGCCGCACGTCTTGAAAATCCGTTTGGGAAACACTTTGTCGTTTGGACATTATACCAATGTGACACTTGTGTGGGGTGTTTATTGTTTTTTTTTTCTGGGTGGAGTGATTGAGAATCACAATGGATTCGCTGGATACTCGCATGGATTGCAATGTTTTTAGAAGGTGAGCACATATATGGGGGTGTTTATAATTTTCAGTTTTGGGTGGAGTGATTGAGAATCAGGATGGATTTGTTGGATATTCACAGAGAATGCAATGTCTTTGTAAGGCAGCCTCATACATGGGGAATCACAATAGATTTGCTGGATATTCACGTATATTGCAATGTCTTTGGAAGGTGATCACATTTATGGGGTGTTTTATTGTTTTCAATTTTGGGTGGAGCGATTGAGAACCAAGATGAGTTTGTTGAATTTTCAGAGGGAATGCAATGTCTTTTGAATGTGACCAAATAAATGCAATGTTTAATTCCCTTCAGTTTTACATGGAGCGATTGATTATCAAGATAGATGTAATATTATTATTATCCAGGATTTCTTTAGCGCCAACGGTTTGCTCCGCCCTGTACATTATAGTGGGGACAATACAGTAACAGGATTTATTGGATTTTCACAGGGATTGCAATGTCTTTGAATGCAACCAAATATGTGGCGTGTTTTAATAGTTTCAGTGTTGGGCGGAGCCATTGAGAATCACAGTGGATTAGATGGATTGCAGTGTCTTTGGCGGGACCACGTAAATGGGGTGTTTACGTTTTTGTTGTTTCATTTTAATGTGGAGCGATTGAGAATCAAGCTGGGTTGATTGGATTTTCACATGGATCACATTGTGTTTTGAAGCTGATCACACGGGGTGTTTGTTTTTATTAGTTTTGGGTGGAGCGATTGAATATCAAGATGGATTTGTTGGGTATGCACATGGCTTGCAATGTCTTTGGAAGGCGACCACATCTATGAGATGTTTAATGAACATTTTTAATAGTTTTGGGGGAGCTGTTGAGAATCCTTCCAATTATGGGTGGAGTGCAGTGATGATACATTGGGGGATATATAATGATGGGTGGAGTACACACTGTACAGGGGAGGTTCACAGTCCCCCCCTCCTCCCGTGGGATGTGCACATGCCCCATCTCCGGATCTCACGGGGGAACGATCGGGGGGGGGGGGGATAAGCAGAGAGCCAAGCCATTCTCATTGTCTCCTTACCCTGATTGGTGATTAGTTGTCTCCAAGGGACACAGCTCACCACAGATCACCGCGCTGCGTGCCCCAGGAGGCTGTGCACGAGCGACATGACCAGTCCAGTCCCGGCCATCACCGTGCCGTTCCACTTTCATTACAAATACAACAAGGCAGCTCCGTGTTACTATACAGAGGGACCCCAACAATGGAGTGTGACAGTTATAGAGGCTCCTCTCCTGGACTGAAATGGCTTCCTCTGATTTCACACTGCACACTGTGAGCTGCTTACAATGTGCATTACAAGTGTCATCACGTCAGATAGAGCCCGCCTCATTCCTGGCTAGAGGATATCCAGCATGATTTATCGCTTTCCTCCTCAGCCTCACTGGGCTGTCCCTTCCATTTATTGGATGTAAAGTGTTTGTAAACCCCAACATATACCCAGTGAAGAGACTGTCCTCAGGTGGTACACAGAGATGAAACAGATCTTCCTGTATAGGTTGTACCTGTTTATCTGTAGTCTTCTCTTCTCTACATCTGTTCAAAGTTCTTAATTGATAAATGTTGTCTGAGCGTTCAGAAAAAATGGGGCGTAGAGCTGAAGTTACACTCTGCAGAGCTCAGTGAGGAGAGCTGATTGGAGGGAAGAGACGCCCCCCTTTCCCCCACATACACAGCTCACAGGAACAGAGCTGAGGTTGTCATTCTGCTGGAGGTCCCTCCCCATCACTATATTTTTCTTGGTGTCAGGAAAACTTGTGAGAAGTGACTGGTGCTGATAGCAGAGGAATGGAGCAGCAGGCAGAAATGACCCTTAGTGCTCTGGATTGAGACAAGTACACCCTATAGAGGGAAATGCTTTGTTCCTTTGTCATGTCTGAGGTTTACAACCACTTTAAGTTCTTTCAATCATGGAGGCTCACCATCACGGGGGCATTACCTAGAGTGGTCTGCATGCAAATACATTCTTTCTGGGAACTCCCACTCCTCCACACTGATGTCCACCCATCAAGGCATTTATATATTTGCATAACTCCTCCCAAGATCCAGCCCCCTGTTTTCATCATAATGGAAGGCTCTTGAGAGGAGTACGGGGTGCTGTGATGTTTTCAGGAGACTACAGTCAGGTCCATAAATATTGGGACATCCGCACAATTCTAACATATTTGGTTCTATACTTCCTACACCGTTCACCTGATTTGGATGTAAATACCTCAAATTAAAGCTGACAGCCTGCAGTTAAAGCACATCTTGTTCGTTTCATTTCAAATCCATTGTGGTGGTGTATAGAGCCAAAAATGGTAGAATTGTGTCGATGTCCCAATATTTATGGACCGGACTGTATGCACAGCACCCTTCCGGCTCCTCCCACCAGCCATGATCTGCCTGAATTGCATGAAGAAGCACAGAGACGCAGTGATGACATCAATAGATGTAAAATAAGATGTGTAATGAAAAGACAAAGGTTTCATGTAACATGTTATTAGCGTGTTAATAAGTGAGGAGGGAGGAACTAGGACAGAAAATATACATCTATGAAACTTCAATTTTAGCCTTTTTAGAATCTTGCTGACACCTTGTTATTGGAACCTGAATTATAACTGTCATTTTATTCCCAGAATTCCCTGCTCACAGCTCTGACATTCTATTGATAGGTGTGAAGGAGGAAGATGACCCCCAGGAGCTGGGTGAGTGACACTCCAAAACATGTCTAGCACCAATATTGTGTTCAGTACTGTGTCTGATGGACGTCTTTTTTTTTTTTTTTATTTTATTTAAATATTTATTAATTTTTCATGTTATTACAAAAATTCCACAAGAAGAGACACAATACATATAAATAATCCATACATTTCTACTTTGCCCCTTCTATTTTACCTCTTTTCTTTCCCTACCCTCCCAGCCCACCTTTACCCCCCTTCCCCCCTCCCTCCCCTCTGCAAGATCTCCAATCTCTCAAGGCCCAATAACTTTAAATAACTTCCTAGTTTAAAGTTTTCTATATTTCTCTTTCAATCCTGATTTTTCCCATCGCGAATAGTATAGATCCAACCTGTCTTCCTGAATATAATAAGATTTTTCCATTCTACTAATCTGGTTTACCCTATTGATCCAATCCTCCTCCGTCGGCACCTCCGTCTTCCACCAAAACTTGGGAATCAACCCTTTTGCAGCACTTAAGTAGTACCATACGCCTGATTCTTTATATTTATTTACGGTTGTCTCAACATTATGTAGGAGACACATGGTTGGGTCAAGCCCTATGTCATTTCCAGTTATTAATTCTATTGATTTAACTATTGTCTTCCAGAAAACCTGAATTTTTGGACATTGCCACCATATATGAAACGCCGTGCCCTCCTCCCCACATCCTCTCCAACACATTTTTGAATTCTCCCCCCTCATCCTTTGCTCAGTGCTCGGTGTAATATGCCATCGTGTCAGACATTTATAATTAATCTCAACGTCTCTCATACTAACACTCTCATGAACCAATCTAAATATCTTATTCTGTTGATCTTCATCTATCACCACCTCCATATCTCTTTCCCAATTTGTTATAAAAATTAACTTTGTGTCTGTGTCTAATTCTGTGAGTATTCTATACATTTTTGTAACACCATGTTTCCCATCTCTACATGTTTCTAATAGCCTTTCAAACATATTTCACTCCTTTTTTAATCTCAAGGGCTTTGGGAGATTTCCAATAAAACATTTTAATTGGTGATATTTCCACTCATCTATTTTAGTAAACATATCTCCTCCCCTCTCTTTTAATTCTTTAAATGTTCTCAATTCCCCCTCTACCAATACGTCTCTCAGTTGGATATCTTCCTTTTTAAACCATCTCCCTGATATCTCATCTTTTCCTGGAGGGAAGAACTCCGTGTTTGCAAGAGGCATTAATATAGAGTTGAATTCCCATTTCATGTGTTTGTGTAAATTATCCCATGTCCTTAAAACGTTTAAAGTGAAGGTGCTTGTGCTTTCTTTAATTCTTCTAAAATGTGCTGGAACCCATATCATCTTACTCAAATTAATTCCACTCAGTTCATTTTCTATTTTTACCCAACCTTTCCCCTTGTGGTTAAAAGTCCAATCATAGATTCTTGCTAAAATTACTGCTTTGTAATATCTCTTGACATCAGGTAGTCCCATCCCCCCTTTCTCTTTAGTCCTGCTCAGTGTTTCATATGATATTCTTGGTTTTTTATTCCTCCATATATATCTTGTTATCATTCTTCTCATTATCTTAAAAAATGCCTCTGGGAGTTTTATTGGAATCATTTGAAATCTATAGAGTATTTTAGGTATAATTACCATTTTAACTAGGTTTATACGTCCTAACCATGATGGATTTCCTCCTTCTAATCTTTTTAGTTCGTCCTTAATCTCATTTATCAGGAAAATATAGTTTAATCTATATAGTTGTTTATATGAGGTAGCAAGTTTTATTCCTAGGTATTTTATATCTTTTTCTCTCCATATAAAGGGGAATTCTTTTTGTAGCTTTTCTTTTTCGCTCTTTGGTATATTGATGTTCAAAATCTCTGTTTTTGTTGGGTTAATTTTTAGATTTGATAGTTCACCATATTCCTTCAGGGTCTTCATTATACTTGGTAGTGTTATTCGGGGGTTGCCTACATAAAACAATAGATCGTCCGCAAAGGCCGCTACTTTATGTTCTATATTTTCTATCTGGATTCCCTTTACCGCTCCGCTATTCCTTATTATTGATAGCAGGGGTTCCAATGTCAAAACGTACAGCAAGGGGGACAATGGACAGCCTTGTCTTGTTCCATTGGACATCCCAATGGATTCCGACCTCTCCCCATTTACCGTGATGATTGCGGTGGGCTCCCTATATAATTTACCTATCCACTCACGCATTCTCTCTCCAATCCCCAACACTTCCAAGTTGTCCATCATAAAGCCCCAGTCCACTCTATCAAACGCCTTTTCGGCATCAATTGACAAGAGCACCACCGGGGCTTTTCCTTTTCTACTTTTCTGGATAAGCATCAAAGTTCTCTCTCCCCGGGACGAACCCCACCTGATCTCCATGGATCCATTCGGGCATTAGATCTTTTAGCCTGTTTGCCAAGACCTTTGCGTACAACTTGGTATCAGTGTTTAATAATGAAATTGGTCTACAACTAGAGCACTGAGAGGGATCTTTTCCCTCCTTATGAATGAGAACGACATGGGCCTGAAGGGATTCCCTCCTCCCCTCCATCCCCCCTCCCAAGTCATTCATATACTTCTTTAACTTTGGTATCAGTACTTCACAAAATTTTTTATAATACTTAACTGTATAACCATCCGGGCCTGGGCTTTTCCCTCCCCCTATACTTTTTAATGCTACTTCTATTTCTTCCTGGGAAATTTCCGCATCTAAGGAATTCAATTGTGCTTCACTAAGCTTTGGCAATCCAGCATTTTTTAAATATATCTTCCTTTTTTCGTTAATACCTTCTCTAGTTTCTTTTGGTGAACCTTGATGACTGATGTTATACAACTTTCTATAATACTCCGTGAATACTTTAATGATTTCTTTAGTTGAGTGGACCAACTCCCCCTTAGGGCTTTTTATCTTTTCTATATAATTCCTGTTTTTCTTTTTATTCAGGGCTCTCATTAAATATTTTCCTGGTCTATCTCCCCATCTACAGTCATGGCCGAAATTGTTGGCACCCTTGATATTTTTCCTGAAAATCAAGTATTTCACACAAAAAAGGTATTGCATTAACACATGTTTTGCTATACACATGTTTATTCCCTTTGTATGTATTGGAACAAATATAAAACAGAGGCAGAAAAGCAAATATGACATAATGTCACACAAAACCCCAAAAATGGGCTGGACAAAAGTATTGGCACCCTTAACTTAATATTTGGTTGCACACCCTTTGGAAAACATAACTGAAATCAGTCGCTTCCTATAACCATCAATAAGCTTCTGACACCTCTCACCCGGAATTTTGGACCACTCTTCCTTTGCAAACAGCTCCAGGTCTCTCTTATTGGAAGGACACCTTTTCCCAACAGCAATTTTAAGATCTCTCCACAGGTGTTCAATGGGATTTAGATCTGGGCTCATTGCTGGCCACTTCAGAACTCTCCAGCGCTTCTTTGCCATCCATTTCTGAGTGCTTTTTGACGTATGTTTGGGGTCATTGTCCTGCTGGAAGACCCAGGATCTTGGACGCAAACCCAGCTTTCTGACACTGGGCCCTACAGTGCGACCCAAAATCCTTTGGTAATCCTCAGATTTCATGATGCCTTGCACACAGTCAAGGCACCCAGTGCCAGAGGCAGCAAAACAACCCCAAAACATCATTGAACCTCCACCATATTTTACCGTAGGTACTGTGTTTTGTTCTTTGTAGGCCTCATTCCGTTTTCGGTAAACAGTAGAATGATGTGCTTTACCGAAAAGCTCTATCTTGGTCTCATCTGTCCACAAGACGTTTTCCCAGAAGGCTTTTGGCTTACTCAAGTACATTTTGGCAAACTGTAGTCTTGCTTTTTTATGTCTCTGTGTCAGCAGTGGGGTCCTCCTGGGTCTCCTGCCATAGCGTTTCATTTCATTTAAATGTCGACGGATAGTTCGCGCTGACACTGATGCTCCCTGAGCCTGCAGGACAGCTTGAATGTCTTTGGAACATGTTTGGGGCTGCTTATCCACCATCCGGACTATTCTGCGTTGCAATCTTTCATCAATTTTCCTCATCCGTCCACGACCAGGGAGATTAGCTACAGTGCCATGGGTTGCAAACTTCTTGATAATGTTGCGCACTGTGGACAAAGGCAAATCTAGTTCTCTGGAGATGGACTTGTAACCTTGAGATTGTTGATATTTTGCCACAATTTTGGTTCTCAGGTCCTCAGACAGTTCTCGTCTCCTCTTTCTGTTGTCCATGCTTAGTGTGGCACAGACAGACACACAATGCAAAGGTTAAGTGAACGTCTCTCCTTTTTATCTGCTTTCAGGTGTGATTTCTATATTGCCCACACCTGTTACTTGCCCCAGGTGAGTTTACAGGAGCATCACATGCTTGTAACATTCTTATTTATCCGCAGTTGTGAAAGGGTGCCAATACTTTTGTCCAGCCCATTTTTGGAGGTTTGTGTGACATTATGTCGAATTTGCTTTCTTTCCTCCCTTTTTTTGTTTTGTCCCAATACACACAAAGGGAATAAACATGTGTATAGCAAAACATGTGTTAATGCAATACGTTTCGTGAGAAATACATGATTTCCTGGAGAAATATCAAGGGTGCCAACAATTTCGGCCATGACTGTATATCTTTCGCTTAATACTTTGTTATATATCCTTCTCCTCTCCTCTTCCATCAATCTCTCTAATTCGTCTTTTTTATTCATTAACTTCTGTCTTGTTTCTATTGTTATTTTCTTCTTATGTATCTGCTCCAAATCCAGGATTTCCTTTAAGAGTCCACTAACCCTCTCTCTTCTTTCTTTTTTCTTCCTTGCTCCCATCGCAATCAAAATTCCTCTTATATATACCTTATGACTTTCCCATACTGTAGCTGTCGTTACTTCCTCCGTCTCATTCTCCTTGAAAAATACCTTAATCTCTTCCCTGATCTTCTGCACAATATCTTCATCTAAGAGAAGAGCCTCGTTTAACCTCCATCCTAAACCTCCCGTCCACCTTTTTCCCCATCCTATTTTCATTATGACAGGGGCATGATCCGAGAAAGTTCTTGTCTCTATTTCTATTTTAACCAGCATTTCAATGAGTTGATGATCTATTAGAATGTAATCCAGTCTCGAGTATATCTCATGTGCATTAGAGAAGAAGGTATAGTCTCTGTCTTTCATATGCATCATTCTCCAGGTGTCCACCAGTTGGTACTCGTGGATCACCTTCTTCAAAGCTCTCAGAGACCTACCCCCCTCTCTCCGCACAAGGGAGGTTGCATCCTTTTGTGGGTCCATACAAAAATTAAAATCTCCTGCTATTATCAAACGCCCTTTTTTAAAATTATCAATTTTTTCAACATACCCTTCAAAAAGATCTCCGGTTTCTTGTTGGGGCAATATATATTGGCTAGTGTACACTCAATTCCCTGTAGTTTACCTTTCAAGAACAGGAATCTCCCCTCCGGGTCAGTCTTTCTATCTTCCAACTCAAATCTCACATTCTTTGCCAATCCTATTGCCACCCCCTTTGCTCTTTTAATTGGAGAGTCAGCATAATACCATGTTGGATAATATTTGGATTTTAATTTCACATTTGATTCTATCTCAAAATGTGTCTCCTGTAAAAATACCACAGACGTTGCCCTGTGGTGTAACTCTTTAAACAACTTAAATCTTTTCCCAGGACAGTTCAACCCATTCACATTATATGTTATAAACTGTATTTCTTACATCCTTCTTGATTCTGTCTATCTCTCTTCTGATTCGTCTCTTCCTATTAGGCCCCCCTACTATCTTGCAGCATATCAACCCAACCTCCCCTCCCTCGGCTCCCTCCCGCCCAACCCCCATCTCCCACCCCCCACCCTCTCTTCTTTTTCCCCTACCCATTTTTAGGCTTATAAACTGCCTACAAATCATTTGTGGATCTGATTCCACCTTTTGATTTAAAATAAGCTCCGCCCATGTACGGCTCACCTCTCCTCCGACCCCCCCCCCAGGTCCCCTCTCTCTATCAGCCAGGCTCAGGAAGTATCATTACTTCTCTCCTAACCGGAGCTTCCCGGAGGACCTCAACTTTCGGGGGGGAGAGACCAGGGGCGAGAGAGAGAGAGAGAAAAAAAAACAAAAACCAAAAAAAACAAAACATATTTTCTGCTTAATTCTCCCTCCCTTCCCTCCCCGGCCCCAGAGCCTCCCCCCCCCTTCCCCTGACCCGCTGCCAGTCCTCTTTTCTTGTGTTCTCTGTATCTCCTTTATCCTCTTCTTCCCACCCAGCAATCTCCATTCTTTGCAAGTCCAGTCTATCACAAAACTCCCTTAACCGTGTGCTTAGCTGAGAAAAGCCCTCCTCCCCTCCTAAAAACTCCTGCGGGATGTGTGACTGTAAATGTCATCTACTGACCGGGCCAAGCCTTTATCTCAGTCTCAGGGAACTCTACAGGTCATTTAGACCCCACACCCCGCCAAGACCTCCATGGACACAGAGCTTCATCTCAGTCAAGGGACTGTAGGAGCTACAGAACCTTGCTAAAGTTTTAGGCTGTCAAGTGCAGCACTTTTTCCTGTCAAGAGTCATCAACCAGCAGAACTGGAACATTGACCTACAGAGCACTGATGTACCCAATGTGTGTACTGTTTCCAAATCTACAGATGGTAGTTGGCAGGATTCGAACCTGCGTGGGGAAATCCCAATGGATTTAGAATCCATCGCCTTAACCGCTCGGCCACAACTACTATGTTTTTAATTTTGAATAAACAATCTACACAATGCACACAGAATCAAAACTAAATGGGTTAAATGTCCCTTCTCCTTTGTTTACATTCATCTGTCAGCCAGCTGACAGCTAAATGAGCCAGGCAGGGATGAGTCAAGGGTTGTAAGTGCCTCTGTAACAACCTACACAAAACTGTGACGTATGTGCATTTTAAATGTAGTTTTGGTGCATTTTCTGTGTAAGTCTCGGGACTTGTCGGGACAAGGTCATCTACCTCTCATGGCAGACATAATCTATTCCCCCCCATGTGTGAGCATCATGTCTCAGCATAAGACCCTCTCCCTTACAAATTAAGCAGTGGTCAGCAAGCTCACCGCCTAAGCAAAAATATCCTCTGCAAGCAAAAATTCTCCCCAAACAAAAATGCAAAAATGTATCCTCCTCCCACTCCAAATTCCCCTCTTAAAACAGATCTTTGCCCCTCAATCTCACCTCCTAGCTTTAATCACCCCAATTCCTCCCTTCTAGCAAAAATAATTTAGCCCTCCTTGCACATATCCTTTTTTTCCCTTCAAATTTTCCATGCTAGCACAATTCCTCACTTCTAAATCCTCCCGCTCAGCACAAATCCTCACCCCCAAAATCTTCCATCAGCACAAATCCGTCTATGTCCTTGTAACAAAGACCCAAGGGGTGTTTTCACTTCTTTTTTTCGTGGATTAATAGAGGTACTTTGTATCCCTTATTCACATATTGTTAAATAGATATTCCAGATTCCAATATGCCCCCCACCCATAGGCCCCTTGTAACCACCGGGCCAGTGTTATGAAGAAGAGGTCCTACAAGGGTCAACAATTATGTGACCATTGTGATTGGTTGGATTGGCAATGATCACATAAACGGAAGCCGGTCCCGCCGGCTACCGATGTTTTCACAGGACCGAGAGCTGTTTTTGGCGCAGAAACATTGCCCACCCAGCAGCTCATATGCGTTAAAGCCCAGCTTTTTGCCGCCGCAACTATTGGTTACTAGGGTGCAAAGGGGTTAAATGACCCTTCTCCTTTGTTTACATTCATTGTCAGCCAGCTGACAGCTAAATGATCCGGGCGGGGATGTAAGGATGCCAGCAGGTGCCTCTTTAAACACCTACACAAAACTCGTACGTATGTGTATTTTAAATACATTTTTGGTGCATTTTCTGTGTAAATCTCTGGGGCCAAAAAAGAGCAACAACAGCAGCAAAGTAGCACTGGTACCTTTTCCAAACGTGCAGTGCTGTTGGGCTGAATAGAAATACTTGTCATTTGTCCCAGACTTGCTGGCACAGTCCCTTTTTCAGTCATCCGTCCCACCCCTTCCATCTCCCAGGCTGTGTCCCTCTGAGCAAGGCGGCAGCTACAGTTTCAGTATGTGTACAGCCTTGTCAGGCTGTTGTGTTAGCATTTGGGTGGGCAGGTGGGGGCGTTAAAACTGCTACTCAGATGCTTGTTTTTACTACTGCCTGTGTGAAAGAGCTCTTTGGGGTCAATCACAGGTTGTACTTTCATACCAGCTGCACTCCTTTCTCCCTGTACTGACTATGTGTCATTGTAAACTCTGATGAATCAGCAGGGCAGTGTACAAGAGTCAGTAGGGCAGAGGACAGGGGTCAGCAGAGCAGAGAACAAGGGCTATGGCGGCAGAAGACAAGGGTCAGCACGGCAGGGTACAGGGGTCAGCACGGCAATGTACAGGCAGTTAGCAGGTAAGAGGACAGGGGTTAGCAGAGAAGAGGATAAGCTCCTCATTCCATCCCCGCACTGCAGACAACCTGGGCACTTGGCCAGTGGTGTATTTAGGTTTTTTGCTGCCCTAGGCAACACAAAAATCAGACCTTCCCCCAGACCTCCCTCCCCTGCAGAGATTCTGACAGTGACCAACACCCTTGCCTCCCCCACCCACCCAAGAGAGCCTTCCACTAACACCACTCCACCCCCCCCCCCAGCTCATTGTGAATAATGGAACCATCTTCTTAATCCATTTTACTGATGAGCATAGGTTATGTGTCTATTGAGACAATGGCCTTATCCCAGACTATCACTGAGCTGCTCGTCCACTTCTGTTGTAGAGGTGAAGTGATGGCACAGCTCATTGTTAATGACGGAACCATCTTGATCAATTTTCCTGATGAGCATACGTTGTGTCTCTATAGAGACAATGGCCTTATCCCAGACTATCACTGAGCTGTTGGTCCACTTCTGTTTTAGAGCTGACGTGATGGCACAGCTCATTGTGAATGACTACACTGTGTGAGTAGCCGAATTAATCTCTTATAGGGTATCCATCAAAGTCCCCAGATAGATAATTAATCCTGATGTAGTCCAGAGGAGGAAGAAAGTTACATAACAAACATATATGAATGGTGATGTCTTCACCTCCCTCCGGTACCCGAAGAGCCAAGGGCACCATCCAGAGGAGGACACATAACCTCCCTCGTACATCAAGAAAGGTCTGGCTCATACACAGGCCAAGTAGGCATATCTTTGTGAAACAGAAGGCATATTGGTGAGCAAGTCCTGAAGTATGGACAGTTCCAAGTTATCAAGGCAGAGCAAAGGTAGGATTGTTGGTAATTATCGTAACAGCATCAAGATCAAAGTCCCTGAGAGACCTCTAGGTGTGAAATAGGCCTTTTTCTGACTGATTTCGCCGGTACAACCGGCTGCCTCAGAGGTAGGCTCAAAACTGTTTTTTTTTTTAAATGATATGTTTTTAAGATATTTTTTTTAAGGCCCATTTATCGCAGCAAAGGGCATGATGCTCTCCTCCGTGAAGACTGGGTAGACTGCAGCTTGATTGTATGGAGCTGTTGTTTCCCAAGGTGAAGGCCCATATATCGCAGCAAAGGGCATGGCGCTCTCCTCCTGGAAGACTGGGTAGACTGCAGCTTGACGGTACGGAGCTGTTGTTTCCCAAGGTGAAGGTTCATTTATCACAGTATTGCGCTCTTAGGTATGTTGTGCACCTCCCATCCGGAACCGATCAGGATATCCACAGAGCTCTCCTTGGCAGTAGATACTCAATACACTGCTTGGCTAAGTGTCCCACTTTCTTGCATACATGACAGACCTTCCATTCATGACATCACACTAGGTATGGTCTTCTTTTCATGACATCACACTAGGTATGGTCTTCTTTTCATGACATCACACTAGGTATGGTCTTCTTTTTTTTGTGCAAAATTTACACAAAACAAATCATAAATGATCCCTCCACACCTCCTCCTCCCCTTTTCATACCCCATCTCTCTTCCCCACCCTACCCGCGCCGCCATCTATCGCCCATAATATAACTAGATGCGCAGCTCTAAAGTCTCATTCAATTAATAAATTATGACTAATAATTATATTACATTATATTTATATATAAAAAGTGGAGACTCTCATGGCGTAGTAACAGCAAACTTCTGATTTTCATGAAAGGCTAAAAACATTCACATTCCATAGGGATATCAAAGGCAGTGTACATAGAAAAGTGTCAAAGCATCCAATCCTCCTTCCTTGATTGGCGGCAGCCTACTTCTGGGTTCCGGTCAGCGTGATGGTGTCACTTCCTCTGGCCTTGGATAGTGACACAAATTTCCCCTCTCAGCACAAATCCCCCCCTCTCAGCACAAATCCTCTCCTAAAAATCCCCCCTCCTAGTATAAATCCCCCTTCTTAGCACAAATCCCCCCAATTCCCCCTCCCAGCACAAATCCCCTTTCCTACGATAAATCCCCCCTAATTTCCCCTCCTAGCACTAATCCCCTGTCCTACGATAAATCCCCCCTAATTCCCCCTCCCAGCACTAATCCCCTGTCCTACGATAAATCCCCCCTAATTCCCCCTCCCAGCACTAATCCCCTGTCCTACGATAAATCCACCCTTAGCAGAAATCCTGCCTCTTGACCCAAATTCCCCTTCCCCCCCATCCCTCATCCTAGCACTAATTCTATCCACAAGATCTTCCCCCACCATAACTCAAATCACCCCACCCCCTTCCTAGCATAAATCCTCCCCCCCTCAAATGTTATCTGCTGTATGGAGGAGTGCTGTTCTGATGACAGGAGTGGGAAGAGTACAGCACAGCTCCCACCGCCTGGCTCTCTGCCGCTGTTATTTCTCCGGCAGCCCACCCCAGCACCCCCCTAGATCCGGCCATGTCGAAAGGTCTTGTTGGGAAATTTAGTTTTAATCAGTGCTGCCGCCAATCAGGAGTCCCCGCTGTCAGAATACAGTATCGCAGAAGGGAGGATTCCTGCCTCCACCTCCAATGCGTTTGCCTTTTATCATTCAGCCAGTATGGCCAGCTTAAACTTCATCCATGTCCAGCCTTCCATAAAGGTTGCTGCAAAGCAGAAATAGAAACATTCCAACATCGATGTCATAATGGAAGATCTTCATCCTTGGATTACCGCTATGATGAGCACGTAATATGTCCAAAATCGATATCTTTTCACATTTATCGTCCAAATCGATATATATGTCTTCACCAACCACTTTTATATAAATCATTTCCTTTTTAATTTTCTTGATTTTCCCGCGTGTGCTCACTATGACACCTCTCTTAAATAGATCTTTGGCCGTGTATTTAGTCATATCTTCTGTATAATGGATCCTTGGAACCTTTCCAGCAAAGCCTGACTTTTCACCCAGCAAGTCGTCCACACAGTTTTTCCTATACTTCTTGTACAGGTCTATGATGCCCTTCATATCTTCACAGGTGTCTTTGACATCAGCTAACGCCTGCTCGTTGATTTTCACCTCAGCTGCTCTTCTCTCACGAAGTTCATGTTTCCCTTTGATTTCATTGCGAATTAGGTTGGTGACCTCTTCGTAGCATGTCGCCTCTGTGAAGTAACCGGCTTTTTGCAAAATCTGCAGGTTTGCGGTGACGGTTTTTGTTATAGATTCCTGAGAGGCATCATCTTGATTTTCAGTTGAACAGGATCCTTCCTGTTCATTTGCACCTTTAGTGTCGGTGGGAGTTGTGCTTTCTGTTACAATCTCCTCTTTCTCCTCCTTCTCCTCCTCCTTCTTTTCTTCCTTCTCCTCCTCCTTCTTTTCTTCCTTATCCTCCTTCTCCTTCTTCTCCTCCTTCTCCTCCTTCTCCTTCTTCTTCTCCTTCTCCTCCTCCTCCTCCTCCTCCTCCTCCTTCTCTTTCTTCTCCTCCTCCTCCTTCTCCTTCTCCTCCTCCTTCTCCATCTCCTCCTCCTCCTTCTCCATCTCCTCCTCCATCTCCTCTTCCTCCTTCTCCTCTTCCTCCTTCTTTTCCTGTTCGAGTGTCAGAATCTCTTGGAGTTTTTGTTCAGGTGTCTTAGCCATAAGTTGTAGGACCAAATTCATGGTGGAAACCTTGGCTTTCTCTGTTTCACCATCCAAATTCTCCAGTGGAGGTAATTTGCTGTATAAAGATAGGGGGATGTTAATTATTTTCCTTATCTTGTTATAGGCAGCTCCATGAGTGGCCTCAAGCTCGTTAAGTGGAGGGACCGGTCCAATACCCTTATACATTTGGTACACAATGTCCGCGGTTGGCGAAAGTCCGCGGTCGCAAAATACAGCCTTCTCATACATAGAAAGCAGAGTATGTGTATAGATGATGTCCCCTGCATGTATGATTATCTGGGGAGTCTGTATTGCGTCAGCGTACTTGGTAAAGCCAAATTTTTTCTCTGGTTCTATAGTGTTCAGAACTTGCTTAAAGAAACTCCCGAGCTTTTGGGAGGTTTTCTTGATATAGTTGTCCAATCCAGGCGCTTGATCTGTGTTGGCAGAGAAGGGATGCATGGTCATGCAGAAGATTGAAGATATGAACAATAAGTTGTTCCTCTGGTTTGAAAATTCACCTACATAGATGTCAAATTTATCCGGTTCCACTATGGCTGTGTGGAGGTACTGAGAAAGGAAATAGCCAACAGACTCCGACAGTAAATCTTCACCTACCATTGGAAACTTGCTTAGCAAAGATTGTTGGAGGACTTTGGTTAGGTATCTCAGCCCATAAGGAATCTTGTTCACAGATGAGAATATGTCCTGTAGGAATGTGTCCGTCAGGGCATATACATCAATTTTATGGCTGAATAGTTTTCGCATTTTTTTCTCTAGCTTGGTACGCTTCTTGTGTTTAGAGTCTGGATAGGTCAGTCTATCATCGATTCTCAAGGTGTCCATTATTCCCCGAGTCAGCGCGTTGACTACGGGATTGTACTTTGCTTTCTGGGTGTAAAAATATTTGATGACCTTTAGAATCTGTGATTTTCCCTGAAATATGTCCTGAACGCTAGCAATTTTGGTTTCCACTTCTTTACGAAGAGCAAATTCCATCAATTTCAGGAAATAGTACTCTTCTCGTGGAGTTTTGCCGTAGTTGTAGAGCTGGAGGAGCAGTCTGCTTGTAAATGTGATAATATCATGATAGGATGGCAGCTGGTCCATGAGTCTGGTCAGGTAAGCTGGATCCGTCTGCAGATAGTAGAAGAGGTGTTCATAGGACTCCAGCCTCTCACTTCTCTTCCTGTCCTCGCGAGCCTCCTGTCTATGCTTGGCTATGGCCTCTTTAACTTGCTCCTTATTGCTAGGCTTTAGTTTTTTGAATCTGGAGACGAGATCCTGTTGAGTGATATTTTCTTTCACTAAAGCTGCGATTTCTCTGTCCAAGTTGTCCATCTCACACCTCTGTTCATTGAGGGTTTTAGAATGAGACGTTAATTCCACGTTCAATGTGTTCATCCGCAGCTGCAGATTGAAGTTTGGGTCATGGGGGCTCAAGCATTTAGAAAACTGCATGACCGAGCTCGGCGATGGGTTTTCACTATGCATGAAATCGTGGAATCGCTGTTGTTCCAAGCTTCTTCTGGCCCATGACTGAAGTTTTATAACGATTTCACGATGCCGCTCCTCTAACCTTTCTCTCTCAAGTCTTTCATCTTCAGTCTCCTTCACCACTTCGTCTTTCTTCTGTTCCTCCGTCTCTTTGAGTTTAATGTCTTCATTCGTCGTCTTTGGCTGATCTTCCTCTGCAAATAATGACCTCAGCCATTTGCAGGGACTGTTGCAAAGGAAGCCCAAGCCTGTCCTTCTGGGAGATTCTCTCCCTCCTGTAGTGCGCTGGGTGTTTCTCACCATTTCTGCTATCAGATGGTAGAATACACCAAGAATTTCTATTGGTAGTAATCAGAGGTCTTCAGATCAGATGTGTTCACCACAACAGTCACTTGTAGACTGAACTCTGCCTCTGCTGGCTTCTATTTTTAGCCTCTGCTCCACTGTGACAGTTTCTTTTTTGTACAAAAACTTTATTGACACAGCCTCTGCTGCACTGTGATGACCTCATACTGACAGTTGCACAGTTCAAACATTTTCTTTCAACAAAACTTTATTGACACAGTGACAACCAACTGACACATCATAGCCTGGTAGTGATAACTGCCAGCAGAGGAGGAATGAACACATCGCTGTATCTTCAGTATTGGGTGGAGCCGCACGTCTTGAAAATCCGTTTGGGAAACACTTTGTCGTTTGGACATTATACCAATGTGACACTTGTGTGGGGTGTTTATTGTTTTTTTTTTCTGGGTGGAGTGATTGAGAATCACAATGGATTCGCTGGATACTCGCATGGATTGCAATGTTTTTAGAAGGTGAGCACATATATGGGGGTGTTTATAATTTTCAGTTTTGGGTGGAGTGATTGAGAATCAGGATGGATTTGTTGGATATTCACAGAGAATGCAATGTCTTTGTAAGGCAGCCTCATACATGGGGAATCACAATAGATTTGCTGGATATTCACGTATATTGCAATGTCTTTGGAAGGTGATCACATTTATGGGGTGTTTTATTGTTTTCAATTTTGGGTGGAGCGATTGAGAACCAAGATGAGTTTGTTGAATTTTCAGAGGGAATGCAATGTCTTTTGAATGTGACCAAATAAATGCAATGTTTAATTCCCTTCAGTTTTACATGGAGCGATTGATTATCAAGATAGATGTAATATTATTATTATCCAGGATTTCTATAGCGCCAACGGTTTGCTCCGCCCTGTACATTATAGTGGGGACAATACAGTAACAAGATTTATTGGATTTTCACAGGGATTGCAATGTCTTTGAATGCAACCAAATATGTGGCGTGTTTTAATAGTTTCAGTGTTGGGCGGAGCCATTGAGAATCACAATCTATTAGATGGATTGCAGTGTCTTTGGCGGGAGCACGTAAATGGGGTGTTTACGTTTTTGTAGTTTCATTTTAATGTGGAGCGATTCAGAATCAAGCTGGGTTGATTGGATTTTCACATGGATCGCATTGTGTTTTGAAGCTGATCACATGGGGTGTTTGTTTTTATTAGTTTTGGGTGGAGCAATTGAATATCAAGATGGATTTGTTGGATATGCACATGGCTTGCAATGTCTTTGGAAGGCGACCACATCTATGAGATGTTTAATGAACATTTTTAATAGTTTTGGGGGAGCTGTTGAGAATCCTTCCAATTATGGGTGGAGTGCAGTGATGATACATTGGGGGATATATAATGATGGGTGGAGTACACACTGTACAGGGGAGGTTCACAGTCCCCCCCTCCTCCCGTGGGATGTGCACATGCCCCATCTCCGGATCTCACGGGGGAACGATCGGGGGGGGGGGGATAAGCAGAGAGCCAAGCCATTCTCATTGTCTCCTTACCCTGATTGGTGATTAGTTGTCTCCAAGGGACACAGCTCACCACAGATCACCGCGCTGCGTGCCCCAGGAGGCTGTGCACGAGCGACATGACCAGTCCAGTCCCGGCCATCACCGTGCCGTTCCACTTTCATTACAAATACAACAAGGCAGCTCCGTGTTACTATACAGAGGGACCCCAACAATGGAGTGTGACAGTTATAGAGGCTCCTCTCCTGGACTGAAATGGCTTCCTCTGATTTCACACTGCACACTGTGAGCTGCTTACAATGTGCATTACAAGTGTCATCACGTCAGATAGAGCCCGCCTCATTCCTGGCTAGAGGATATCCAGCATGATTTATCGCTTTCCTCCTCAGCCTCACTGGGCTGTCCCTTCCATTTATTGGATGTAAAGTGTTTGTAAACCCCAACATATACCCAGTGAAGAGACTGTCCTCAGGTGGTACACAGAGATGAAACAGATCTTCCTGTATAGGTTGTACCTGTTTATCTGTAGTCTTCTCTTCTCTACATCTGTTCAAAGTTCTTAATTGATAAATGTTGTCTGAGCGTTCAGAAAAAATGGGGCGTAGAGCTGAAGTTACACTCTGCAGAGCTCAGTGAAGAGAGCTGATTGGAGGGAAGAGACGCCCCCCCTTTCCCCCACACACACAGCTCACAGGAACAGAGCTGAGGTTGTCATTCTGCTGGAGGTCCCTCCCCATCACCATATTTTTCTTGGTGTCAGGAAAACTTGTGAGAAGTGACTGGTGCTGATAGCAGAGGAATGAAGCAGCAGGCAGAAATGACCCTTAGTGCTCTGGACTGAGACCAGTACACCCTATAGAGGGAAATGCTTTTTTCCTTTGTCATGTCTGAGGTTTACAACCACTTTAAGTTCTATCAATCATGGAGGCTCACCATCACGGGGGCATTACCTAGAGTGGTCTGCATGCAAATACATTCTTTCTGGGAACTCCCACTCCTCCACACTGATGTCCACCCATCAAGGCATTTATATATTTGCATAACTCCTCCCAAGATCCAGCCCCCTGTTTTCATCATAATGGAAGGCTCTTGAGAGGAGTACGGGGTGCTGTGATGTTTTCAGGAGACTACAGTCAGGTCCATAAATATTGGGACATCCGCACAATTCTAACATATTTGGTTCTATACTTCCAACACCGTTCACCTGATTTGGATGTAAATACCTCAAATTAAAGCTGACAGCCTGCAGTTAAAGCACATCTTGTTCGTTTCATTTCAAATCCATTGTGGTGGTGTATAGAGCCAAAAATGTTAGAATTGTGTCGATGTCCCAATATTTATGGACCTGACTGTATGCACAGCACCCTGCCGGCCCCTCCCACCAGCCATGATCTGCCTGAATTGCATGAAGAAGCACAGAGACGCAGTGATGACATCAATAGATGTAAAATAAGATGTGTAATGAAAAGACAAAGGTTTCATGTAACATGTTATTAGCGTGTTAATAAGTGAGGAGGGAGGAACTAGGACAGAAAATATACATCTATGAAACTTCAATTTTAGCCTTTTTAGAATCTTGCTGACACCTTGTTATTGGAACCTGAATTATAACTGTCATTTTATTCCCAGAATTCCCTGCTCACAGCTCTGACTTCCTATTGATTGGTGTGAAGGAGGAAGATGACCCCCAGGAGCTGGGTGAGTGACACTCCAAAACATGTCTAGCACCAATATTGTGTTCAGTACTGTGTCTGATGGACGTCTTGTAACCACTTGTCCTCCATAAGGTTTTACCCCCTTCATGACCAGGAAATTTTGTGCTTTTCAGCACTGCACTACTTTAACTGGTAATTGCGCGGTCATGAAACACTGTACCAAATTGTATAAATCATTTTTTTCACACAAATAGAGCTTTCTTTCGTTGGTATTTGATCACCACTGGGTTTATTTTATATTATATAAACAAAAAAAGATTGAACATTTTGAAAATAAAATGATATTTTCTACTTTCTGTTCTAAAATATGTCCAATAAAATCAAATTTCTCCATTAATTTAGGCCAAAATGTATCCTGTTGCGTGTCTTTGGTAAAACAAATCCCAATAAGTGTATATTGGTTTGTGTGACAGTTCTGGTGCCTGCAAACTATGGGATATGCAGTGATGGAAATAAGGTTTTTTTCTGCTGATTTTGAATGTTTGCTCACTCACAAAGAAATGATCAGTTTAAAAATCGAATGTTCGGTGTATTGTAACACCAAGAGACAGAATAGCTACAAAAAATTCAAAAGAACTACACGTCTAACAAATGATGCACTGATCTGCATGTTCATGAGGGAAATAAGTATTTGATCCCCAAACATGACTTAGTACTTGGTGTCAAATCCCTTTTTGGCAATCACGGAGGTCAGGCGTTTCCTGGAGTTGGCCACCAGGTTTGCACACATCTCAGGAGGGATTTTGGCCCACTCCTGTTGGCAGATCCTCTCCTAGTCATTAAGGTTTGGTGGCTGACATTTGGCAACTCAAACTTTCAGCTCCCTCCACAGATTTGCAATCAGATTAAGGTTTGGGGACTGGCTAGGCCACTCCAGGACCTTAATGTGCTTCTTCTTGAGCCACTCCTTTGTTGCCTTGGCTCTGTGTTTTGGGTCATTGTCATGCTGGAACACCCATCCACGACACATTTTCAATGCCCTGGCTGAGGGAAGAAGGTTCTCACCCAAGATTTTATGGTACATTACCCCATCCATCGTCCCTTTGATGTGGTGCCGTTGCTCTGTCCCTTTAGCAGAAAAACACCCCCAAAGCAGAATGTTTCCACCACCATGTTTGACAGTTGGGATGGTGTTCTTGGGGTCATAGGCAGCATTCCTCCTCCTCCAAACACGGTGAGTTGAGTTGATGCCAAAGAGCTGGATTTTGGTCTCATCTGACCACAACACTTTCAGCCAGTCCTCCTCTGCATCATTCAGATGTTCAGTGGAAAACTTCAGACGGGCCTGGACATGTGCTTTCTTGAGTAGAGGGACCTTGTGGGCACTGCAGGATTTCTGTCCTTGTCGGCGTAGTGTGTTACCAATTGTTTTCTTGGTGACTGTGGTCCCAGCTGCCTGAAAATCATTGACAAGATCCTCCTGTGTAGTTCTGGGATGATTCCTCACTGTTCTCATGATCATTGACACTCCACGAGGTGAGATCTTGCATGGTGCACCAGACCTAGGGAGACTGACCGTTGTTTTGTGTTTCTTCCATTTGTGAATGATTGCACCAACTGTTGTCACTTTCTCACCAAGCTGCTTGCTGATAGTTTGGTAGCCCAGTCCAGCCTTGTGTAGGTCTACAATCTTGTCCCTAACATCCTTGGACAGCTCTTTGGTCTTTGCCATGGTGGAGAGTTTGGAATTTGATGGTTTGATTGCTCCTGTGGACAGGTGTCTTTTATACAGGTAACAAAATGAGATTAGCAGCACTCCCTTTAAGAGACTGTTTCTAATCTCAGCTTGTTACCTGTATGAAAGACACCTGGTAGCCAGAAATCCTGCTGAATGATAGGGGATCAAATACTTATTTCCCTCATAAATATGCTAATCAGTGCATCATTTGTTAGACATGCATTTCTTTTGAATTTTTTGTTGCTATTCTGTCTCTCAGTGTTACAATACACCAAACATTCGATTTTTAGACCGATCATTCCTCTGTGAGTGGGCAAACATTCAAAATCAGCAGGGGATCAAATACTTATTTCCTTCACTGTATATCTGAAAATGGCTCAATCCTGATGTACTGACGGCATCTCATTTATTGAAGCTCCTAAATGCCAGGACAGTACAAATATCTCCCAATTGACCTTTTTTTGAAAGTGAACAGTCTGATGTATTTCATAAAATGAATGGAAAGGTTTAATTTTTTTTTCCACTATTTTGATTAAAAAAAAAAAATTGAAAACCTTTTTTCAAAATGTTTTTTTTTTTACATACTGTCACTAGAGCAGTACAGTGTCATAATATGACTGGTGTGGCTGTGATCAGGGATACTGAATGCTGACAATATGTTAATATGAACACAAAATAATGTTTTGTTCAATTTTTAAAACATTTAACCACCTCAATACCGGGCACTTTTACCCCCTTCCAGCCCAGACCAATTTTCAGCTTTCAGCGCTCTTACACTTTGTATGACAATTACTCAGTCATGCAACACTGAACCCAAATGACATTTTTGTCCTTTTTTTCACAAAAATAGAGCTTTCGTTTGGTGGTATTTAATCAGCAGTGGGTTTTTTATTGTTTGCGCTGTAAATTAAAAAAAAACGAAAAACCGTTTCTGATATAAAATTTTGCAAATAAGTAATTGTTCTTCATAAATTTGGGCCAAA
Source organism: Staurois parvus (assembly GCF_062004578.1). Taxonomy (NCBI): domain Eukaryota; kingdom Metazoa; phylum Chordata; class Amphibia; order Anura; family Ranidae; genus Staurois; species Staurois parvus. The sequence goes on along the minus strand of NW_028318656.1, from coordinate 1,936,811 downwards.
ATGTATTCTGCTACATTGCTTTGGTAAAAATAATCCCCATCGGTGTGTATTATTTGGTCTGTGTGGAAGTTATAGAGTCTACAAGCTATGGTACCGATCATTGATAATTGAACACACCTGATCACACCTGATGTACTGATGGCCTATCCCATTTCTTGAGACACTAAGGGCTCGTTCACACTTGGCTGTTTTGCCAACGCTTGCCAAACGCCCCTATAGCGTTTGGCAAGCGTTGGTCCGGCGTTTGCTGAGCGTTTTTAACGCTCGGCAAACGCTCGGCAAACGCCGCATGCGCGGTTTAGCGGCGGTTGCTAGGCGTTTGCCGAGCGTTAATAACGCCCCACAAACCCCTATAATGCAGTTTGAGTGGTGTTACCGCTCCGCAAACGCCCCGCAACCGCGTCGCAACCGCACCGCAAACGCCGGCCGGGCGTTTGCGGAGCGGCACCATAGACGAGAATAGGAGACTTCAAAGCCTCCTGACTCGTCCAGAGGCGTCCGTTTTGCCGCGACGCAAACGCTCCCGTTAGAACAGCACCATGTGCTGTAATGTGCAGAATTGGCAGAGGCGTTTGGGAAGCGGTAAAAACGCTTCCCAAACGCCTCTCTGCCGCCTGCACACAAGGCTAGTGTGAACGTAGCCTTATGCAGGCCATAGACGGTTTGTTTATCAGCTGATTTTTCGTCCGAAAAATGCAACATCGTTCGTTGTGCAATCCGATGTTGCCACCAATGATTTAAAAAATCGTCTGTTTTCGTAAATTTTCCAGCATGACCGATAAACGAAATGTGGAGGAACCGCAAAAATCGGCCGACAATCGGCCAGGTTGAGATCCCTCCCAGGAATATTATATTATAACGGTCTGTGGCCCTTAGGGGTCGAATATAGGAGGTGAGGAGGCACTTTAGCTATTTCAGGGGAGTCACGTCAGAGTGTCACCAGGAGCACCTATATAGCAGTCTTGAAGTACTGTGTTTTGAATTGAGCACCATTCATTATTGCTCAGTTTGATTATCACATTAATGTGGATTGCTTTTGATACATTTATTTATTTATTTTTTTACATATTTCCTGAGCACTTGTCACTTTGAATAATTATTGTGGACTGTTTTTGTTATTTATTTATATTTTTTTTGAGCACTTGTCACTTTGAATTACACTGAGTGATATCACTCATTAGTTTCACTTTAGTCTGGTTAGCCACTAGGTGGCAGATCAGGAGTTTGCACATTCATGGAATTCTAGATTTTTTTGGTCATTATACTAAAGCACTAGTCACTTTGGAATATCGTTTCATGTCACGGTATCAGTTTGGCCTATTGTATATATATTTATTATATATCGTTTTATAGGGTATTGTGCGTGATATTGAATAATTCACAGGATTTATTTATTAATTTATATTTGTATTATATGTCTCTAAAGGGTATTTATTTATTATAGATTGATTTATTGCAATTTTATATGCTGAGCACTTCATCCCATTTTTGGTATTTTATATGTCCTGTGGTATAGGGATTAGGTGATAGCAGCTGGCATTAATAAGAGTTATTTTGTGGAGCGCAGGAGGACCTCCCTTTATATGACTATCGGCATTGCCACACTAACAGTGTGAAAATCGGCCGATTATTCTTTTGGATGAAAAATCGGCTGATAAACGGACCGTCTATGGTCTGCATAACAAGCCAGGACAGTACAAATACCCCCCAAATGACCCCTTTTTGGAAAGTAGACATTCCAAGGTATTTATTAAGATGCATGGTGAGTTTCTTTAACCTGTGATTTTTTTCCCACAATTCTTTGGAAAATGAAGAAAGTAAATCAAATGTGGTTTTTTTTCCCCACAACTGTTATATGAGCAGGTTATTCCTCTCACAGAGCATATGCATACTCGCAGCTTCACCCCGAAACACATTCTGCTGCTCCTCCTGAGTATGGGGATACCACATGTGTAAGACTTTTCCACCACCTGGCCACATACAGAGGCCCAACATCCAAGTAGGACCTACAGGCGTTCTTGAGACATAAATGACACATCTCATTTCCTGACTACCTATCACAATTTTGAAGGTCCTGGAGCACCAGGACAATGGAATTACCCACAAAATGACCCAATTTTGGAAAGAAAACACCCCATTCTATATTCTACGATGCGTAATGAGTCACACGTTTTCATAAGATGTGGAAAGAAAATGAGAATGTATTTTTGTTTTTACACAAAGTTGTCCATTTATAAGATATTTCTATCACATAGGAGCAGTAGCAGAATGTATTGTGGGGTGTAATTTTGCTATCTACATGCTGAGTATGTTCATACCACACGTGTAAGACTTTTCCACAGTCTGGCCACATACAGAAGCCCAACATCGAAGTAGGACCTACAGGCGTTCTGGAGGCATAAATGACATCTCATTTCCTGACTACCTACCACAATTTTGAAGGCCCTGAAGCACCAGGACAATGGAATTACCCTTGGATGCCAGCCTATCTTCTGGGAGTGCTGCGCTGCTTGTACTCGCCACTGTGCTACTGGTGGGTGCCTGCTCCTCCTCAGATCTCCTGAACCTCTTTGTTTGGACTCTCTCCTCTGAATCCGTTGCTGACCTACTGCTTTCAATTGGCTCATACTCAAAATCTGAGTCTAACAAAGAGAGTTCCCTTCTACTCTCGTCTCATCCGCCGACAGATATTGAGCACTGGTAAACTGTGACAGATGTGGCTTTTACCCTGGTAGGCCGTGACAGATGTTTATCACTGGTACTGAAGTGGATGAGCACTGGTACACTGTGACAGATGTGGATCACTGGTACAGATGTGGATGACCACTAGTAAACCATGATGAATGTGGATCACTGATATTGTGTGACAGATGTGGATCACAGGCACTGTAACAGATGAGAATTACAGATGTGGGTCACGGGTATGCTGACAGAATATGGATCACTGGTACAGTGACTGATGTGGATCACTGGCACGGTGACCGATGTGGATAATTGGTACGTTGACTGATGTGATTAATTGGTACGGTGAATGATGTGATTAATTGGTACGGTGACTGATGTGATTAATTGGTACGGTGACCGATGTGGATCACTGGTACGGTGACCGATGTGGATAATTGGTACTGTGACTGATGTGATTAATTGGTACGGTGACTGATGGGGACAACGGTACGGTGACCGATGGGGACAACGGTACGGTGACCGATGTGCACCACGGGTACGGTGACCGATGTGGACCACGGGTACGGTGACCGATGTGGACCACGGGTACGGTGACCGCTGTGGATCACGGGCACGGTGACCAGTGTGGCTTACGGATTCTGCAGGGACGTACAGTCATGGCCGAAATTGTTGGCACCCTTGATATTTTTCCTGAAAATCAAGTATTTCACACAAAAAAGGTATTGCATTAACACATGTTTTGCTATACACATGTTTATTCCCTTTGTATGTATTGGAACAAATATAAAACAGAGGCAGAAAAGCAAATATGACATAATGTCACACAAAACCCCAAAAATGGGCTGGACAAAAGTATTGGCACCCTTAACTTAATATTTGGTTGCACACCCTTTGGAAAACATAACTGAAATCAGTCGCTTCCTATAACCATCAATAAGCTTCTGACACCTCTCACCCGGAATTTTGGACCACTCTTCCTTTGCAAACAGCTCCAGGTCTCTCTTATTGGAAGGACACCTTTTCCCAACAGCAATTTTAAGATCTCTCCACAGGTGTTCAATGGGATTTAGATCTGGGCTCATTGCTGGCCACTTCAGAACTCTCCAGCGCTTCTTTGCCATCCATTTCTGAGTGCTTTTTGACGTATGTTTGGGGTCATTGTCCTGCTGGAAGACCCAGGATCTTGGACGCAAACCCAGCTTTCTGACACTGGGCCCTACAGTGCGACCCAAAATCCTTTGGTAATCCTCAGATTTCATGATGCCTTGCACACAGTCAAGGCACCCAGTGCCAGAGGCAGCAAAACAACCCCAAAACATCATTGAACCTCCACCATATTTTACCGTAGGTACTGTGTTTTGTTCTTTGTAGGCCTCATTCCGTTTTCGGTAAACAGTAGAATGATGTGCTTTACCGAAAAGCTCTATCTTGGTCTCATCTGTCCACAAGACGTTTTCCCAGAAGGCTTTTGGCTTACTCAAGTACATTTTGGCAAACTGTAGTCTTGCTTTTTTATGTCTCTGTGTCAGCAGTGGGGTCCTCCTGGGTCTCCTGCCATAGCGTTTCATTTCATTTAAATGTCGACGGATAGTTCGCGCTGACACTGATGCTCCCTGAGCCTGCAGGACAGCTTGAATGTCTTTGGAACATGTTTGGGGCTGCTTATCCACCATCCGGACTATTCTGCGTTGCAATCTTTCATCAATTTTCCTCATCCGTCCACGACCAGGGAGATTAGCTACAGTGCCATGGGTTGCAAACTTCTTGATAATGTTGCGCACTGTGGACAAAGGCAAATCTAGTTCTCTGGAGATGGACTTGTAACCTTGAGATTGTTGATATTTTGCCACAATTTTGGTTCTCAGGTCCTCAGACAGTTCTCGTCTCCTCTTTCTGTTGTCCATGCTTAGTGTGGCACAGACAGACACACAATGCAAAGGTTAAGTGAACGTCTCTCCTTTTTATCTGCTTTCAGGTGTGATTTCTATATTGCCCACACCTGTTACTTGCCCCAGGTGAGTTTACAGGAGCATCACATGCTTGTAACATTCTTATTTATCCGCAGTTGTGAAAGGGTGCCAATACTTTTGTCCAGCCCATTTTTGGAGGTTTGTGTGACATTATGTCGAATTTGCTTTCTTTCCTCCCTTTTTTTGTTTTGTCCCAATACACACAAAGGGAATAAACATGTGTATAGCAAAACATGTGTTAATGCAATACGTTTCGTGAGAAATACATGATTTCCTGGAGAAATATCAAGGGTGCCAACAATTTCGGCCATGACTGTATCTACTGCGAGGCAAATAAGACGTTTGCCTAGGGCGGTAATTTTTAGGGGTGCATCACCGCCCCCCGGAAGCAGGGGTACCTCCGGTACTCTTGCAGTGGCCCGGATAGCAGGAGGATCGATATGGTGGGGCGTGGGGGTGGGTAGTTGCAGAACGATGCTTGTGTATCTCTCCCTCCAGCAGCTTAGGAGCCAGGGCCAGGGGACCGCCTGGAGCAGGGAGAGGAAAAGTGGTGGAGATGAAAGAGCCCGGAGGAGCTGAGCTGTGTTGTGTTCTTTGGGCTCTCCCTCCTGTCGTGTTGTCCATCCAGCACATTATACACTGACACATCCTGTGGGACTGCACACACCTCCCCCCTTCCCCCTTCCTGCTGGGAGATCAGCAGCCCTTGGAGGAGGTGTGTGTGTGCAGTCCCATAGGATCTGAGAAAGAGAGAGGAGGGAGAGTCGAGAGAGGGGGGAGAGAGAGAGAGGGAATAGAGGGAGAAAGAGAAGAGAGAGAGAGTGGGGAGTGAAGAGAGAGAAGAGGGAGGAAGAGAGGGAGAGAGAAAAGAGAAAGACGGGAGAGGGAATTATATATACATACACACACTTATTGACTCTCTCGGTGACAGATGTGGCCCACGGGTACGGTGACAGATGTGTATCACTGGCACTGGGACAGATGTGAACCACAGATATGGATCACGGGTATGGTGACAGATGAGGGCCACGGGTACGGTGACAGATGTGGATCACAGGTGTTACTGGTACTGTGACAAGGTGATGTGAGAGAATCATATATACATACACACACTTATTGACTCTCTCTTTCTCATTGGGGTGGAGTGCAAAATCTCTTTGTTGCCTAAGGCAGCACAAAATCTAAATACACCACTGGGGTACTGTGACAGATGGGGATCACTGGCACTGTAACAGATGTGGATCACTGATATGGTGACAGATGTGGACCACGGGCACGGTGGCAGATGTGGACCACTGGCATGGTGACAGATGTGGATCATAGATGTGGCCCACTGGCACTGTGACAGATGTGGCCCACGGTTAAGGTGACAAATGTGGCCCTCGGGTACGGTGACAGATGTGGATCACTGGCACTGTGGCAGATGTGGATCACAGATGTGGATCACGGGTATGGTGACATATGTGGACCACGGGTACAGTGACAGATGGGGGCCACGGGTACGATGACAGATGTGGATCACTAGCACTGGGACAGATGTGGATCACAGATGTTACTGGTACTGTGACAAGGTGATGTGCTTGTGTATACTCGCTGATCAGCTCTGCTTCTCCTCACTCACTGGCTCTGTGTGAGGAGAGGCAGAGCCATTCAACTGACATCACATGACGGCTGTGATTGGATATAGCCGTCATGTGATCAGAAGGGCCAATCAGAGGCCCTGAACATACACTCAGAACAACAAAGCTCCCACCTGGCCGTTTATGTGCAGTTGCTGGGTGGAAAGTGGTTAAATATATTTTTTTAATTTACTATTTTTTTTTTTTTTTTAAACTCTGTCTTCAGAGTAGTTCAGTGTCATCTTAGTGATACTATACTTCTCTGGCCAGGTGATCAGAGATTTTTTTTTTTATCATTTTGATTGCTTCTGATAGTGGCCGGTTACCAGGATCTGCAATCCACTGTGTCCGCCGAGGGAGCGGTGCGCCAATGCGCATATGCTAAGTGACGTACAAGTACATCGCTTGGCCTGCCTGTGCCACCCGCCCGCCATCCCACAGCACATGTACTGTGGGCATCCCTGTACAGGTTCAACTTGCGAAATATCGCGGTTTTTGTGGTGAAATTTTCCCATAGGAATGAATGGAGCAACTACAGTGGCAGCAGAGCAAAGCTACAGTGTGGAAGGAAAAATCAGAACATGATTTGTAAACTGCCATAACTATGTCATTTTCAAGCCAACCTACACATATCGTATAGCAAAACGTTCAGCTAACCCTGCTGTCACTAAAAATGTTCACGGCTAAGCCATACTCCTGATAGTTTTCACAATATGACCATTTGTTTTCAACTCACCCCTCCCATTGACTTTCATTGAAACTTCACTCACAGCCACCTGAAATTTTAAGGGACATTTTTAAACTGCGACTGTGCCTTCATTTTTAATATTTCAGAGACATGCTATACAGCAAAATGTAGGTCTGTTTCTTGTGATTCTTGCAATATCAAGATGCTCTTCGCAGTAGCATTTATACTTTTAAAACTACAAGTGTTTGAAGATGGCAATCGCCAGTGAAGTTGGCAGGTTGGAGCAGTGTGTTTACAAAAGCCTGTCAGCTTCCTGACTGAGTGAGTTGCCATAGCAACGAAACATGACTCACAGGCAGCTGAGTCACTGAGGCTAACTGTGAGCTGCAAAATACAAGTTGAAATGCATTTCTCCCTCTATCAGGCTTGCCATGTGCACTGCTTACATTTCATCAATCACTTGGTTAGGGTTGGATGCAAGAACACTTCACACAATTTCCCCAGAAATTGTACCTTTTCTAGTTTACTCTATTATTGTTTAATATTATTTTTGTTTAATTTAATTAATTTGGTTTGTTTATTTTATTTATTTCAATATATATTTTTTTATTTTTGTGTGCACAGTTTGTCACTATTTATCGTTCATTTTATAGTGTACACAGAGTGACTTGCACGATTCACGTGTTACTCACAGTTGATTCTGTTTTTGCACAGATTGAAGTATATACTTCTTAGTTGTGAAGGTATATACATATTGTTTGAAGGTAATACACTATTTTAGTTTTATTTTATCGGGTCCGGAGTGATGGAAATATTTGAAGTTGGACACACAGGATTGAGAGATTGTGTTGGACTTGGAAATATATTTTGGGACTATATTTATATTTAATTGTTTTTAAATTTTTTTGATTTGAATTTCATTTATTGTTTGATTTATTAATTTTATTTAAGGATAAGAAAAAGGTTGAATATTATTATTTACTTTCAAGGGTGAAAGTGTGACTTGGGTACTCACTATGTGAGATTCATTCAGTTTTGTGAGTTACCGAGTGATTATGTAATAGGTTATATTGTTGTCAATGTCATAGTTCACATCAGCTTGGGGTTCCAGTGCGTTCCGGCTGCAGAAAAAAAGGTGAACAGGCTTCATTTTTCCCGCACACAACTGTAAACGCAGTAAAATGGATCAAAAACGCACTGGAATGCACAAGTCCCTGTTTACATTGAAGAAAAAAAGAGTGGAAAAAATGAACCGGAAAGCATAAAAAACGCAATGAAACGCGTTAAAAACGCGGATGCAGAAACGCATCCGAGACGCATCTGGACTGCGTTTCTATGGTGGGAAGTGACCCTAAATGTGGGTGCAATTTTATTTCCTTTTATTGCTTGTAATAAATCTACACTTAGATGGCGGCTCCCGATTTTGTTTGACAGTGCAAGAGTTCATATCCAAATACTCATCCAGAGAAGCTGCAGCCATATCCAGTGGACATACCCAATGGTTACTTAGCACAAGACCTTCATACTTTCATACTTTCATACACCCAACTTCACTGCCTTCGCTTTTCTAGCGCCATATGACAAGTAGCACTAGATTTACTAAAGATTATTGGGATACAAGCTGTACTGGCAATGCTGCCATATTGGGCATGTTGAGCCCAGCCCTGGATCACCTCTTGTAAGATGTTGTATTCTATGTAAGTCCTGGGTCACACCAGTGCGACTTGTCATGCGATTTGACAGTTACAAATTCCATGACAAGTCGCACCCTGTTTTGCACAATGGAACAGTTCAAATCGGTACAACTCTGACTCCATCAGAGTCGCCCCAATTTTGAAGAAAGTTCCTGCACTACTTTTTGTGATTTCAGGAGCGACTTGCATAGACATCTGTGCATGATGTCGCACTGATGTCTTCCAAGTCACACGTGGAGTTGTACTGTCATGTGACCTTGAAATCATGCAACTTCAAGTTGGATCCAGTGTGAACCAGAGCTCACAAACAATGCATCTTTGTGAGGAGTCGCGGGCAGATGGGGCCACACTCGGCCTCAATTTCAGCTTCACTGTGGGAGTTGTCACTATCTAGGACTTCTCTTCGGGCCAGGAGTCAGAGTAGAGTAGCTTCTATCTGAGGCTTCTCATATAGGCACTTTAAGGGAGGATTGCAATAAAGCGTTCGTCCATCTAAAACTGATATTCGAGTGTTTGATGGATGCTGGCGAGTCAAACCACATGACAGTCTTGAAGACTCTAATGGTGAGATCCCTGGTCTGTACACCTGCTCTGCCCATTATATTCCCACAATCCCTATGCATAGATTCCATATCTCCACATCTGCTGTTCCCAATTTGAGGGGTTCCCACCATCCCTGTGGGAGTTCCCTCTCTTCTGTTCACCTGCTGTTCCCATTATGAGGGGTTTCCAGCATCCCTTTGCTGAGTTCCCATGTCTGTGCACCTGCTGTGCCCATTATGAGGGGTTCCCACCATCCTTGCTTGATATGTACAGTATTCTGCACACCAAATGCCGCCCTGTAGCAGTATATCTTCTATAGGGCGGACGGGAAGCGTTTAAACAGCTCCCACTGTTAGGACTTGTTTAGACTAGTAGTTGGGGATGGTAAAAATGTGTGGTTTTGCTACGCTTTCACTGCCCCCAACTGCTACCTGTATTCACCATTGAGGGAGCAGATGGGGTATACACATGCTGCGGCAAGGATTATACCCCCCTGTCACTGACCATGACTACCGTTTGTTGGTGCGTGTAGTTGAACTTGTTTTTGTGCTTCATCCCAGAGTTCTCCAAATCTTTCATAGAAATGGTACCAAGATCATGGCTGCAGCTCTTAATCACTTCCCATCAGGACGTCTATGTATGGACTGTACATCAGATGGGAAGTAGTTACAGAGGACAAAACCTAGTCCACGTATGAACTACATTGTAGCTGCAAAGTAAAAAAAAAAAGCCTTCCAAATGCTTTCCCAGTCCTATGATGTACCCCATGGCTTGGATTGTGACCAGCTGGGTACTTGTAAATGTCACCTACTGACCCGGCCAAGTCTTTATCTGAGTCTCAGGGAACTCTACAGGTCATTTAGACCCCACAAGCCAGCCAAGACCTCAATGGACACAGAGCTTCATCTCAGTCAAGGGAATGTAGGAGCTACAGAACCGTGCTAAAGGTTTAGGCTGTCAAGTGCAGCACTTTTTCCTGTCAAGAGTCATCAACCAGCAGAACTGGAACATTGACCTACAGAGCACTGATGTACCCAATGTGTGTACTGTTTCCAAATCTACAGATGGTAGTTGGCAGGATTCGAACCTGCGTGGGGAAACCCCAGTGGATTTAGAATCCATCGCCTTAACCGCTCGGCCACAACTACTAGGTAATGTGTAAAGTGAGGACGCTTTAGAAAAAAATGATGAATAATTTTTATTTATAGTAATTTTGAATAAACAATCTACACAATGCACACAGAATCAAAACTAAATTAAATGAATATTTGGTGTGACAGAAAAAGAAGGAATAGCCAGTTGTTTTACAGGGTTAGTTCACCTTCCCGAAAATACTGCCAATGCAGGTAAGGGACATGTGTGGATAATAAGAAATATGGCAGAGGGTATCCCATAAGGCCCAAAAGGCTCAGATAGATTGAAGTGGCTCTCAACATCTTTAGCTGGCCAGCAGGGATACCCCTAAGGGCTAAAGTTGTTTTTTTTTTTTTGTTTTCCTTTAACCACTCTCCCTCCTGAGGATTCCCCCCCCCCCCCCCTCCTGACCAGGCCATTTTTTGCATTATAGCACTGCGTTACTTTAACTGACAATTGCGCGGTCATGCAACGCTGCACCCAAATTAAATTTACGTCCTTTTCTTCCCCGAATAGAGCTTTCTTTCAGAGGTATTTGATCATTGTGCGGTTTTTATTTTTTGCGCTATTAAAAATACCGACAATTTTGAGAAATAAAACAATATTTTTGACATCTTGCTATTAAACATGTCCAGTAAAAGAATTTTTAAAAATCACATTTTCGTCTTCACTTTAGGCCAAAATATATTCTGCTTCATGTCTTTGCTAAAAACAATCCCAATACGTGTAAATTAATTGATTTACGTGAAAGTTATAACGTTTACAAATGGTGGTATATATGCTGGGATTTTTTTCTTTAATTTTTACTATTAAGGGCGGCGATCAGCGATTTATAGCGGGACTGCGGTGGGCATTCGGACACTGGGGGGGAAGTGACTTGGTGTCACTGACATCCCCAGTGACACCAATACAGTGATCAATGCTAAACAAAGCAATGACACTGTACTAATGGCGCTGGGCAGGAACGGGTTAACATGAGGGGCGATCAAAGGGTTAATTAACTGTGTGCTGTTTCATTACGTGCTCTGTCCCTGTGCTTCACTGTAAGGACACTGCTTTGGATGGCTGTGCTCTGCACAGCCATCCAAATCAGTGTGCTCGAGCTGACAGAGAGGAGAACTGTTTTGTTTACAAACAGCTCTCCTCCCCGTCGGAGATGCTTGACAATCACTGGCCGACATCCAGTGATTGACGGCGGGGAATGGCGGTGCGGGTAAGGTGCGTGTGTGGCCCTTACCTGGAAATGCAAAATCACGTATATATACCTGATTTTGCGCACCCGTGTCACCCTGTAGTAGTATTTCAGCTATAGGGCGGTCGGGAAGCAGATTATTTCCATACTGCTCAAATTAAAACAACTGACCATTCAACGTTCTTAGACCTAAAGCAGAACTTCACTCTCCTAATCAACATTGACTATTTGTAATCCTTGTGCTGCTAGCATTAGTAAATAGATTTACTAGGAGGATAGAATGATTAAAACTTTTTTTATTTTTATTTTTTTAATTTCTTCAGTTATTTCCTGTTTTGTTTTGCCTTGGCAAATGTCATCCATCCCAGGAGTCTTCAGGAGGGAAGGAGGGGTTTTCTCAGCTAAGCACACCCTCCTGCCTACTTGCCTAAGCTGAGGGTAGATGGATTCCAGGAAGTGAATGCTATGTGAATCATCTGCCCTCACTCAAGATGGCCACGGCCAGAAATGCTAGCTGATGTTTTTCAATTTGATTTCTCAATAAAATGAAACATGGAGACATGGATGGATGGGGGAGTTTGCTTTGGATATGAAAAATGAACTAAATCACTTTTTCAGTTTGCGGTGCTCAGATGCAGTGTACTTCCAGAGTAACTCATACAAGAGCAATGTTCATGGGATCATTATAGATATGGTCATATTTGTATAAAACTCCCATAAAAACATATCCAATAAAAATAAACAGGCACCCCTCACCCTTCTCCTTCCTTTCCATATCCCACCTCTCATATAACCAAAACACATCTACTTCCCCCTCCCCCATCCACTGCCTATCCTACAACAGCACCGAAATAAAGTCTGACACTGTACAAGCCACAGCACCCATGTGAATGAGCCCCAAGACCTCATTCACATACAGAGCTTTATTTAATAGCTCAATACAGTTTTATCTTTTAGATTTAGCAGGAATTTTGTAAGTTATGTTGTGCACCTCCCATCCGGAACCGATCAGGATATCCACAGAGCTCTCCTTGGCAGTAGATACTCAATACACTGCTTGGCTAAGTGTCCCACTTTCTTGCAGATATGACAGACCTTCCATTCCCTGTACTCAGTGGCCATGTCTCGTTGTACCACAAAACCAGCATTACTTCCCTGACTCACATTCTGCGCTGATCTGGCCATGAATAAAACACTTTCTGCAATGCCTGGTGCTGTCCAGGGGAAAACCGCCCCATCTGTATCCAAGCTGTGAAGGGGTACTGCAACTAGCAAAGATGGCTGCTAGGAGGCAGGGACCGTCTATGTCCTTGTAACAAAGACCCAAGGGGTGTTTTCACTTCTTTTTTTCGTGGATTAATAGAGGTACTTTGTATCCCTTATTCACATATTGTTAAATAGATATTCCAGATTCCAATATGCCCCCCACCCATAGGCCCCTTGTAACCACCGTGCCAGTGTTATGAAGAAGAGGCCCTACAAGGGTCAACGATCATGTGACCATTGTGATTGGTTGGATTGGCAATGATCACATAAACGGAAGCCGGTCCCGCCGGCTACCGATGTTTTCACAGGACCGAGAGCTGTTTTTGGCGCAGAAACATTGCCCACCCGGCAGCTCATATGCGTTAAAGCCCAGCTTTTTGCCGACGCAATTATTGGTTACTAGGGCGTAAATGGGTTAAATAACCCTTCTCCTTTGTTTACATTCATCTGTCAGCCAGCTGACAGCTAAATGATCCGGGCGGGGATGTAAGGATGCCAGCAGGTGCCTCTTTAAACACCTACACAAAACTCGTACGTATGTGCATTTTAAATACATTTTTGATGCATTTTCTGTGTAGATCTCTGGGGCCAAAAAAGAGCAACAACAGCAGCAAAGTAGCACTGGTACCTTTTCCAAAAGTGCAGTGCTGTTGCGCTAAATAGAAATACTTGTCATTTGTCCCAGACTTGCTAGCACAGTCCCTTTTTCAGTCATCCGTCCCACCCCTTCCATCTCCCAGGCTGTGTCCCTCTGAGCAAGGCGGCAGCTACACTTTCAGTATGTGTACAGCCTTGTCAGGCTATTGTGTTAGCATTTGGGTGGGCAGGTGGGGGCGGTAAAACTGCTACTCAGATGCTTGATTTTACTACTGCCTGTGTGAAAGAGCTCTTTGGGGTCAATCACAGGTTGTACTTTCATACCAGCTGCAGTCCTTTCTCCCTGTACTGACTATGTGCCATTGTAAACTCTGATGAATCAGCAGGGCAGTGTACAAGAGTCAGTAGGGCAGAGGACAGGGGTCAGCAGAGCAGAGAACAAGGGCTATGGGGGCAGAAGACAAGGGTCAGTAAGGCAGGGTACAGGGGTCAGCACGGCAGGGTACAGGGGTCAGCACCGCAGGGTACAGGGAGTTAGCAGGTAAGAGGACGGGTTAGCAGAGAAGAGGATAAGGTCACTTCTGGCAGAGCACTCAACAGAGCTCCTCATTCCATCCCCGCACTGCAGACAACCTGGGCACTTGGCCAGTGGTGTATTTAGGTTTTTTGCTGCCCTAGGCAACACAAAAATCAGACCTTCCCCCAGACCTCCCTCCCCTGCAGAGATTCTGACAGTGACCAACACCCTTGCCTCCCCCACCCACCCAAGAGAGCCTTCCACTAACACCACTCCACCCCCCCCAGCTCATTGTGAATAACGGAACCATCTTCTTGATCCATTTTACTCATGAGCATAGGTTATGCCTCTATAGAGACAATGGCCTTATCCCAGACTATCACTGAGCTGTTTGTCCGCTTCTGTTGTAGAGCTGAAGTGATGGCACAGCTCATTGTGAATGACTACACTGTGTGAGTAGCCAAATTAATCTCTTATAGGGTATCCATCAAAGTCCCCAGATAGATAATTAAACCTGATGTAGTCCAGAGGAGGAAGAAAGTTACATAACAAACATATATGAATGGTGATGTCTTCACCTCCCTCCGGTACCCGAAGAGCCAAGGGCACCATCCAGAGGAGGACACATAACCTCCCTCATACATCAAGAAAGGTCTGGCTCATACACAGGCCAAGTAGGCATATCTTTGTGAAACAGAAGGCATATTGGTGAGCAAGTCCTGAAGTATGGACAGTCCCAAGTTATCAAGGCAGAGCAAAGGTAGGATTGTTGGTAATTATCGTAACAGCATCAAGATCAAAGTCCCTGAGAGACCTCTAGGTGTGAAATAGGCCTTTTTCTGACTGATTTCACCGGTACAACCGGCTGCCTCAGAGATAGGCTCCAAAAATTTTTTTTTTTTAAATGATATGTTTTTAAGATATTTTTTTTAAGGCCCATTTACCGCAGCAAAGGGCATGATGCTCTCCTCCGTGAAGACTGGGTAGACTGCAGCTTGACGGTATGGAGCTGTTGTTTCCCAAGGTGAAGGCCCATATATCGCAGCAAAGGGCATGGCGCTCTCCTCCTGGAAGACTGGGTAGACTGCAGCTTGACGGTACGGAGCTGCTGTTTACCAAGGTGAAGGTTCATTTATCACAGTATTGCGCTCTTAGTTATGTTGTGCACCTCCCATCCGGAACCGATGAGGATATCCACAGAGCTCTCCTTGGCAGTAGATACTCAATACACTGCTTGGCTAAGTGTCCCACTTTCTTGCATATATGACAGACCTTCCATTCATGATATTACACTAGGTATGGTCTTCTTTTCATGACATCACACTAGGTATGGTCTTCTTTTCATGACATCACACTAGGTATGGTCTTCTTCTTTTTTTTGTGCAAAATTTACACAAAACAAATCATAAATGATCCCTCCACACCTCCTCCTCCCCTTTTCATACCCCACCTCTCATCCCCACCCTACCCGCGCCGCCATCTATCGCCCATAATATAACTAGATGCGCAGCTCTAAAGTCTCATTCAATTAATAAATTATGACTAATAATTATATTACATTATATTTATATATAAAAAGTGGAGACTCTCATGGCGTAGTAACAGCAAACTTCTGATTTTCATGAAAGGCTAAAAACATTCACATTCCATAGGGATATCAAAGGCAGTGTACATAGAAAAGTGTCAAAGCATCAAATCCTCCTTCCTTGATTGGCGGCAGCCTACTTCTGGGTTCCGGTCAGCGTGATGGTGTCACTTCCTCTGGCCTTGGATAGTGACACAAATTTCCCCTCTCAGCACAAATGCCCCCTCCCAGCACAAAACCTCTCCCACAAATCCCCCCTCCTAGTATAAATCCCCCTTCTTAGCACAAATCCCCCCAATTCCCCCTCCCAGCACAAATCCCCTTTCCTACGATAAATCCCCCCTAATTTCCCCTCCTAGCACTAATCCCCTGTCCTACGATAAATCCCCCCTAATTCCCCCTCCCAGCACTAATCCCCTGTCCTACGATAAATCCACCCTTAGCAGAAATCCTGCCTTTTGACCCAAATTCCCCTTCCCCCCCATCCCTCATCCTAGCACTAATTCTATCCTCAAAATCTTCCCCCACCATAACTCAAATCACCCCACCCCCTTCCTAGCATAAATCCTCCCCCCCTCAAATGTTATCTGCTGTATGGAGGAGTGCTGTTCTGATGATAGGAGTGGGAAGAGTACAGCACAGCTCCCACCGCCTGGCTCTCTGCCGCTGTTATTTCTCCGGCAGCCCACCCTAGCACCCCCCCTAGATCCGGCCATGTCGAAAGGTCTTGTTGGGAAATTTCGTTTTAATCAGCGCTGCCGCCAATCAGGAGTCCCCGCTGTCAGAATACAGTATCGCAGAAGGGAGGATTCCCGCCTCCACCTCCAATGCGTTTGCCTTTTATCATTCAGCCAGTATGGCCAGCTTAAACTTCATCCATGTCCAGCCTTCCATAAAGGTTGCTGCAAAGCAGAAACAGAAACAGTCCAACATCGATGTCATAATGGAAGATCTTCATCCTTGGATTACCGCTATGATGAGCACGTAATATGTCCAAAATCGATATCTTTTCACATTTGTCGTCCAAATCGATATATATGTCTTCACCAACCACTTTTATATAAATCATTTCCTTTTTCATTTTCTTGATTTTCCCGCGTGTGCTCACTATGACACCTCTCTTAAATAGATCTTTGGCCGTGTATTTAGTCATATCTTCTGTATAATGGATCCTTGGAACCTTTCCAGCAAAGCCTGACTTTTCACCCAGCAAGTCGTCCACACAGTTTTTCCTATACTTCTTGTACAGGTCTATGATGCCCTTCATATCTTCACAGGTGTCTTTGACATCAGCTAACGCCTGCTCGTTGATTTTCACCTCAGCCGCTCTTCTCTCACGAAGTTCATGTTTCCCTTTGATTTCATTGCGAATTAGGTTGGTGACCTCTTCATAGCATGTCGCCTCTGTGAAGTAACCGGCTTTTTGCAAAATCTGCAGGTTTGCGGTGACGGTTTTTGTTATAGATTCCTGAGAGGCATCATCTTGATTTTCAGTTGAACAGGATCCTTCCTGTTCATTTGCACCTTTAGTGTAGGTGGGAGTTGTGCTTTCTGTTACAATCTCCTCTTTCTCCTCCTTCTCCTCCTCCTTCTCCTCCTCCTTCTCCTCCTCCTTCTTTTCTTCCTTCTCCTCCTCCTTCTCCTCCTCCTTCTTTTCTTCCTTCTCCTCCTCCTTCTTTTCTTCCTTCTCCTCCTCCTTTTCTTCCTTCTCCTCCTCCTCCTTCTCCTTCTCCTCCTCCTTCTCCTTCTCCTTCTCCTTCTCCTCCTCCTTCTCCTCCTCCTTCTCTTTCTTCTCCTCCTCCTCCTTCTCCTTCTCCATCTCCTCCTCCTCCTTCTCCCTCTCCTCCTTCTCCCTCTCCTCCTTCTCCTTCTCCTCCTTCTCCTTCTCCTCCTCCTTCTTTTCCTGTTCGAGCGTCAGAATCTCTTGGAGTTTTTGTTCAGGTGTCTTAGCCATAAGTTGTAGGACCAAATTCATGGTGGAAACCTTGGCTTTCTCTGTTTCACCATCCAAATTCTCCAGCGGAGGTAATTTGCTGTATAAAGATAGCGGGATGTTAGTTATTTTCCTTATCTTGTTATAGGCAGCTCCATGAGTGGCCTCAAGCTCGTTAAGTGGAGGGACCGGTCCAATACCCTTATACATTTGGTACACAATGTCCGCGGTTGGCGAAAGTCCGCGGTCGCAGAATACAGCCTTCTCATACATAGAAAGCAGAGTATGTGTATAGATGATGTCCCCTGCATGTATGATTATCTGGGGAGTCTGTATTGCGTCAGCATACTTGGTAAAGCCAAATTTTTTCTCTGGTTCTATAGTGTTCAGAACTTGCTTAAAGAAACTCCCGAGCTTTTGGGAGGTTTTCTTGATATAGTTGTCCAATCCAGGCGCTTGATCTGTGTTGGCAGAGAAGGGATGCATGGTCATGCAGAAGATTGAAGATATGAACAATAAGTTGTTCCTCTGGGTTGAAAATCCATCTACATAGATGTCAAATTTATCCGGTTCCACTATGGCTGTGTGGAGGTACTGAGAAAGGAAATAGCCAACAGACTCCGACAGTAAATCTTCACCTACCATTGGAAACTTGCTTAGCAAAGATTGTTGGAGGACTTTGGTTAGGTATCTCAGCCCATAAGGAATCTTGTTCACAGATGAGAATATGTCCTGTAGGAATGTGTCCGTCAGGGCATATACATCAATTTTATGGCTGAATATTTTTCGCATTTTTTTCTCTAGCTTGGTACGCTTCTTGTGTTTAGAGTCTGGATAGGTCAGTCTATCATCGATTCTCAAGGTGTCCATTATTCCCCGAGTCAGCGCGTTGACTACGGGATTGTACTTTGCTTTCTGGGTGTAAAAATATTTGATGACCTTTAGAATCTGTGATTTTCCCTGAAATATGTCCTGAACGCTAGCAATTTTGAATTCCACTTCCTTACGAAGAGCAAATTCCATCAATTTCACGAAATAGTACTCTTCTCGTGGAGTTTTGCCGTAGTTGTAGAGCTGGAGGAGCAGTCTGCTTGTAAATGTGATAATATCATTATAGGATGTCAGCTGGTCCATGAGTCTGGTCAGGTAAGCTGGATCCGTCTGCAGATAGTAGAAGAGGTGTTCATAGGACTCCAGCCTCTCACTTCTCTTCCTGTCCTCGCGAGCCTCCTGTCTATGCTTGGCTATGGCCTCTTTAACTTGCTCCTTATTGCTAGGCTTTAGTTTTTTGAATCTGGAGACGAGATCCTGTTGAGTGATATTTTCTTTCACTAAAGCTGCAATTTCTCTGTCCAAGTTGTCCATCTCACACCTCTGTTCATTGAGGGTTTTAGAATGAGACGTTAATTCCACGTTCAATGTGCTCATCCGCAGCTGCAGATTGAAGTTTGGGTCATGGGGGCTCAAGCATTTAGAAAACTGGATGACCGAGCTCGGCGATGGGTTTTCACTATGCATGAAATCGTGGAATCGCTGTTGTTCCAAGCTTCTTCTGGCCCATGACTGAAGTTTTATAACGATTTCACGATGCCGCTCCTCTAACCTTTCTCTCTCAAGTCTTTCATCTTCAGTCTCCTTCACCACTTCGTCTTTCTTCTGTTCCTCCGTCTCTTTGAGTTTAATGTCTTCATTCGTCGTCTTTGGCTGATCTTCCTCTGCAAATAATGACCTCAGCCATTTGCAGGGACTGTTGCAAAGGAAGCCCAAGCCTGTCCTTCTGGGAGATGCCCTCCCTCCTGTAGTGCGGTGGGTGTTTCTCACCATTTCTGCTATCAGATGGTAGAATACACCAAGAATTTCTATTGGTAGTAATCAGATGTCTTCAGATCAGATGTGTTCACCACAACAGTCACTTGTAGACTGAACTCTGCCTCTGCTGGCTTCTATTTTTAGCCTCTGCTCCACTGTGACAGTTTCTTTTTTGTACAAAAACTTTATTGACACAGCCTCTGCTGCACTGTGATGACCTCATACTGACAGTTACACAGTTCAAACATTTTCTTTCAACAAAACTTTATTGACACAGTGACAACCAACTGACGCACATCATAGCCTGGAAGTAATAACTGCCAGCAGAGGAGGAATGAACACATCGCTGTATCTTCAGTATTGGGTGGAGCCGCACGTCTTGAAAATCCGTTTGGGAAACACTTTGTCGTTTGGACATTATACCAATGTGACACTTGTGTGGGGTGTTTATTGTTTTTTTTTTCTGGGTGGAGTGATTGAGAATCACAATGGATTCGCTGGATACTCGCATGGATTGCAATGTTTTTAGAAGGTGAGCACATATATGGGGGTGTTTATAATTTTCAGTTTTGGGTGGAGTGATTGAGAATCAGGATGGATTTGTTGGATATTCACAGGGAATGCAATGTCTTTTAAATGTGATAAATGCAGTGTTTAATTCCCTTCAGTTTTACATGGAGCGATTATCAAGATAGATGTAATATTATTATTATCCAGGATTTCTTTAGCGCCAACGGTTTGCTCCGCCCTGTACATTATAGTGGGGACAATACAGTAACAGGATTTATTGGATTTTCACAGGGATTGCAATGTCTTTGAATGCAACCAAATATGTGGCGTGTTTTAATAGTTTCAGTGTTGGGCGGAGCCATTGAGAATCACAATCTATTAGATGGATTGCAGTGTCGTTGGCGGGAGCACGTAAATGGGGTGTTTACGTTTTTGTAGTTTCATTTTAATGTGGAGCGATTGAGAATCAAGCAGGGTTGATTGGATTTTCACATGGATCACATTGTGTTTTGAAGCTGATCACATGGGGTGTTTGTTTTTATTAGTTTTGGGTGGAGCAATTGAATATCAAGATGGATTTGTTGGATATGCACATGGCTTGCAATGTCTTTGGAAGGCGACCACATCTATGAGATGTTTAATGAACATTTTTAATAGTTTTGGGGGAGCTGTTGAGAATCCTTCCAATTATGGGTGGAGTGCAGTGATGATACATTGGGGGATATATAATGATGGGTGGAGTACACACTGTACAGGGGAGGTTCACAGTCCCCCCCTCCTCCCGTGGGATGTGCACATGCCCCATCTCCGGATCTCACGGGGGAACGATCGGGGGGGGGGGGGGGGGGGGAGATAAGCAGAGCGCCAAGCCATTCTCATTGTCTCCTTACCCTGATTGGTGATTAGTTGTCTCCAAGGGACACAGCTCACCACAGATCACCGCGCTGCGTGCCCCAGGAGGCTGTGCACGAGCGACATGACCAGTCCAGTCCCGGCCATCACCGTGCCGTTCCACTTTCATTACAAATACAACAAGGCAGCTCCGTGTTACTATACAGAGGGACCCCAACAATGGAGTGTGACAGTTATAGAGGCTCCTCTCCTGGACTGAAATGGCTTCCTCTGATTTCACACTGCACACTGTGAGCTGCTTACAATGTGCATTACAAGTGTCATCACGTCAGATAGAGCCCGCCTCATTCCTGGCTAGAGGATATCCAGCATGATTTATCGCTTTCCTCCTCAGCCTCACTGGGCTGTCCCTTCCATTTATTGGATGTAAAGTGTTTGTAAACCCCAACATATACCCAGTGAAGTGACTGTCCTCAGGTGGTACACAGAGATGAAACAGATCTTCCTGTATAGGTTGTACCTGTTTATCTGTAGTCTTCTCTTCTCTACATCTGTTCAAAGTTCTTAATTGATAAATGTTGTCTGAGCGTTCAGAAAAAATGGGGCGTAGAGCTGAAGTTACACTCTGCAGAGCTCAGTGAGGAGAGCTGATTGGAGGGAAGAGACACCCCCCTTTCCCCCACACACACAGCTCACAGGAACAGAGCTGAGGTTGTCATTCTGCTGGAGGTCCCTCCCCATCACTATATTTTTCTTGGTGTCAGGAAAACTTGTGAGAAGTGACTGGTGCTGATAGCAGAGGAATGGAGCAGCAGGCAGAAATGACCCTTAGTGCTCTGGATTGAGACAAGTACACCCTATAGAGGGAAATGCTTTGTTCCTTTGTCATGTCTGAGGTTTACAACCACTTTAAGTTCTTTCAATCATGGAGGCTCACCATCCCGTGGGCATTACCTAGAGTGGTCTGCATGCAAATACATTCTTTCTGGGAACTCCCACTCCTCCACACTGATGTCCACCCATCAAGGCATTTATATATTTGCATAACTCCTCCCAAGATCCAGCCCCCTGTTTTCATCATAATGGAAGGCTCTTGAGAGGAGTACGGGGTGCTGTGATGTTTTCAGGAGACTACAGTCAGGTCCATAAATATTGGGACATCCGCACAATTCTAACATTTTTGGTTCTATACTTCCAACACCGTTCACCTGATTTGGATGTAAATACCTCAAATTAAAGCTGACAGCCTGCAGTTAAAGCACATCTTGTTCGTTTCATTTCAAATCTATTGTGGTGGTGTATAGAGCCAAAAATGTTAGAATTGTGTCGATGTCCCAATATTTATGGACCGGACTGTATGCACAGCACCCTTCCGGCTCCTCCCACCAGCCATGATCTGCCTGAATTGCATGAAGCAGCACAGAGACGCAGTGATGACATCACTAGATGTAAAATAAGATGTGTAATGAAAAGACAAAGGTTTCATGTAACATGTTATTAGCGTGTTAATAAGTGAGGAGGAAGGAACTAGGACAGAAAATATACATCTATGAAATGTCAGTTTTAGCCTTTTTAGAAACTCGCTGACACCTTGTTATTGGAGCCTGAATTATAACTGTCATTTTATTCCCAGAATTCCCTGCTCACAGCTCTGACATTCTATTGATAGGTGTGAAGGAGGAAGATGACCCCCAGGAGCTGGGTGAGTGACACTCCAAAACATGTCTAGCACCAATATTATGTTCAGTACTGTGTCTGATGGACGTCTTTTTTTTTTTTTTTTTTTTTAAATTTAAATATTTATTAATTTTTCATGTTATTACAAAAATTCCACAAGAAGAGACACAATACATATAAATAATCCATACATTTCTACTTTGCCCCTTCTGTTTTACCTCTTTTCTTTCCCTACCCTCCCAGCCCACCTTTACCCCCCTTCCCCCCTCCCTCCCCTCTGCAAGATCTCCAATCTCTCAAGGCCCAATAACTTTAAATAACTTCCTAGTTTAAAGTTTTCTATACTTCTCTTTCAATCCTGATTTTTCCCATTTTTCCCATCGCGAATAGTATAGATACAACCTGTCTTCCTGAATATAATAAGATTTTTCCATTCTACTAATCTGGTTTACCCTATTGATCTAATCCTCCTCCGTCGGCACCTCCGTCTTCCACCAAAACTTGGGAATCAACCCTTTTGCAGCACTTAAGTAGTACCATACGCCTGATTCTTTATATTTATTTACGGTTGTCTCAACATTATGTAGGAGACACATGGTTGGGTCAAGCCCTATGTCATTTCCAGTTATTATTTCTATTGATTTAACTATTGTCTTCCAGAAAACCTGAATTTTTGGACATTGCCACCATATATGAAACGCCGTGCCCTCCTCCCCACATCCTCTCCAACACATTTTTGATTTCTCCCCCCTCATCCTGTGCTCAGTGCTCGGTGTAATATGCCATCGTGTCAGACATTTATAATTAATCTCAACGGCTCTCATACTAACACTCTCATGAACCAATCTAAATATCTTATTCTTTTGATCTTCATCTATCACCACCTCCATATCTCTTTCCCAATTTGTTATAAAAATTAACTTTGTGTCTGTGTCTAATTCTGTGAGTATTCTATAAATTTTTGTAACACCATGTTTCCCATCTCTACGTGTTTCTAATAGCCTTTCAAACATATTCCACTCCTTTTTTAATCTCAAGGGCTTTGGGAGATTTCCAATAAAACATTTTAATTGGTGATATTTCCACTCATCTATTTTAGTAAACATATCTCCTCCCCTCTCTTTTAATTCTTTAAATGTTCTCAATTCCCCCTCTACCAATACGTCTCTCAGTTGGATATCTTCCTTTTTAAACCATCTCCCTGATATCTCATCTTTTCCTGGAGGGAAGAACTCCGTGTTTGCAAGAGGCATTAATATAGAGTTGAATTCCCATTTCATGTGTTTGTGTAAATTATCCCATGTCCTTAAAACGTTTAAAGTGAAGGTGCTTGTGCTTTCTTTAATTCTTCTAAAATGTGCTGGAACCCATATCATCTTACTCAAATTAATTCCACTCAGTTCATTTTCTATTTTTACCCAACCTTTCCCCTTGTGGTTAAAAGTCCAATCATAGATTCTTGCTAAAATTACTGCTTTGTAATATCTCTTGACATCAGGTAGTCCCATCCCCCCTTTCTCTTTAGTCCTGCTCAGTGTTTCATATGATATTCTTGGTTTTTTATTCCTCCATATATATCTTGTTATCATTCTTCTCATTATCTTAAAAAATGCCTCTGGGAGTTTTATTGGAATCATTTGAAATCTATAGAGTATTTTAGGTATAATTACCATTTTAACTAGGTTTATACGTCCTAACCATGATGGATTTCCTCCTTCTAATTTTTTTAGTTCGTCCTTAATCTCATTTATCAGGGAAATATAGTTTAATCTATATAGTTGTTTATATGAGGTAGCAAATTTTATTCCTAGGTATTTTATATCTTTTTCTCTCCATATAAAGGGGAATTCTTTTTGTAGCTTTTCTTTTTCGCTCTTTGGTATATTGATGTTCAAAATCTCTGTTTTTGTTGGGTTAATTTTTAGATTTGATAGTTCACCATATTCCTTCAGGGTCTTCATTATACTTGGTAGTGTTATTTGGGGGTTGCCTACATAAAACAATAGATCGTCCGCAAAGGCCGCTACTTTATGTTCTATATTTTCTATCTGGATTCCCTTTACCGCTCCGCTATTCCTTATTATTGATAACAGGGGTTCCAATGTCAAAACGTACAGCAAGGGGGACAATGGGCAGCCTTGTCTTGTTCCTTTGGACATCTCAATGGATTCCGACCTCTCCCCATTTACCGTGATGATTGCGGTGGGCTCCCTATATAATTTACCTATCCACTCACGCATTCTCTCTCCAATCCCCAACACTTCCAAGTTGTCCATCATAAAGCCCCAGTCCACTCTATCAAACGCCTTTTCGGCATCAATTGACAAGAGCACCACCGGGGCTTTTCCTTTTCTACTTTTCTGGATAAGCATCAAAGTTCTCAACCCATTGTCTCTACCCTCTCTCCCCGGGACAAACCCCACCTGATCTCCATGGATCCATTCGGGCATTAGATCTTTTAGCCTGTTTGCCAAGACCTTTGCGTACAACTTGGTATCAGTGTTTAATAATGAAATTGGTCTATAACTAGAGCACTGAGAGGGATCTTTTCCCTCCTTATGAATGAGAACGACATGGGCCTGAAGGGATTCCCTCCTCCCCTCCATCCCCCCTCCCAAGTCATTCATATACTTCTTTAACTTTGGTATCAGTACTTCACAAAATTTTTTTATAGTACTTAACTGTATAACCATCCGGGCCTGGGCTTTTCCCTCCCCCTGTACTTCTTAATGCTACTTCTATTTCTTCCTGGGAAATTTCCGCATCTAAGGAATTCAATTGTGCTTCACTAAGCTTTGGCAATCCAGCATTTTTTAAATATATCTTCCTTTTTTCGTTAATACCTTCTCTAGTTTCTTTTGGTGAACCTTGATGACTGATGTTATACAACTTTCTATAATACTCCGTGAATACTTTAATGATTTCTTTAGTTGAGTGGACCAACTCCCCCTTAGGGCTTTTTATCTTTTCTATATAATTCCTGTTTTTCTTTTTATTCAGGGCTCTCATTAAATATTTTCCTGGTCTATCTCCCCATCTATATCTTTCGCTTAATACTTTGTTATATATCCTTCTCCTCTCCTCTTCCATCAATCTCTCTAATTCGTCTTTTTTATCCATTAACTTCTGTCTTGTTTCTATTGTTATTTTCTTCTTATGTATCTGCTCCAAATCCAGGATTTCCTTTAAGAGTCCACTAACCCTCTCTCTTCTTTCTTTTTTCTTCCTTGCTCCCATCGCAATCAAAATTCCTCTTATATATACCTTATGACTTTCCCATACTGTAGCTGTCGTTACTTCCTCTGTCTCATTCTCCCTGAAAAATACCTTAATCTCTTCCCTGATCTTCTGCACAATATCTTCATCCAAGAGAAGAGCCTCGTTTAACCTCCATCCTAAACCTCCCGTCCACCTTTTTCCCCATCCTATTTTCATTATGACAGGGGCATGATCCGAGAAAGTTCTTGTCTCTATTTCTATTTTAACCAGCATTTCAATGAGTTGATGATCTATTAGAATGTAATCCAGTCTCGAGTATATCTCATGTGCATTAGAGAAGAAGGTATAGTCTCTGTCTTTCATATGCATCATTCTCCAGGTGTCCACCAGTTGGTACTCGTGGATCACCTTCTTCAAAGCTCTCAGAGACCTACCCCCCTCTCTCCGCACAAGGGAGGTTGCATCCTTTTGTGGGTCCATACAAAAATTAAAATCTCCTGCTATTATCAAACGCCCTTTTTTAAAATCTATCAATTTTTTCAACATACCCTTCAAAAAGATCTCCGGTTTCTTGTTGGGGCAATATATATTGGCTAGTGTACACTCAATTCCCTGTAGTTTACCTTTCAAGAACAGGAATCTCCCCTCCGGGTCAGTCTTTCTATCTTCCAACTCAAATCTCATATTCTTTGCCAATCCTATTGCCACCCCCTTTGCTCTTTTAATTGGAGAGTCAGCATAATACCATGTTGGATAATATTTGGATTTTAATTTCACATTTGATTCTATCTCAAAATGTGTCTCCTGTAAAAATACCACAGACGTTGCCCTGTGGTGTAACTCTTTAAACAACTTAAATCTTTTCCCAGGACAGTTCAACCCATTCACATTATAGGTTATAAACTGTATTTCTTCCATCCTTCTTGATTCTGTCTATCTCTCTTCTGATTCGTCTCTTCCTATTAGGCCCCCCTACTATCTTGCAGCATATCAACCCAACCTCCCCTCCCTCGGCTCCCTCCCGCCCAACCCCCATCTCCCACCCCCCACCCTCTCTTCTTTTTCCCCTACCCATTTTTAGGCTTATAAACTGCCTACAAATCATTTGTGGATCTGATTCCACCTTTTGATTTAAAATTTAGGGCGTAAGCTCCGCCCATGTACGGCTCACCTCTCCTCCGACCCCCCCCCCCCCAGGTCCCCTCTCTCTATCAGCCAGGCTCAGGAAGTATCATTACTTCTCTCCTAACCGGAGCTTCCCGGAGGACCTCAACTTTCGGGGGGGAGAGACCAGGGGCAGAGAGAGAGAAAAAAAAAACAAAAAACAAAAAAATCAAAACATATTTTCTACTTAATTCTCCCTCCCTTCCCTCCCCGGCCACAGAGCCTCCCCTCCCCCTTCCCCTGACCCGCTGCCAGTCCCCTTTTCTTGTGTTCTCTGTATCTCCTTTATCCTCTTCTTCCCACCCAGCAATCTCCATTCCTTGCAAGTCCAGTCTATCACAAAAATCCCTTAGTTCCTCCGGGAATCTCAAATAAGCTGTGACCACGTTTTTCCAGCCAATTAGAGTTGCTGAGGTACCCCATCTATACTGCACATTCTGTTTTCTCATTTGCTCCAGCAGGGGTCTCAGGGATCTCCTTCTCCTTAGGGTCTCTGCTGTTAAGTCCGCATAAATTTGGATAGTCCAATCTCCATACTTAACTGATGATCTTCCCTTAGTTTTCTTCCAAATCTCATCTTTGGCCCCAAATTTTTGGAACTGGACAATTATGTCTCTCGGCCTGTCCTTCTCAGTAGCCTGTTTGAACTTTCCTATTCTGAACACTCCATCTAACTTGATCCCATGTGTATCAGGTCTGTCTCTTATGGAGTTCAGAATTTTTTTAACTAGATCATATAGCGTTTCGCCTTTTGCAGTCTCTGGGATTCCTCGTACTCTGAGATTACACCTTCTTTCTTTATTTTCTTGAGCTTCCATCTTATAGGTCACTTTTTTCTGAGAGGTTACCAAATGGGTTATTTTTTTCCTTAGATTATCTATGTTTTGGGCCTGGATTTTGACTTTCTCCTCTGATTCTTCCATTCTTGTTAGCAAATGCCCTAAATCCTTTCGTATAGCTGTCAATTCATGTTTTATCATTTTTTCCAAATTTTGAAACATTTCTATCATCTCCTTCTTATTTGGTACTTGTAGTTCACCATCAGATTCTTTTTTTCCCGAGCCATCTACTATTTGTTGGCTACAACTGCTATTCATGCCCAATGATAATCTAGGACTGCTTCCTAGACTAATGTCCATTTCCCCTTTTGCGCTTGCGCCTTGGGCCCTTTCTGGCGTAATATTTCCATATGATGTAAATTTCTTTATTGTTCCTGTTTGGGACCCTTTGAGCCCTGCTCCCTTGGAACCTTTATTCTTCATATTCTCAAGATGGGATTTTACCGCTTCTTTATGATTTATGGACCAGACAGGCTTGCTGTTTTTCCTATGTGTTTTTTCTCTCCTAAAACACCTGGGCCTCCTCTCTTCTTCTCTTCCAACCCCTGGGAATCCTCCCCTCTCCTCTTTCACCCCTTGGTCTCCTGTGTCTCTCAAGGGTCCACAACACAATAAGCCCCCAGCAGCGCTCACTCACCCTTCCCAGGTCGGTGGCTCCAGGCTTATTGCTCCAGGCTTATGTGGAGGGCCTTCACTGCTGCACAGTCCTGGAGGGGGGATTCCTCTGGGTTTCCAGTACTTTATTTCATTTTGATTCGTCCCAGGGAAGCAGGATGGATCTCTTGATATTCATGGGTCTCCCTGACCCAGGATCAGACAGTCAGCCAGGGGGTGCTTGCAACAGTGGACCAACGGCTCCCTGTCACATCAGGAAGCCGGCCGGCCGCCTCTTTCCCCCAGTGATGCTCCGCAGCAGGTCACGTGCTCAGCAGCGTCTCCTCTCCTCTCAGCCGCACGGATCTCCCACTCATACCGCGCCAGGGGATCCGGCGTGACCCTGCAGCCTCAGATCAGCTCCCATCTCCGGCTCTCCGGGTTCACCTTCCACCCCGTCCAGACTCTGGTGAGTCTACTCCTCTTGAGGGTAACTGGGTGGGTCGGGGAGCGGGACCCAGCAAGGAGCTAGAGCCGCTCGCTCCCCACAGCCGCCATGTTCAGGCTCCTCCCCTTAGATGCTGATGGACGTCTTGTAACCACTTCTCCTCCATAAGGTTTTACCCCCTTCATGACCAGGACATTTTGTGCTATTCAGCACTGCACTACTTTAACTGGTAATTGCGCGGTCATGAAACACTGTACCAAATAAAATGTATAAAACATTTTTTTCACACAAATACAGCTTTTTTTCAGTGGTATTTGATCACCACTGTTTTTTTTTTTTATTATATAAACAAAAAAAGATTGAACATTTTGAAAATAAAATGATATTTTCTACTTTCTGTTCTAAAATATGTCCAATAAAATCAAATTTCTTCATAAATTTAGGCCAAAATATATCCTGCTGCGTGTCTTTGGTAAAAACAAATCCCAACAAGTGTATATTGGTTTGTGTGACAGTTTTGGTGTCTTCAAACTATGGGATATACAGTGATGGAAATAAGTATTTGCTCCCCTGCTGATTTTGAATGTTTTTTTGTGATATGATAAATTCCCAAATTAAATTCAAAATCCTAAATACATAGCTAATAATATAAATGCAATAAATAACAAATTCCCCAAATCAAATAGTCCAATATTAAATCCAAAAATAAGTCCAAAATAAGTCCAACAACAGTGTCCAAATTTCAATCTTTTTCCTCCAAATATGAGAATTGTTCCTCCAAACACGTACCTCGAAAAATCAAAATAGATAATCTAGTGCAATTCAATTAATTAAAGGAAATCACCCCGTGAAACTCCACACTTCACTGCAAAAAATATATTTGTGAGAAAAAAAATATATATATATATATATTTGAATTAGATTCTACCAATCTTAATTTATTACTTTATCATAGTGCATTAAACACATCAATCCAAAAAGTGCACACTCTGTGATCACTGCAACTCAGTGAATGCCTTCAACCACCACACAATAGTACCAAATACTATTACCCTCTGTGAATATTATAAGAGCTCTACCAACATTATGGATCAGTAATCCTCCAAGTATCTTCTTTAAGAATATTTTTCCAGGTCCTCACAAAGATAAATGGTCTTAGGAGCAATATTCAAAGCATAGGGATAACATTTATTAGTAACTCACACATAAAATTCCGATTATCAGCTCCAAACACGGTTTCTGTCTGTTAACCAAACATTTCCTCCACCATGTGTTTTGATAACCTAAAAAATGGCCGCGGTGACACTTCCGGTCTGCGTACGTGCATCTTGATGTCACTCCTTTAACGCGTTTCATCACTTCCGGACTTCATCTGAAAGGATACAGACATCCCACTCGTCGCTCCTTTTATGTCCATTCCTCCTAATGACTAGAGGCTGCCGCCGCCATATTTAAGAAGGGAAAAATACCGCAATCTCCCCCTTTCTCTTACTATAATCCAAATCTCGGACCTAACATACATCGGTCCGATCAATAAACATATATAACAGGTAAACCAGGGTTCAGATAGATATTGCATATACATCTAATCTTTCACATTAATTACTAATTTACATATTTCATCTTCACACATATAGAATAATACAAATTAATAAACACCTTTTCCCATATTGCTCCATTATTCCACATAAAATTACAATTAAAACATCTTATTATTTGCCCCAAAAAAACTTTTTATTAATATTTACCCAATCTTATTTAGAATTACTATATATTTATATTTTAGTTTTTACTCCCTCTAGTGGTTATTCTAAATATTAGAAAGTGCATGTAAATTCCCACATCAAGTTCTATAGATCAATTAGTTTCTCATTTACCCATTAAGAAAGACAAATTAAAATCAACTCCACTACAAATTATCAATTTGACTTATTCTTAAATCATATGCATTCAGCCATGATGAGAAATACATATCAAAATATATATAGATAAAAATTTTTTTTTTTTATAAATAAACTCCATATAATAGAATCTGAATACTAAAAATTATTTTATATAAAACTCCGTATAATAAAATCTATTTACTAGGAATTCCATGTAGTCAAGATTCTTTCTTCTATGCATTA
This sequence comes from Staurois parvus, assembly GCF_062004578.1. Lineage (NCBI taxonomy): Eukaryota > Metazoa > Chordata > Amphibia > Anura > Ranidae > Staurois > Staurois parvus. Next base: position 1,906,150 of record NW_028318656.1, on the reverse strand, counting down.
CTTCTTATTTATTATATATAAATATTTTAATATTAATTAATTTACTAAAAATTTTTTTTTTTTTTTACCTTTACCATGATCACCCTAAAAATTTTTTTTTAATTTCATTGAGTAAGATAGACGCCCCTATATTTTATATATATGAAAATTAAAATTCTATAACTACAAAATTCTATATACCAAAAGTGACGATATTAGTGACGATATCCCAATTTATTGCATAGTCTGCTTGTAAGGGTATATACCAGTGTGCAGAGGGTCCTCAGAATTTCTAGTGGTAATATGTGGTTACACCCCTTTAGCACCTGATGGATAAATGCATGCACTAGCTGTTGGGATTTGAGCACAGGGATCTCTTGTTTGTTGTATTGTTGGGTCAGTAGCCAGACCTGAACCTTGTAGCTCTCCCCATTGTGTGTTTTCCCCTATGCTAGCATTGTGTCTACAGTAGCATTTGCGTAGGCAGAGCAGAGTAGGACTGGCCATAGAGGGATTACTTTGACGCAGTTGTCCAGCTTAAGCATGTATTGCAATATGTGTGAAAAAAATATCCCTATTTATTGCATAGTCTGTTTCAAAGGGTATATACCAGTGTGCAGAGGGTCCTCAGAATTTCTAGATGTTGATCACTGGTACAGAAGTTGATGAGCACTGGTACACTGTGACAGATATGGATCACTGGCACTGTGACAGATGTGGATCACTGGTACTGTGACAGATGTGGATCACTGGTACTGTGACAGATGCGGATCACTGGTACTGTGACAGATGCGGATCACTGGTACTGTGACAGCTGTGGATCACTGGTACTGTGACAGATGTGGATCACTGGTACTGTGACAGATGTGGATCACTGGTACTGTGACAGATGTGGATCACTGGTACGGTGACCGATGTGGATAATTGGTACGGTGACCGATGTGGACACGGGTACGGTGACCGCTGTGGATCATGGGTACGGTGACCAATGTGGCTCACGGGTTCTGCAGGGACGTATATACTGCGAGGCAAATAAGACGTTTGCCTAGGGCGGTAATTTTTAGGGGTGCAGCACCACCCCCCGGAAGCAGGGACCTTTTGAGCAGTGGTGGACAGAGCCATGCAGGGCTGCCATCAGAGGGGTACCACCGGTGCTGTTGCAGTGTCCCGGACAGCAGGAGGATTAATATGGTGGGGCGTGGAGGAGGGTAGTTGCAGAACGATGCTTGTGTATCTCTCCCTCCAGCAGCTGAGGAGCCAGGACCAGGGGACCACCTTGAGCACGGAGAGGAAAAGTGGCGGAGATGAAAGAGCTCGGAGGAGCTGAGCTGTGTTGTGTTCTGTGGGCAACTCCTGTCGTGTTGTCCATCCAGCACATTATACACTGACAGATCGTGTGGGACTGCACACACCTCCCCCTTGCCCCATTCCTGCTGGGAGATCAGCAGCCCTAGGAGGAGGTGTGTGTGTGCAGTCCCATAGGATCTGCAAAAGAGAGAGAAGGGGGGGGGGCAGGGAGAGAAGAGAGAGGGGTGGAGAGAGAGAGGGAAGAGAGATAGAGGGAGAAAGAGAAGAGAGAGAGGGGGGAGAGAAGAGAGAGATAAGGGGGGGAGGGAGAGAAGAGAGAGAAGAGGGAGGGGAGAGAGTGGGAAGAGGGAGAGAGAAAAGAGGAAGAAAAGGAGAGAGAGAATCATATATACATACACACACTTATTGACTCTCTCTCTCATTGGGGGGGGGGGGGTGTGCAAAATTTTTGTGTTTCCTAGGGCAGCACAAAATCTAAATACACCACTGGGGTACTGTGACAGATGGGGATCACAGGCACAGTGACAGATGTGAACCACGGGCACGGTGACAGATGGGGATCACAGGCACAGTGACAGATGTGAACCACGGGCACGGTGACAGATGTGGACCACGGGCACGGTGAAAGATGTGGATCATTGGCACTGGGAAAGATGTGGATCACAGATGTGGACCACTGGCACTGGGACAGATGTGGCCCACGGTTATGGTGACAGATGTGGATCACTGGCACTGGGACAGATGTTGATCACAGATATGAATCACGGGTATGTTGACCACTGGCACGGCGACAGATGTGGGCTATTGGCACTGTGACAGATGTGGATCACAGATATGAATCACGGGTATGTTGACCACTGGCACGGTGACAGATGTGGGTCATTGGCACTTTGAAAGATGTGGATTACAGAGGTGGACCACTGGCACTGTGACAGGTGTGGCCCACGGTTACGGGGACAGATGTGGATCACAGATATGGATCACGGGTATGGTGACAGATGTGGAAGAAGGGCACGGTGACAGATGTGGCCCACAGGTACGGTGACAGATATGGATCACTAGTACTGGGACAGATGAGGGCCACGGGTACGGTGACAGATATGGATCACTAGTACTGGGACAGATGTGGATCACAGATGGTACTGTGACAAGGGGATGTGCTTGTGTGTACTCGCTGATCAGCTCTGCTTCTCCTCACTCACTGGCTCTGTGTGAGGAGAGGCAGAGCCGTTCAACTGACATCACATGCCGGCTGTGATTGGATATAGCCGTCATGTGATCAGAAGGGCCAATCAGAGGCCCTGAACATACACTCAGCACAACAAAGCTCCCACCTGGCCGTTTATGTGCAGTTGCTGGGTGGGAAGTGGTTAAATATATTTTTTAATTTACTATTTATTTATTTTTTTTTTAAACTCTGTCTTCAGAGTAGTTCAGTGTCATCTTAGTGATACTATACTTCTCTGGCCAGGTGATCAGAGATGTTTTTTTTTTTATCATATTGATTGCTTCTCATAGTGGCCGGTTACCAGGATCTGCAATCCACTGTGTCCGCCAAGGGAGCGGCTCGCCAATGCGCATATGCTAAGTGACGTACAAGTACATCGCTTGGCCTGCCTGTGCCACCCGCCTGCCATCCCACAGCACATGTACTGTGGGCATCCATGAACAGGTTCAACTTGCCCAGAATCCCACTTGAAGCCTGTCAAAGATTTTCCCAGTGTGTCCTGATCACACATGGCCTCTGTAACATAAATAAAATGTAGATAAAAAGCTTGCCTATCTTCAGACAACTATTCATTCACCCCCTCTAACCCAACCTGCACTCTCTCACAGATGCCATTTCTGGGTGTGGGGGGGGGATGCTAATCAAACTCTGCAGATGCGGCCACCCAGGCTGGACCTTAAGAGGCCCCTTGTGCTGATTTCCTACCTCTTCTGGATCTTGGGAAAACCGCACGACTAGCAAACCAATAAGTGTCCACATCACACGAGCAGTGACATGGACACCCAAAGAAGGACCCCACTTCCTGTAATCTGGATTCTCTAGTCTCAAGAAAAGATTCAGGACGAGAGAATCATGTGACTGCGGCTTTAGATGAGTAAAAAGGGCCAGCGGTCAGTCAGAGGGGTATGGTGGAGATAGGTAGAGCCTAGAGATCAGCTTTATTTCTCATTATATTTAAGGATCATTCCATGTGACATTGAACAGCTATAAGTTACTGACAGCCATTTCTTCCTGCAGATTGTATGAACTGTGAAGCGTTAGCAGTCAGTGACCTCCACAATACACCAACCATGAAGAGAGAGAACACATCGCCGCCAAAGCTGCTCGCCAAAACGGTAACAAAGTAACTCCCCCATCCATCCGTGTCTCCATGCTTTATTTTGCAGAGAAATCACTTTGAAAAACACCTCCTGGCATTTCTGGTCATATCCATCCTGAGTAAGGGAAGATGATTGTGTAGCATTTACTTCTTGGAATCCATCTGTACTTAACTCCCTTAACCGTGTGCTTAGCTGAGAAAAGCCCTCCTCCCCTCCTAAAAACTCCTGCGGGATGTGTGACTGTAAATGTCACCTACTGACCGGGCCAAGCCTTTATCTCAGTCTCAGGGAACTCTACAGGTCATTTAGACCCCACACCCCGTCAAGACCTCCATGGACACAGAGCTTCATCTCAGTCAAGGGACTGTAGGAGCTACAGAACTGTGCTAAAGTTTTAGGCTGTCAAGTGCAGCACTTTTTCCTGTCTAGAGTCATCAACCAGCAGAACTGGAACATTGACCTACAGAGCACTGATGTACCCAATGTGTGTACTGTTTCCAAAGCTACAGATGGTAGTTGGCAGGATTCGAACCTGCGTGGGGAAATCCCAATGGATTTAGAATCCATCGCCTTAACCGCTCGGCCACAACTACTATGTTTTTAATTTTGAATAAACAATCTACACAATGCACACAGAATCAAAACTAAAGGGGTTAAATGTCCCTTCTCCTTTGTTTACATTCATCTGTCAGCCAGCTGACAGCTAAATGAGCCGGGCAGGGATGAGTCAAGGGTTGTAAGTGCCTCTGTAACAACCTACACAAAACTGTGACGTATGTGCATTTTATATGTAGTTTTGGTGCATTTTCTGTGTAAGTCTCGAGACTTGACAGGACAAGGTCATCTACCTCTCATGGCAGACATAATCTATTCCCCCCCATGTGTGAGCATCATGTCTCAGCATTGGACCCCCCCCCTTACAAATTAAGCAGTGGTCAGCAAGCTCACCGCCTAAGTAAAAATATCCTCTGCAAGCAAAAATTCTCCCCAAACAAAAATGCAAAAATGTATCCTCCTCCCACTCCAAATTCCCCTCTTAAAACAGATCTTTGCCCCTCAATCTCACCTCCTAGCTTTAATCACCCCAATTCCTCCCTTCTAGCAAAAATAATTTAGCCCTCCTTGCACATATCCTTTTTTTCCCTTCAAATTTTCCATGCTAGCACAATTCCTCACTTCTAAATCCTCCCACTCAGCACAAATCCTCACCCCCAAATCTTCCTTCAGCACAAATCCGTCTATGTCCTTGTAACAAAGACCCAAGGGGTTTTTTACTTCTTTTTTTCGTGGATTAATAGAGGTACTTTGTATCCCTTATTCACATATTGTTAAATAGATATTCCAGATTCCAATATGCCCCCCACCCATAGGCCCCTTGTAACCACCGGGTCAGTGTTATGAAGAAGAGGCCCTACAAGGGTCAACAATTATGTGACCATTGTGATTGGTTGGATTGGCAATGATCACATAAACGGAAGCCGGTCCCGCCGGCTACCAATGTTTTCACAGGACCGAGAGCTGTTTTTGGCGCAGAAACATTGCCCACCCAGCAGCTCATATGCGTTAAAGGCCAGCTTTTTGCCAACCCAACTATTGGTTACTAGGGCGCAAAGGGGTTAAATGACCCTTCTCCTTTGTTTACATTCATTGTCAGCCAGCTGACAGCTAAATGATCCGGGTGGGGATGTAAGGATGCCAGCAGGTGCCTATTTAAACACCTACACAAAACTCGTACGTATGTGTATTTTAAATACATTTTTGGTGCATTTTCTGTGTAAATCTCTGGGGCCAAAAAAGAGCAACAACAGCAGCAAAGTAGCACTGGTACCTTTTCCAAAAGTGCAGTGCTGTTGCGCTGAATAGAAATACTTGTCATTTGTCCCAGACTTGCTGGCACAGTCCCTTTTTCAGTCATCCGTCCCACCCCTTCCATCTCCCAGGCTGTGTCCCTCTGAGCAAGGAGGCAGCTATACTTTCAGTATGTGTACAGCCTTGTCAGGCTGTTGTGTTAGCATTTGGGTGGGCAGGTGGGGACGTTAAAACTGCTACTCAGATGCTTGTTTTTACTACTGCCTGTGTGAAAGAGCTCTTTGGGGTCAATCACAGGTTGTACTTTCATACCAGCTGCACTCCTTTCTCCCTGTACTGACTTTGTGCCATTGTAAGCTCTGATGAATCAGCAGGGCAGTGTACAAGAGTCAGTAGGGCAGAGGACAGGGGTCAGCAGAGCAGGGAACAAGGGCTATGGTGGCAGAAGACAAGGGTCAGCAAGGCAGGGTACAGGGAGTTAGCAGGTAAGAGGACAGGGGTTAGCAGAGAAGAGGATAAGCTCCTCATTCCATCCCCGCACTGCAGACAACCTGGGCACTTGGCCAGTGGTGTATTTAGGTTTTTTGCTGCCCTAGGCAACACAAAAATCAGACCTTCCCCCAGACCTCCCTCCCCTGCAGAGATTCTGACAGTGACCAACACCCTTGCCTCCCCCACCCACCCAAGAGAGCCTTCCACTAACACCACTCCACCCCCCCCCAGCTCATTGTGAATAACGGAACCATTTTCTTAATCCATTTTACTGGTGAGCATAGGCTATGTGTCTATTGAGACAATGGCCTTATCCCAGACTATCACTGAGCTGCTCGTCCACTTCTGTTGTAGAGGTGAAGTGATGGCACAGCTCATTGTAAATGACGGAACCATCTTGATCAATTTTCCTGATGAGCATACGTTGTGTCTCTATAGAGACAATGGCCTTGTCCCAGACTATCACTGAGCTGTTGGTCCACTTCTGTTGTAGAGGTGAAGTGATGGCACAGCTCATTGTGAATGACTACACTGTGTGAGTAGCCGAATTAATCTCTTATAGGGTATCCATCAAAGTCCCCAGATAGATAATTAAACCTGATGTAGTCCAGAGGAGGAAGAAAGTTACATAACAAACATATATGAATGGTGATGTCTTCACCTCCCTCCTGTACCCGAAGAGCCAAGGGCACCATCCAGAGGAGGACACATAACCTCCCTCATACATCAAGAAAGGTCTGGCTCATACACAGGCCAAGTAGGCATATCTTTGTGAAACAGAAGGCATATTGGTGAGCAAGTCCTGAAGTATGGACAGTCCCAAGTTATCAAGGCAGAGCAAAGGTAGGATTGTTGGTAATTATGGTAACAGCATCAAGATCAAAGTCCCTGAGAGACCTCTAGGTGTGAAATAGGCCTTTTTCTGACTGATTTCGCCGGTACAACCGGCTGCCTCAGAGGTAGGCTCAAAACTGTTTTTTTTTTTAAATGATATGTTTTTAAGATATTTTTTTTAAGGCCCATTTACCGCAGCAAAGGGCATGGCGCTCTCCTCCTGGAAGACTGGGTAGACTGCAGCTTGACGGTACGGAGCTGCTGTTTACCAAGGTGAAGGTTCATTTATCACAGTATTGCGCTCTTCGTTATGTTGTGCACCTCCCATCCGGAACCGTTCAGGATATCCACAGAGCTCTCCTTGGCAGTAGATACTCAATACACTGCTTGGCTAAGTTTCCCACTTTCTTGCATACATGACAGACCTTCCATTCATGACATCACACTAGGTATGGTCTTCTTTTCATGACATCACGCTAGGTATGGTCTTCTTTTCATGACATCACACTAGGTATGGTCTTCTTTTTTTTGTGCAAAATTTACACAAAACAAATCATAAATGATCCCTCCACACCTCCTCCTCCCCTTTTCATACCCCACCTCTCCTCCCCACCCTACCCGCGCCGTCATCTATCGCAGCTCTAAAGTCTCATTCAATTAATAAATTATGACTAATAATTACATTACATTATATTTATATATAAAAAGTGGAGACTCTCATGGCGTAGTAACAACAAACTTCTGATTTTCATGAAAGGCTAAAAACAGTCACATTCCATAGGGATATCAAAGGCAGTGTACATAGAAAAGTGTCAAAGCATCCAATCCTCCTTCCTTGATTGGCGGCAGCCTACTTCTGGGTTCCGGTCAGCGTGATGGTGTCACTTCCTCTGGCCTTGGATAGTGACACAAATTTCCCCTCTCAGCACAAATCCCCCCCTCTCAGCACAAATCCTCTCCTAAAAATCCCCCCTCCTAGTATAAATCCCCCTTCTTAGCACAAATCCCCCCAATTCCCCCTCCCAGCACAAATCCCCTTTCCTACGATAAATCCCCCCTAATTTCCCCTCCTAGCACTAATGCCCTGTCCTATGATAAATCCCCCCTAATTTCCCCTCCTAGCACTAATCCCCTGTCCTACGATAAATCCCCCCTAATTCCCCCTCCCAGCACTAATCCCCTGTCCTACGATAAATCCACCCTTAGCAGAAATCCTGCCTCTTGACCCAAATTCCCCTTCCCCCCCATCCCTCATCCTAGCACTAATTCTATCCACAAGATCTTCCCCCACCATAACTCAAATCACCCCACCCCCTTCCTAGCATAAATCCTCCCCCCCTCAAATGTTATCTGCTGTATGGAGGAGTGCTGTTCTGATGACAGGAGTGGGAAGAGTACAGCACAGCTCCCACCGCCTGGCTCTCTGCCGCTGTTATTTCTCCGGCATCCCACCCTAGCACCCCCCTAGATCCGGCCATGTCGAAAGGTCTTGTTGGGAAATTTATTTTTAATCAGTGCTGCCACCAATCAGGAGTCCCCGCTGTCAGAATACAGTATCGCAGAAGGGAGGATTCCCGCCTCCACCTCCAATGCGTTTGCCTTTTGTCGTTCAGCCAGTATGGCCAGCTTAAACTTCATCCATGTCCAGCCTTCCATAAAGGTTGCTGCAAAGCAGAAACAGAAACATTCCAACATCGATGTCATAATGGAAGATCTTCATCCTTGGATTACCGCTATGATGAGCACGTAATATGTCCAAAATCGATATCTTTTCACATTTGTCGTCCAAATCGATATATATGTCTTCACCAACCACTTTTATATAAATCATTTCCTTTTTCATTTTCTTGATTTTCCCGTGTGTGCTCACTATGACACCTCTCTTAAATAGATCTTTGGCCGTGTATTTAGTCATATCTTCTGTATAATGGATCCTTGGAACCTTTCCAGCAAAGCCTGACTTTTCACCCAGCAAGTCGTCCACACAGTTTTTCCTATACTTCTTGTACAGGTCTATGATGCCCTTCATATCTTCACAGGTGTCTTTGACATCAGCTAACGCCTGCTCGTTGATTTTCACCTCAGCTGCTCTTCTCTCACGAAGTTCGTGTTTCCCTTTGATTTCATTGCGAATTAGGTTGGTGACCTCTTCGTAGCATGTCGCCTCTGTGAAGTAACCGGCTTTTTGCAAAATCTGCAGGTTTGCGGTGACGGTTTTTGTTACAGATTCCTGAGAGGCATCATCTTGATTTTCAGTTGAACAGGATTCTTCCTGTTCATTTGCACCTTTAGTGTCGGTGGGAGTTGTGCTTTCTATTACAATCTCCTCTTTCTCCTCCTTCTCCTCCTCCTTCTTTTCTTCCTTCTCCTCCTCCTTCTTTTCTTCCTTATCCTCCTTCTTCTTCTCCTCCTTCTCCTTCTTCTCCTCCTTCTCCTCCTTCTCCTTCTTCTTCTCCTTCTCCTCCTCCTCCTCCTTCTCTTTCTTCTCCTCCTCCTTCTCTTCCTTCTCCTCCTCCTCCTTCTCCTCCTCCTCTTCCTTCTCCTCCTCCTCCTCCTCCTTCTCCTTCTCCTTCTCCTCCTTCTCCTTCTCCTTCTCCTCCTTCTCCTTCTCCTTCTCCTCTTCCTCCTTCTTTTCCTGTTCGAGCGTCAGAATCTCTTGGAGTTTTTGTTCAGGTGTCTTAGCCATAAGTTGTAGGACCAAATTCATGGTGGAAACCTTGGCTTTCTCTGTTTCACCATCCAAATTCTCCAGTGGAGGTAATTTGCTGTATAAAGATAGGGGGATGTTAGTTATTTTCCTTATCTTGTTATAGGCAGCTCCATGAGTGGCCTCAAGCTCGTTAAGTGGAGGGACCGGTCCAATACCCTTATACATTTGGTACACAATGTCCGCGGTTGGCGAATGTCCGCGGTCGCAAAATACAGCCTTCTCATACATAGAAAGCAGAGTATGTGTATAGATGATGTCCCCTGCATGTATGATTATCTGGGGAGTCTGTATTGCGTCAGCGTACTTGGTAAAGCCAAATTTTTTCTCTGGTTCTATAGTGTTCAGAACTTGCTTAAAGAAACTCCCGAGCTTTTGGGAGGTTTTCTTGATATAGTTGTCCAATCCAGGCGCTTGATCTGTGTTGGCAGAGAAGGGATGCATGGTCATGCAGAAGATTGAAGATATGAACAATAAGTTGTTCCTCTGGTTTGAAAATTCACCTACATACATGTCAAATTTATCCGGTTCCACTATGGCTGTGTGGAGGTACTGAGAAAGGAAATAGCCAACAGACTCCGACAGTAAATCTTCACCTACCATTGGAAACTTGCTTAGCAAAGATTGTTGGAGGACTTTGGTTAGGTATCTCAGCCCATAAGGAATCTTGTTCACAGATGAGAATATGTCCTGTAGGAATGTGTCCGTCAGGGCATATACATCAATTTTATGGCTGAATAGTTTTCGCTTTTTTTTCTCTAGCTTGGTACGCTTCTTGTGTTTAGAGTCTGGATAGGTCAGTCTATCATCGATTCTCAAGGTGTCCATTATTCCCCGAGTCAGCGCGTTGACTACGGGATTGTACTTTGCTTTCTGGGTGTAAAAATATTTGATGACCTTTAGAATCTGTGATTTTCCCTGAAATATGTCCTGAACGCTAGCAATTTTGGTTTCCACTTCTTTACGAAGAGCAAATTCCATCAATTTCAGGAAATAGTACTCTTCTCGTGGAGTTTTGCCGTAGTTGTAGAGCTGGAGGAGCAGTCTGCTTGTAAATGTGATAATATCACTATAGGATGTCAGCTGGTCCATGAGTCTGGTCAGGTAAGCTGGATCCGTCTGCAGATAGTAGAAGAGGTGTTCATAGGACTCCAGCCTCTCACTTCTCTTCCTGTCCTCGCGAGCCTCCTGTCTATGCTTGGCTATGGCCTCTTTAACTTGCTCCTTATTGCTAGGCTTTAGTTTTTTGAATCTGGAGACGAGATCCTGTTGAGTGATATTTTCTTTCACTAAAGCTGCAATTTCTCTGTCCAAGTTGTCCATCTCACACCTCTGTTCATTGAGGGTTTTAGAATGAGACGTTAATTCCACGTTCAATGTGTTCATCCGCAGCTGCAGATTGAAGTTTGGGTCATGGGGGCTCAAGCATTTAGAAAACTGGATGACCGAGCTCGGCGATGGGTTTTCACTATGCATGAAATCGTGGAATCGCTGTTGTTCCAAGCTTCTTCTGGCCCATGACTGAAGTTTTATAACGATTTCACGATGCCGCCCCTCTAACCTTTCTCTCTCAAGTCTTTCATCTTCAGTCTCCTTCACCACTTCGTCTTTCTTCTGTTCCTCCGTCTCTTTGAGTTTAATGTCTTCATTTGTCGTCTTTGGCTGATCTTCCTCTGCAAATATTGACCTCAGCCATTTGCAGGGACTGTTGCAAAGGAAGTCCAACCTTGTCCTGGGAGATGCCCTCCCTCCTGTAGTGCGCTGGGTGTTTCTCACCATTTCTGCTATCAGATGGTAGAATACACCAAGAATTTCTATTGGTAGTAATCAGAGGTCTTCAGATCAGATGTGTTCACCACAACAGTCACTTGTAGACTGAACTCTGCCTCTGCTGGCTTCTATTTTTAGCCTCTGCTCCACTGTGACAGTTTCTTTTTTGTACAAAAACTTTATTGACACAGCCTCTGCTGCACTGTGATGACCTCATAGTTACAGTTGCTCAGTTCAAACATTTTTTTTTCAACAAAACTTTATTGACACAGTGACGGCCAACTGACGCACATCATAGCCTGGAAGTGATAACTGCCAGCAGAGGAGGAATGAACACATCGCTGTATCTTCAGTATTGGGTGGAGCCGCACGTCTTGAAGATCCATTTGGGAAACACTTTGTCTTTTGGACATTATACAAATGTTACACTTGTGTGGGGTGTTTATTAGGGTGTTTTTTTTCTGGGTGGAGCAATTGAGAATCACAATGGATTTGCTGGATGCTCGCATGGAGTGCAATGTCTTTGGAAGGCGACCACATATATGGGGTGTTTATAATTTTCAGTTTTGGGTGGAGTGATTGAGAATCAGGATGGATTTGTTGGATATTCAGAGAATGCAATGTCTTTGTAAGGCAGCCTCATACATGGGGAATCACAATAGATTTGCTGGAAATTCGCTTATATTGCAATGTCTTTGGAAGGTGATCACATTTATGGGTTGTTTTATTGTTTTCAATTTTGGGTGGAGCGATTGAGAACCAAGATGAGTTTGTTGAATTTTCACAGGGAATGCAATGTCTTTTGAATGTGACCAAATAAATGCAGTGTTTAATTCCCTTCAGTTTTACATGGAGCGATTATCAAGATAGATGTAATATTATTATTATCCAGGATTTCTATAGCGCCAACGGTTTGCTCCGCCCTGTACATTATAGTGGGGACAATACAGTAACAAGATTTATTGGATTTTCACAGGGATTGCAATGTCTTTGAATGCAACCAAATATGTGGCGTGTTTTAATAGTTTCAGTGTTGGGCGGAGCCATTGAGAATCACAATCTATTAGATGGATTGCAGTGTCTTTGGCGGGACCACGTAAATGGGGTGTTTACGTTTTTGTAGTTTCATTTTAATGTGGAGCGATTGAGAATCAAGCTGGGTTGATTGGATTTTCACATGGATCACATTGTGTTTTGAAGCTGATCACATGGTGTGTTTGTTTTTATTAGTTTTGGGTGGAGCGATTGAATATCAAGATGGATTTGTTGGATATGCACATGGCTTGCAATGTCTTTGGAAGGCGACCACATCTATGAGATGTTTAATGAACATTTTTAATAGTTTTGGGGGAGCTGTTGAGAATCCTTCCAATTATGGGTGGAGTGCAGTGATGATACATTGGGGGATATATAATGATGGGTGGAGTACACACTGTACAGGGGAGGTTCACAGTCCCCCCCCCCCCCCCCCTCCTCCCGTGGGATGTGCACATGCCCCATCTCCGGATCTCACGGGGGAACGATCGGGGGGGGGGGGGGGGGAAGAAGCAGAGAGCCAAGCCATTGTCATTGGCTCTTTTCCCTGATTGGTGATTAGTTGTCTCCAAGGGACACAGCTCACCACAGATCACCGCGCTGCGTTCCCCAGGGGGCTGTGCACGAGCGACATGACCAGGAGGTCCTCCCGGCCATCACCGTGCCGTTCCACTTTCATTACAAATACAACAAGGCAGCTCCGTGTTACTATACAGAGGGACCCCAACAATGGAGTGTGACAGTTATAGAGGCTCCTCTCCTGGACTGAAATGGCTTCCTCTGATTTCACACTGCACACTGTGAGCTGCTTACAATGTGCATTACAAGTGTCATCACGTCAGATAGAGCCCGCCTCATTCCTGGCTAGAGGATATCCAGCATGATTTATCGCTTTCCTCCTCAGCCTCACTGGGCTGTCCTTCCATTTATTGGATGTAAAGTGTTTGTAAACCCCAACATATACCCAGTGAAGAGACTGTCCTCAGGTGGTACACAGAGATGAAACAGATCCTCCTGTATAGGTTGTACCTGTTTATCTGTAGTCTTCTCTTCTCTACATCTGTTCAAAGTTCTTAATTGATAAATGTTGTCTGAGCGTTCAGAAAAAAGGGGGCGTAGAGCTGAAGTTACACTCTGCAGAGCTCAGTGAGGAGAGCTGATTGGAGGGAAGAGACGCCCCCCCTTTCCCCCACATACACAGCTCACAGGAACAGAGCTGAGGTTGTCATTCTGCTGGAGGTCCCTCCCCATCACTATATTTTTCTTGGTGTCAGGAAAACTTGTGAGAAGTGACTGGTGCTGATAGCAGAGGAATGAAGCAGCATGCAGAAATGACCCTTAGTGCTCTGGACTGAGACCAGTACACCCTATAGAGGGAAATGCTTTGTTCCTTTGTCATGTCTGAGGTTTACAACCACTTTAAGTTCTTTCAATCATGGAGGCTCACCATCACGTGGGCATTACCTAGAGTGGTCTGCATGCAAATACATTCTTTCTGGGAACTCCCACTCCTCCACACTGATGTCCACCCATCAAGGCATTTATATATTTGCATAACTCCTCCCAAGATCCAGCCCCCTGTTTTCATCATAATGGAAGGCTCTTGAGAGGAGTATGGGGTGCTGTGATGTTTTCAGGAGACTACAGTCAGGTCCATAAATATTGGGACATCGACACAATTCTAACATATTTGGTTCTATACTTCCAACACCGTTCACCTGATTTGGATGTAAATACCTCAAATTAAAGCTGACAGCCTGCAGTTAAAGCACATCTTGTTCGTTTCATTTCAAATCCATTGTGGTGGTGTATAGAGCCAAAAATGTTAGAATTGTGTCTGTCCCAATTTTTATGGACCTGACTGTATGCACAGCACCCTTCCGGCCCCTCCCACCAGCCATGATCTGCCTGAATTGCATGAAGAAGCACAGAGACACAGTGATGACATCACTAGATGTAAAATAAGATGTGTAATGAAAAGACAAAGGTTTCATGTAACATGTTATTAGCGTGTTAATAAGTGAGGAGGGAGGAACTAGGACAGAAAAATATACATCTATGAAACTTCAGTTTTAGCCTTTTTAGAAACTTGCTAACACCTTGTTATTGGAACCTGATTATAACTGTCATTTTATTCCCAGAATTCCCTGCTCACAGCTCTGACTTCTTACTGATTGGTGTGAAGGAGGAAGATGACCCCCCAGGAGCTGGGTGATTGACACTCCAAAACATGTCTAGCACCAATATTGTGTTCAGTACTGTGTCTGATGGACGTCTTGTAACCACTTGTCCTCCATAAGGTTTTACCCCCTTTATGACCAGGACATTTTTTCCTATTCAGCACTGCACTACTTTAACTGGTAATTGCGCGGTCATCCAACACTGTACCTAATAAAATTTATAAAACATTTTTTTTCACACAAATAGAGCTTTCTTTCTGTGGTATTTGATCACCACTGGGTTTCTTTTTTATTATATAAACAAAAAAGGATTGAACATTTTGAAAATAAAATGATATTTTCTACTTTCTGTTCTAAAATATGTCCAATAAAATCAAATTTCTTCATAAATTTAGGCCAAAATGTATCCTGCTGCATGTCTTTGGTAAAAACAAATCCCAGTAAGTGTATATTGGTTTGTGTGACAGTACTGATGTTTGCAAACTATGGGATATGCAGCGATGGAAATAAGTTTTTTTTTCCTGCTGGTTTTGAATGTTTGCCCACTCACAAAGAAATGATCTGTCTAAAAATCGAATGTTCGGTGTATTGTAACACTGAAAGAGAGAATAGCAAGAAAAAATTCAGCAGAAATGCATGTCTAACAAATGATGACTGATCTTCATGTTCATGAGGGAAATAAGTATTTGATCCCCTTCACAAAACATGACTTAGTACTTGGTGGCAAATCCCTTGTTGGCAATCACAGAGGTCAGACGTTTCCTGGAGTTGGCCCCCAGGTTTGCACACATCTCAGGAGGGATTTTGGCCCACTCCTCTTGGCAGATCCTCTCCAAGTCATTAAGGTTTGGTGACTGACATTTGGCAACTCAAACTTTCAGCTCCCTCAACAGATTTTCTTTTTTTTTTTTTTTTTTTTAAATGTTTTTATTAGAAGAAAACAGACGTAACAATGCAAATACAGTTATGGATGCAAATCTGAACAAAACATAGCATGTCGCCTCCCGTTGCGCAGACGGGTCAAAGAATAAAAGGCAATACAAAATATAACAGTGTAAGACGTTATGACAACATAGTATTACAATCCAGTAAATGTACAGAGTATAGGAGAGAAGCAGGGAGATATGTTGTCTTCTGACCTATGAGCAGGATTGTATATCAAGGGAGTGTGAAGTGTGGAGTAGTAAGAGCAGCACATGATGCAGCTTTAGTTCTGTTCCGTGTGTCCATGAATTGGATATGTGAGTTATATGGAGCATAGCACACCTGTTTGAAGGTCAATGCTCTGTATCGTTTATGATATAAAAATGATGATAGGAGTTGAAAACAGGTTTGAGCTAGAGATCAGAGAGAGAAAGGGTGGGTTAGAAAAGGGTATGTAGTATAGTGTAGTAGTAAAGGTAAGTATATAGAATAGAAAGGAAGGGGAAAGAAAGAGAGAGAAAAAATAAATAAATAAAAAGGGGGGTGGGGGGGAGGATTTAGGGTAAGGTAAAACAGTGAAGCGGAGTGTATGCTTGCGGATAAATGGCTTACTTCATGTTAAATGAGCCACAATAGAAATATAGACCTGTAGCTTAAGACGTGGTGTGTATCAAAACAGTCAACAGGGTCAAATGTGGATTAAAAATCCAAGAGAATAAGCAGATTTTCAATCAGATGAAGGTCTGGAGACTAGCTAGGCCACTCCAGTACTTCAATGTGCTTCTTCTTGAGCCACTCCTTTGGTGCCTTGGCCTTGTGTTTTGGGTCATTGTCATGCTGGAACACCCATCCACGACCCATTTTCAATGCCCTGACTGAGGGAAGAAGGTTCTCACCCAAGATTTGACGGTACATTGCCCTGTCCCTTTGAAGCGGTGCCGTTGCTCTGTCCCTTTAGCAGAAAAACACCCCCAAAGCAGAATGTCTCCACCATGTTTGACAGTTGGGATGGTGTTCTTGGGGTCATAGGCAGCATTCCTCCTCCTCCAAACACGGTGAGTTGAGTTGATGCCAAGGAGCTCGATTTTGGTCTCATCTGACCACAACACTTTCAACCAGTCCTCCTCTGCATCATTCAGATGTTCAGTGGCATACTTCAGACGGGCCTGGACATGTGCTTTCTTGAGCAGAGGGACCTTGTGGGCACTGCAGGATTTCAGTCCTTGCCGGCGTAGTGTGTTACCAATTATTTTCTTGGTGACTGTGGTCCCAGCTGCCTGGAGATCATTGACAAGATCCTCACATGTAGTTCTGGGATGATTCCTGATCATTGACACTCCACGAGGTGAGATCTTGCATGGTGCACCAGACCTAGGGAGACTGACAGTTGTTTTGTGTTTCTTCCATTTGCGAATGATTGCACCAACTGTTGTCACTTTCTCACCAAGCTGCTTGCTGATAGTTTGGTAGCCCAGTCCAGCCTTGTGTAGGTCTACAATCTTGTCCCTGACATCCTTGGACAGCTCTTTGGTCTTTGCCATGGTGGAGAGTTTGGGATCTGATTGATTGCTTCTGTGGACAGGTGTCTTTTATACAGGTAACAAAATGAGATTAGCAGCACTCCCTTTAAGAGACTGCTTCTAATCTCAGCTTGTTACCTGTATGAAAGACACCTGGTAGCCAGAAATCCTGCTGAATGATAGGGGATCAAATACTTATTTCCCTCATGAACATGCAAATCAGTGCATCATTTGTTAGAAATGCATTTCTTTTGAATTTTTTGTTTCTATTCTGTCTCTCAGTGTTACAATACACCGAACATTCGATTTTTAGACTGATCATTTCTTTGTGAGTGGGCAAACATTCAACATCAGCAGGGGATCAAATACTTATTTTCTTCACTGTATATCTGAAAATGGCTCAATCCTGATGTACTGACGGCCTCTCATTTATTGAAGCCCCTAAATGCCAAGACAGTACAAATATCCCCCAAATGACCCCTTTTTTGAAAGTGGACAGTCTGAGATATTTCATAAAATGCTTGGAAAGGTTTATTTTTTTTGTCACAATTTTGATTAAAAAAATACAAAAATTGAAAACCTTTTTTTCAAAATGTTTTTTTTTTTTTTTTTTTTTTTACATACTGTCACTAGAGCAGTACAGTGTTAAAATATGACTGGTGTGGCGGTGATCAGGGATACTGAATGCTGACAATATGTTAATATGAACACAAAATAATGTTTTGTTCAATTTTTAAAACGTTATTTAACCATCTCAATACCGGGCACTTTTACCCCCTTCCTGCCCAGACCAATTTTCAGCTTTCAGCGCTCTTACACTTTGTATGACAATTACTCAGTCATGCAACACTGGACTCAAATGACATTTTTGTTCTTTTCTTTTCACAAATAGAGCTTTCTTTTGTTTGTATTTAATCAGCAGTGGGTTTTTTTTGGTTTTTTGCGCTGTAAATTAAAAAAAACCAAAAACCGTTCCCTTTATAAATTTTGCAAATAAGTAATTTTTCTTCATATATTTGGGCCAAAATGTATACTGCTACATTGCTTTGGTAAAAATAATCCCCATCGGTGTGTATTATTTGGTCTGTGTGGAAGTTATAGAGTCTACAAGCTATGGTACCGATCATTGATAATTGAACACACCTGATCACACCTGATGTACTGATGGCCTATCCCATTTCTTGTGACACTAATGCAGGCCATAGACGGTTTGTTTATCAGCCGATTTTTCGTCCAAAAATGTAACATCGTTCGTTGTGTAATCCGATGTTGCCACCAATGATTTAAAAAATCGGCTGTTTTTCACGAATTTTCCAGCATGACCGATAAACGAAATGAGGAGGAACCGCAAAATTTGTCCGATGACATTGCTCCACCAACAGTGCGAACCGTCTATGGTCTGCATAACAAGCCAGGACAGTACAAATACCCCCCAAATGACCCCTTTTTGGAAAGTAGACATTCCAAGGTATTTAGTAAGATGCATGGTGAGTTTTTTGAACCAGTGATTTTTTTCCCACAATTCTTTGGAAAATGAAGAAAGTAAATAAAATGTGTTTTTTTTCCACACAACTGTTATATGAGCAGGTTATTCCTCTCACATAGCACATGCATACTCGCAGCTTCACCACAAAACACATTCTGCTGCTCCTCCTGAGTATGGGGATACCACACTTGTAAGACTTTTCCAGCCACTGCACTACTGGTGGGTGCCTGCTGCTCCTCAGATCTCTTGAACCTCTTTGTTTGGACTCTCTCCTCACAATCCGTTGCTGACCCACTGCTTTCAATGGGCTCATACTCAAAATCTGAGTCTGACAAAGAGAGTTCTCGCTACTCTCATCTCATCCGCCGACAGATATTGAGCACTGGTCAACTGTGACAGATGTGGCTTTGACCCTGGTAGGTTGTGAAAGATGTTGATCACTGGTACAGAAGTTGATGAGTACTGGTACACTGTGACAGATGTGGATCACTGGTGCAGATGTGGATTTTACACTGGTACACGTGAGAGATGTGGATGACCACTAGTACACCATGATGGATGTGGATCACTGATATTGTGTGACAGATGTGGATCACAGGCACTATAACAGATGAGAATTACAGATGTGGATCACAGCTATGGTGACAGATGTGGGTTAAGGGTATGTTGACAGATATGGATCACTGGCATTGTGACAGATGTCAATCACTGGCATTGTGACAGATGTCAATCACTGGTACTGTGACAGATGTGGATCACTGGTACAGTGACCGATGTGGATAATTGGTACGGTGACCGATGTGGATAATTGGTACGGTGACCGATGTGGACCACAGGTACGGTGACCAATGTGGCTCACGGGTTCTTCAGGGACGTATATACTGCGAGGCAAATAAGGCGTTTGCCTAGGGCGGTTATTTTTAGGGGTGCAGCACTGCCCCCTGGAAGCAGGGACCTTTTGAGCAGCGGTGGACAGAGCCATGCAGGGCTGCCATCAGAGGGGTACCACCGGTGCTCTTGCAGTGTCCCGGACAGCAGGAGGATCGATGTGGGGCGTGGAGGAGGGTAGTTGCAGAACGATGCTTGTGTATCTCTCCCTCCAGCAGTTTAGGAGCCAGGACCAGGGGAGCACCTGGAGCAGGGAGAGGAGAAGTGGCGGAGATGAAAGAGCTGGGAGGAGCTGAGCTGTGTTGTGTTCTGTGGGCTCTCCCTCCTGTCGTGTTTTCCATCCAGCACATTATACACTGACAGATCGTGTGGGACTGCACACACCTCCTCCCCTTCCCCCTTCCTGCTGGGAGATCAGCAGCCCTAGGAGGAGGTGTGTGTGTGTGTGCAGTCCCGTAGGATCTGAGACAGAGAGGGGGGGGGGGAGAGAGGGAAGAGATAGAGGGAATAGAGGGAGAAAGAGAAGAGAGAGAGGAGAGGGAAGAGAGAGAAGAGGGAGGGAGAGAATCATATATACATACACACACTTATTGACTTTCTCTCTCATTGGGGGTGGGGTGCAACATTTTTGTGTTGCCTAGGGCAGCACAAAATCTAAATACACCACTGGGGTACTGTGACAGATGTGGACCACGGGCACGGTGACAGATGTGGACCACGGGTACGGTGACAGATGTTGACCACGGGTACGGTGACAGATGTTGACCACGGGCACGGTGACAGATGTTGACCACGGACACGGTGACAGATGTGGATCATTGGCACTGGGATAGATGTGGATCACAGATGTGGACCACTGGCACGGTGACAGATGTGGCCCACGGTTATGGTGACAGATGTGGATCACTGGCACTGGGACAGATGTGGATCACAGATATGAATCACGGGTATGTTGACAGATGTGGACCACTGGCACGGTGGCAGACGTGGACCACTGGCACGGTGACAAATGTTGCCCACGGTTATGGTGACAGATGTGGATCACTTGCACTGGGACAAATGTGGATCACAGATATGGATCACGGGCACAGTGACAGATGAGGGCCAAGGGTACGGTGACAGATATGGATCACTAGCACTGGGACAGATGTGGATCACAGATGGTACTGTGACAAGGTGATGTGCTTGTTTGTACTCGCTGATCGGCTCTGCTTCTCCTCACTCACTGGCTCTGTGTGAGAAGAGGCAGAGCCGTTGAACTGACATCACATGACGGCTGTGATTGGATATAGCCGTCATGTGATCAGAAGGGCCAATCAGAGGCCCTGAACATACACTCAGAACAACAAAGCTCCCACCTGGCCGTTTATGTGCAATTGCTGGGTGGAAAGTGGTTAAATATATTTTTTTAATTTACTATTTTTTTTTTTTTAAACTCTGTCTTCAGAGTAGTTCAGTGTCATCTTAGTGATACTATACTTCTCTGGCCAGGTGATCAGAGATGTTTTTTTGTTTTTTTTTTTAATCATATTGATTGCTTCTCATAGTGGCCGGTTACCAGGATGTGCAATCCACTGTGTCCGCCAAGGGAGCGGCGCGCCAATGCGCATATGCTAAGTGACGTACAAGTACACTCTCTCACAGATGCCATTTCTGGGTGTGGGGGGGGGGGATGCTAATCAAACTCTGCAGATGCGGATACCCAAGCTGAACCTTAAGAGGCCCCTTGTACTGATTTCCTACCTCTTCTGGATCTTGGGAAAACCGCACCACTGGCAAACCAATAAGTGTCCACATCACACGAGCAGTGACATGGACACCCAAAGAAGGACCCCACTTCCTGTAATCTGGATTCTCTAGTCTCAAGAAAAGATTCAGGGCGAGAGAATCATGTGACTGCGGCTTTAGATGAGTAAAAAGGGCCAGCGGTCAGTCAGAGGGGTATGGTGGAGATAGGTAGAGCCTAGAGATCAGCTTTATTTCTCATTATATTTAAGGATCATTCCATGTGACATTGAACAGTTATAATAAGTTACTGACAGCCATTTCTTCCTGCAGATTGTATGAACTGTGAAGCGTTAGCAGTCAGTGACCTCCACAATACACCAACCATGAAGAGAGAGAACACATCGCCACCAAAGCTGCTCGCCAAAACGGTAACAAAGTAACTCCCCCATCCATCCGTGTCTCCATGCTTTATTTTGCAGAGAAATCACTTTGAAAAACACCTCCTGGCATTTCTGGTCATATCCATCCTGAGTAAGGGAAGATGATTGTATAGCATTTACTTCTTGGAATCCATCTGTACTTAACTCCCTTAACCGTGTGCTTAGCTGAGAAAAGCCCTCCTCCCCTCCTAAAAACTCCTGCGGGATGTGTGACATTGTAAATGTCATCTACTGACCGGGCCAAGCCTTTATCTCAGTCTCAGGGAACTCTACAGGTCATTTAGACCCCACACCCCGCCAAGACCTCCATGGACACA
The DNA here is from genome assembly GCF_062004578.1 of Staurois parvus. Classification (NCBI taxonomy): domain Eukaryota; kingdom Metazoa; phylum Chordata; class Amphibia; order Anura; family Ranidae; genus Staurois; species Staurois parvus. Next base: position 1,884,405 of record NW_028318656.1, on the reverse strand, counting down.
GAGCTTCACCTCAGTCAAGGGACTGTAGGAGCTACAGAACTGTGCTAAAGTTTTAGGCTGTCAAGTGTACCACTTTTTCCTGTCTAGAGTCATCAACCAGCAGAACTGGAACATTGACCTACAGAGCACTGATGTACCCAGTGTGTGTACTGTTTCCAAAGCTACAGACGGTAGTTGGCAGGATTCGAACCTGCGTGGGGAAATCCCAATGGATTTAGAATCCATCGCCTTAACCGCTCGGCCACAACTACTATGTTTTTAATTTTGAATAAACAATCTACACAATGCACACAGAATCAAAACTAATGGGGTTAAATGTCCCTTCTCCTTTGTTTACATTCATCTGTCAGCCAGCTGACAGCTAAATGAGCCGGGCAGGGATGAGTCAAGGGTTGTAAGTGCCTCTGTAACAACCTACACAAAACTGTGACGTATGTGCATTTTATATGTAGTTTTGGTGCATTTTCTGTGTAAGTCTCGGGACTTGTCGGGACAAGGTCATCTACCTCTCATGGCAGACATAATCTATTCCCCCCCATGTGTGAGCATCATGTCTCCGCATAACACCCTCTCCCTTACAAATTAAGCAGTGGTCAGCAAGCTCACCGCCTAAGCAAAAATATCCTCTGCAAGCAAAAATTCTCCCCATGCAAAAATGTATCCTCCTCCCACTCCAAATTCCCCTCTTAAAACAGATCTTTGCCCCTCAATCTCACCTCCTAGCTTTAATCACCCCAATTCCTCCCTTCTAGCAAAAATAATTTAGCCCTCCTTGCACATATCCTTTTTTTCCCTTCAAATTTTCCATGCTAGCACAATTCCTCACTTCTAAATCCTCCCGCTCAGCACAAATCCTCACCCCCAAATCTTCCATCAGCACAAATCCGTCTATGTCCTTGTAACAAAGACCCAAGGGGTGTTTTTACTTCTTTTTTTCGTGGATTAATAGAGGTACTTTGTATCCCTTATTCACATATTGTTAAATAGATATTCCAGATTCCAATATGCCCCCCACCCATAGGCTCCTTGTAACCACCGGGCCAGTGTTATGAAGAAGAGGTCCTACAAGGGTCAACAATTATGTGACCATTGTGATTGGTTGGATTGGCAATGATCACATAAACGGAAGCCGGTCCCGCCGGCAACCGATGTTTTCACAGGACCGAGAGCTGTTTTTGGCGCAGAAACATTGCCCACCCAGCAGCTCATATGCGTTAAAGCCATCTTTTTGCCGCCGCAACTATTGGTTACTAGAGGGCAAAGGGGTTAAATGACCCTTCTCCTTTGTTTACATTCATCTGTCAGCCAGCTGACAGCTAAATGAGCCGGGCGGGGATGTAAGGATGCCAGCAGGTGCCTCTTTAAACACCTACACAAAACTCGTACGTATGTGTATTTTAAATACATTTTTGGTGCATTTTCTGTGTAAATCTCTGGGGCCAAAAAAGAGCAACAACAGCAGCAAAGTAGCACTGGTACCTTTTCCAAAAGTGCAGTGCTGTTGTGCTGAATAGAAAGACTTGTCATTTGTCCCAGACTTGCTGGCACAGTCCCTTTTTCAGTCATCCGTCCCACCCCTTCCATCTCCCAGGCTGTGTTCCCTCTGAGCAAGGCGGCAGCTATACTTTCAGTATGTGTACAGCCTTGTCAGGCTGTTGTGTTAGCATTTGGGTGGGCAGGTGGGGGCGTTAAAACTGCTACTCAGATGCTTGTTTTTACTACTGCCTGTGTGAAAGAGCTCTTTGGGGTCAATCACAGGTTGTACTTTCATACCAGCTGCACTCCTTTCTCCCTGTACTGACTATGTGCCATTGTAAACTCTGATGAATCAGCAGGGCAGTGTACAAGAGTCAGTAAGGCAGAGGACAGGGGTCAGCAGAGCAGGGAACAAGGGCTATGGGGGCAGAAGACAAGGGTCAGCACGGCAGGGTACAGGGGTCAGCACGGCAGGGTACAGGGAGTTAGCAGGTAAGAGGACAGGGGTTAGCAGAGAAGAGGATAAGGTCACTTCTGGCAGAGCACTCAACAGAGCTCCTCATTCCATCCCCGCACTGCAGACAACCTGGGCACTTGGCCAGTGGTGTATTTAGGTTTTTTGCTGCCCTAGGTAACACAAAAATCAGACCTTCCCCCAGACATTCCTCCCCCGCAGAGATTCTGACAGTGACCAACACCCTTGACCCCCCACCCACCTACCCAAGAGAGCCTTCCACTAACACCACTCCACCCCCCCAGCTCATTGTGAATAACGGAACCATCTTCTTGATCCATTTTACTCATGAGCATAGGTTATGTGTCTATAGAGACAATGGCCTTATCCCAGACTATCACTGAGCTGTTGGTCCACTTCTGTTGTAGAGGTGACGTGATGGCACAGCTCATTGTGAATGATTACACTGTGTGAGTAGCCAAATTAATCTATTATAGGGTATCCATCAAAGTCCCCAGATAGTTAATTAAACCTGATGTAGTCCAGAGGAGGAAGAAAGTTACATAACAAACATATATGAATGGTGATGTCTTCACCTCCCTCCGGTACCCGAAGAGCCAAGGGCACCATCCAGAGGAGGACACATAACCTCCCTCGTACATCAAGAAAGGTCTGGCTCATACACAGGCCAAGTAGGCATATCTTTGTGAAACAGAAGGCATATTGGTGAGCAAGTCCTGAAGTATGGACAGTTCCAAGTTATCAAGGCAGAGCAAAGGTAGGATTGTTGGTAATTATCGTAACAGCATCAAGATCAAAGTCCCTGAGAGACCTCTAGGTGTGAAATAGGCCTTTTTCTGACTGATTTCACCGGTACAACCGGCTGCCTCAGAGGTAGGCTCAAAACTGTTTGTTTTTTTTAAATGATATTTTTTTAAGGCCCATTTACCGCAGCAAAGGGCATGACGCTCTCCTCCGTGAAGACTGGGTAGACAGCAGCTTAACGGTACGGAGCTGTTGTTTCCCAAGATGAAGGTTCATTTATCACAGTATTGCGCTCTGACATTCTGCTCTGATCTGGCCATGAATAAAACACTTTCTGCAATACTTGGGCTGTCCAGGGTAAAACAGAAAGCCCCATCTGTATCCGAGCTGTGAAGGAGTACTGCAACTAGCAAAGATGGATGCTAGGTGGCAGGGACTGCCTATGTCCCTGTAACAAAGACCCAAGGGATGTTTTTACTTGGGCACATTCCGCCGGCTACCGATTGCTTGTTTTAAACCAAGAGCTGTTTTTGGCGCATAAACATTGCCCCCCAGCAACTCTTATGCTGCAAAGTCCCGCTTTTTGCTGCCACATATGTGGGTTACTAGGGCATAAAGGGCCTTAACATCCATCTCCTTCGTTTACATTCAGGTGTCAGTCAGCTGTCAGCTTAATGAGCAGGGCAGGGATGAGTCACTGGTTGTTAGATGCCATCGGGTGTCTCCTTAACACCCTACAGAAAACTCTGCCAAAAATCCACTAAAAATGCATGTATGTGTCCCCCCCAGCACAGATCCCCTCCCCAGTCCAATTCCCCTACCCATCCCCCCTCCCATTACAGATCCTCACCCCCCCATATCCCCCCTCCCATTAGAGATCCTCACCCCCCAAATCCCCCCTCCCATTACAGATCCTCACCCCCCAAATCCCCCCTCCCATCACAAATCCCTCACCTATTCTAAATCCCCTCCACAACCCCCATCTTAACCCAGATTACCCCAACCCTGCCCAGCTCAATTCCTCACACCCAAATGTTATCTGCTGTATGGAGGAGCACTGTGGAGAGAGCACAGCCCACACCTCCTTCAGACTGTCTGCTCCTGTCATTTCTCCTGTCATTTCTCCTGTGGAGACTTTCACTTTACTGTTCAATGTGCCAGGCTGTCTCCCCTTGTGCCGGCCCTGAGTGTGGGGATGAGGAGAGGAGCTCAGCAAGGCAGGCACAATGTCCATAGGAAGGCCGAGCGGGAGGTAACAACAAAATTCTGGGGGGTGCAACCCACATCAGCACCCTTCTAGATCCAGCCATGTCGAATGGTGTCGTTTGGAAATGTTGTTTCAATCAGTGCTGCAGCCAATCAGGAGTCCCCGTTGTCAGAACACAATAGCACAAAGGGGAGGATTCTCACCTCCACCTCACATGTCTTCGGTTTTTGGCATTCAGACAGCACAGCCAGCTTAAACTTCAGCTATCTGCTGCAAAAAAAATCTAAAAAAAAAACAACTTAAGCTTTAAACGTTTGTTAACCTTCCATAACGGTTCCTACAAATCTCATACAGAAACATTCCCACATCGATTTTGTAATGGAAAATGTTCATGATTGGATAATCGCTGTGATTAGCATGCAGCAGTTGGCCAATTGGGAGGTCTTGACCTTTGTTGCCTAATCTGACTTGGAAGTGATCATCAACAGCTTTTACACAAATGACATCTCTTTTCATTTGCCTGACTTCCCCCGGTGTGTTCACTATGATCCCTTTCTTAAATAACTCTTTGGCAGTGTATGTAGTTGAATCTTCTGTAAAATAGATCTTGTGGATCTCTCCATCAATGCCTGAGTGTTCAGAGAGCAGGATGTCCATACAGCTTTTCTTATACTTCTTGTGCATGTCTATGGAGTCCTCCAGTAATGCACACGTCTCCTCCAGATCAGCTAATACCTGCTGGTTGATTGTTATCTCAGATTTTCTTTTCTCTAGCAGGTTCTCTTTCCCTTTGATTTCTTCAGTAATTAGGTTGATTATCTCTTGGTGGCTGTTTGCCTCTGTGAAGTACCCGGCTTTGTGTAAAGTCTGCAGGTTTGCAGCCAGAAGGTGTTTTTGACATTCCCGGGAGGTGTCACGGTCTTTATTTGGACGGGATTTTTCCTCTTTATGTGCACCTTCAGTACTGTAGGAAGTTCTGCCTCCTATTGCCGTATCCTGATCCTTTTCCTGTGCTGGCGAGGTAGGTGTCAGGATCTCTAGGAGTTTTTCTTCGGTCTCCTTACCCATTAGTTCCAGGACTAGTTTTATGGTGGAAACCTTCACATTCTCCAGTTCAATATCCAAATCTTCCAGTGGAGAAAATTTGCTGCTTAAATATAACGAGATTGTAGGACTTTTCTTTGTGTCATCATACACAGCTGCCTGAGTGTCCACAAGATCCTTAAGGAGAGGGACGGGTCCAATATCCTTGTATACTCGGTACACAATGTCTGTGATTGGCCAATGTCCTAGGTCGCAAAATACAACATTCTTGTATTCAGAAAGCAGAGAATGTGTGTAGATGATATCCTTCGCAGGCATGTTTATCACAGGAGTCTGTATAGCGTCGACGTACTTGGAAAAGCTGAAGTTGTCCTCTGGATCTGGAGTGTTCAGAAGTTTGCTGAAGAATCCCCTGAGCTTTGGGGAGATGATTCTGATGTAGTCGTCTGCTCCAGGTCCAAGAAGTGTTTCAGCAGGAAGGAATTGCATGGTCAGGCGGGTGATTGAAGACATGAGCTTGAGGTTCTTGCTCAGGATTGAACCTAAATACTTCTCTCTCTCAATCACACCAAATAGATCTGGCCTCTCTATGGCTGGCTGGAGGTACTGAGAGAAGAAATAGCCGACAGTCTTCAACACTAAATCTTCACCGACCTCCGGAAACTTTTTTAGCAAAGATTGTTGTAGGACTTTTGTAAGGTATCTGAGCCCATAAGGAATCCTGTCCACAGATGAGAGTATGGCCTGTAGGAATTTGTTTGTGATGTCATATAAAGCCGTGTTTTCATCATCGATGCATCTTCCTTGTAGTCCTTTCCTTGCTTTGAATGGTTTGGTTGTAATGGAAGGCTGGTCTGCAGGCTCCCCTAGATAGGTGGGCAGTGTATATTCAGTGCTGGATGTGGTCAGTATTGCTGGAACCAGCGCCATGACTAGGAGAATGTACTTTGCTTCCTGGGTGTAAAAATAGATGATTAGCTTTAAAATCGTTGATTTCCCCTCCAATATGTCCTGAATGACATGGATTTTGTTCTCCACTTCCTTCCAAAGAGCAAATTCCATCAGTTTGATGAAATAGTACTCTGCGCGTGGATTGTGGCCGTGGTCATAGAGATGGAAGAGCAGTCTGTCCGTAAATGTTAGAATATCCTGATCGTACGTCAGCTGGTCCATGAGTCTGGTCAGGTAAGCTGGATCCGTCTGCAGATAGTAGAAGAGGTGTTCATAGGACTCCAGCCTCTTTCTTCTCTTTCTGGCCTCATTAGCCTCCTGTCTATGCCCGGTGATGGCCTCTTTAATTTTCTGCCTATTGCTAGGCTTTAGTCTTTTGAATCTGGATTGCAGATCCTGTTGAGCCATATTGCCCTTTACTAAAGCTGCGATGTCTTTGTCTAAGGTTCTCAGCTCCTCCTTATATCCATAGAAGGTTTTACATTTAGACGTGATATCCACCTTCAACTGATTCAGCCACAACTGCATATCGAAGGTGGGGTCATGGGGGCTCAGGCATTGAGAGAACTGGATGACCGCGCTCACAGATGGATTTGTATTTGTCATGAAATCCAGGTATCGCTGTCGGGCCAAGCCTCTTCTGACGCACGACTGAAATTTTACAATGATTTCACGAAGACGCTGCTCTGATCTCTCTCTCTGAAGTTTTTCATTCCGTTCATTCGTCTTTTTGGGTTCGTTGTCTTTATTCGTCTTCTTGGGTTCGGTAACCTTTGGATCTTTCTTTGTAAAGAATGACCTCAGCCAATTGCTGAGTCTTCCATTCCAAAGGAAGTCCAACCTTGTCCTGGGAGATGCCCTCCCTCCTGTAGTGCGGTGGGTGTTTCTCACCATTTCTGCTATCAGATGGTAGAATACACCAAGAATTTCTATTGGTAGTAATCAGAGGTCTTCAGATCAGATGTGTTCACCACAACAGTCACTTGTAGACTGAACTCTGCCTCTGCTGGCTTCTATTTTTAGCCTCTGCTCCACTGTGACAATTTGTTTTTTTGTACAAAAACTTTATTGACACAGCCTCTGCTGCACTGTGATGACCTCATAGTTACAGTTGCACAGTTCAACCATTTTTTTTCAACAAAACTTTATTGACACAGTGACAGCCAACTGACACATCATGGCCTGGAAGTGATAACTGCCAGCAGAGAAGGAATGAACACATCGCTGTATCTTCAGTATTGGGTGGAGCCGCACGTCTTGAAGATCCGTTTGATAAACACTTTGTCTTTTGGACATTCTACAAATGTGACACTTGTGTGGGGTGTTTATTAGGGTTTTTTTGGGTGAAGCTATTGAGAATCACGATGGAATCGCTGGATACTCGCATGGATTGCAATGTCTTCGGAAGGCGAATACATATATGGGGGGGTGGGTTTTTAATTTTCAGTTTTGGGTGGAGTGATTGAGAATCAGGATGGATTTGTTGGATATTCATAGGGAATGCAATGTCTTTGTAAGGTAATCACATATATGGGGAATCACAATAGATTTGCTGGATATTCACGTATATTGCAATGTCTTTGGAAGGTGATCACATTTATGGGGTGTTTTATTGTTTTCAATTTTGGGTGGAGTGATTATCACAATGGATTTGCTGTATATCCACATGGCTTGCAATGTCTTTGGAAGGCAACCACATCTATGAGATGTTTAATGAACCTTTTTAATGGTTTCAGTTTTGGGGGAGCTGCTGAGAATCTTTCCAATTTTGGGTGGAGTGCAGTGATGATGTATTGGGGGGTATATAATGATGGGTGGAGTACACACTGTACAGGGGAGGTTCACAGTCTCCCCCCTCCTCCTCCTCTCGTGGGATGTGCACATGCCCCATCTCCGGATCTCACAGAGGAACGATCGGGGGGGAATAAGCAGAGAGCCAAGCCATTGTCATTGTCTCCTTACCCTGATTGGTGATTGGTTGTCTCCAAGGGACACAGCTCACCACAGATCACCGCGCTGTGTGCCCCAGGAGGCTGTGCACGAGCGACATGACCAGTCCAGTCCCGGCCATCACCGTGCCGTTCCACTTTCATTACAAATACAACAAGGCAGCTCCGTGTTACTATACAGAGGGACCCCAACAATGGAGTGTGACAGTTATAGAGGCTCCTCTCCTGGACTGAAATGGCTTCCTCTGATTTCACACTGCACACTGTGAGCTGCTTACAATGTGCATTACAAGTGTCATCACGTCAGATAGAGCCCGCCTCATTCCTGGCTAGAGGATATCCAGCATGATTTATCGCTTTCCTCCTCAGCCTCACTGGGCTGTCCTTCCATTTATTGGATGTAAAGTGTTTGTAAACCCCAACATATACCCAGTGAAGTGACTGTCCTCAGGTGGTACACAGAGATGAAACAGATCCTCCTGTATAGGTTGTACCTGTTTATCTTTAGTCTCTTCTCTACATCTGTTCAAAGTTCTTAATTGGTAAAGCTTGTCTGAGCGTTCAGAAAAAATGGGGCGTAGAGCTGAAGTTACACTCTGCAGAGCTCAGTGAGGAGAGCTGATTGGAGGGAAGAGACGCCCCCCCTTTCCCCCACATACACAGCTCACAGGAACAGAGCTGAGGTTGTCATTCTGCTGGAGGTCCCTCCCCATCACTATATTTTTCTTGGTGTCAGGAAAACTTGTGAGAAGTGACTGGTGCTGATAGCAGAGGAATGAAGCAGCATGCAGAAATGACCCTTAGTGCTCTGGATTGAGACAAGTACACCCTATAGAGGGAAATGCTTTGTTCCTTTGTCATGTCTGAGGTTTACAACCACTTTAAGTTCTTTCAATCATGGAGGCTCCCCATCACGTGGGCATTACCTAGAGTGGTCTGCATGCAAATACATTCTTTCTGGGAACTCCCACTCCTCCACACTGATGTCCACCCATCAAGGTATTTATATATTTGCATAACTCCTCCCAAGATCCAGCCCCCTGTTTTCATCATAATGGAAGGATCTTGTGAGGAGTACGGGGTGTTGTGATGTTTTCAGGAAGCTATGCACAGCACCCTGCCGGCCCCTCCCACCAGCCATGATCTGCCTTAATTGCATGAAGAAGCACAGAGACACAGTGATGACATCACTAGATGTAAAATAAGATGTGTAATGAAAAGACAAAGGTTTCATGTAACATGTTATTAGCGTGTTATTAAGTGAGGAGGGAGGAACTAGGACAGAAAATATACATCTATGAAACTTCAGTTTTAGCCTTTTTAGAAACTTGCTGACACCTTGTTATTGGAACCTGAATTATAACTGTCATTTTATTCCCAGAATTCCCTGCTCACAGCTCTGACTTCCTATAGATAGGTGTGAAGGAAGAAGATGACCCCCAGGAGCTGGGTGAGTGACACTCCAAAACATGTCTAGCACCAATATTGTGTTCAGTACTGTGTCTGATGGACGTCTTGTAACCACTTGCCCTCCATAAGGTTTTACCCCCTTCATGCCCGTGACATTTTGTGCTTTTCAGCACTGCACTACTTCAACTGGTAATTGTGTGGTCATGCAACACTGTACCAAATACAATCTAATACATTTTTCTTTCACACAAATAGAGCTTTCTTTTGCTGGTATTTGATCACCACTGGGTTTATTTTTTATTATGTAAACAAAAAAAAATTGAACATTTTGAAAATAAAATTATATTTTCTACTTTCTGTTCTAAAACATGTGCAATGAAATCAAACTTCTTCATAATTGTTGGCCAAAATGTATCCTGCTAAGTCTTTAGCAAAAACAAATCCCAGTAAGTGTATATTGGTTTGTGTGACAGTTCTGGTGTCTACAAACTATGGGATATATATGTGAAAATGGCTCAATCCTGATGTACTGACGGCCTCTCATTTATTGATCCCTAAATGCCAGGACAGTACAAATATCCCCCAAATGATCCCTTTTTTTGAAAGTGGACAGTCTGAGGTATTTTAGTAAAATGCACAGAAAGTTAAAAAATTTTTTTTGTCACAATTTTGAAATTTTTAATACATTTTTTTTTCACGTTTTTTCTTTTACATACTGTCACTAGAACAGTACAGTGTCATAATATGATTGGTGATTCTGTACTTCTCTGGTGAGGTGATCAGAGATTTTTTTTTTTTACACTTTGATTGCTGTTACAATGATGATCACTGTAACAACAATGTTTTGAACTATCATGATTTGGTTACATTCATAACAGATGTGCTTAGTATTGTGATCACATGTTACATATAAGGTGCTGTGATTGGCTCAGGTACAATGTGATAGCTGTGGGCCATTCGTAGCATTACAATGCTAAGCACAATTATTATTACTGAAACTCATTCATAACAGTTTTGTTGACATTGTGATCATGTGATTGCTATGCGATCACCTGACACCCCAGCGTCTCATAGTGGCTGGTTACAAGCATCCGCAATCCGCTATGTCCCCCGAGGGAGTGGTGCGCCAATGCGCATGTGCTAAGTGATGTACAAGTACATCACTTGGCATGTCTGTGCCGCCCGCCCGCAGTACATGTTAGTCCGGAACAGGTACAACGTGCCCAAAATTTCACCTTAAGCCTGCCAAAGATTTTCCCAGTGTGTCCTGATCACACATGGCCTCTGTAACATAAATAAAAGGTAGATAAAAACAATAAAAGCTTGCCTATCTTCAGACAACTATTCATCCTCCCCCACCCCCTCTAACCCATCCTGCACTCTCTCACCGATGCCATTTCTGGGAGTGGGGGGAGCGCTAATCAAAGTCTGCTGATGCGGCCACCCAGCCTGGATCCCAAGAGGTCCCTTTTGCTGATTTCCTATCTCTGCTTGTTTTGGGTTCTCGGCCTTTTGGCTAAGATCAAGTGTAGTATCTGTTCTTATCAGTGTCCAGTGGGGGTGCTCCCGGCCATTCTAGCTTTGCGGGGATGGCTGTTGTATAGTACCCTCACTGGTATGGTGGGGGTCCGGAAGGCTAGTACCGGAGGGACAGAAACCGGGGAGCGCCATGAGTCATTCTGGGGCCCTGGGAGTAATTCCTCCGAGAAGACTGGAAAGACCCAGTACCTCCTGATTTGGACGGATCTACCTCGGTCTGGCCAGGGGCTGAGGAGGCAGAAAGTTCGCAAACTCGGTGCCCCCTGAGTAGACGCTCTCAGGGGTGCCACTAGTAACACCTGGGTGTGGGACCCCACTGTGTGAACATGGCACATGGTCACTGTTTTTACATTCTTTTTGCACAGCGCCCTAAGGACCAGGCCTTTTGGCTAAGTCCAGGGCAATTTTTGCTACAGGCCTCAGGGCCTGGTCTGTGCACAATTTGGCACGGTACCACTTTTTTATTTTCTATTTATTTAATTTAACACCTCCCACGTTTGTCACTTTTTCTTTGCTTATGTGTGTGTTTTCACTGGATGGTAGGGTGTGGGTCCTCGGGCCTACCCTGAAGTCTAGGGGGAGGATGTGTGGCCTTTTGGTTCCTTTTTCCCCTGATCCCTAGGGGGTTTTCTCTCCGGGAGAGCCCCCTGGCCTAGTACTGGATGTCCGGCTTCGGCTGGACATAAGGAACGGTGGTCCACCAGGCCTTTTGGCCAGGAGGACCAAATGGGAACCTTGTCCCTGTCAGGAGCTTCGTGCCCCGGGGGATCAGGGTAACGGTCCAACCCCTTCGGGGGTAGGACAAAGCACACCCCTAAGTGCACTTTTTCGTGTGGTGTTCGCACTTGCACTTTTTTTGTGATCACTTACGGGTTTTTCGTTCTAGTTTGCACGTTTGCGGACTTAAAAAAAAAAATCTCTGCTTGTTTTGGGAGGACCACGCCACTGACAAACCAATAGGAAGTGACGTCATCACATGAGCAGTGACATGGACACCCAAAGAAGGACTCCACTTCCTGTAATCTGGATTCTCTAGTCTCAAGATTCCGGATGAGAGAATCATGTGACTGCGGCTTTAGATGTGTAAAAAGGTCCAACGGTCAGTCAGAGGGGTATGGTGGAGATAGGTAGAGCCTAGAGATCAGCTTTATTTCTCATTATATTTAAGGGTCATTCCATGTGACATTGAACAGTTATAATGAGTTACTGACAGCCATTTCTTCCTGCAGATTGTATGAACTGTGAAGCGTTAGCAGTCAGTGACCTCCACAATACACCAACCATGAAGAGAGCGCACACATCGCCACCAAAGCTGCTCGCCAAAACGGTAACAAAGACGTGTGTATGTTAATGAGGTGACCAGGCAGATAAAAATGAATGTAAACATTCACATTTGGTTGGGTACTCTAATGAAAGGTTATGATGGTGCATGCCAGAAGAAATTCTCAGCAATGAGAAATTCAGCTTCCATCATTATTGAAGATCTTGAGAATCATGATATTTATGTGGAACTGCACTGCATCTGAGCACCACAAGCCAAAAATGCTATTTCATTCATTTTTAATAATCAGAGCAAACTCCCCCATCCATCCGTGTCTCCATGCTTTATTTTGCCAAGAATTCACTTTGAAAACCACCGCCTGGCATTTCTGGTCATATCCATCTTGAGTAAGGGAAGATGATTGTGTAGCTTTTACTCCCTGGAATCCATCTGCCCTTAACCGAGTGTTCTTAGCTGAGAAAAACCCCTCCTCCCCTCCTGAAAACTCCTGTGGGATGTATGACATCATTTGCCTAGGCCTGGAAACCAGGAAGTAACTTAAGAAATGTAAACAAAATGTAAATAAGTAAATATAATGTACTTTCCTATCTATTTACTAATGCTAGCAGCACAAGGTTAAACAATAGTCGGTTGATTGAGAGAGTGAATTCCGAAGCTTTAATCTGCAAAGAGCTGACTTGGTATTTCCCTGCAAAATTTGCAAGAAAGCCTTTCCCAGCCATTCCTTTCTACTGAGCCACATGTAGGTTCACTCCACAGCAAAGCCATTCATCTGCCAGGACTGCGCTAAGGTTTTCTGTCGAGGTGACTACCTGAAATCTCACTGCTGGTTACACACAGATTAACCACCTCCCACCCACCATATAGTAATATGACGGATGCAAGGTAGTTCTCTCATTCTGGGAGGACGTCATATGACGTCATCCCATTCTAACCGCGAATGAGCGGCTCCCGGAGCACGCAGCACGGCGAACGGTGATGCGCTGTGTCCCTTGGACACAGCGGATCACCGATCCACGGAAAGAGCCGAAGATGTCGGCTCGGTCATGTGATCAGCTGTGTCCAATCACAGCTGATCACATGTAAACAGGGAACTACCGGTTATCGGCATTTCTCTCCCCACGAGCTGTCACACTGACAGAGGAGAGGAGAGCCGGTAATCGGCCTTCCCCCGGAGGAGACATGTACACAGATCATCAGAGCACTGATGATCAGTGTGCCCTGATGATCTGTGTAGCCCCAGCAGCGCCACCTGTCAGTGTCCATCAGTGCCAGCTCTCAGTGCTCATCCATGCCACCTGCCAGTGCCCATCAGTGCCAGAGCTCGGCAGGGCAGCGGCCAGGTAGAGTAGAACTTTGCAGACACAGAGGACTTGATATGCTCTTATGATTTTACTACGGGCCAGTTCACACTACATGCGTTTTCAGTGTGATTTTTTTTTCTGCACCCAAAGTGCACAGAAAGTAGGTTATATGGTTATATTATTATATATATCAAGCCTTAAGGAATATTCCGATGTTTAGCAGTCACTTTCAGGCTCTCAATCAGTACGTCTGATGTAATTGCGCAAAAACCGGAAGTGGTGGCGCGGCCATTTTGATTATTGGAAAACACGCTTTACATCCTAGGAAGCTGCTGTAGCTGAGTCATTGGAATATATTACTGATTGTTCAAGTCCCTAATGTAAGATGCTATATTAAATGGTTTTGGTACCTATTATATCATGCTACATGCACTCTTTTCTATTTTTTATGAGGATGATGGTGGATTAAAGGCTTACCCTATATACAGCTATTGAGAGCCTGAAAGTGACTGCTAAACATCTGAATATCCCTTAAGGCTTGATATTACTCCATGAGGGTAATTGTATGCATTCTTGTCCTATAGAAGTGTTCACGGAGTGTTCACCTTTTTATATTTATTGAGTTTACTCTATATTATTTGTTTAATATTATTTTTGTTTGTTTATTTTATTTCAATATATATTATTTTATTTTTGAGTGTACTCAGTTTGTCACTGTTTATTAGTTCATTTTATAGTGTACACAGAGTGACTTGCACGATTCACGTGTTACTCACAGATGATTCTGTTTTTGCACAGATTGAAGTATATACTTCTTAGTTGTGAAGGTATATACATATTGTTTGAAGGTAATACACTATTTTAGTTTTATTTTATCGGGTCCGGAGTGATGGAAATATTGAAGTTGGACACACAGGATTGAGAGATTGTGTTGGACTTGGAAATATATTTTGGGACTATATTTATATTTCATTTTTTTCAAATTTTTTTATTTGAATTTCATTTATTGTTTGATTTATTAATTTAATTTAAGGATAAGAAAAAGGTGGAATATCATTATTTACTTTCAAGGGTGAAAGGGTGACTTTTTCTTGGGATTATGAATTGTGTACTCACTATGTGAGTTTTATTCAGTTTTGTGAGTTACCGAGTGATTATGTAATAGGTTATATTGTTGTCAATGTCATACTTCACATCAGCTTGGGGTTCCAGTGCGTTCCGGCTGCAGAACAAAATGGTGAACAGGCTTTATTATTCCTGCACACAACTGTAAATGCAGTAAAATGGATCAAAAACGCACTGGAATGCACATGTCCCTGTTTAAATTGAAGAAAAAAGAGTGGAAAAAATGAACCGGAAAGCATAAAAAACGCAATGAAACGCGTTAAAAACGCGGATGCAGAAACGCATCCGAGACGCATCTGGACTGCGTTTCTATGGTGGGAAGTGACCCTAAATGTGGGTGCAATTTTATTTCCTTTTATTGCTTGTAATAAATCTACACTTAGATGGCGGCTCCCGATTTTGTTTGACAGTGCAAGAGTTCATATCCAAATACTCATCCAGAGAAGCTGCAGCCATATCCAGTGGACATACCCAATGGTTACTTAGCACAAGACCTTCATACTTTCATACACCCAACTTCACTGCCTTCGCTTTTCTAGCGCCAAATGACAAGTAGCACTAGATTTACTAAAGATTATTGGGATACAAGCTGTACTGGCAATGCTGCCATATTGGGCATGTTGAGCCCAGCCCTGGATCACCTCTTGTAAGATGTTGTATTCTATGTAAGTCCTGGGTCACACCAGTGCGACTTGTCATGCGATTTGACAGTTACAAATTCCATGACAAGTCGCACCCTGTTTTGCACAATGGAACAGTTCAAATCGGTACAACTCTGACTCCATCAGAGTCGCCCCAATTTTGAAGAAAGTTCCTGCACTACTTTTTGTGATTTCAGGAGCGACTTGCATAGAGATCTGTGCATGATGTCGCACTGATGTCTTCCAAGTCACACTGAGTTGTACTGTCATGTGACCTTGAAATCATGCAACTTCAAGTTGGATCCAGTGTGAACCAGAGCTCACAAACAATGCATCTTTGTGAGGGGTCGCAGGCAGATGGGGCCACACTTGGCCTCAATTTCAGCTTCACTGTGGCAGTTGTCACTATCTAGGACTTCTCTTCGGGCCGGGAGTCAGAGTAGAGTAGCTCCTGTCTGAGACTTCTCATATAGGCACTTTAAGGGAGGATTGCAATAAAGCGTTCGTCCATCTAAAACTGATATTCGAGTGTTTGATGGATGCTGGCGAGTCAAACCACATGACAGTCTTGAAGACTGTAATGGTGAGATCCCTGGTCTGTACACCTGCTGTGCCCATTATATTCCCACAATCCCTATGCATAGATTCCATATCTCCACATCTGCTGTTCCTGATTTAAGGGGTTTGCACTATCCCTATGGGAGTTCCCTCTCTTCTGTTCACCTGCTGTGCCCGGTATGAGGGGTTTCCAGCATCCCTTTGCTGAGTTCCCATGTCTATGCACCTGCTGTGCCCATTATGAGGGGTTCCCACCATCCTTGCTGGATTGACATTTATATTATGGAGAATGTAACAGGAAGTGCTGCAGTGCTCCAAAGTGGACGGGAACACCCAAACCTCCCAGGTGAACAGAAACAGAGTCAGGAATTACAGAGGGGAATTCTCACTGTTGGAGTTCCTCTCCATAAAAGTCAGTGAATGGGAGCAAGTGACAGTAAGATAACATCCTCTCCTATGGGAAATAAACGCTGTGCATGTGCATTTCCGGAGCCAGACAATTTCAAGTTCAGGTGAGCTCGGGCATGAGCTCCGAATTCAAATCTGCTTTCTCCAAAATGTGACTTTGCAGTGATGGTAGGGTTGGAATCTGCTGAACATGTTGTCCTTAAAAGTCCACCCGCTGTTCTTGCTATCCCCACGCTTCCTGCAGTATATTGGCTTTTGCTTCACCAGTGGACATCCTGTTCCTCTTCTGCCTGAGCTCCCTCTTCCAGCAGCTTAATGGAAGACCCCCTTAGATCCTCCTAGATTTGTGTCTGCTTGGGTAAGCTACCTTCCCCCCTTTTTACCCATCTTCCCCCCATACACCTCCCACTCTCTTTCCCCTCCTCTCTCTCCTCTTCATCTTCCCTCCCACACTATTTTCTCCTTCCTTTTTCCCCCCACTAAGTATTTTTTTTTATGCATACTTTCATAGGCTCTAACAGTAAGAACTGAGTGATCAAACATTACTTATCGCTCAGTTCTTCGAGCCACTCTGAGCAGAGAGCAATGACTATTTCCACTTGTTGCTCTGCCCCTCCAGTGCTCACTGGAGCTCTGCGCTGTGATGGGGGAGGCAGCGGCTGGCTCTGGCTCTCAGCAGCTTTGGCTGTACTTCTTTTTTAAAATAGACTCAGTCAGACAATGTGTTACCTTTTTGTGCAGAGAAAAGCATACATAATTGGAAAACGTAATTTTATTAGGATGATCCTTTATCCAGAGGTTTGTGTGATTGTGTGAGACTTGTGGTACAGTAATTAGAAGTACTTTGTGGGTGCGAGGACTGTGACATAGACGTGCAATGTAAGTGTACATCAACGAAACTGATGTTCTGTTTAATCGTCCCTCTTTAACCACTTGCCCTGCAGAGAATTTACCCCTTTTCCTGACCAGGCCATGTTTTGCATTACCCGGCCTTGCTCGCGTGCCCCCTACCTGAACATGCAAAATCACGCGTGTGTGTGTATGTATGTATGTGTGTATATATATATATATATATATATATATATATATACACACACACACATATATATGTGATTTTGTGCACCCAGTGCCGTCCTGTAGAAGTATATCTTCTATAGGGCGGATGGGAAGCAGTTAAACAGCTCCCACTGTTAGGACTTGTTTAGACTAGTAGTTTGGGATGGTAAAAATGTGGCTGTTCTACGCTTTTTCTACCCTTAACTGCTACCTGTATTCACCATTGAGGGAGCAGACGGAGTGTACACACTGCGGCAAGGATTATACCCCCCTGTCACTGACCATGACTACCGTTTGTTGGTGCGTGTAGTTGAACTTGTTTTTGTGCTTCATCCCAGAGTTCTCCAAATCTTTCATAGAAATGGTACCAAGATCATGGCTGCAGCTCTTAATCACTTCCCATCAGGACGTCTATGTATGGACTGTACATCAGATGGGAAGTAGTTACAGAGGACCTACCTTCAAAACAAAATCTAGTCCACGTATGAACTACATTGTAGCCGCAAAGTAAAAAAAAAAAGTCTTCCAAATGCTTTCCCAGTCCTATGATGTACCCCATGGCTTGGATTGTGACCAGCGGGGTACTTGTAAATGTCCATATATTAAGATAGTTATTTAAGAGGTTATTGAATAAATTAGCGTGTCACCCAATGTATGGTCTCCATTCAGTAGCCAAAAGAGGCATACAAAAAAGGGGGGGTTTGTGAAAAGAGATTCACAGAAAAGCGGCTACATAGTGAACAGAACGTGACACACAGGAAGAAATTTCCAAAAATTATGCTTTATTACACACATAAAAATATGACATATGGGCTTTCGCCCTGGTTTACCATCACCTCAGTTGAGACAATACACACAGACCTAAAACCATTTAAAATGACACCAGAACCGGTCTACATGTATGTGCAGCAGGAAAAATGGCTACAAGAGTCTAGTGTCCCTGTAGCACAAACACACAAGTGAACACTTCCCTAGGGAGGTGTATCCAAAAATTATGCCATGGGCATACCATAATGAAGGATATAAGGGATTTAAGCAGTAACCATATAGGCAAATCCCAATCAAGAAATCCAAAAATTATACTAGATATATGTATGTCACATGTATACAGTAAAGCAAGCACAATATGCGTCAAAAAGGAGAATAGCAGGCCTCAGGCCTGTATGAAGGAAGACATAAATGTCAAATATATTATACAATACATTCCTTTGCCGGCACAAGTGGTTGGGGCCCATTCATCTGTAATATAGATAGCTGTTTCCTAGAGCTCTTGGATGGGAATATGCCCCATTTATTTCCAGGATGGAGGAAAAGATGCACAAAGCAGCACTCTGCTTGAAGTGGTTTCTTCACCACTATATGTGGACTATACACCACTTTTGTAGGAAAAAACAAGACACATCCCAAAGACTCTTCTGCCTGTTGAAATATATATGATGGTATATCTTGTATCCTATACAGCGCACCATGATGTCCCCATCAGGTGCGCTGTATAGGTCCTGACGAAGCTGAGTGAGATATGCTTTCCCAGTCCTATGATGTACCCCATGGCTTGGATTGTGACCAGCTGGGTACTTGTAAATGTCACCTACTGTCCCGGCCAAGTCTTTATCTGAGTCTCAGGGAACTGTACAGGTCATTTAGACCCTACAAACCAGCCAAGACCTCAATGGACACAGAGCTTCATCTCCGTCAAGGGAATGTAGGAGCTACAGAACCGTGCTAAAGGTTTAGGCTGTCAAGTGCAGCACTTTATCCTGGCAAGAGTCATCAACCAGCAGAACTGGAACATTGACCTACAGAGCACTGATGTACCCAGTGTGTGTACTGTTTCCAAAGCTACAGATGGTAGTTGGCAGGATTCGAACCTGCGTGGGGAAATCCCAATGGATTTAGAATCCATCGCCTTAACCGCTCGGCCACAACTACTAGGTAATGTGTAAAGTGAGGACGCTTTAGAAAAAATGATGAATAATTTTTATTTATATTAATTTTGAATAAACAATCTACACAATGCACACAGAATCAAAACTAAATTAAATGAATATTTGGTGTGACAGAAAAAGAAGCAATAGCCAGTTGTTTTACAGGGTTAGTTCACTGTCCCGAAAATACTGCCAATGCAGGTAAGGGACATGTGTGGATAATAAGAAATATGGCAGAGGGTATCCCATAAGGCCCAAAAGGCTCAGATAGATTGAAGTGGCTCTCAGCATCTTTAGCTGGCCAGCAGGGATACCCCTAAGGGCTAAAGTTTTTTTTTTTGTTTGTTTTTCTTTAACCACTCTCCCTCCTGAGGATTCCCCCCCCCCCTCCTGACCAGGCCATTTTTTGCGTTATGGCACTGCGTTACTTTAACTGACAATTGTGCGGTCATGCAACGCTGCACCCAAATTAAATTTATGTCCTTTTCTTCCCCGAATAGAGCTTTCTTTCAGTGGTATTTGATCATTGTGCGGTTTTTATTTTTTGCGCTATTAAAAATACCGACAATTTTGAGAAATAAAACAATATTTTTGACATTTTGCTATTAAACATGTCCAGTAAAAGAATTTTTAAAAATCACATTTTCGTCTTAACTTTAGGCCAAAATATATTCTGCTTCATGTCTTTGCTTAAAACAATCCCAATACGTGTAAATTAATTGATTTACGTGAAAGTTATAACATTTACAAATGGTGGTATATATGCTGGGATTTTTTTCTTTAATTTTTACTAGTAATGGCGGCGATCAGCGACTTATGGCGGGACTGCGGTGGGCATTCGGACACTGGGGGGGAATTGACTTGGTGTCACTGACATCCCCAGTGACAACAATACAGTGATCAATGCTAAACAAAGCAATGACACTGTACTAATGGCACTGGGCAGGAAGGGGTTAACATGAGGGGCGATCAAAGGGTTAATTAACTGTGTGCTGTTTCATTAAGTGCTCTGTCCCTGTGCTTCGCTGTAAGGACACTGCTTTGGATGGCTGTGCTCTGCACATAAACGGAAGCCGGTCCCGCCGTCTACCGATGTTTTCACAGGACCGAGAGCTGTTTTTGGCGCAGAAACATTGCCCACCCAGCAGCTCATATGCGTTAAAGCCCAGCTTTTTGCCGACGCAAATATTGGTTACTAGGGCGTAAATGGGTTAAATGACCCTTCTCCTTTGTTTACATTCATCTGTCAGCCAGCTGACAGCTAAATGAGCCGGGCGGGGATGTAATGATCCAGCAAACACAAATGCTCCTGCGCTTGGGGATGGACTCGATGCTACAACCACATTAAGAATGTCCTGGAACATGCACACCTTGCTGCCCTCAAATGGACCGGGGGAATCCAAATATACTGAATGGGGAAAGAACAAAAAGAGGGCGCACAGGCCTAGTGCATTACCATAAAAAATGTTTAATAAAAAATAATAAAGTAGGTGTTGTACTCACAAACGACAATATAGTCAAGGCACATCATAAAAGAACAGCTGGATCAACACCGCGCTGAGTAACAGTCCGCAATAGGGAGTTTAGAGTTGGACCTGCACAGGGGAGTGTCCAGGACGGCCCATGTGACCTTTGGTTTAACTAGTAGTGAGCATATAAAAGAGGGAGCAGACATTTGGTCAGTTGGCTCTGAGGAAGAGGCAAGTCCTCGAAACGCGTCAGCCTTTTGGATGTCTAAACTCCCTATTGCGGACTGTTACTCAGCGCGGTGTTGATCCAGCTGTTCTTTTATGATGTGCCTTGACTATATTGTCGTTTGTGAGTACAACACCTACTTTATTATTTTTTATTAAACATTTTTTATGGTAATGCACTAGGCTTGGGGATGTAAGGATGCCAGCAGGTGCCTCTTTAAACACCTACACAAAACTCGTACGTATGTGTATTTTAAATACATTTTTGGTGCATTTTCTGTGTAAATCTCTGGGGCCAAAAAAGAGCAACAACAGCAGCAAAGTAGCACTGGTACCTTTTCCAAAAGTGCAGTGCTGTTGCGCTGAATAGAAATACTTGTCATTTGTCCCAGACTTGCTGGCACAGTCCCTTTTTCAGTCATCCGTCCCACCCCTTCCATCTCCCAGGCTGTGTCCCTCTGAGCAAGGCGGCAGCTACACTTTCAGTATGTGTACAGCCTTGTCAGGCTGTTGTGTTAGCATTTGGGTGGGCAGGTGGGGGCGTTAAAACTGCTACTCAGATGCTTGTTTTTACTACAGCCTGTGTGAAAGAGCTCTTTGGGGTCAATCACAAGTTGTACTTTCATACCAGCTGCACTCCTTTCTCCCTGTACTGACTATGTGCCATTGTAAATGCTGATGAATCAGCAGGGCAGTGTACAAGAGTCAGTAGGGCAGAGGACAGGGGTCAGCAGAGCAGAGAACAAGGGCTATGGGGGCAGAAGACAAGGGTCAGTAAGGCAGGGTACTGGGGTCAGCACGGCAGGGTACAGGGGTCAGCACGGCAGGGTACTGGGAGTTAGCAGGTAAGAGGACGGGTTAGCAGAGAAGAGGATAAGGTCACTTCTGGCAGAGCACTCAACAGAGCTCCTCATTCCATCCCCGCACTGCAGACATCCTGGGCACTTGGCCAGTGGTGTATTTAGGTTTTTTGCTGCCCTAGGCAACACAAAAATCAGACCTTCCCCCAGACATTCCTCCCCCACAGAGATTCTGACAGTGACCAACACCCTTGCCTCCCCCACCCAAGAGAGCCTTCCACTAACACCACTCCACCCCCCCAGCTCATTGTGAATAACGGAACCATCTTCTTGATCCATTTTACTCATGAGCACAGGTTATGTGTCTATAGAGACAATGGCCTTATCCCAGACTATCACTGAGCTGTTGGTCCACTTCTGTTGTAGAGCTGAAGTGATGGCACAGCTCATTGTGAATGACTACACTGTGTGAGTAGCCAAATTAATCTCTTATAGGGTATCCATCAAAGTCCCCAGATAGATAATTAATCCTGATGTAGTCCAGAGGAGGAAGAAAGTTACATAACAAACATATATGAATGGTGATGTCTTCACCTCCCTCCGGTACCCGAGGAGCCAAGGGCACCATCCAGAGGAGGACACATAACCTCCCTCGTACATCAAGAAAGGTCTGGCTCATACACAGGCCAAGTAGGCATATCTTTGTGAAACAGAAGGCATATTGGTGAGCAAGTCCTGAAGTATGGACAGTCCCAAGTTATCAAGGCAGAGCAAAGGTAGGATTGTTGGTAATTATCATAACAGCATCAAGATCAAAGTCCCTGAGAGACCTCTAGGTGTGAAATAGGCCTTTTTCTGACTGATTTCGCCGGTACAAACGGCTGCCTCAGAGGTAGGCTCAAAACTGTTTTTTTTTTAAATGATATGTTTTTAAGATATTTTTTTTAAGGCCCATTTACCGCAGCAAAGGGCATGGCACTCTCCTCCGTGAAGACTGGGTAGACAGCAGCTTGACGGTACGGAGCTGCTGTTTCCCAAGGTGAAGGCCCATATATCACAGCAAAGGGCATGGCGCTCTCCTCCTGGAATGCTGGGTAGACAGCAGCTTGACGGTACAGAGCTGCTGTTTCCCAAGGTGAAGGTTCATTTATCACAGTATTGCGCTCTTAGTTATGTTGTGCACCTCCCATCCGGAACCGATCAGGATATCCACAGAGCTCTCCTTGGCAGTAGATACTCAATACACTGCTTGGCTAAGTGTCCCACTTTCTTGCATATATGACAGACCTTCCATTCATGATATCACACTAGGTATGGTCTTCTTTTCATGACATCACACTAGGTATGGTCTTCTTTTCATGACATCACACTAGGTATGGTCTTCTTTTTTTTGTGCAAAATTTACACAAAACAAATCATAAATGATCCCTCCACACCTCCTCCTCCCCTTTTCATACCCCACCTCTCATCCCCACCCTACCCGCGCCGCCATCTATCGCCCATAATATAACTAGATGCGCAGCTCTAAAGTCTCATTCAATTAATAAATTATGACTAATAATTATATTACATTATATTTATATATAAAAAGTGGTGACTCTCATGGCGTAGTAACAGCAAACTTCTGATTTTCATGAAAGGCTAAAAACATTCACATTCCATAGGGATATCAAAGGCAGTGTACATAGAAAAGTGTCAAAGCATCCAATCCTCCTTCCTTGATTGGCGGCAGCCTACTTCTGGGTTCCGGTCAGCGTGATGGTGTCACTTCCTCTGGCCTTGGATAGTGACACAAATTTCCCCTCTCAGCACAAATCCCCCCTCCCAGCACAAATCCTCTCCCACAAATCCCCCCTCCTAGTATAAATCCCCCTTCTTAGCACAAATCCCCCCAATTCCCCCTCCCAGCACAAATCCCCTTTCCTACGATAAATCCCCCCTAATTCCCCCTCCCAGCACTAATCCCCTGTCCTACGATAAATCCACCCTTAGCAGAAATCCTGCCTTTTGACCCAAATTCCCCTTCCCCCCCATCCCTCATCCTAGCACTAATTCTATCCTCAAAATCTTCCCCCACCATAACTCAAATCACCCCACCCCCTTCCTAGCATAAATCCTCCCCCCCTCAAATGTTATCTGCTGTATGGAGGAGTGCTGTTCTGATGACAGGAGTGGGAAGAGTACAGCACAGCTCCCACCGCCTGGCTCTCTGCCGCTGTTATTTCTCCGGCAGCCCACCCTAGCACCCCCCTAGATCCGGCCATGTCGAAAGGTCTTGTTGGGAAATTTCGTTTTAATCAGCGCTGCCGCCAATCAGGAGTCCCCGCTGTCAGAATACAGTAGCGAAGAAGGGAGGATTCCCGCCTCCACCTCCAATGCGTTTGTCCTTTGTCTAAAAGTAAAGTGCAGCGCTAAAGAAAACAAAAAACAAAATAAATTTTGTTTTTGTTTTTGTTTTCTTTAGCGCTGCACTTTACTTTTATATTTATGTGAGGAATCTTTTGGTTGTCCTATGTGTTTCAGCTGCTCGTCCTTTAAAGCGCTCACTTATTTTCTTTGATTTACACGTTTGTCCTTTGTCGTTCAGCCAGTATGGCCAGCTTAAACTTCATCCATGTCCAGCCTTCCATAAAGGTTGCTGCAAAGCAGAAACAGAAACAGTCCAACATCGATGTCATAATGGAAGATCTTCATCCTTGGATTACCGCTATGATGAGCACGTAATATGTCCAAAATCGATATCTTTTCACATTTGTCGTCCAAATCGATATATATGTCTTCACCAACCACTTTTATATAAATCATTTCCTTTTTCATTTTCTTGATTTTCCCGTGTGTGCTCACTATGACACCTCTCTTAAATAGATCTTTGGCCGTGTATTTAGTCATATCTTCTGTATAATGGATCCTTGGAACCTTTCCAGCAAAGCCTGACTTTTCACCCAGCAAGTCGTCCACACAGTTTTTCCTATACTTCTTGTACAGGTCTATGATGCCCTTCATATCTTCACAGGTGTCTTTGACATCAGCTAACGCCTGCTCGTTGATTTTCACCTCAGCTGCTCTTCTCTCACGAAGTTCGTGTTTCCCTTTGATTTCATTGCGAATTAGGTTGGTGACTTCTTCGTAGCATGTCGCCTCTGTGAAATAACCGGCTTTTTGCAAAATCTGCAGGTTTGCGGTGACGGTTTTTGTTACAGATTCCTGAGAGGCATCATCTTGATTTTCAGTTGAACAGGATTCTTCCTGTTCATTTGCACCTTTAGTGTCGGTGGGAGTTGTGCTTTCTATTACAATCTCCTCTTTCTCCTCCTTCTCCTCCTCCTTCTTTTCTTCCTTCTCCTCCTCCTTCTTTTCTTCCTTATCCTCCTTCTTCTTCTCCTCCTTCTCCTTCTTCTCCTCCTTCTCCTCCTTCTCCTTCTTCTTCTCCTTCTCCTCCTCCTCCTCCTTCTCTTTCTTCTCCTCCTCCTTCTCTTCCTTCTCCTTCTCCTCCTTCTCCTCCTCCTCCTTCTCCTCCTTCTCTTCCTTCTCCTCCTCCTCCTCCTCCTCCTCCTCCTTCTCCTTCTCCTTCTCCTCCTTCTCCTTCTCCTTCTCCTCTTCCTCCTTCTTTTCCTGTTCGAGCGTCAGAATCTCTTGGAGTTTTTGTTCAGGTGTCTTAGCCATAAGTTGTAGGACCAAATTCATGGTGGAAACCTTGGCTTTCTCTGTTTCACCATCCAAATTCTCCAGTGGAGGTAATTTGCTGTATAAAGATAGCGGGATGTTAATTATTTTCCTTATCTTGTTATAGGCAGCTCCATGAGTGGCCTCAAGCTCGTTAAGTGGAGGGACCGGTCCAATACCCTTATACATTTGGTACACAATGTCCGCGGTTGGCGAATGTCCGCAGTCGCAAAATACAGCCTTCTCATACATAGAAAGCAGAGTATGTGTATAGATGATGTCCCCTGCATGTATGATTATCTGGGGAGTCTGTATTGCGTCAGCGTACTTGGTAAAGCCAAATTTTTTCTCTGGTTCTATAGTGTTCAGAACTTGCTTAAAGAAACTCCCGAGCTTTTGGGAGGTTTTCTTGATATAGTTGTCCAATCCAGGCGCTTGATCTGTGTTGGCAGAGAAGGGATGCATGGTCATGCAGAAGATTGAAGATATGAACAATAAGTTGTTCCTCTGGGTTGAAAATCCATCTACATAGATGTCAAATTTATCCGGTTCCACTATGGCTGTGTGGAGGTACTGAGAAAGGAAATAGCCAACAGACTCCGACAGTAAATCTTCACCTACCATTGGAAACTTGCTTAGCAAAGATTGTTGGAGGACTTTGGTTAGGTATCTCAGCCCATAAGGAATCTTGTTCACAGATGAGAATATGTCCTGTAGGAATGTGTCCGTCAGGGCATATACATCAATTTTATGGCTGAATAGTTTTCGCTTTTTTTTCTCTAGCTTGGTACGCTTCTTGTGTTTAGAGTCTGGATAGGTCAGTCTATCATCGATTCTCAAGGTGTCCATTATTCCCCGAGTCAGCGCGTTCACTACGGGATTGTACTTTGCTTTCTGGGTGTAAAAATATTTGATGACCTTTAGAATCTGTGATTTTCCCTGAAATATGTCCTGAACGCTAGCAATTTTGGTTTCCACTTCTTTACGAAGAGCAAATTCCATCAATTTCACGAAATAGTACTCTTCTCGTGGAGTTTTGCCGTAGTTGTAGAGCTGGAGGAGCAGTCTGCTTGTAAATGTGATAATATCACTATAGGATGGCAGCTGGTCCATGAGTCTGGTCAGGTAAGCTGGATCCGTCTGCAGATAGTAGAAGAGGTGTTCATAGGACTCCAGCCTCTCACTTCTCTTCCTGTCCTCGCGAGCCTCCTGTCTATGCTTGGCTATGGCCTCTTTAACTTGCTCCTTATTGCTAGGCTTTAGTTTTTTGAATCTGGAGACGAGATCCTGTTGAGTGATATTTTCTTTCACTAAAGCTGCGATTTCTCTGTCCAAGTTGTCCATCTCACACCTCTGTTCATTGAGGGTTTTAGAATGAGACGTTAATTCCACGTTCAATGTGTTCATCCGCAGCTGCAGATTGAAGTTTGGGTCATGGGGGCTCAAGCATTTAGAAAACTGGATGACCGAGCTCGGCGATGGGTTTTCACTATGCATGAAATCGTGGAATCGCTGTTGTTCCAAGCTTCTTCTGGCCCATGACTGAAGTTTTATAACGATTTCACGATGCCGCTCCTCTAACCTTTCTCTCTCAAGTCTTTCATCTTCAGTCTCCTTCACCACTTCGTCTTTCTTCTGTTCCTCCGTCTCTTTGAGTTTAATGTCTTCATTCGTCGTCTTTGGCTGATCTTCCTCTGCAAATAATGACCTCAGCCATTTGCAGGGACTGTTGCAAAGGAAGTCCAACCTTGTCCTGGGAGATGCCCTCCCTCCTGTAGTGCGGTGGGTGTTTCTCACCATTTCTGCTATCAGATGGTAGAATACACCAAGAATTTCTATTGGTAGTAATCAGATGTCTTCAGATCAGATGTGTTCACCACAACAGTCACTTGTAGACTGAACTCTGCCTCTGCTGGCTTCTATTTTTAGCCTCTGCTCCACTGTGACAGTTTCTTTTTTGTACAAAAACTTTATTGACACAGCCTCTGCTGCGCTGTGATGACCTCATAGTAACAGTTGCACAGTTCAAACATTTTTTTTTCAACAAAACTTTATTGACACAGTGACGGCCAACTGACGCACATCATAGCCTGGAAGTGATAACTGCCAGCAGAGGAGGAATGAACACATCGCTGTATCTTCAGTATTGGGTGGAGCCGCACGTCTTGAAGATCCATTTGGGAAACACTTTGTCTTTTGGACATTATACAAATGTTACACTTGTGTGGGGTGTTTATTAGGGTGTTTTTTTTCTGGGTGGAGTAATTGAGAATCACAATGGATTTGCTGGATGCTCGCATGGAGTGCAATGTCTTTGGAAGGCGACCACATATATGGGGTGTTTATAATTTTCAGTTTTGGGTGGAGTGATTGAGAATCAGGATGGATTTGTTGGATATTCGCTTATATTGCAATGTCTTTGGAAGGTGATCACATTTATGGGTTGTTTTATTGTTTTCAATTTTGGGTGGAGCGATTGAGAACCAAGATGAGTTTGTTGAATTTTCACAGGGAATGCAATGTCTTTTGAATGTGACCAAATAAATGCAGTGTTTAATTCCCTTCAGTTTTACATGGAGCGATTGATTATCAAGATAGATGTAATATTATTATTATCCAGGATTTCTATAGCGCCAACGGTTTGCTCCGCCCTGTACATTATAGTGGGGACAATACAGTAACAAGATTTATTGGATTTTCACAGGGATTGCAATGTCTTTGAATGCAACCAAATATGTGGCGTGTTTTAATAGTTTCAGTGTTGGGCGGAGCCATTGAGAATCACAATCTATTAGATGGATTGCAGTGTCTTTGGCGGGAGCACGTAAATGGGGTGTTTACGTTTTTGTAGTTTCATTTTAATGTGGAGCGATTGAGAATCAAGCAGGGTTGATTGGATTTTCACATGGATCACATTGTGTTTTGAAGCTGATCACATGGTGTGTTTGTTTTTATTAGTTTTGGGTGGAGCGATTGAATATCAAGATGGATTTGTTGGATATGCACATGGCTTGCAATGTCTTTGGAAGGCGACCACATCTATGAGATGTTTAATGAACATTTTTAATAGTTTTGGGGGAGCTGTTGAGAATCCTTCCAATTATGGGTGGAGTGCAGTGATGATACATTGGGTGATATATAATGATGGGTGGAGTACACACTGTACAGGGGAGGTTCACAGTCCCCCCCCCCCCCCCCCCTCCTCCTGTGGGATGTGCACATGCCCCATCTCCGGATCTCACGGGGGAACGATCGGGGGGGAATAAGCAGAGCGCCAAGCCATTGTCATTGGCTCCTTACCCTGATTGGTGATTAGTTGTCTCCAAGGGACACAGCTCACCACAGATCACCGCGCTGCGTTCCCCAGGGGGCTGTGCACGAGCGACATGACCAGGAGGTCCTCCCGGCCATCACCGTGCCGTTCCACTTTCATTACAAATACAACAAGGCAGCTCCGTGTTACTATACAGAGGGACCCCAACAATGGAGTGTGACAGTTATAGAGGCTCCTCTCCTGGACTGAAATGGCTTCCTCTGATTTCACACTGCACACTGTGAGCTGCTTACAATGTGCATTACAAGTGTCATCACGTCAGATAGAGCCCGCCTCATTCCTGGCTAGAGGATATCCAGCATGATTTATCGCTTTCCTCCTCAGCCTCACTGGGCTGTCCCTTCCATTTATTGGATGTAAAGTGTTTGTAAACCCCAACATATACCCAGTGAAGTGACTGTCCTCAGGTGGTACACAGAGATGAAACAGATCCTCCTGTATAGGTTGTACCTGTTTATCTGTAGTCTTCTCTTCTCTACATCTGTTCAAAGTTCTTAATTGATAAATGTTGTCTGAGCGTTCAGAAAAAATGGGGCGTAGAGCTGAAGTTACACTCTGCAGAGCTCAGTGAGGAGAGCTGATTAGAGGGAAGAGACGCCCCCCCTTTCCCCCACATACACAGCTCACAGGAACAGAGCTGAGGTTGTCATTCTGCTGGAGGTCCCTCCCCATCACCATATTTTTCTTGGTGTCAGGAAAACTTGTGAGAAGTGACTGGTGCTGATAGCAGAGGAATGAAGCAGCATGCAGAAATGACCCTTACTACTCTGGATTGAGACAAGTACACCCTATAGAGGGAAATGCTTTGTTCCTTTGTCATGTCTGAGGTTTACAACCACTTTAAGTTCTTTCAATCATGGAGGCTCACCATCACGTGGGCATTACCTAGAGTGGTCTGCATGCAAATACATTCTTTCTGGGAACTCCCACTCCTCCACACTGATGTCCACCCATCAAGGCATTTATATATTTGCATAACTCCTCCCAAGATCCAGCCCCCTGTTTTCATCATAATGGAAGGCTCTTGAGAGGAGTACGGGGTGCTGTGATGTTTTCAGGAGACTACAGTCAGGTCCATAAATATTGGGACATCGACACAATTCTAACATTTTTGGTTCTATACTTCCAACACCGTTCACCTGATTTGGATGTAAATACCTCAAATTAAAGCTGACAGCCTGCAGTTAAAGCAGATCTTGTTCGTTTCATTTCAAATCCATTGTGGTGGTGTATAGAGCCAAAAATGTTAGAATTGTGTCGATGTCCCAATATTTATGGACCTGACTGTATGCACAGCACCCTTCCGGCCCCTCCCACCAGCCATGATCTGCCTGAATTGCATGAAGAAGCACAGAGACGCAGTGATGACATCACTAGATGTAAAATAAGATGTGTAATGAAAAGACAAAGGTTTCATGTAACATGTTATTAGCGTGTTATTAAGTGAGGAGGGAGGAACTAGGACAGAAAAATATACATCTATGAAACTTCAGTTTTAGCCTTTTTAGAAACTTGCTAACACCTTGTTATTGGAACCTGATTATAACTGTCATTTTATTCCCAGAATTCCCTGCTCACAGCTCTGACTTCTTACTGATTGGTGTGAAGGAGGAAGATGACCCCCCAGGAGCTGGGTGAGTGACACTCCAAAACATGTCTAGCACCAATATTGTGTTCAGTACTGTGTCTGATGGACGTCTTGTAACCACTTGTCCTCCATAAGGTTTTACCCCCTTTATGACCAGGACATTTTTTTCTATTCAGCACTGCACTACTTTAACTGGTAATTGCGCGGTCATCCAACACTGTACCTAATAAAATTTATAAAACATTTTTTTTCACACAAATAGAGCTTTCTTTCTGTGGTATTTGATCACCACTGGGTTTCTTTTTTATTATATAAACAAAAAAGGATTGAACATTTTGAAAATAAAATGATATTTTCTACTTTCTGTTCTAAAATATGTCCAATAAAATCAAATTTCTTCATAAATTTAGGCCAAAATGTATTCTGCTGCATGTCTTTGGTAAAAACAAATCCCAGTAAGTGTATATTGGTTTGTGTGACAGTACTGATGTCTGCAAACTATGGGATATGCAGCGATGGAAATAAGTTTTTTTTTCCTGCTGGTTTTGAATGTTTGCCCACTCACAAAGAAATGATCTGTCTAAAAATCGAATGTTCGGTGTATTGTAACACTGAAAGAGAGAATAGCAAGAAAAAATTCAGCAGAAATGCATGTCTAACAAATGATGACTGATCTTCATGTTCATGAGGGAAATAAGTATTTGATCCCCTTCACAAAACATGACTTAGTACTTGGTGGCAAATCCCTTGTTGGCAATCACAGAGGTCAGACGTTTCCTGGAGTTGGCCCCCAGGTTTGCACACATCTCAGGAGGGATTTTGGCCCACTCCTCTTGGCAGATCCTCTCCAAGTCATTAAGGTTTGGTGACTGACATTTTGGCAACTCAAACTTTCATCTCCCTCCACAGATTTTCTTTTTTTTTTTTTTTTTTAAATGTTTTTATTAGAAGAAAACAGACGTAACAATGCAAATACAGTTATGGATGCAAATCTGAACAAAACATAGCATGTCGCCTCCCGTTGCGCAGACGGGTCAAAGAATAAAAGGCAATACAAAATATAACAGTGTAAGACGTTATGACAACATAGTATTACAATCCAGTAAATGTACAGAGTATAGGAGAGAAGCAGGGAGATATGTTGTCTTCTGACCTATGAGCAGGATTGTATATCAAGGGAGTGTGGAGTAGTAAGAACAGCACATGATACAGCTTTAGTTCTGTTCCGTGTGTCCATGAATTGGATATGTGAGTTATATGGAGCATAGCACACCTGTTTGAAGGTCAATGCTCTGTATCGTTTATGATATAAAAATGATGATAGGAGTTGAAAACAGATGTGAGCTAGAGATCAGATAGAGAAAGGGTGGGTTAGAAAAGGGTATGTAGTATAGCGTAGTAGTAAAGGTAAGTATATAGAATAGATTGGAAGGGAAAAGAGAGAGAGAGAGAGAGAAAAAATAAATAAATAAAAAGGGGGGTGGGGGGGAGGATTTAGGATAAGGTAAAACAGTGAAGCGGAGTGTATGCTTGCGGATAAATGGCTTACTTCATGTTAAATGAGCCACAATAGAAATATAGACCTGTAGCTTAAGACGTGGTGTGTATCAAAACAGTCAACAGGGTCAAATGTGGATTAAAAATCCAAGAGACTAAGCAGATTTTCAATCAGATGAAGGTCTGGAGACTGGCTAGGCCACTCCAGTACTTCAATGTGCTTCTTCTTGAGCCACTCCTTTGGTGCCTTGACCTTGTGTTTTGGGTCATTGTCATGCTGGAACACCCATCCACGACCCATTTTCAATGCCCTTACTGAGGGAAGAAGGTTCTCACCCAAGATTTGACGGTACATTGCCCTGTCCCTTTGAAGCGGTGCCGTTGCTCTGTCCCTTTAGCAGAAAAACACCCCCAAAGCAGAATGTCTCCACCATGTTTGACAGTTGGGATGGTGTTCTTGGGGTCATAGGCAGCATTCCTCCTCCTCCAAACACGGTGAGTTGAGTTGATGCCAAGGAGCTCGATTTTGGTCTCATCTGACCACAACACTTTCAACCAGTCCTCCTCTGCATCATTCAGATGTTCAGTGGCATACTTCAGACGGGCCTGGACATGTGCTTTCTTGAGCAGAGGGACCTTGTGGGCACTGCAGGATTTCAGTCCTTGCCGGCGTAGTGTGTTACCAATTATTTTCTTGGTGACTGTGGTCCCAGCTGCCTGGAGATCATTGACAAGATCCTCACATGTAGTTCTGGGATGATTCCTGATCATTGACACTCCACGAGGTGAGATCTTGCATGGTGCACCAGACCTAGGGAGACTGACAGTTGTTTTGTGTTTCTTCCATTTGTGAATGATTGCACCAACTGTTGTCACTTTTTCACCAAGCTGCTTGCTGATAGTTTGGTAGCCCAGTCCAGCCTTGTGTAGGTCTACAATCTTGTCCCTGACATCCTTGGACAGCTCTTTGGTCTTTGCCATGGTGGAGAGTTTGGGATCTGATTGATTGCTTCTGTGGACAGGTGTCTTTTATACAGGTAACAAAATGAGATTAGCAGCACTCCCTTTAAGAGACTGCTTCTAATCTCAGCTTGTTACCTGTATGAAAGACACCTGGTAGCCAGAAATCCTGCTGAATGATAGGGGAACAAATACTTATTTCCCTCATGAACATGCAAATCAGTGCATCATTTGTTAGAAATGCATTTCTTTTGAATTTTTTGTTTCTATTCTGTCTCTCAGTGTTACAATACACCGAACATTCGATTTTTAGACCGATCATTTCTTTGTGAGTGGGCAAACATTCAAAATCAGCAGGGGATCAAATACTTATTTTCTTCACTGTATATCTGAAAATGGCTCAATCCTGATGTACTGATGGCCTCTCATTTATTGAAGCCCCTAAATGCCAAGACAGTACAAATATCCCCAAAAGACCCCTTTTTTGAAAGTGGACAGTCTGAGATATTTCATAAAATGCTTGGAAAGGTTTATTTTTTTTGTCACAGTTTTGATTAAAAAAATACAAAAATTGAAAACCTTTTTTTCCCAAAATGTTTTTTTTTTTTTTTTTTTTTACATACTGTCACTAGAGCAGTACAGTGTCATAGTATGACTGGTGTGGCGGTGATCAGGGATACTGAATGCTGACAATATGTTAATATGAACACAAAATAATGTTTTGTTCAATTTTTAAAACGTTATTTAACCATCTCAATACCGGGCACTTTTACCCCCTTCCTGCCCAGACCAATTTTCAGCTTTCAGCACTCTTACACTTTGTATGACAATTACTCAGTCATGCAACACTGGACTCAAATGACATTTTTGTTCTTTTCTTTTCACAAATAGAGCTTTCTTTTGTTTGTATTTAATCAGCAGTGGTTTTTTTTGTTTTTTTGCGCTGTAAATTAAAAAAAACCAAAAACCGTTCCCTTTATAAATTTTGCAAATAAGTAATTTTTCTTCATATATTTGGGCCAAAATGTATACTGCTACATTGCTTTGGTAAAAATAATCCCCATCGGTGTGTATTATTTGGTCTGTGTGGAAGTTATAGAGTCTACAAGCTATGGTACCGATCATTGATAATTGAACACACCTGATCACACCTGATGTACTGATGGCCTATCTCATTTCTTGTGACACTAATGCAGGCCATAGACGGTTTGTTTATCAGCCGATTTTTCGTCCAAAAATATAACATTGTTCGTTGTGTAATCCGATGTTGCCACCAATGATTTAAAAAATCGGCTGTTTTTCACGAATTTTCCAGCATGAACGATAAACGAAATGAGGAGGAACCGCAAAATTTGTCCGATGACATTGCTCCACCAACAGTGCGAACCGTCTATGGTCTGCATAACAAGCCAGGACAGTACAAATACCCCCCAAATGACCCCTTTTTGGAAAGTAGACATTCCAAGGTATTTAGTAAGATGCATGGTGAGTTTTTTGAACCTGTGATTTTTTTCCCACAATTCTTTGGAAAATGAAGAAAGTAAATAAAATGTGTTTTTTTTCCACACAACTGTTATATGAGCAGGTTATTCCTCTCACATGGCATATGCATACTCGCAGCTTCACCACAAAACACATTCTGCTGCTCCTCCTGAGTATGGGGATACCACACTTGTAAGACTTTTCCAGCCACTGCACTACTGGTGGGTGCCTGCTGCTCCTCAGATCTCTTGAACCTCTTTGTTTGGACTCTCTCCTCACAATCTGTTGCTGACCCACTGCTTTCAATGGGCTCATACTCAAAATCTGAGTCTGACAAAGAGAGTTCTCGCTACTCTCATCTCATCCGCCGACAGATATTGAGCACTGGTCAACTGTGACAGATGTGGCTTTGACCCTGGTAGGTTGTGAAAGATGTTGATCACTGGTACAGAAGTTGATGAGTACTGGTACACTGTGACAGATGTGGATCACTGGTGCAGATGTGGATTTTACACTGGTACACGTGAGAGATGTGGATGACCACTAGTACACCATGATGGATGTGGATCACTGATATTGTGTGACAGATGTGGATCACAGGCACTATAACAGATGAGAATTACAGATGTGGATCACAGCTATGGTGACAGATGTGGGTTAAGGGTATGTTGACAGATATGGATCACTGGCACTGTGACTGATTTGGATCACTGGCATTGTGACAGATGTCAATCACTGGCACTGTGACAGATGTGGATCACTGGTACTGTGACAGATGTGGATCACTGGTACAGTGACCGATGTGGATAATTGGTACGGTGACCGATGTGGATAATTGGTACGGTGACCGATGTGGACCACAGGTACGGTGACCAATGTGGCTCACTGGTTCTTCAGGGACGTATATACTGCGAGGCAAATAAGGCGTTTGCCTAGGGCGGTTATTTTTAGGGGTGCAGCACTGCTCCCTGGAAGCAGGGACCTTTTGAGCAGCGGTGGACAGAGCCATGCAGGGCTGCCATCAGAGGGGTACCACCGGTGCTCTTGCAGTGTCCCGGACAGCAGGAGGATCGATGTGGGGCGTGGAGGAGGGTAGTTGCAGAACGATGCTTGTGTATCTCTCCCTCCAGCAGCTTAGGAGCCAGGACCAGGGGACCACCTGGAGCAGGGAGAGGAGAAGTGGCGGAGATGAAAGAGCTGGGAGGAGCTGAGCTGTGTTGTGTTCTGTGGGCTCTCCCTCCTGTCGTGTTTTCCATCCAGCACATTATACACTGACAGATCGTGTGGGACTGCACACACCTCCTCCCCTTCCCCCTTCCTGCTGGGAGATCAGCAGCCCTAGGAGGAGGTGTGTGTGTGTTCAGTCCCATAGGATCTGAGACAGAGAGGGGGGGGGGGGGGAGAGAGGGAAGAGATAGAGGGAATAGAGGGAGAAAGAGAAGAGAGAGAGGAGAGGGAAGAGAGAGAAGAGGGAGGGAGAGAATCATATATACATACACACACTTATTGACTTTCTCTCTTATTGGGGGTGGGGTGCAACATTTTTGTGTTGCCTAGGGCAGCACAAAATCTAAATACACCACTGGGGTACTGTGACAGATGTGGACCACGGGCACGGTGACAGATGTGGACCACGGGCACGGTGACAGATGTGGACCACGGGCACGGTGACAGATGTGGACCACGGGCACGGTGACAGATGTGGACCACGGGCACGGTGACAGATGTTGACCACGGGCACGGTGACAGATGTTGACCACGGGCACGGTGACAGATGTTGACCACGGACACGGTGACAGATGTGGATCATTGGCACTGGGATAGATGTGGATCACAGATGTGGACCACTGGCACAGTGACAGATGTGGCCCACGGTTATGGTGACAGATGTGGATCACGGGCACTGGGACAGATGTGGATCACAGATATGAATCACGGGTATGTTGACAGATGTGGACCACTGGCACGGTGACAAATGTTGCCCACGGTTATGGTGACAGATGTGGATCACTTGCACTGGGACAAATGTGGATCACAGATATGGATCACGGGCACAGTGACAGATGAGGGCCAAGGGTACGGTGACAGATATGGATCACTAGCACTGGGACAGATGTGGATCACAGATGGTACTGTGACAAGGTGATGTGCTTGTTTGTACTCGCTGATCGGCTCTGCTTCTCCTCACTCACTGGCTCTGTGTGAGAAGAGGCAGAGCCGTTGAACTGACATCACATGACGGCTGTGATTGGATATGGCCGTCATGTGATCAGAAGGGCCAATCAGAGGCCCTGAACATACACTCAGAACAACAAAGCTCCCACCTGGCCGTTTATGTGCAGTTGCTGGGTGGAAAGTGGTTAAATATATTTTTTTAATTTACTATTTTTTTTTTTTTAAACTCTGTCTTCAGAGTAGTTCAGTGTCATCTTAGTGATACTATACTTCTCTGGCCAGGTGATCAGAGATGGTTTTTTTTTTTTTTTTTTTAATCAATTTGATTGCTTCTCGTAGTGGCCGGTTACCAGGATGTGCAATCCACTGTGTCCGCCAAGGGAGCGGCGCGCCAATGCGCATATGCTAAGTGACGTACAAGTACACTCTCTCACAGATGCCATTTCTGGGTGTGGGGGGGGGGGGGGGATGCTAATCAAACTCTGCAGATGCGGCCACCCAGGCTGGACCTTAAGAGGCCCCTTGTACTGATTTCCTACCTCTTCTGGATCTTGGGAAAACCGCACCACTGGCAAACCAATAAGTGTCCACATCACACGAGCAGTGACATGGACACCCAAAGAAGGACCCCACTTCCTGTAATCTGGATTCTCTAGTCTCAAGAAAAGATTCAGGGCGAGAGAATCATGTGACTGCGGCTTTAGATGAGTAAAAAGGGCCAGCGGTCAGTCAGAGGGGTATGGTGGAGATAGGTAGAGCCTAGAGATCAGCTTTATTTCTCATTATATTTAAGGATCATTCCATGTGACATTGAACAGTTATAATAAGTTACTGACAGCCATTTCTTCCTGCAGATTGTATGAACTGTGAAGCGTTGGCAGTCAGTGACCTCCACAATACTCCAACCATGAAGAGAGAGAACACATCGCCACCAAAGCTGCTCGCCAAAACGGTAACAAAGTAACTCCCCCATCCATCCGTGTCTCCATGCTTTATTTTGCAGAGAAATCACTTTGAAAAACACCTCCTGGCATTTCTGGTCATATCCATCCTGAGTAAGGGAAGATGATTGTATAGCATTTACTTCTTGGAATCCATCTGTACTTAACTCCCTTAACCGTGTGCTTAGCTGAGAAAAGCCCTCCTCCCCTCCTAAAAACTCCTGCAGGATGTGTGACATTGTAAATGTCATCTACTGACCGGGCCAAGCCTTTATCTGAGTCTCAGGGAACTCTACAGGTCATTTAGACCCCACACCCCGCCAAGACCTCCATGGACACAGAGCTTCATCTCAGTCAAGGGACTGTAGGAGCTACAGAACTGTGCTAAAGTTTTAGGCTGTCAAGTGCACCACTTTTTCCTGTCTAGAGTCATCAACCAGCAGAACTGGAACATTGACCTACAGAGCACTGATGTACCCAGTGTGTGTACTGTTTCCAAAGCTACAGATGGTAGTTGGCAGGATTCGAACCTGCGTGGGGAAATCCCAATGGATTTAGAATCCATCGCCTTAACCGCTCGGCCACAACTACTATGTTTTTAATTTTGAATAAACAATCTACACAATGCACACAGAATCAAAACTAAAGGGGTTAAATGTCCCTTCTCCTTTGTTTACATTCATCTGTCAGCCAGCTGACAGCTAAATGAGCCGGGCAGGGATGAGTCAAGGGTTGTAAGTGCCTCTGTAACAACCTACACAAAACTGTGACGTATGTGCATTTTAAATGTAGTTTTGGTGCATTTTCTGTGTAAGTCTCGGGACTTGTCAGGACAAGGTCATCTACCTCTCATGGCAGACATAATCTATTCCCCCCCATGTGTGAGCATCATGTCTCAGCATAACACCCTCTCCCTTACAAATTAAGCAGTGGTCAGCAAGCTCACCGCCTAAGCAAAAATATCCTCTGCAAGCAAAAATTCTCCCCAAACAAAAATGCAAAAATGTATCCTCCTCCCACTCCAAATTCCCCTCTTAAAACAGATCTTTGCCCCTCAATCTCACCTCCTAGCTTTAATCACCCCAATTCCTCCCTTCTAGCAAAAATAATTTAGCCCTCCTTGCACATATCCTTTTTTTCCCTTCAAATTTTCCATGCTAGCACAATTCCTCACTTCTAAATCCTCCCGCTCAGCACAAATCCTCACCCCCAAATCTTCCATCAGCAAAAATCCGTCTATGTCCTTGTAACAAAGACCCAAGGGGTGTTTTCACTTCTTTTTTTCGTGGATTAATAGAGGTACTTTGTATCCCATATTCACATATTGTTAAATAGATATTCCAGATTCCAATATGCCCCCCACCCATAGGCCCCTTGTAACCACCGGGTCAGTGTTATGAAGAAGAGGCCCTACAAGGGTCAACAATTATGTGACCATTGTGATTGGTTGGATTGGCAATGATCACATAAACGGAAGCCGGTCCCGCCGGCAACCGATGTTTTCACAGGACCGAGAGCTGTTTTTGGCGCAGAAACATTGCCCACCCAGCAGCTCATATGCGTTAAAGCCCAGCTTTTTGCCGACGCAACTATTGGTTACTAGAGGGCAAAGGGGTTAAATGACCCTTCTCCTTTGTTTACATTCATCTGTCAGCCAGCTGACAGCTAAATGAGCCGGGCGGGGATGTAAGGATGCCAGCAGGTGCCTCTTTAAACACCTACACAAAACTCGTACGTATGTGTATTTTAAATACATTTTTGGTGCATTTTCTGTGTAAATCTGTGGGGCCAAAAAAGAGCAACAACAGCAGCAAAGTAGCACTGGTACCTTTTCCAAAAGTGCAGTGCTGTTGCGCTGAATAGAAAGACTTGTCATTTGTCCCAGACTTGCTGGCACAGTCCCTTTTTCAGTCATCCGTCCCACCCCTTCCATCTCTCAGGCTGTGTCCCTCTGAGCAAGGCGGCAGCTACACTTTCAGTATGTGTACAGCCTTGTCAGGCTGTTGTGTTAGCATTTGGGTGGGCAGGTGGGGGCGTTAAAACTGCTACTCAGATGCTTGTTTTTACTACTGCCTGTGTGAAAGAGCTCTTTGGGGTCAATCACAGGTTGTACTTTCATACCAGCTGCACTCCTTTCTCCCTGTACTGACTTTGTGCCATTGTAAACTCTGATGAATCAGCAGGGCAGTGTACAAGAGTCAGTAAGGCAGAGGACAGGGGTCAGCAGAGCAGGGAACAAGGGCTATGGGGGCAGAAGACAAGGGTCAGCACGGCAGGGTACAGGGGTCAGCACCGCAGGGTACAGGGAGTTAGCAGGTAAGAGGACGGGTTAGCAGAGAAGAGGATAAGGTCACTTCTGGCAGAGCACTCAACAGAGCTCCTCATTCCATCCCCGCACTGCAGACAATCTGGGCACTTGGCCAGTGGTGTATTTAGGTTTTTTGCTGCCCTAGGTAACACAAAAATCAGACCTTCCCCCAGACATTCCTCCCCCGCAGAGATTCTGACAGTGACCAACACCCTTGACCCCCCACCCACCCACCCAAGAGAGCCTTCCACTAACACCACTCCACCCCCCCCCAGCTCATTGTGAATAACGGAACCATCTTCTTGATCCATTTTACTCATGAGCATAGGTTATGTCTCTATAGAGACAATGGCCTTATCCCAGACTATCACTGAGCTGTTGGTCCACTTCTGTTGTAGAGGTGACGTGATGGCACAGCTCATTGTGAATGACTACACTGTGTGAGTAGCCAAATTAATCTCTTATAGGGTATCCATCAAAGTCCCCAGATAGATAATTAATCCTGATGTAGTCCAGAGGAGGAAGAAAGTTACATAACAAACATATATGAATGGTGATGTCTTCACCTCCCTCCGGTACCCGAAGAGCCAAGGGCACCATCCAGAGGAGGACACATAATCTCCCTCGTACATCAAGAAAGGTCTGGCTCATACACAGGCCAAGTAGGCATATCTTTGTGAAACAGAAGGCATATTGGTGAGCAAGTCCTGAAGTATGGACAGTTCCAAGTTATCAAGGCAGAGCAAAGGTAGGATTGTTGGTAATTATCGTAACAGCATCAAGATCAAAGTCCCTGAGAGACCTCTAGGTGTGAAATAGGCCTTTTTTTGACTGATTTCACCGGTACAACCGGCTGCCTCAGAGGTAGGCTCAAAACTGTTTGTTTTTTTTAAATGATATGTTTTTAAGATATTTTTTTAAGGCCCATTTACCGCAGCAAAGGGCATGACGCTCTCCTCCGTGAAGACTGGGTAGACTGCAGCCTGACGGTACGGAGATGTTGTTTCCCAAGGTGAAGGTTCATTTATCACAGTATTGCGCTCTGACATTCTGCTCTGATCTGGCCATGAATAAAACACTTTCTGCAATACTTGGGCTGTCCAGGGTAAAACAGAAAGCCCCATCTGTATCCGAGCTGTGAAGGAGTACTGCAACTAGCAAAGATGGATGCTAGGTGGCAGGGACTGCCTATGTCCCTGTAACAAAGACCCAAGGGATGTTTTTACTTGGGCACATTCCGCCGGCTACCGATTGCTTGTTTTGGACCAAGAGCTGTTTTTGGCGCATAAACATTGCCCCCCAGCAACTCTTATGCTGCAAAGTCCCGCTTTTTGCTGCCACATATGTGGGTTACTAGGGCATAAAGGGCCTTAACATCCATCTCCTTCGTTTACATTCACGTGTCAGTCAGCTGTCAGCTTAATGAGCAGGGCAGGGATGAGTCACTGGTTGTTAGATGCCATCGGGTGTCTCCTTAACACCCTACAGAAAACTCTGCCAAAAATCCACTAAAAATGCATGTATGTGTCCACCCCAGCACAGATCCCCTCCCCAGTCCAATTCCCCTACCCATCCCCCCTCCCATTACAGATCCTCACCCCCCATATCCCCCCTCCCATTACAGATCCTCACCCCCCAAATCCCCCCTCCCATTACAGATCCTCACCCCCCAAATCCCCCCTCCCATTACAGATCCTC
Organism: Staurois parvus; assembly: GCF_062004578.1. NCBI lineage: Eukaryota > Metazoa > Chordata > Amphibia > Anura > Ranidae > Staurois > Staurois parvus. The sequence continues at coordinate 1,843,171 of NW_028318656.1, read as the reverse complement.
ACCCCCCAAATCCCCCCTCCCATCACAAATCCCCCACCTATTCTAAATCCCCTCCACAACCCCCATCTTAACCCAGATTACCCCAACCCTGCCCAGCTCAATTCCTCACACCCAAATGTTATCTGCTGTATGGAGGAGCACTGTGGAGAGAGCACAGCCCACACCTCCTTCAGACTGTCTGCTCCTGTCATTTCTCCTGTGGAGACTTTCACTTTACTGTTCAATGTGCCAGGCTGTCTCCCCTTGTGCCGGCCCTGAGTGTGGGGATGAGGAGAGGAGCTCAGCAAGGCAGGCACAATGTCCATAGGAAGGCCGAGCGGGAGGTAACAACAAAATTCTGGGGGGTGCAACCCACATCAGCACCCTTCTAGATCCAGCCATGTCGAATGGTGTCGTTTGGAAATGTTGTTTCAATCAGTGCTGCAGCCAATCAGGAGTCCCCGTTGTCAGAATACAATAGCACAAAGGGGAGGATTCTCACCTCCACCTCACATGTCTTCGGTTTTTGGCATTCAGACAGCACAGCCAGCTTAAACTTCAGCTATTTGCTGCAAAAAAAATCTAAAAAAAAGAAAACAACTTAAGCTTTAAACGTTTGTTAACCTTCCATAACGGTTCCTGCAAATCTCATACAGAAACATTCCCACATCGATTTTGTAATGGAAAATGTTCATGATTGGATAATCGCTGTGATTAGCATGCAGCAGTTGGCCAATTGGGAGGTCTTGACCTTTGTTGCCTAATCTGACTTGGAAGTGATCATCAACAGCTTTTACACAAATGACATCTCTTTTCATTTGCCTGACTTCCCCCGGTGTGTTCACTATGATCCCTTTCTTAAATAACTCTTTGGCAGTGTATGTAGTTGAATCTTCTGTAAAATAGATCTTGTGGATCTCTCCATCAATGCCTGAGTGTTCAGAGAGCAGGATGTCCATACAGCTTTTCTTATACTTCTTGTGCATGTCTATGGAGTCCTCCAGTAATGCACACGTCTCCTCCAGATCAGCTAATACCTGCTGGTTGATTGTTATCTCAGATTTTCTTTTCTCTAGCAGGTTCTCTTTCCCTTTGATTTCTTCAGTAATTAGGTTGATGATCTCTTGGTGGCTGTTTGCCTCTGTGAAGTACCCGGCTTTGTGTAAAGTCTGCAGGTTTGCAGCCAGAAGGTGTTTTTGACATTCCCGGGAGGTGTCACGGTCTTTATTTGGACGGGATTTTTCCTCTTTATGTGCACCTTCAGTACTGTAGGAAGTTCTGCCTCCTATTGCCGTATCCTGATCCTTTTCCTGTGCTGGCGAGGTAGGTGTCAGGATCTCTAGGAGTTTTTCTTCGGTCTCCTTACCCATTAGTTCCAGGACTAGTTTTATGGTGGAAACCTTCACATTCTCCAGTTCAATATCCAAATCTTCCAGTGGAGAAAATTTGCTGCTTAAATATAACGAGATTGTAGGACTTTTCTTTGTGTCATCATACACAGCTGCCTGAGTGTCCACAAGATCCTTAAGGAGAGGGACGGGTCCAATATCCTTGTATACTCGGTACACAATGTCTGTGATTGGCCAATGTCCTAGGTCGCAAAATACAACATTCTTGTATTCAGAAAGCAGAGAATGTGTGTAGATGATATCCTTCGCAGGCATGTTTATCACAGGAGTCTGTATAGCGTCGACGTACTTGGAAAAGCTGAAGTTGTCCTCTGGATCTGGAGTGTTCAGAAGTTTGCTGAAGAATCCCCTGAGCTTTGGGGAGGTGATTCTGATGTAGTCGTCTGCTCCAGGTCCAAGAAGTGTTTCAGCAGGAAGGAATTGCATGGTCAGGCGGGTGATTGAAGACATGAGCTTGAGGTTCTTGCTCAGGATTGAACCTAAATACTTCTCTCTCTCAATCATACCAAATAGATCTGGCCTCTCTATGGCTGGCTGGAGGTACTGAGAGAAGAAATAGCCGACAGTCTTCAACACTAAATCTTCACCAACCTCCGGAAACTTTTTTAGCAAAGATTGTTGTAGGACTTTTGTAAGGTATCTGAGCCCATAAGGAATCCTGTCCACAGATGAGAGTATGGCCTGTAGGAATTTGTTTGTGATGTCATATAAAGCCGTGTTTTCATCATCGATGCATCTTCCTTGTAGTCCTTTCCTTGCTTTGAATGGTTTGGTTGTAATGGAAGGCTGGTCTGCAGGCTCCCCTAGATAGGTGGGCAGTGTATATTCAGTGCTGGATGTGGTCAGTATTGCTGGAACCAGCGCCATGACTAGGGGAATGTACTTTGCTTCCTGGGTGTAAAAATAGATGATTAGCTTTAAAATCGTTGATTTCCCCTCCAATATGTCCTGAATGACATGGATTTTGTTCTCCACTTCCTTCCAAAGAGCAAATTCCATCAGTTTGATGAAATAGTACTCTGCGCGTGGATTGTGGCCGTGGTCATAGAGATGGAAGAGCAGTCTGTCCGTAAATGTTAGAATATCCTGATCGTACGTCAGCTGGTCCATGAGTCTGGTCAGGTAAGCTGGATCCGTCTGCAGATAGTAGAAGAGGTGTTCATAGGACTCCAGCCTCTTTCTTCTCTTTCTGGCCTCATTAGCCTCCTGTCTATGCCCGGTGATGGCCTCTTTAATTTTCTGCCTATTGCTAGGCTTTAGTCTTTTGAATCTGGATTGCAGATCCTGTTGAGCCATATTGCCCTTTACTAAAGCTGCGATGTCTTTGTCTAAGGTTCTCAGCTCCTCCTTATATCCATAGAAGGTTTTACATTTAGACGTGATATCCACCTTCAACTGATTCAGCCACAACTGCATATCGAAGGTGGGGTCATGGGGGCTCAGGCATTGAGAGAACTGGATGACCGCGCTCACAGATGGATTTGTATTTGTCATGAAATCCAGGTATCGCTGTCGGGCCAAGCCTCTTCTGACGCACGACTGAAATTTTACAATGATTTCACCACGACGCTGCTCTGATCTCTCTCTCTGAAGTTTTTCATTCCGTTCATTCGTCTTTTTGGGTTCGTTGTCTTTATTCGTCTTCTTGGGTTCGGTAACCTTTGGATCTTTCTTTGTAAAGAATGACCTCAGCCAATTGCTGAGCCTTCCATTCCAAAGGAAGTCCAACCTTGTCCTGGGAGATGCCCTCCCTCCTGTAGTGCGGTGGGTGTTTCTCACCATTTCTGCTATCAGATGGTAGAATACACCAAGAATTTCTATTGGTAGTAATCAGAGGTCTTCAGATCAGATGTGTTCACCACAACAGTCACTTGTAGACTAAACTCTGCCTCTGCTGGCTTCTATTTATAGCCTCTGCTCCACTGTGACAATTGGTTTTTTTGTACAAAAACTTTATTGACACAGCCTCTGCTGCACTGTGATGACCTCATAGTTACAGTTGCACAGTTCAAACATTTTTTTTCAACAAAACTTTATTGACACAGTGACAGCCAACTGACACATCATGGCCTGGAAGTGATAACTGCCAGCAGAGAAGGAATGAACACATCGCTGTATCTTCAGTATTGGGTGGAGCCGCACGTCTTGAAGATCCGTTTGATAAACACTTTGTCTTTTGGACATTCTACAAATGTGACACTTGTGTGGGGTGTTTATTAGGGTTTTTTTGGGTGAAGCTATTGAGAATCACGATGGAATCGCTGGATACTCGCATGGATTGCAATGTCTTCGGAAGGCGAATATATATATGGGGGGTGGGTTTTTAATTTTCAGTTTTGGGTGGAGTGATTGAGAATCAGTATGGATTTGTTGGATATTCATAGGGAATGCAATGTCTTTGTAAGGTAATCACATATATGGGGAATCACAATAGATTTGCTGGATATTCACGTATATTGCAATGTCTTTGGAAGGTGATCACATTTATGGGTTGTTTTATTGTTTTCAATTTTGGGTGGAGTGATTATCACAATGGATTTGCTGTATATGCACATGGCTTGCAATGTCTTTGGAAGGCAACCACATCTATGAGATGTTTAATGAACCTTTTTAATGGTTTCAGTTTTGGGGGAGCTGCTGAGAATCTTTCCAATTTTGGGTGGAGTGCAGTGATGATGTATTGGGGGGTATATAATGATGGGTGGAGTACACACTGTACAGGGGAGGTTCACAGTCTCCCCCCTCCTCCTCCTCTCGTGGGATGTGCACATGCCCCATCTCCGGATCTCACAGAGGAACGATCGGGGGGGAATAAGCAGAGAGCCAAGCCATTGTCATTGTCTCCTTACCCTGATTGGTGATTGGTTGTCTCCAAGGGACACAGCTCACCACAGATCACCGCGCTGTGTGCCCCAGGAGGCTGTGCACGAGCGACATGACCAGTCCAGTCCCGGCCATCACCGTGCCGTTCCACTTTCATTACAAATACAACAAGGCAGCTCCGTGTTACTATACAGAGGGACCCCAACAATGGAGTGTGACAGTTATAGAGGCTCCTCTCCTGGACTGAAATGGCTTCCTCTGATTTCACACTGCACACTGTGAGCTGCTTACAATGTGCATTACAAGTGTCATCACGTCAGATAGAGCCCGCCTCATTCCTGGCTAGAGGATATCCAGCATGATTTATCGCTTTCCTCCTCAGCCTCCCTGGGCTGTCCTTCCATTTATTGGATGTAAAGTGTTTGTAAACCCCAACATATACCCAGTGAAGTGACTGTCCTCAGGTGGTACACAGAGATGAAACAGATCCTCCTGTATAGGTTGTACCTGTTTATCTTTAGTCTCTTCTCTACATCTGTTCAAAGTTCTTAATTGGTAAAGCTTGTCTGAGCGTTCAGAAAAAATGGGGCATAGAGCTGAAGTTACACTCTGCAGAGCTCAGTGAGGAGAGCTGATTGGAGGGAAGAGACGCCCCCCCTTTCCCCCACATACACAGCTCACAGGAACAGAGCTGAGGTTGTCATTCTGCTGGAGGTCCCTCCCCATCACTATATTTTTCTTGGTGTCAGGAAAACTTGTGAGAAGTGACTGGTGCTGATAGCAGAGGAATGAAGCAGCATGCAGAAATGACCCTTAGTGCTCTGGATTGAGACAAGTACACCCTATAGAGGGAAATGCTTTGTTCCTTTGTCATGTCTGAGGTTTACAACCACTTTAAGTTCTTTCAATCATGGAGGCTCACCATCACGTGGGCATTACCTAGAGTGGTCTGCATGCAAATACATTCTTTCTGGGAACTCCCACTCCTCCACACTGATGTCCACCCATCAAGGCATTTATATATTTGCATAACTCCTCCCAAGATCCAGCCCCCTGTTTTCATCATAATGGAAGAATCTTGCGAGGAGTACGGGGTGTTGTGATGTTTTCAGGAAGCTATGCACAGCACCCTGCCGGCCCCTCCCACCAGCCATGATCTGCCTGAATTGCATGAAGAAGCACAGAGACACAGTGATGACATCACTAGATGTAAAATAAGATGTGTAATGAAAAGACAAAGGTTTCATGTAACATGTTATTAGCGTGTTATTAAGTGAGGAGGGAGGAACTAGGACAGAAAATATACATCTATGAAACTTCAGTTTTAGCCTTTTTAGAAACTTGCTGACACCTTGTTATTGGAACCTGAATTATAACTGTCATTTTATTCCCAGAATTCCCTGCTCACAGCTCTGACTTCCTATAGATAGGTGTGAAGGAGGAAGATGACCCCCAGGAGCTGGGTGAGTGACACTCCAAAACATGTCTAGCACCAATATTGTGTTCAGTACTGTGTCTGATGGACGTCTTGTAACCACTTGCCCTCCATAAGGTTTTACCCCCTTCATGCCCGTGACATTTTGTGCTTTTCAGCACTGCACTACTTCAACTGGTAATTGTGTGGTCATGCAACACTGTACCAAATACAATCTAATACATTTTTCTTTCACACAAATAGAGCTTTCTTTTGCTGGTATTTGATCACCACTGGGTTTATTTTTTATTATGTAAACAAAAAAAGATTGAACATTTTGAAAATAAAATTATATTTTCTACTTTCTGTTCTAAAACATGTGCAATGAAATCAAACTTCTTCATAATTGTTGGCCAAAATGTATCCTGCTAAGTCTTTAGTAAAAACAAATCCCAGTAAGTGTATATTGGTTTGTGTGACAGTTCTGGTGTCTACAAACTATGGGATATATATGTGAAAATGGCTCAATCCTGATGTACTGACGGCCTCTCATTTATTGATCCCTAAATGCCAGGACAGTACAAATATCCCCCAAATGATCCCTTTTTTTGAAAGTGGACAGTCTGAGGTATTTTAGTAAAATGCACAGAAAGTTTAAATTTTTTTTTTGTCACAATTTTGAAATTTTTAATACATTTTTTTTTCACGTTTTTTCTTTTACATACTGTCACTAGAACAGTACAGTGTCATAATATGATTGGTGATTCTGTACTTCTCTGGTGAGGTGATCAGAGATTTTTTTTTTTTACACTTTGATTGCTGTTACAATGATGATCACTGTAACAACAATGTTTTGAACTATCATGATTTGGTTACATTCATAACAGATGTGCTTAGTATTGTGATCACATGTTACATATAAGGTGCTGTGATTGGCTCAGGTACAATGTGATAGCTGTGGGCCATTCGTAGCATTACAATGCTAAGCACAATTATTATTACTGAAACTCATTCATAACAGTTTTGTTGACATTGTGATCATGTGATTGCTATGCGATCACCTGACACCCCAGCGTCTCATAGTGGCTGGTTACAAGCATCCGCAATCCGCTATGTCCCCCGAGGGAGTGGTGCGCCAATGCGCATGTGCTAAGTGATGTACAAGTACATCACTTGGCATGTCTGTGCCGCCCGCCCGCAGTACATGTTAGTCCGGAACAGGTACAACGTGCCCAAAATTTCACCTTAAGCCTGCCAAAGATTTTCCCAGTGTGTCCTGATCACACATGGCCTCTGTAACATAAATAAAAGGTAGATAAAAACAATAAAAGCTTGCCTATCTTCAGACAACTATTCATCCTCCCCCACCCCCTCTAACCCATCCTGCACTCTCTCACCGATGCCATTTCTGGGAGTGGGGGGAGCGCTAATCAAAGTCTGCTGATGCGGCCACCCAGCCTGGATCCCAAGAGGTCCCTTTTGCTGATTTCCTATCTCTGCTTGTTTTGGGTTCTCGGCCTTTTGGCTAAGATCAAGTGTAGTATCTGTTCTTATCAGTGTCCAGTGGGGGTGCTCCCGGCCATTCTAGCTTTGCGGGGATGGCTGTTGTATAGTACCCTCACTAGTATGGTGGGGGTCCGGAAGGCTAGTACCGGAGGGACAGAAACCGGTTAGCGCCATGAGTCATTCTGGGGCCCTGGGAGTAATTCCTCCGAGAAGACTGGAAAGACCCAGTACCTCCTGATTTGGACGGATCTACCTCGGTCTGGCCAGGGGCTGAGGAGGCAGAAAGTCCGCAAACTCGGTGCCCCCTGAGTAGACGCTCTCAGGGGTGCCACTAGTAACACCTGGGTGTGGGACCCCACTGTGTGAACATGGCACATGGTCACTGTTTTTACATTCTTTTTGCACAGCGCCCTAAGGACCAGGCCTTTTGGCTAAGTCCAGGGCAATTTTTGCTACAGGCCTCAGGGCCTGGTCTGTGCACAATTTGGCACGGTACCACTTTTTTATTTTCTATTTATTTAATTTAACACCTCCCACGTTTGTCACTTTTTCTTTGCTTATGTGTGTGTTTTCACTGGATGGTAGGGTGTGGGTCCTCGGGCCTACCCTGAAGTCTAGGGGGAGGATGTGTGGCCTTTTGGTTCCTTTTTCCCCTGATCCCTAGGGGCTTTTTTCTCCGGGAGAGCCCCCTGGCCTAGTACTGGATGTCCGGCTTCGGCTGGACATAAGGAACGGTGGTCCACCAGGCCTTTTGGCCAGGAGGACCAAATGGGAACCTTGTCCCTGTCAGGAGCTTCGTGCCCCGGGGGATCAGGGTAACGGTCCAACCCCTTCGGGGGTAGGACAAAGCACACCCCTAAGTGCACTTTTTCGTGTGGTGTTCGCACTTGCACTTTTTTTGTGATCACTTACGGGTTTTTCGTTCTAGTTTGCACGTTTGCGGACTTAAAAAAAAAAATCTCTGCTTGTTTTGGGAGGACCACGCCACTGACAAACCAATAGGAAGTGACGTCATCACATGAGCAGTGACATGGACACCCGAAGAAGGACTCCACTTCCTGTAATCTGGATTCTCTAGTCTCAAGATTCCGGATGAGAGAATCATGTGACTGCGGCTTTAGATGTGTAAAAAGGTCCAACGGTCAGTCAGAGGGGTATGGTGGAGATAGGTAGAGCCTAGAGATCAGCTTTATTTCTCATTATATTTAAGGGTCATTCCATGTGACATTGAACAGTTATAATAAGTTACTGACAGCCATTTCTTCCCGCAGATTGTATGAACTGTGAAGCGTTAGCAGTCAGTGACCTCCACAATACACCAACCATGAAGAGAGCGCACACATCGCCACCAAAGCTGCTCGCCAAAACGGTAACAAAGACGTGTGTATGTTAATGAGGTGACCAGGCAGATAAAAATGAATGTAAACATTCACATTTGGTTGGGTACTCTAATGAAAGGTTATGATGGTGCATGCCAGAAGAAATTCTCAGCAATGAGAAATTCAGCTTCCATCATTATTGAAGATCTTGAGAATCGTGATATTTATGTGGAACTGCACTGCATCTGAGCACCACAAGCCAAAAATGCTATTTCATTCATTTTTTATAATCAGAGCAAACTCCCCCATCCATCCGTGTCTCCATGCTTTATTTTGCCAAGAATTCACTTTGAAAACCACCGCCTGGCATTTCTGGTCATATCCATCTTGAGTAAGGGAAGATGATTGTGTAGCTTTTACTCCCTGGAATCCATCTGCCCTTAACCGAGTGTTCTTAGCTGAGAAAAACCCCTCCTCCCCTCCTGAAAACTCCTGTGGCATGTATGACATCATTTGCCTAGGCCTGGAAACCAGGAAGTAACTTAAGAAATGTAAACAAAATGTAAATAAGTAAATATAATGTACTTTCCTATCTAGTTACTAATGCTAGCAGCACAAGGTTAAACAATAGTCGGTTGATTGAGAGAGTGAATTCTGAAGCTTTAATCTGCAAAGAGCTGACTTGGTATTTTACTGCAAAATTTGCAAGAAAGCCTTTCCCAGCCATTCCTTTCTACTGAGCCACATGTAGGTTCACTCCACAGCAAAGCCATTCATCTGCCAGGACTGCGCTAAGGTTTTCTGTCGAGGTGACTACCTGAAATCTCACTGCTGGTTACACACAGATTAACCACCTCCCACCCACCATATAGTAATATGACGGATGCAAGGTAGTTCTCTCATTCTGGGAGGACGTCATATGACGTCATCCCATTCTAACCGCGAATGAGCGGCTCCCGGAGCACGCAGCACGGCGAACGGTGATGCGCTGTGTCCCTTGGACACAGCGGATCACCGATCCACGGAAAGAGCCGAAGATGTCGGCTCGGTCATGTGATCAGCTGTGTCCAATCACAGCTGATCACATGTAAACAGGGAACTACCGGTTATCGGCATTTCTCTCCCCACGAGCTGTCACACTGACAGAGGAGAAGAGAGCCGGTAATCGGCCTTCCCCCGGAGGAGACATGTACACAGATCATCAGAGCACTGATGATCAGTGTGCCCTGATGATCTGTGTAGCCCCAGCAGCGCCACCTGTCAGTGTCCATCAGTGCCAGCTCTCAGTGCTCATCCATGCCACCTGCCAGTGCCCATCAGTGCCAGAGCTCGGCAGGGCAGCGGCCAGGTAGAGTAGAACTTTGCAGACACAGAGGACTTGATATGCTCTTATGATTTTACTACGGGCCAGTTCACACTACCTGCGTTTTCAGTGTGATTTTTTTTTCTGCACCCAAAGTGCACAGAAAGTAGGTTATATGGTTATATTATTATATATATCAAGCCTTAAGGAATATTCCGATGTTTAGCAGTCACTTTCAGGCTCTCAATCAGTACGTCTGATGTAATTGCGCAAAAACCGGAAGTGGTGGCGCGGCCATTTTGATTATTGGAAAACACGCTTTACATCCTAGGAAGCTGCTGTAGCTGAGTCATTGGAATATATTACTGATTGTTCAAGTCCCTAATGTAAGATGCTATATTAAATGGTTTTGGTACCTATTATATCATGCTACATGCACTCTTTTCTATTTTTTATGAGGATGATGGTGGATTAAAGGCTTACCCTATATACAGCTATTGAGAGCCTGAAAGTGACTGCTAAACATCTGAATATCCCTTAAGGCTTGATATTACTCCATGAGGGTAATTGTATGCATTCTTGTCCTATGGAAGTGTTCACGGAGTGTTCACCTTTTTATATTTATTGAGTTTACTCTATATTATTTGTTTAATATTATTTTTGTTTGTTTATTTTATTTCAATATATATTATTTTATTTTTGAGTGTACTCAGTTTGTCACTGTTTATTAGTTCATTTTATAGTGTACACAGAGTGACTTGCACGATTCACGTGTTACTCACAGATGATTCTGTTTTTGCACAGATTGAAGTATATACTTCTTAGTTGTGAAGGTATATACATATTGTTTGAAGGTAATACACTATTTTAGTTTTATTTTATCGCGTCCGGAGTGATGGAAATATTGAAGTTGGACACACAGGATTGAGAGATTGTGTTGGACTTGGAAATATATTTTGGGACTATATTTATATTTCATTTTTTTCAAATTTTTTTATTTGAATTTCATTTATTGTTTGATTTATTAATTTTATTTAAGGATAAGAAAAAGGTGGAATATTATTATTTACTTTCAAGGGTGAAAGGGTGACTTTTTCTTGGGATTATGAATTGTGTACTCACTATGTGAGTTTTATTCAGTTTTGTGAGTTACCGAGTGATTATGTAATAGGTTATATTGTTGTCAATGTCATACTTCACATCAGCTTGGGGTTCCAGTGCGTTCCGGCTGCAGAAAAAAATGGTGAACAGGCTTTATTATTCCTGCACACAACTGTAAATGCAGTAAAATGGATCAAAAACGCACTGGAATGCACATGTCCCTGTTTAAATTGAAGAAAAAAGAGTGGAAAAAATGAACCGGAAAGCATAAAATACGCAATGAAACGCGTTAAAAACGCGGATGCAGAAACGCATCCGAGACGCATCTGGACTGCGTTTCTATGGTGGGAAGTGACCCTAAATGTGTTTGCAATTTTATTTCCTTTTATTGCTTGTAATAAATCTACACTTAGATGGCGGCTCCCGATTTTGTTTGACAGTGCAAGAGTTCATATCCAAATACTCATCCAGAGAAGCTGCAGCCATATCCAGTGGACATACTCAATGGTTACTTAGCACAAGACCTTCATACTTTCATACACCCAACTTCACTGCCTTCGCTTTTCTAGCGCCAAATGACAAGTAGCACTAGATTTACTAAAGATTATTGGGATACAAGCTGTACTGGCAATGCTGCCATATTGGGCATGTTGAGCCCAGCCCTGGATCACCTCTTGTAAGATGTTGTATTCTATGTAAGTCCTGGGTCACACCAGTGCGACTTGTCATGCGATTTGACAGTTACAAATTCCATGACAAGTCGCACCCTGTTTTGCACAATGGAACAGTTCAAATCGGTACAACTCTGACTCCATCAGAGTCGCCCCAATTTTGAAGAAAGTTCCTGCACTACTTTTTGTGATTTCAGGAGCGACTTGCATAGAGATCTGTGCATGATGTCGCACTGATGTCTTCCAAGTCACACTGAGTTGTACTGTCATGTGACCTTGAAATCATGCAACTTCAAGTTGGATCCAGTGTGAACCAGAGCTCACAAACAATGCATCTTTGTGAGGGGTCGCAGGCAGATGGGGCCACACTTGGCCTCTATTTCAGCTTCACTGTGGCAGTTGTCACTATCTAGGACTTCTCTTCGGGCCGGGAGTCAGAGTAGAGTAGCTCCTGTCTGAGACTTCTCATATAGGCACTTTAAGGGAGGATTGCAATAAAGCGTTCGTCCATCTAAAACTGATATTCGAGTGTTTGATGGATGCTGGCGAGTCAAACCACATGACAGTCTTGAAGACTGTAATGGTGAGATCCCTGGTCTGTACACCTGCTGTGCCCATTATATTCCCACAATCCCTATGCATAGATTCCATATCTCCACATCCGCTGTTCCTGATTTAAGGGGTTTGCACTATCCCTATGGGAGTTCCCTCTCTTCTGTTCACCTGCTGTGCCCGGTATGAGGGGTTTCCAGCATCCCTTTGCTGAGTTCCCATGTCTATGCACCTGCTGCGCCCATTATGAGGGGTTCCCACCATCCTTGCTGGATTGACATTTATATTATGGAGAATGTAACAGGAAGAGCTGCAGATCTCCAAAGTGGACGGGAACACCCAAACCTCCCAGGTGAACAGGAACAGAGTCAGGAATTACAGAGGGGAATTCTCACTGTTGGAGTTCCTCTCCATAAAAGTCAGTGAATGGGAGCAAGTGACAGTAAGATAACATCCTCTCCTATGGGAAATAAACGCTGTGCATGTGCATTTCCGGAGCCAGACAATTTCAAGTTCAGGTGAGCTCGGGCATGAGCTCCGAATTCAAATCTGTTTTCTCCAAAATGTGACTTTGCAGTGATGGTAGGGTTGGATTCTGCTGAACATGATGTCCTTAAAAGTCCACCCGCTGTTCTTGCTATCCCCACGCTTCCTGCAGTATATTGGCTTTTGCTTCACCAGTGGACATCCTGTTCCTCTTCTGCCTGAGCTCCCTCTTCCAGCAGCTTAATGGAAGACCCCCTTAGATCCTCCTAGATTTGTGTCTCTGCTTGGGTAAGCTACCTTCCCCCCTTTTTACCCATCTTCCCCCCATACACCTCCCACTCTCTTTCCCCTCCTCTCTCTCCTCTTCATCTTCCCTCCCACACTATTTTCTCCTTCCTTTTTCCCCCCACTAAGTATTTTTTTTTATGCAAACTTTCATAGGTGGATGCTTCATCTGTCCCCCGCTGGCTCTAACAGTAAGAACTGAGTGATCAAACATTACTTATCTCTCAGTTCTTCGAGCCACTCTGAGCAGAGAGCAATGACTATTTCCACTTGTTGCTCTGCCCCTCCAGTGCTCTCTGGAGCTCTGCGCTGTGATGGGGGAGGCAGCGGCTGGCTCTGGCTCTCAGCAGCTTTGGCTGTACTTCTTTTTTAAAATAGACTCAGTCAGACAATGTGTTACCTTTTTGTGCAGAGAAAAGCATACATAATTGGAAAACGTAATTTTATTAGGATGATCCTTTATCCAGAGGTTTGTGTGATTGTGTGAGACTTGTGGTACAGTAATTAGAAGTACTTTGTGGGTGCGAGGACTGTGACATAGACGTGCAATGTAAGTGTACATCAACGAAACTGATGTTCTGTTTAATCGTCCCTCTTTAACCACTTGCCCTGTAGAGAATTTACCCCTTTTCCTGACCAGGCCATGTTTTGCATTACCCGGCCTTGCTCGCGTGCCCCCTACCTGAACATGCAAAATCACGCGTGTGTGTGTATGTATGTATGTGTGTGTATATATATATATATATATATATATATATATATATATATATATATATATATACACACACACATATATATGTGATTTTGTGCACCCAGTGCCGTCCTGTAGCAGTATATCTTCTATAGGGCGGATGGGAAGCAGTTAAACAGCTCCCACTGTTAGGACTTGTTTAGACTAGTAGTTTGGGATGGTAAAAATGTGGCTGTTCTACGCTTTTTCTACCCTTAACTGCTACCTGTATTCACCATTGAGGGAGCAGACGGAGTGTACACACTGCGGCAAGGATTATACCCCCCTGTCACTGACCATGACTACCGTTTGTTGGTGCGTGTAGTTGAACTTGTTTTTGTGCTTCATCCCAGAGTTCTCCAAATCTTTCATAGAAATGGTACCAAGATCATGGCTGCAGCTCTTAATCACTTCCCATCAGGACGTCTATGTATGGACTGTACATCAGATGGGAAGTAGTTACAGAGGACCTACCTTCAAAACAAAACCTAGTCCACGTATGAACTACATTGTAGCCGCAAAGTAAAAAAAAAAAGTCTTCCAAATGCTTTCCCAGTCCTATGATGTACCCCATGGCTTGGATTGTGACCAGCTGGGTACTTGTAAATGTCACCTACTGACCCGGCCAAGTCTTTATCTGAGTCTCAGGGAACTCTGCAGGTCCTTTAGACCCTACAAACCAGCCAAGACCTCAATGGACGCAGAGCTTCATCTCCGTCAAGGGACTGTAGGAGCTACAGAACCGTGCTAAAGGTTTAGGCTGTCAAGTGCAGCACTTTATCCTGGCAAGAGTCATCAACCAGCAGAACTGGAACATTGACCTACAGAGCACTGATGTACCCAGTGTGTGTACTGTTTCCAAAGCTACAGACGGTAGTTGGCAGGATTCGAACCTGCGTGGGGAAATCCCAATGGATTTAGAATCCATCGCCTTAACCGCTCGGCCACAACTACTAGGTAATGTGTAAAGTGAGGACGCTTTAGAAAAAATGATGAATCATTTTTATTTATATTAATTTTGAATAAACAATCTACACAATGCACACAGAATCAAAACTAAATGAAATGAATATTTGGTGTGACAGAAAAAGAATCAATAGCCAGTTGTTTTACAGGGTTAGTTCACTGCCCCGAAAATACTGCCAATGCAGGTAAGGGACATGTGTGGATAATAAGAAATATGGCAGAGGGTATCCCATAAGGCCCAAAAGGCTCAGATAGATTGAAGTGGCTCTCAGCATCTTTAGCTGGCCAGCAGGGATACCCCTAAGGGCTAAAGTTTTTTTTTTTGTTTGTTTTTCTTTAACCACTCTCCCTCCTGAGGATTCCCCCCCCCCCTCCTGACCAGGCCATTTTTTGCGTTATGGCACTGCGTTACTTTAACTGACAATTGTGCGGTCATGCAACGCTGCACCCAAATTAAATTTATGTCCTTTTCTTCCCCGAATAGAGCTTTCTTTCAGTGGTATTTGATCATTGTGCGGTTTTTATTTTTTGCGCTATTAAAAATACCGACAATTTTGAGAAATAAAACAATATTTTTGACATTTTGCTATTAAACATGTCCAGTAAAAGAATTTTTAAAAATCACATTTTCGTCTTAACTTTAGGCCAAAATATATTCTGCTTCATGTCTTTGCTTAAAACAATCCCAATACGTGTAAATTAATTGATTTACGTGAAAGTTATAACATTTACAAATGGTGGTATATATGCTGGGATTTTTTTCTTTAATTTTTACTAGTAATGGCGGCGATCAGCGACTTATGGCGGGACTGCGGTGGGCATTCGGACACTGGGGGGGAATTGACTTGGTGTCACTGACATCCCCAGTGACAACAATACAGTGATCAATGCTAAACAAAGCAATGACACTGTACTAATGGCACTGGGCAGGAAGGGGTTAACATGAGGGGCGATCAAAGGGTTAATTAACTGTGTGCTGTTTCATTAAGTGCTCTGTCCCTGTGCTTCGCTGTAAGGACACTGCTTTGGATGGCTGTGCTCTGCACATAAACGGAAGCCGGTCCCGCCGTCTACCGATGTTTTCACAGGACCGAGAGCTGTTTTTGGCGCAGAAACATTGCCCACCCAGCAGCTCATATGCGTTAAAGCCCAGCTTTTTGCCGACGCAAATATTGGTTACTAGGGCGTAAATGGGTTAAATGACCCTTCTCCTTTGTTTACATTCATCTGTCAGCCAGCTGACAGCTAAATGAGCCGGGCGGGGATGTAATGATCCAGCAAACACAAATGCTCCTGCGCTTGGGGATGGACTCGATGCTACAACCACATTAAGAATGTCCTGGAACATGCACACCTTGCTGCCCTCAAATGGACCGGGGGAATCCAAATATACTGAATGGGGAAAGAACAAAAAGAGGGCGCACAGGCCTAGTGCATTACCATAAAAAATGTTTAATAAAAAATAATAAAGTAGGTGTTGTACTCACAAACGACAATATAGTCAAGGCACATCATAAAAGAACAGCTGGATCAACACCGCGCTGAGTAACAGTCCGCAATAGGGAGTTTAGAGTTGGACCTGCACAGGGGAGTGTCCAGGACGGCCCATGTGACCTTTGGTTTAACTAGTAGTGAGCATATAAAAGAGGGAGCAGACATTTGGTCAGTTGGCTCTGAGGAAGAGGCAAGTCCTCGAAACGCGTCAGCCTTTTGGATGTCTAAACTCCCTATTGCGGACTGTTACTCAGCGCGGTGTTGATCCAGCTGTTCTTTTATGATGTGCCTTGACTATATTGTCGTTTGTGAGTACAACACCTACTTTATTATTTTTTATTAAACATTTTTTATGGTAATGCACTAGGCTTGGGGATGTAAGGATGCCAGCAGGTGCCTCTTTAAACACCTACACAAAACTCGTACGTATGTGTATTTTAAATACATTTTTGGTGCATTTTCTGTGTAAATCTCTGGGGCCAAAAAAGAGCAACAACAGCAGCAAAGTAGCACTGGTACCTTTTCCAAAAGTGCAGTGCTGTTGCGCTGAATAGAAATACTTGTCATTTGTCCCAGACTTGCTGGCACAGTCCCTTTTTCAGTCATCCGTCCCACCCCTTCCATCTCCCAGGCTGTGTCCCTCTGAGCAAGGCGGCAGCTACACTTTCAGTATGTGTACAGCCTTGTCAGGCTGTTGTGTTAGCATTTGGGTGGGCAGGTGGGGGCGTTAAAACTGCTACTCAGATGCTTGTTTTTACTACAGCCTGTGTGAAAGAGCTCTTTGGGGTCAATCACAAGTTGTACTTTCATACCAGCTGCACTCCTTTCTCCCTGTACTGACTATGTGCCATTGTAAATGCTGATGAATCAGCAGGGCAGTGTACAAGAGTCAGTAGGGCAGAGGACAGGGGTCAGCAGAGCAGAGAACAAGGGCTATGGGGGCAGAAGACAAGGGTCAGTAAGGCAGGGTACTGGGGTCAGCACGGCAGGGTACAGGGGTCAGCACGGCAGGGTACTGGGAGTTAGCAGGTAAGAGGACGGGTTAGCAGAGAAGAGGATAAGGTCACTTCTGGCAGAGCACTCAACAGAGCTCCTCATTCCATCCCCGCACTGCAGACATCCTGGGCACTTGGCCAGTGGTGTATTTAGGTTTTTTGCTGCCCTAGGCAACACAAAAATCAGACCTTCCCCCAGACATTCCTCCCCCACAGAGATTCTGACAGTGACCAACACCCTTGCCTCCCCCACCCAAGAGAGCCTTCCACTAACACCACTCCACCCCCCCAGCTCATTGTGAATAACGGAACCATCTTCTTGATCCATTTTACTCATGAGCACAGGTTATGTGTCTATAGAGACAATGGCCTTATCCCAGACTATCACTGAGCTGTTGGTCCACTTCTGTTGTAGAGCTGAAGTGATGGCACAGCTCATTGTGAATGACTACACTGTGTGAGTAGCCAAATTAATCTCTTATAGGGTATCCATCAAAGTCCCCAGATAGATAATTAATCCTGATGTAGTCCAGAGGAGGAAGAAAGTTACATAACAAACATATATGAATGGTGATGTCTTCACCTCCCTCCGGTACCCGAGGAGCCAAGGGCACCATCCAGAGGAGGACACATAACCTCCCTCGTACATCAAGAAAGGTCTGGCTCATACACAGGCCAAGTAGGCATATCTTTGTGAAACAGAAGGCATATTGGTGAGCAAGTCCTGAAGTATGGACAGTCCCAAGTTATCAAGGCAGAGCAAAGGTAGGATTGTTGGTAATTATCATAACAGCATCAAGATCAAAGTCCCTGAGAGACCTCTAGGTGTGAAATAGGCCTTTTTCTGACTGATTTCGCCGGTACAAACGGCTGCCTCAGAGGTAGGCTCAAAACTGTTTTTTTTTTAAATGATATGTTTTTAAGATATTTTTTTTAAGGCCCATTTACCGCAGCAAAGGGCATGGCACTCTCCTCCGTGAAGACTGGGTAGACAGCAGCTTGACGGTACGGAGCTGCTGTTTCCCAAGGTGAAGGCCCATATATCACAGCAAAGGGCATGGCGCTCTCCTCCTGGAATGCTGGGTAGACAGCAGCTTGACGGTACAGAGCTGCTGTTTCCCAAGGTGAAGGTTCATTTATCACAGTATTGCGCTCTTAGTTATGTTGTGCACCTCCCATCCGGAACCGATCAGGATATCCACAGAGCTCTCCTTGGCAGTAGATACTCAATACACTGCTTGGCTAAGTGTCCCACTTTCTTGCATATATGACAGACCTTCCATTCATGATATCACACTAGGTATGGTCTTCTTTTCATGACATCACACTAGGTATGGTCTTCTTTTCATGACATCACACTAGGTATGGTCTTCTTTTTTTTGTGCAAAATTTACACAAAACAAATCATAAATGATCCCTCCACACCTCCTCCTCCCCTTTTCATACCCCACCTCTCATCCCCACCCTACCCGCGCCGCCATCTATCGCCCATAATATAACTAGATGCGCAGCTCTAAAGTCTCATTCAATTAATAAATTATGACTAATAATTATATTACATTATATTTATATATAAAAAGTGGTGACTCTCATGGCGTAGTAACAGCAAACTTCTGATTTTCATGAAAGGCTAAAAACATTCACATTCCATAGGGATATCAAAGGCAGTGTACATAGAAAAGTGTCAAAGCATCCAATCCTCCTTCCTTGATTGGCGGCAGCCTACTTCTGGGTTCCGGTCAGCGTGATGGTGTCACTTCCTCTGGCCTTGGATAGTGACACAAATTTCCCCTCTCAGCACAAATCCCCCCTCCCAGCACAAATCCTCTCCCACAAATCCCCCCTCCTAGTATAAATCCCCCTTCTTAGCACAAATCCCCCCAATTCCCCCTCCCAGCACAAATCCCCTTTCCTACGATAAATCCCCCCTAATTCCCCCTCCCAGCACTAATCCCCTGTCCTACGATAAATCCACCCTTAGCAGAAATCCTGCCTTTTGACCCAAATTCCCCTTCCCCCCCATCCCTCATCCTAGCACTAATTCTATCCTCAAAATCTTCCCCCACCATAACTCAAATCACCCCACCCCCTTCCTAGCATAAATCCTCCCCCCCTCAAATGTTATCTGCTGTATGGAGGAGTGCTGTTCTGATGACAGGAGTGGGAAGAGTACAGCACAGCTCCCACCGCCTGGCTCTCTGCCGCTGTTATTTCTCCGGCAGCCCACCCTAGCACCCCCCTAGATCCGGCCATGTCGAAAGGTCTTGTTGGGAAATTTCGTTTTAATCAGCGCTGCCGCCAATCAGGAGTCCCCGCTGTCAGAATACAGTAGCGAAGAAGGGAGGATTCCCGCCTCCACCTCCAATGCGTTTGTCCTTTGTCTAAAAGTAAAGTGCAGCGCTAAAGAAAACAAAAAACAAAATAAATTTTGTTTTTGTTTTTGTTTTCTTTAGCGCTGCACTTTACTTTTATATTTATGTGAGGAATCTTTTGGTTGTCCTATGTGTTTCAGCTGCTCGTCCTTTAAAGCGCTCACTTATTTTCTTTGATTTACACGTTTGTCCTTTGTCGTTCAGCCAGTATGGCCAGCTTAAACTTCATCCATGTCCAGCCTTCCATAAAGGTTGCTGCAAAGCAGAAACAGAAACAGTCCAACATCGATGTCATAATGGAAGATCTTCATCCTTGGATTACCGCTATGATGAGCACGTAATATGTCCAAAATCGATATCTTTTCACATTTGTCGTCCAAATCGATATATATGTCTTCACCAACCACTTTTATATAAATCATTTCCTTTTTCATTTTCTTGATTTTCCCGTGTGTGCTCACTATGACACCTCTCTTAAATAGATCTTTGGCCGTGTATTTAGTCATATCTTCTGTATAATGGATCCTTGGAACCTTTCCAGCAAAGCCTGACTTTTCACCCAGCAAGTCGTCCACACAGTTTTTCCTATACTTCTTGTACAGGTCTATGATGCCCTTCATATCTTCACAGGTGTCTTTGACATCAGCTAACGCCTGCTCGTTGATTTTCACCTCAGCTGCTCTTCTCTCACGAAGTTCGTGTTTCCCTTTGATTTCATTGCGAATTAGGTTGGTGACTTCTTCGTAGCATGTCGCCTCTGTGAAATAACCGGCTTTTTGCAAAATCTGCAGGTTTGCGGTGACGGTTTTTGTTACAGATTCCTGAGAGGCATCATCTTGATTTTCAGTTGAACAGGATTCTTCCTGTTCATTTGCACCTTTAGTGTCGGTGGGAGTTGTGCTTTCTATTACAATCTCCTCTTTCTCCTCCTTCTCCTCCTCCTTCTTTTCTTCCTTCTCCTCCTCCTTCTTTTCTTCCTTATCCTCCTTCTTCTTCTCCTCCTTCTCCTTCTTCTCCTCCTTCTCCTCCTTCTCCTTCTTCTTCTCCTTCTCCTCCTCCTCCTCCTTCTCTTTCTTCTCCTCCTCCTTCTCTTCCTTCTCCTTCTCCTCCTTCTCCTCCTCCTCCTTCTCCTCCTTCTCTTCCTTCTCCTCCTCCTCCTCCTCCTCCTCCTCCTTCTCCTTCTCCTTCTCCTCCTTCTCCTTCTCCTTCTCCTCTTCCTCCTTCTTTTCCTGTTCGAGCGTCAGAATCTCTTGGAGTTTTTGTTCAGGTGTCTTAGCCATAAGTTGTAGGACCAAATTCATGGTGGAAACCTTGGCTTTCTCTGTTTCACCATCCAAATTCTCCAGTGGAGGTAATTTGCTGTATAAAGATAGCGGGATGTTAGTTATTTTCCTTATCTTGTTATAGGCAGCTCCATGAGTGGCCTCAAGCTCGTTAAGTGGAGGGACCGGTCCAATACCCTTATACATTTGGTACACAATGTCCGCGGTTGGCGAATGTCCGCAGTCGCAAAATACAGCCTTCTCATACATAGAAAGCAGAGTATGTGTATAGATGATGTCCCCTGCATGTATGATTATCTGGGGAGTCTGTATTGCGTCAGCGTACTTGGTAAAGCCAAATTTTTTCTCTGGTTCTATAGTGTTCAGAACTTGCTTAAAGAAACTCCCGAGCTTTTGGGAGGTTTTCTTGATATAGTTGTCCAATCCAGGCGCTTGATCTGTGTTGGCAGAGAAGGGATGCATGGTCATGCAGAAGATTGAAGATATGAACAATAAGTTGTTCCTCTGGTTTGAAAATTCACCTACATACATGTCAAATTTATCCGGTTCCACTATGGCTGTGTGGAGGTACTGAGAAAGGAAATAGCCAACAGACTCCGACAGTAAATCTTCACCTACCATTGGAAACTTGCTTAGCAAAGATTGTTGGAGGACTTTGGTTAGGTATCTCAGCCCATAAGGAATCTTGTTCACAGATGAGAATATGTCCTGTAGGAATGTGTCCGTCAGGGCATATACATCAATTTTATGGCTGAATAGTTTTCGCTTTTTTTTCTCTAGCTTGGTACGCTTCTTGTGTTTAGAGTCTGGATAGGTCAGTCTATCATCGATTCTCAAGGTGTCCATTATTCCCCGAGTCAGCGCGTTCACTACGGGATTGTACTTTGCTTTCTGGGTGTAAAAATATTTGATGACCTTTAGAATCTGTGATTTTCCCTGAAATATGTCCTGAACGCTAGCAATTTTGGTTTCCACTTCTTTACGAAGAGCAAATTCCATCAATTTCACGAAATAGTACTCTTCTCGTGGAGTTTTGCCGTAGTTGTAGAGCTGGAGGAGCAGTCTGCTTGTAAATGTGATAATATCACTATAGGATGGCAGCTGGTCCATGAGTCTGGTCAGGTAAGCTGGATCCGTCTGCAGATAGTAGAAGAGGTGTTCATAGGACTCCAGCCTCTCACTTCTCTTCCTGTCCTCGCGAGCCTCCTGTCTATGCTTGGCTATGGCCTCTTTAACTTGCTCCTTATTGCTAGGCTTTAGTTTTTTGAATCTGGAGACGAGATCCTGTTGAGTGATATTTTCTTTCACTAAAGCTGCGATTTCTCTGTCCAAGTTGTCCATCTCACACCTCTGTTCATTGAGGGTTTTAGAATGAGACGTTAATTCCACGTTCAATGTGTTCATCCGCAGCTGCAGATTGAAGTTTGGGTCATGGGGGCTCAAGCATTTAGAAAACTGGATGACCGAGCTCGGCGATGGGTTTTCACTATGCATGAAATCGTGGAATCGCTGTTGTTCCAAGCTTCTTCTGGCCCATGACTGAAGTTTTATAACGATTTCACGATGCCGCTCCTCTAACCTTTCTCTCTCAAGTCTTTCATCTTCAGTCTCCTTCACCACTTCGTCTTTCTTCTGTTCCTCCGTCTCTTTGAGTTTAATGTCTTCATTCGTCGTCTTTGGCTGATCTTCCTCTGCAAATAATGACCTCAGCCATTTGCAGGGACTGTTGCAAAGGAAGTCCAACCTTGTCCTGGGAGATGCCCTCCCTCCTGTAGTGCGGTGGGTGTTTCTCACCATTTCTGCTATCAGATGGTAGAATACACCAAGAATTTCTATTGGTAGTAATCAGATGTCTTCAGATCAGATGTGTTCACCACAACAGTCACTTGTAGACTGAACTCTGCCTCTGCTGGCTTCTATTTTTAGCCTCTGCTCCACTGTGACAGTTTCTTTTTTGTACAAAAACTTTATTGACACAGCCTCTGCTGCGCTGTGATGACCTCATAGTAACAGTTGCACAGTTCAAACATTTTTTTTTCAACAAAACTTTATTGACACAGTGACGGCCAACTGACGCACATCATAGCCTGGAAGTGATAACTGCCAGCAGAGGAGGAATGAACACATCGCTGTATCTTCAGTATTGGGTGGAGCCGCACGTCTTGAAGATCCATTTGGGAAACACTTTGTCTTTTGGACATTATACAAATGTTACACTTGTGTGGGGTGTTTATTAGGGTGTTTTTTTTCTGGGTGGAGTAATTGAGAATCACAATGGATTTGCTGGATGCTCGCATGGAGTGCAATGTCTTTGGAAGGCGACCACATATATGGGGTGTTTATAATTTTCAGTTTTGGGTGGAGTGATTGAGAATCAGGATGGATTTGTTGGATATTCGCTTATATTGCAATGTCTTTGGAAGGTGATCACATTTATGGGTTGTTTTATTGTTTTCAATTTTGGGTGGAGCGATTGAGAACCAAGATGAGTTTGTTGAATTTTCACAGGGAATGCAATGTCTTTTGAATGTGACCAAATAAATGCAGTGTTTAATTCCCTTCAGTTTTACATGGAGCGATTATCAAGATAGATGTAATATTATTATTATCCAGGATTTCTATAGCGCCAACGGTTTGCTCCGCCCTGTACATTATAGTGGGGACAATACAGTAACAAGATTTATTGGATTTTCACAGGGATTGCAATGTCTTTGAATGCAACCAAATATGTGGCGTGTTTTAATAGTTTCAGTGTTGGGCGGAGCCATTGAGAATCACAATCTATTAGATGGATTGCAGTGTCTTTGGCGGGAGCACGTAAATGGGGTGTTTACGTTTTTGTAGTTTCATTTTAATGTGGAGCGATTGAGAATCAAGCAGGGTTGATTGGATTTTCACATGGATCACATTGTGTTTTGAAGCTGATCACATGGTGTGTTTGTTTTTATTAGTTTTGGGTGGAGCGATTGAATATCAAGATGGATTTGTTGGATATGCACATGGCTTGCAATGTCTTTGGAAGGCGACCACATCTATGAGATGTTTAATGAACATTTTTAATAGTTTTGGGGGAGCTGTTGAGAATCCTTCCAATTATGGGTGGAGTGCAGTGATGATACATTGGGTGATATATAATGATGGGTGGAGTACACACTGTACAGGGGAGGTTCACAGTCCCCCCCCCCCCCCCCCCTCCTCCTGTGGGATGTGCACATGCCCCATCTCCGGATCTCACGGGGGAACGATCGGGGGGGAATAAGCAGAGCGCCAAGCCATTGTCATTGGCTCCTTACCCTGATTGGTGATTAGTTGTCTCCAAGGGACACAGCTCACCACAGATCACCGCGCTGCGTTCCCCAGGGGGCTGTGCACGAGCGACATGACCAGGAGGTCCTCCCGGCCATCACCGTGCCGTTCCACTTTCATTACAAATACAACAAGGCAGCTCCGTGTTACTATACAGAGGGACCCCAACAATGGAGTGTGACAGTTATAGAGGCTCCTCTCCTGGACTGAAATGGCTTCCTCTGATTTCACACTGCACACTGTGAGCTGCTTACAATGTGCATTACAAGTGTCATCACGTCAGATAGAGCCCGCCTCATTCCTGGCTAGAGGATATCCAGCATGATTTATCGCTTTCCTCCTCAGCCTCACTGGGCTGTCCCTTCCATTTATTGGATGTAAAGTGTTTGTAAACCCCAACATATACCCAGTGAAGTGACTGTCCTCAGGTGGTACACAGAGATGAAACAGATCCTCCTGTATAGGTTGTACCTGTTTATCTGTAGTCTTCTCTTCTCTACATCTGTTCAAAGTTCTTAATTGATAAATGTTGTCTGAGCGTTCAGAAAAAATGGGGCGTAGAGCTGAAGTTACACTCTGCAGAGCTCAGTGAGGAGAGCTGATTAGAGGGAAGAGACGCCCCCCCTTTCCCCCACATACACAGCTCACAGGAACAGAGCTGAGGTTGTCATTCTGCTGGAGGTCCCTCCCCATCACCATATTTTTCTTGGTGTCAGGAAAACTTGTGAGAAGTGACTGGTGCTGATAGCAGAGGAATGAAGCAGCATGCAGAAATGACCCTTACTACTCTGGATTGAGACAAGTACACCCTATAGAGGGAAATGCTTTGTTCCTTTGTCATGTCTGAGGTTTACAACCACTTTAAGTTCTTTCAATCATGGAGGCTCACCATCACGTGGGCATTACCTAGAGTGGTCTGCATGCAAATACATTCTTTCTGGGAACTCCCACTCCTCCACACTGATGTCCACCCATCAAGGCATTTATATATTTGCATAACTCCTCCCAAGATCCAGCCCCCTGTTTTCATCATAATGGAAGGCTCTTGAGAGGAGTACGGGGTGCTGTGATGTTTTCAGGAGACTACAGTCAGGTCCATAAATATTGGGACATCGACACAATTCTAACATTTTTGGTTCTATACTTCCAACACCGTTCACCTGATTTGGATGTAAATACCTCAAATTAAAGCTGACAGCCTGCAGTTAAAGCAGATCTTGTTCGTTTCATTTCAAATCCATTGTGGTGGTGTATAGAGCCAAAAATGTTAGAATTGTGTCGATGTCCCAATATTTATGGACCTGACTGTATGCACAGCACCCTTCCGGCCCCTCCCACCAGCCATGATCTGCCTGAATTGCATGAAGAAGCACAGAGACGCAGTGATGACATCACTAGATGTAAAATAAGATGTGTAATGAAAAGACAAAGGTTTCATGTAACATGTTATTAGCGTGTTATTAAGTGAGGAGGGAGGAACTAGGACAGAAAAATATACATCTATGAAACTTCAGTTTTAGCCTTTTTAGAAACTTGCTAACACCTTGTTATTGGAACCTGATTATAACTGTCATTTTATTCCCAGAATTCCCTGCTCACAGCTCTGACTTCTTACTGATTGGTGTGAAGGAGGAAGATGACCCCCCAGGAGCTGGGTGAGTGACACTCCAAAACATGTCTAGCACCAATATTGTGTTCAGTACTGTGTCTGATGGACGTCTTGTAACCACTTGTCCTCCATAAGGTTTTACCCCCTTTATGACCAGGACATTTTTTTCTATTCAGCACTGCACTACTTTAACTGGTAATTGCGCGGTCATCCAACACTGTACCTAATAAAATTTATAAAACATTTTTTTTCACACAAATAGAGCTTTCTTTCTGTGGTATTTGATCACCACTGGGTTTCTTTTTTATTATATAAACAAAAAAGGATTGAACATTTTGAAAATAAAATGATATTTTCTACTTTCTGTTCTAAAATATGTCCAATAAAATCAAATTTCTTCATAAATTTAGGCCAAAATGTATTCTGCTGCATGTCTTTGGTAAAAACAAATCCCAGTAAGTGTATATTGGTTTGTGTGACAGTACTGATGTCTGCAAACTATGGGATATGCAGCGATGGAAATAAGTTTTTTTTTCCTGCTGGTTTTGAATGTTTGCCCACTCACAAAGAAATGATCTGTCTAAAAATCGAATGTTCGGTGTATTGTAACACTGAAAGAGAGAATAGCAAGAAAAAATTCAGCAGAAATGCATGTCTAACAAATGATGACTGATCTTCATGTTCATGAGGGAAATAAGTATTTGATCCCCTTCACAAAACATGACTTAGTACTTGGTGGCAAATCCCTTGTTGGCAATCACAGAGGTCAGACGTTTCCTGGAGTTGGCCCCCAGGTTTGCACACATCTCAGGAGGGATTTTGGCCCACTCCTCTTGGCAGATCCTCTCCAAGTCATTAAGGTTTGGTGACTGACATTTTGGCAACTCAAACTTTCATCTCCCTCCACAGATTTTCTTTTTTTTTTTTTTTTTTAAATGTTTTTATTAGAAGAAAACAGACGTAACAATGCAAATACAGTTATGGATGCAAATCTGAACAAAACATAGCATGTCGCCTCCCGTTGCGCAGACGGGTCAAAGAATAAAAGGCAATACAAAATATAACAGTGTAAGACGTTATGACAACATAGTATTACAATCCAGTAAATGTACAGAGTATAGGAGAGAAGCAGGGAGATATGTTGTCTTCTGACCTATGAGCAGGATTGTATATCAAGGGAGTGTGGAGTAGTAAGAACAGCACATGATACAGCTTTAGTTCTGTTCCGTGTGTCCATGAATTGGATATGTGAGTTATATGGAGCATAGCACACCTGTTTGAAGGTCAATGCTCTGTATCGTTTATGATATAAAAATGATGATAGGAGTTGAAAACAGATGTGAGCTAGAGATCAGATAGAGAAAGGGTGGGTTAGAAAAGGGTATGTAGTATAGCGTAGTAGTAAAGGTAAGTATATAGAATAGATTGGAAGGGAAAAGAGAGAGAGAGAGAGAGAAAAAATAAATAAATAAAAAGGGGGGTGGGGGGGAGGATTTAGGATAAGGTAAAACAGTGAAGCGGAGTGTATGCTTGCGGATAAATGGCTTACTTCATGTTAAATGAGCCACAATAGAAATATAGACCTGTAGCTTAAGACGTGGTGTGTATCAAAACAGTCAACAGGGTCAAATGTGGATTAAAAATCCAAGAGACTAAGCAGATTTTCAATCAGATGAAGGTCTGGAGACTGGCTAGGCCACTCCAGTACTTCAATGTGCTTCTTCTTGAGCCACTCCTTTGGTGCCTTGACCTTGTGTTTTGGGTCATTGTCATGCTGGAACACCCATCCACGACCCATTTTCAATGCCCTTACTGAGGGAAGAAGGTTCTCACCCAAGATTTGACGGTACATTGCCCTGTCCCTTTGAAGCGGTGCCGTTGCTCTGTCCCTTTAGCAGAAAAACACCCCCAAAGCAGAATGTCTCCACCATGTTTGACAGTTGGGATGGTGTTCTTGGGGTCATAGGCAGCATTCCTCCTCCTCCAAACACGGTGAGTTGAGTTGATGCCAAGGAGCTCGATTTTGGTCTCATCTGACCACAACACTTTCAACCAGTCCTCCTCTGCATCATTCAGATGTTCAGTGGCATACTTCAGACGGGCCTGGACATGTGCTTTCTTGAGCAGAGGGACCTTGTGGGCACTGCAGGATTTCAGTCCTTGCCGGCGTAGTGTGTTACCAATTATTTTCTTGGTGACTGTGGTCCCAGCTGCCTGGAGATCATTGACAAGATCCTCACATGTAGTTCTGGGATGATTCCTGATCATTGACACTCCACGAGGTGAGATCTTGCATGGTGCACCAGACCTAGGGAGACTGACAGTTGTTTTGTGTTTCTTCCATTTGTGAATGATTGCACCAACTGTTGTCACTTTTTCACCAAGCTGCTTGCTGATAGTTTGGTAGCCCAGTCCAGCCTTGTGTAGGTCTACAATCTTGTCCCTGACATCCTTGGACAGCTCTTTGGTCTTTGCCATGGTGGAGAGTTTGGGATCTGATTGATTGCTTCTGTGGACAGGTGTCTTTTATACAGGTAACAAAATGAGATTAGCAGCACTCCCTTTAAGAGACTGCTTCTAATCTCAGCTTGTTACCTGTATGAAAGACACCTGGTAGCCAGAAATCCTGCTGAATGATAGGGGAACAAATACTTATTTCCCTCATGAACATGCAAATCAGTGCATCATTTGTTAGAAATGCATTTCTTTTGAATTTTTTGTTTCTATTCTGTCTCTCAGTGTTACAATACACCGAACATTCGATTTTTAGACCGATCATTTCTTTGTGAGTGGGCAAACATTCAAAATCAGCAGGGGATCAAATACTTATTTTCTTCACTGTATATCTGAAAATGGCTCAATCCTGATGTACTGATGGCCTCTCATTTATTGAAGCCCCTAAATGCCAAGACAGTACAAATATCCCCAAAAGACCCCTTTTTTGAAAGTGGACAGTCTGAGATATTTCATAAAATGCTTGGAAAGGTTTATTTTTTTTGTCACAGTTTTGATTAAAAAAATACAAAAATTGAAAACCTTTTTTTCCCAAAATGTTTTTTTTTTTTTTTTTTTTTACATACTGTCACTAGAGCAGTACAGTGTCATAGTATGACTGGTGTGGCGGTGATCAGGGATACTGAATGCTGACAATATGTTAATATGAACACAAAATAATGTTTTGTTCAATTTTTAAAACGTTATTTAACCATCTCAATACCGGGCACTTTTACCCCCTTCCTGCCCAGACCAATTTTCAGCTTTCAGCACTCTTACACTTTGTATGACAATTACTCAGTCATGCAACACTGGACTCAAATGACATTTTTGTTCTTTTCTTTTCACAAATAGAGCTTTCTTTTGTTTGTATTTAATCAGCAGTGGTTTTTTTTGTTTTTTTGCGCTGTAAATTAAAAAAAACCAAAAACCGTTCCCTTTATAAATTTTGCAAATAAGTAATTTTTCTTCATATATTTGGGCCAAAATGTATACTGCTACATTGCTTTGGTAAAAATAATCCCCATCGGTGTGTATTATTTGGTCTGTGTGGAAGTTATAGAGTCTACAAGCTATGGTACCGATCATTGATAATTGAACACACCTGATCACACCTGATGTACTGATGGCCTATCTCATTTCTTGTGACACTAATGCAGGCCATAGACGGTTTGTTTATCAGCCGATTTTTCGTCCAAAAATATAACATTGTTCGTTGTGTAATCCGATGTTGCCACCAATGATTTAAAAAATCGGCTGTTTTTCACGAATTTTCCAGCATGAACGATAAACGAAATGAGGAGGAACCGCAAAATTTGTCCGATGACATTGCTCCACCAACAGTGCGAACCGTCTATGGTCTGCATAACAAGCCAGGACAGTACAAATACCCCCCAAATGACCCCTTTTTGGAAAGTAGACATTCCAAGGTATTTAGTAAGATGCATGGTGAGTTTTTTGAACCTGTGATTTTTTTCCCACAATTCTTTGGAAAATGAAGAAAGTAAATAAAATGTGTTTTTTTTCCACACAACTGTTATATGAGCAGGTTATTCCTCTCACATGGCATATGCATACTCGCAGCTTCACCACAAAACACATTCTGCTGCTCCTCCTGAGTATGGGGATACCACACTTGTAAGACTTTTCCAGCCACTGCACTACTGGTGGGTGCCTGCTGCTCCTCAGATCTCTTGAACCTCTTTGTTTGGACTCTCTCCTCACAATCTGTTGCTGACCCACTGCTTTCAATGGGCTCATACTCAAAATCTGAGTCTGACAAAGAGAGTTCTCGCTACTCTCATCTCATCCGCCGACAGATATTGAGCACTGGTCAACTGTGACAGATGTGGCTTTGACCCTGGTAGGTTGTGAAAGATGTTGATCACTGGTACAGAAGTTGATGAGTACTGGTACACTGTGACAGATGTGGATCACTGGTGCAGATGTGGATTTTACACTGGTACACGTGAGAGATGTGGATGACCACTAGTACACCATGATGGATGTGGATCACTGATATTGTGTGACAGATGTGGATCACAGGCACTATAACAGATGAGAATTACAGATGTGGATCACAGCTATGGTGACAGATGTGGGTTAAGGGTATGTTGACAGATATGGATCACTGGCACTGTGACTGATTTGGATCACTGGCATTGTGACAGATGTCAATCACTGGCACTGTGACAGATGTGGATCACTGGTACTGTGACAGATGTGGATCACTGGTACAGTGACCGATGTGGATAATTGGTACGGTGACCGATGTGGATAATTGGTACGGTGACCGATGTGGACCACAGGTACGGTGACCAATGTGGCTCACTGGTTCTTCAGGGACGTATATACTGCGAGGCAAATAAGGCGTTTGCCTAGGGCGGTTATTTTTAGGGGTGCAGCACTGCTCCCTGGAAGCAGGGACCTTTTGAGCAGCGGTGGACAGAGCCATGCAGGGCTGCCATCAGAGGGGTACCACCGGTGCTCTTGCAGTGTCCCGGACAGCAGGAGGATCGATGTGGGGCGTGGAGGAGGGTAGTTGCAGAACGATGCTTGTGTATCTCTCCCTCCAGCAGCTTAGGAGCCAGGACCAGGGGACCACCTGGAGCAGGGAGAGGAGAAGTGGCGGAGATGAAAGAGCTGGGAGGAGCTGAGCTGTGTTGTGTTCTGTGGGCTCTCCCTCCTGTCGTGTTTTCCATCCAGCACATTATACACTGACAGATCGTGTGGGACTGCACACACCTCCTCCCCTTCCCCCTTCCTGCTGGGAGATCAGCAGCCCTAGGAGGAGGTGTGTGTGTGTTCAGTCCCATAGGATCTGAGACAGAGAGGGGGGGGGGGGGGAGAGAGGGAAGAGATAGAGGGAATAGAGGGAGAAAGAGAAGAGAGAGAGGAGAGGGAAGAGAGAGAAGAGGGAGGGAGAGAATCATATATACATACACACACTTATTGACTTTCTCTCTTATTGGGGGTGGGGTGCAACATTTTTGTGTTGCCTAGGGCAGCACAAAATCTAAATACACCACTGGGGTACTGTGACAGATGTGGACCACGGGCACGGTGACAGATGTGGACCACGGGCACGGTGACAGATGTGGACCACGGGCACGGTGACAGATGTGGACCACGGGCACGGTGACAGATGTGGACCACGGGCACGGTGACAGATGTTGACCACGGGCACGGTGACAGATGTTGACCACGGGCACGGTGACAGATGTTGACCACGGACACGGTGACAGATGTGGATCATTGGCACTGGGATAGATGTGGATCACAGATGTGGACCACTGGCACAGTGACAGATGTGGCCCACGGTTATGGTGACAGATGTGGATCACGGGCACTGGGACAGATGTGGATCACAGATATGAATCACGGGTATGTTGACAGATGTGGACCACTGGCACGGTGACAAATGTTGCCCACGGTTATGGTGACAGATGTGGATCACTTGCACTGGGACAAATGTGGATCACAGATATGGATCACGGGCACAGTGACAGATGAGGGCCAAGGGTACGGTGACAGATATGGATCACTAGCACTGGGACAGATGTGGATCACAGATGGTACTGTGACAAGGTGATGTGCTTGTTTGTACTCGCTGATCGGCTCTGCTTCTCCTCACTCACTGGCTCTGTGTGAGAAGAGGCAGAGCCGTTGAACTGACATCACATGACGGCTGTGATTGGATATGGCCGTCATGTGATCAGAAGGGCCAATCAGAGGCCCTGAACATACACTCAGAACAACAAAGCTCCCACCTGGCCGTTTATGTGCAGTTGCTGGGTGGAAAGTGGTTAAATATATTTTTTTAATTTACTATTTTTTTTTTTTTAAACTCTGTCTTCAGAGTAGTTCAGTGTCATCTTAGTGATACTATACTTCTCTGGCCAGGTGATCAGAGATGGTTTTTTTTTTTTTTTTTTTAATCAATTTGATTGCTTCTCGTAGTGGCCGGTTACCAGGATGTGCAATCCACTGTGTCCGCCAAGGGAGCGGCGCGCCAATGCGCATATGCTAAGTGACGTACAAGTACACTCTCTCACAGATGCCATTTCTGGGTGTGGGGGGGGGGGGGGATGCTAATCAAACTCTGCAGATGCGGCCACCCAGGCTGGACCTTAAGAGGCCCCTTGTACTGATTTCCTACCTCTTCTGGATCTTGGGAAAACCGCACCACTGGCAAACCAATAAGTGTCCACATCACACGAGCAGTGACATGGACACCCAAAGAAGGACCCCACTTCCTGTAATCTGGATTCTCTAGTCTCAAGAAAAGATTCAGGGCGAGAGAATCATGTGACTGCGGCTTTAGATGAGTAAAAAGGGCCAGCGGTCAGTCAGAGGGGTATGGTGGAGATAGGTAGAGCCTAGAGATCAGCTTTATTTCTCATTATATTTAAGGATCATTCCATGTGACATTGAACAGTTATAATAAGTTACTGACAGCCATTTCTTCCTGCAGATTGTATGAACTGTGAAGCGTTGGCAGTCAGTGACCTCCACAATACTCCAACCATGAAGAGAGAGAACACATCGCCACCAAAGCTGCTCGCCAAAACGGTAACAAAGTAACTCCCCCATCCATCCGTGTCTCCATGCTTTATTTTGCAGAGAAATCACTTTGAAAAACACCTCCTGGCATTTCTGGTCATATCCATCCTGAGTAAGGGAAGATGATTGTATAGCATTTACTTCTTGGAATCCATCTGTACTTAACTCCCTTAACCGTGTGCTTAGCTGAGAAAAGCCCTCCTCCCCTCCTAAAAACTCCTGCAGGATGTGTGACATTGTAAATGTCATCTACTGACCGGGCCAAGCCTTTATCTGAGTCTCAGGGAACTCTACAGGTCATTTAGACCCCACACCCCGCCAAGACCTCCATGGACACAGAGCTTCATCTCAGTCAAGGGACTGTAGGAGCTACAGAACTGTGCTAAAGTTTTAGGCTGTCAAGTGCACCACTTTTTCCTGTCTAGAGTCATCAACCAGCAGAACTGGAACATTGACCTACAGAGCACTGATGTACCCAGTGTGTGTACTGTTTCCAAAGCTACAGATGGTAGTTGGCAGGATTCGAACCTGCGTGGGGAAATCCCAATGGATTTAGAATCCATCGCCTTAACCGCTCGGCCACAACTACTATGTTTTTAATTTTGAATAAACAATCTACACAATGCACACAGAATCAAAACTAAAGGGGTTAAATGTCCCTTCTCCTTTGTTTACATTCATCTGTCAGCCAGCTGACAGCTAAATGAGCCGGGCAGGGATGAGTCAAGGGTTGTAAGTGCCTCTGTAACAACCTACACAAAACTGTGACGTATGTGCATTTTAAATGTAGTTTTGGTGCATTTTCTGTGTAAGTCTCGGGACTTGTCAGGACAAGGTCATCTACCTCTCATGGCAGACATAATCTATTCCCCCCCATGTGTGAGCATCATGTCTCAGCATAACACCCTCTCCCTTACAAATTAAGCAGTGGTCAGCAAGCTCACCGCCTAAGCAAAAATATCCTCTGCAAGCAAAAATTCTCCCCAAACAAAAATGCAAAAATGTATCCTCCTCCCACTCCAAATTCCCCTCTTAAAACAGATCTTTGCCCCTCAATCTCACCTCCTAGCTTTAATCACCCCAATTCCTCCCTTCTAGCAAAAATAATTTAGCCCTCCTTGCACATATCCTTTTTTTCCCTTCAAATTTTCCATGCTAGCACAATTCCTCACTTCTAAATCCTCCCGCTCAGCACAAATCCTCACCCCCAAATCTTCCATCAGCAAAAATCCGTCTATGTCCTTGTAACAAAGACCCAAGGGGTGTTTTTACTTCTTTTTTTCGTGGATTAATAGAGGTACTTTGTATCCCATATTCACATATTGTTAAATAGATATTCCAGATTCCAATATGCCCCCCACCCATAGGCCCCTTGTAACCACCGGGTCAGTGTTATGAAGAAGAGGCCCTACAAGGGTCAACAATTATGTGACCATTGTGATTGGTTGGATTGGCAATGATCACATAAACGGAAGCCGGTCCCGCCGGCAACCGATGTTTTCACAGGACCGAGAGCTGTTTTTGGCGCAGAAACATTGCCCACCCAGCAGCTCATATGCGTTAAAGCCCAGCTTTTTGCCGACGCAACTATTGGTTACTAGAGGGCAAAGGGGTTAAATGACCCTTCTCCTTTGTTTACATTCATCTGTCAGCCAGCTGACAGCTAAATGAGCCGGGCGGGGATGTAAGGATGCCAGCAGGTGCCTCTTTAAACACCTACACAAAACTCGTACGTATGTGTATTTTAAATACATTTTTGGTGCATTTTCTGTGTAAATCTGTGGGGCCAAAAAAGAGCAACAACAGCAGCAAAGTAGCACTGGTACCTTTTCCAAAAGTGCAGTGCTGTTGCGCTGAATAGAAAGACTTGTCATTTGTCCCAGACTTGCTGGCACAGTCCCTTTTTCAGTCATCCGTCCCACCCCTTCCATCTCTCAGGCTGTGTCCCTCTGAGCAAGGCGGCAGCTACACTTTCAGTATGTGTACAGCCTTGTCAGGCTGTTGTGTTAGCATTTGGGTGGGCAGGTGGGGGCGTTAAAACTGCTACTCAGATGCTTGTTTTTACTACTGCCTGTGTGAAAGAGCTCTTTGGGGTCAATCACAGGTTGTACTTTCATACCAGCTGCACTCCTTTCTCCCTGTACTGACTTTGTGCCATTGTAAACTCTGATGAATCAGCAGGGCAGTGTACAAGAGTCAGTAAGGCAGAGGACAGGGGTCAGCAGAGCAGGGAACAAGGGCTATGGGGGCAGAAGACAAGGGTCAGCACGGCAGGGTACAGGGGTCAGCACCGCAGGGTACAGGGAGTTAGCAGGTAAGAGGACGGGTTAGCAGAGAAGAGGATAAGGTCACTTCTGGCAGAGCACTCAACAGAGCTCCTCATTCCATCCCCGCACTGCAGACAATCTGGGCACTTGGCCAGTGGTGTATTTAGGTTTTTTGCTGCCCTAGGTAACACAAAAATCAGACCTTCCCCCAGACATTCCTCCCCCGCAGAGATTCTGACAGTGACCAACACCCTTGACCCCCCACCCACCCACCCAAGAGAGCCTTCCACTAACACCACTCCACCCCCCCCCAGCTCATTGTGAATAACGGAACCATCTTCTTGATCCATTTTACTCATGAGCATAGGTTATGTCTCTATAGAGACAATGGCCTTATCCCAGACTATCACTGAGCTGTTGGTCCACTTCTGTTGTAGAGGTGACGTGATGGCACAGCTCATTGTGAATGACTACACTGTGTGAGTAGCCAAATTAATCTCTTATAGGGTATCCATCAAAGTCCCCAGATAGATAATTAATCCTGATGTAGTCCAGAGGAGGAAGAAAGTTACATAACAAACATATATGAATGGTGATGTCTTCACCTCCCTCCGGTACCCGAAGAGCCAAGGGCACCATCCAGAGGAGGACACATAATCTCCCTCGTACATCAAGAAAGGTCTGGCTCATACACAGGCCAAGTAGGCATATCTTTGTGAAACAGAAGGCATATTGGTGAGCAAGTCCTGAAGTATGGACAGTTCCAAGTTATCAAGGCAGAGCAAAGGTAGGATTGTTGGTAATTATCGTAACAGCATCAAGATCAAAGTCCCTGAGAGACCTCTAGGTGTGAAATAGGCCTTTTTTTGACTGATTTCACCGGTACAACCGGCTGCCTCAGAGGTAGGCTCAAAACTGTTTGTTTTTTTTAAATGATATGTTTTTAAGATATTTTTTTAAGGCCCATTTACCGCAGCAAAGGGCATGACGCTCTCCTCCGTGAAGACTGGGTAGACTGCAGCCTGACGGTACGGAGATGTTGTTTCCCAAGGTGAAGGTTCATTTATCACAGTATTGCGCTCTGACATTCTGCTCTGATCTGGCCATGAATAAAACACTTTCTGCAATACTTGGGCTGTCCAGGGTAAAACAGAAAGCCCCATCTGTATCCGAGCTGTGAAGGAGTACTGCAACTAGCAAAGATGGATGCTAGGTGGCAGGGACTGCCTATGTCCCTGTAACAAAGACCCAAGGGATGTTTTTACTTGGGCACATTCCGCCGGCTACCGATTGCTTGTTTTGGACCAAGAGCTGTTTTTGGCGCATAAACATTGCCCCCCAGCAACTCTTATGCTGCAAAGTCCCGCTTTTTGCTGCCACATATGTGGGTTACTAGGGCATAAAGGGCCTTAACATCCATCTCCTTCGTTTACATTCACGTGTCAGTCAGCTGTCAGCTTAATGAGCAGGGCAGGGATGAGTCACTGGTTGTTAGATGCCATCGGGTGTCTCCTTAACACCCTACAGAAAACTCTGCCAAAAATCCACTAAAAATGCATGTATGTGTCCACCCCAGCACAGATCCCCTCCCCAGTCCAATTCCCCTACCCATCCCCCCTCCCATTACAGATCCTCACCCCCCATATCCCCCCTCCCATTACAGATCCTCACCCCCCAAATCCCCCCTCCCATTACAGATCCTCACCCCCCAAATCCCCCCTCCCATTACAGATCCTCACCCCCCAAATCCCCCCTCCCATCACAAATCCCCCACCTATTCTAAATCCCCTCCACAACCCCCATCTTAACCCAGATTACCCCAACCCTGCCCAGCTCAATTCCTCACACCCAAATGTTATCTGCTGTATGGAGGAGCACTGTGGAGAGAGCACAGCCCACACCTCCTTCAGACTGTCTGCTCCTGTCATTTCTCCTGTGGAGACTTTCACTTTACTGTTCAATGTGCCAGGCTGTCTCCCCTTGTGCCGGCCCTGAGTGTGGGGATGAGGAGAGGAGCTCAGCAAGGCAGGCACAATGTCCATAGGAAGGCCGAGCGGGAGGTAACAACAAAATTCTGGGGGGTGCAACCCACATCAGCACCCTTCTAGATCCAGCCATGTCGAATGGTGTCGTTTGGAAATGTTGTTTCAATCAGTGCTGCAGCCAATCAGGAGTCCCCGTTGTCAGAATACAATAGCACAAAGGGGAGGATTCTCACCTCCACCTCACATGTCTTCGGTTTTTGGCATTCAGACAGCACAGCCAGCTTAAACTTCAGCTATTTGCTGCAAAAAAAATCTAAAAAAAAGAAAACAACTTAAGCTTTAAACGTTTGTTAACCTTCCATAACGGTTCCTGCAAATCTCATACAGAAACATTCCCACATCGATTTTGTAATGGAAAATGTTCATGATTGGATAATCGCTGTGATTAGCATGCAGCAGTTGGCCAATTGGGAGGTCTTGACCTTTGTTGCCTAATCTGACTTGGAAGTGATCATCAACAGCTTTTACACAAATGACATCTCTTTTCATTTGCCTGACTTCCCCCGGTGTGTTCACTATGATCCCTTTCTTAAATAACTCTTTGGCAGTGTATGTAGTTGAATCTTCTGTAAAATAGATCTTGTGGATCTCTCCATCAATGCCTGAGTGTTCAGAGAGCAGGATGTCCATACAGCTTTTCTTATACTTCTTGTGCATGTCTATGGAGTCCTCCAGTAATGCACACGTCTCCTCCAGATCAGCTAATACCTGCTGGTTGATTGTTATCTCAGATTTTCTTTTCTCTAGCAGGTTCTCTTTCCCTTTGATTTCTTCAGTAATTAGGTTGATGATCTCTTGGTGGCTGTTTGCCTCTGTGAAGTACCCGGCTTTGTGTAAAGTCTGCAGGTTTGCAGCCAGAAGGTGTTTTTGACATTCCCGGGAGGTGTCACGGTCTTTATTTGGACGGGATTTTTCCTCTTTATGTGCACCTTCAGTACTGTAGGAAGTTCTGCCTCCTATTGCCGTATCCTGATCCTTTTCCTGTGCTGGCGAGGTAGGTGTCAGGATCTCTAGGAGTTTTTCTTCGGTCTCCTTACCCATTAGTTCCAGGACTAGTTTTATGGTGGAAACCTTCACATTCTCCAGTTCAATATCCAAATCTTCCAGTGGAGAAAATTTGCTGCTTAAATATAACGAGATTGTAGGACTTTTCTTTGTGTCATCATACACAGCTGCCTGAGTGTCCACAAGATCCTTAAGGAGAGGGACGGGTCCAATATCCTTGTATACTCGGTACACAATGTCTGTGATTGGCCAATGTCCTAGGTCGCAAAATACAACATTCTTGTATTCAGAAAGCAGAGAATGTGTGTAGATGATATCCTTCGCAGGCATGTTTATCACAGGAGTCTGTATAGCGTCGACGTACTTGGAAAAGCTGAAGTTGTCCTCTGGATCTGGAGTGTTCAGAAGTTTGCTGAAGAATCCCCTGAGCTTTGGGGAGGTGATTCTGATGTAGTCGTCTGCTCCAGGTCCAAGAAGTGTTTCAGCAGGAAGGAATTGCATGGTCAGGCGGGTGATTGAAGACATGAGCTTGAGGTTCTTGCTCAGGATTGAACCTAAATACTTCTCTCTCTCAATCATACCAAATAGATCTGGCCTCTCTATGGCTGGCTGGAGGTACTGAGAGAAGAAATAGCCGACAGTCTTCAACACTAAATCTTCACCAACCTCCGGAAACTTTTTTAGCAAAGATTGTTGTAGGACTTTTGTAAGGTATCTGAGCCCATAAGGAATCCTGTCCACAGATGAGAGTATGGCCTGTAGGAATTTGTTTGTGATGTCATATAAAGCCGTGTTTTCATCATCGATGCATCTTCCTTGTAGTCCTTTCCTTGCTTTGAATGGTTTGGTTGTAATGGAAGGCTGGTCTGCAGGCTCCCCTAGATAGGTGGGCAGTGTATATTCAGTGCTGGATGTGGTCAGTATTGCTGGAACCAGCGCCATGACTAGGGGAATGTACTTTGCTTCCTGGGTGTAAAAATAGATGATTAGCTTTAAAATCGTTGATTTCCCCTCCAATATGTCCTGAATGACATGGATTTTGTTCTCCACTTCCTTCCAAAGAGCAAATTCCATCAGTTTGATGAAATAGTACTCTGCGCGTGGATTGTGGCCGTGGTCATAGAGATGGAAGAGCAGTCTGTCCGTAAATGTTAGAATATCCTGATCGTACGTCAGCTGGTCCATGAGTCTGGTCAGGTAAGCTGGATCCGTCTGCAGATAGTAGAAGAGGTGTTCATAGGACTCCAGCCTCTTTCTTCTCTTTCTGGCCTCATTAGCCTCCTGTCTATGCCCGGTGATGGCCTCTTTAATTTTCTGCCTATTGCTAGGCTTTAGTCTTTTGAATCTGGATTGCAGATCCTGTTGAGCCATATTGCCCTTTACTAAAGCTGCGATGTCTTTGTCTAAGGTTCTCAGCTCCTCCTTATATCCATAGAAGGTTTTACATTTAGACGTGATATCCACCTTCAACTGATTCAGCCACAACTGCATATCGAAGGTGGGGTCATGGGGGCTCAGGCATTGAGAGAACTGGATGACCGCGCTCACAGATGGATTTGTATTTGTCATGAAATCCAGGTATCGCTGTCGGGCCAAGCCTCTTCTGACGCACGACTGAAATTTTACAATGATTTCACCACGACGCTGCTCTGATCTCTCTCTCTGAAGTTTTTCATTCCGTTCATTCGTCTTTTTGGGTTCGTTGTCTTTATTCGTCTTCTTGGGTTCGGTAACCTTTGGATCTTTCTTTGTAAAGAATGACCTCAGCCAATTGCTGAGCCTTCCATTCCAAAGGAAGTCCAACCTTGTCCTGGGAGATGCCCTCCCTCCTGTAGTGCGGTGGGTGTTTCTCACCATTTCTGCTATCAGATGGTAGAATACACCAAGAATTTCTATTGGTAGTAATCAGAGGTCTTCAGATCAGATGTGTTCACCACAACAGTCACTTGTAGACTAAACTCTGCCTCTGCTGGCTTCTATTTATAGCCTCTGCTCCACTGTGACAATTGGTTTTTTTGTACAAAAACTTTATTGACACAGCCTCTGCTGCACTGTGATGACCTCATAGTTACAGTTGCACAGTTCAAACATTTTTTTTCAACAAAACTTTATTGACACAGTGACAGCCAACTGACACATCATGGCCTGGAAGTGATAACTGCCAGCAGAGAAGGAATGAACACATCGCTGTATCTTCAGTATTGGGTGGAGCCGCACGTCTTGAAGATCCGTTTGATAAACACTTTGTCTTTTGGACATTCTACAAATGTGACACTTGTGTGGGGTGTTTATTAGGGTTTTTTTGGGTGAAGCTATTGAGAATCACGATGGAATCGCTGGATACTCGCATGGATTGCAATGTCTTCGGAAGGCGAATATATATATGGGGGGTGGGTTTTTAATTTTCAGTTTTGGGTGGAGTGATTGAGAATCAGTATGGATTTGTTGGATATTCATAGGGAATGCAATGTCTTTGTAAGGTAATCACATATATGGGGAATCACAA
Organism: Staurois parvus; assembly: GCF_062004578.1. Classification (NCBI taxonomy): domain Eukaryota; kingdom Metazoa; phylum Chordata; class Amphibia; order Anura; family Ranidae; genus Staurois; species Staurois parvus. The sequence goes on along the minus strand of NW_028318656.1, from coordinate 1,802,689 downwards.
TAGATTTGCTGGATATTCACGTATATTGCAATGTCTTTGGAAGGTGATCACATTTATGGGTTGTTTTATTGTTTTCAATTTTGGGTGGAGTGATTATCACAATGGATTTGCTGTATATGCACATGGCTTGCAATGTCTTTGGAAGGCAACCACATCTATGAGATGTTTAATGAACCTTTTTAATGGTTTCAGTTTTGGGGGAGCTGCTGAGAATCTTTCCAATTTTGGGTGGAGTGCAGTGATGATGTATTGGGGGGTATATAATGATGGGTGGAGTACACACTGTACAGGGGAGGTTCACAGTCTCCCCCCTCCTCCTCCTCTCGTGGGATGTGCACATGCCCCATCTCCGGATCTCACAGAGGAACGATCGGGGGGGAATAAGCAGAGAGCCAAGCCATTGTCATTGTCTCCTTACCCTGATTGGTGATTGGTTGTCTCCAAGGGACACAGCTCACCACAGATCACCGCGCTGTGTGCCCCAGGAGGCTGTGCACGAGCGACATGACCAGTCCAGTCCCGGCCATCACCGTGCCGTTCCACTTTCATTACAAATACAACAAGGCAGCTCCGTGTTACTATACAGAGGGACCCCAACAATGGAGTGTGACAGTTATAGAGGCTCCTCTCCTGGACTGAAATGGCTTCCTCTGATTTCACACTGCACACTGTGAGCTGCTTACAATGTGCATTACAAGTGTCATCACGTCAGATAGAGCCCGCCTCATTCCTGGCTAGAGGATATCCAGCATGATTTATCGCTTTCCTCCTCAGCCTCCCTGGGCTGTCCTTCCATTTATTGGATGTAAAGTGTTTGTAAACCCCAACATATACCCAGTGAAGTGACTGTCCTCAGGTGGTACACAGAGATGAAACAGATCCTCCTGTATAGGTTGTACCTGTTTATCTTTAGTCTCTTCTCTACATCTGTTCAAAGTTCTTAATTGGTAAAGCTTGTCTGAGCGTTCAGAAAAAATGGGGCATAGAGCTGAAGTTACACTCTGCAGAGCTCAGTGAGGAGAGCTGATTGGAGGGAAGAGACGCCCCCCCTTTCCCCCACATACACAGCTCACAGGAACAGAGCTGAGGTTGTCATTCTGCTGGAGGTCCCTCCCCATCACTATATTTTTCTTGGTGTCAGGAAAACTTGTGAGAAGTGACTGGTGCTGATAGCAGAGGAATGAAGCAGCATGCAGAAATGACCCTTAGTGCTCTGGATTGAGACAAGTACACCCTATAGAGGGAAATGCTTTGTTCCTTTGTCATGTCTGAGGTTTACAACCACTTTAAGTTCTTTCAATCATGGAGGCTCACCATCACGTGGGCATTACCTAGAGTGGTCTGCATGCAAATACATTCTTTCTGGGAACTCCCACTCCTCCACACTGATGTCCACCCATCAAGGCATTTATATATTTGCATAACTCCTCCCAAGATCCAGCCCCCTGTTTTCATCATAATGGAAGAATCTTGCGAGGAGTACGGGGTGTTGTGATGTTTTCAGGAAGCTATGCACAGCACCCTGCCGGCCCCTCCCACCAGCCATGATCTGCCTGAATTGCATGAAGAAGCACAGAGACACAGTGATGACATCACTAGATGTAAAATAAGATGTGTAATGAAAAGACAAAGGTTTCATGTAACATGTTATTAGCGTGTTATTAAGTGAGGAGGGAGGAACTAGGACAGAAAATATACATCTATGAAACTTCAGTTTTAGCCTTTTTAGAAACTTGCTGACACCTTGTTATTGGAACCTGAATTATAACTGTCATTTTATTCCCAGAATTCCCTGCTCACAGCTCTGACTTCCTATAGATAGGTGTGAAGGAGGAAGATGACCCCCAGGAGCTGGGTGAGTGACACTCCAAAACATGTCTAGCACCAATATTGTGTTCAGTACTGTGTCTGATGGACGTCTTGTAACCACTTGCCCTCCATAAGGTTTTACCCCCTTCATGCCCGTGACATTTTGTGCTTTTCAGCACTGCACTACTTCAACTGGTAATTGTGTGGTCATGCAACACTGTACCAAATACAATCTAATACATTTTTCTTTCACACAAATAGAGCTTTCTTTTGCTGGTATTTGATCACCACTGGGTTTATTTTTTATTATGTAAACAAAAAAAGATTGAACATTTTGAAAATAAAATTATATTTTCTACTTTCTGTTCTAAAACATGTGCAATGAAATCAAACTTCTTCATAATTGTTGGCCAAAATGTATCCTGCTAAGTCTTTAGTAAAAACAAATCCCAGTAAGTGTATATTGGTTTGTGTGACAGTTCTGGTGTCTACAAACTATGGGATATATATGTGAAAATGGCTCAATCCTGATGTACTGACGGCCTCTCATTTATTGATCTTTAAATGCCAGGACAGTACAAATATCCCCCAAATGATCCCTTTTTTTGAAAGTGGACAGTCTGAGGTATTTTAGTAAAATGCACAGAAAGTTTAAATTTTTTTTTTGTCACAATTTTGAAATTTTTAATACATTTTTTTTTCACGTTTTTTCTTTTACATACTGTCACTAGAACAGTACAGTGTCATAATATGATTGGTGATTCTGTACTTCTCTGGTGAGGTGATCAGAGATTTTTTTTTTTTACACTTTGATTGCTGTTACAATGATGATCACTGTAACAACAATGTTTTGAACTATCATGATTTGGTTACATTCATAACAGATGTGCTTAGTATTGTGATCACATGTTACATATAAGGTGCTGTGATTGGCTCAGGTACAATGTGATAGCTGTGGGCCATTCGTAGCATTACAATGCTAAGCACAATTATTATTACTGAAACTCATTCATAACAGTTTTGTTGACATTGTGATCATGTGATTGCTATGCGATCACCTGACACCCCAGCGTCTCATAGTGGCTGGTTACAAGCATCCGCAATCCGCTATGTCCCCCGAGGGAGTGGTGCGCCAATGCGCATGTGCTAAGTGATGTACAAGTACATCACTTGGCATGTCTGTGCCGCCCGCCCGCAGTACATGTTAGTCCGGAACAGGTACAACGTGCCCAAAATTTCACCTTAAGCCTGCCAAAGATTTTCCCAGTGTGTCCTGATCACACATGGCCTCTGTAACATAAATAAAAGGTAGATAAAAACAATAAAAGCTTGCCTATCTTCAGACAACTATTCATCCTCCCCCACCCCCTCTAACCCATCCTGCACTCTCTCACCGATGCCATTTCTGGGAGTGGGGGGAGCGCTAATCAAAGTCTGCTGATGCGGCCACCCAGCCTGGATCCCAAGAGGTCCCTTTTGCTGATTTCCTATCTCTGCTTGTTTTGGGTTCTCGGCCTTTTGGCTAAGATCAAGTGTAGTATCTGTTCTTATCAGTGTCCAGTGGGGGTGCTCCCGGCCATTCTAGCTTTGCGGGGATGGCTGTTGTATAGTACCCTCACTAGTATGGTGGGGGTCCGGAAGGCTAGTACCGGAGGGACAGAAACCGGTTAGCGCCATGAGTCATTCTGGGGCCCTGGGAGTAATTCCTCCGAGAAGACTGGAAAGACCCAGTACCTCCTGATTTGGACGGATCTACCTCGGTCTGGCCAGGGGCTGAGGAGGCAGAAAGTCCGCAAACTCGGTGCCCCCTGAGTAGACGCTCTCAGGGGTGCCACTAGTAACACCTGGGTGTGGGACCCCACTGTGTGAACATGGCACATGGTCACTGTTTTTACATTCTTTTTGCACAGCGCCCTAAGGACCAGGCCTTTTGGCTAAGTCCAGGGCAATTTTTGCTACAGGCCTCAGGGCCTGGTCTGTGCACAATTTGGCACGGTACCACTTTTTTATTTTCTATTTATTTAATTTAACACCTCCCACGTTTGTCACTTTTTCTTTGCTTATGTGTGTGTTTTCACTGGATGGTAGGGTGTGGGTCCTCGGGCCTACCCTGAAGTCTAGGGGGAGGATGTGTGGCCTTTTGGTTCCTTTTTCCCCTGATCCCTAGGGGCTTTTTTCTCCGGGAGAGCCCCCTGGCCTAGTACTGGATGTCCGGCTTCGGCTGGACATAAGGAACGGTGGTCCACCAGGCCTTTTGGCCAGGAGGACCAAATGGGAACCTTGTCCCTGTCAGGAGCTTCGTGCCCCGGGGGATCAGGGTAACGGTCCAACCCCTTCGGGGGTAGGACAAAGCACACCCCTAAGTGCACTTTTTCGTGTGGTGTTCGCACTTGCACTTTTTTTGTGATCACTTACGGGTTTTTCGTTCTAGTTTGCACGTTTGCGGACTTAAAAAAAAAAATCTCTGCTTGTTTTGGGAGGACCACGCCACTGACAAACCAATAGGAAGTGACGTCATCACATGAGCAGTGACATGGACACCCGAAGAAGGACTCCACTTCCTGTAATCTGGATTCTCTAGTCTCAAGATTCCGGATGAGAGAATCATGTGACTGCGGCTTTAGATGTGTAAAAAGGTCCAACGGTCAGTCAGAGGGGTATGGTGGAGATAGGTAGAGCCTAGAGATCAGCTTTATTTCTCATTATATTTAAGGGTCATTCCATGTGACATTGAACAGTTATAATAAGTTACTGACAGCCATTTCTTCCCGCAGATTGTATGAACTGTGAAGCGTTAGCAGTCAGTGACCTCCACAATACACCAACCATGAAGAGAGCGCACACATCGCCACCAAAGCTGCTCGCCAAAACGGTAACAAAGACGTGTGTATGTTAATGAGGTGACCAGGCAGATAAAAATGAATGTAAACATTCACATTTGGTTGGGTACTCTAATGAAAGGTTATGATGGTGCATGCCAGAAGAAATTCTCAGCAATGAGAAATTCAGCTTCCATCATTATTGAAGATCTTGAGAATCGTGATATTTATGTGGAACTGCACTGCATCTGAGCACCACAAGCCAAAAATGCTATTTCATTCATTTTTTATAATCAGAGCAAACTCCCCCATCCATCCGTGTCTCCATGCTTTATTTTGCCAAGAATTCACTTTGAAAACCACCGCCTGGCATTTCTGGTCATATCCATCTTGAGTAAGGGAAGATGATTGTGTAGCTTTTACTCCCTGGAATCCATCTGCCCTTAACCGAGTGTTCTTAGCTGAGAAAAACCCCTCCTCCCCTCCTGAAAACTCCTGTGGCATGTATGACATCATTTGCCTAGGCCTGGAAACCAGGAAGTAACTTAAGAAATGTAAACAAAATGTAAATAAGTAAATATAATGTACTTTCCTATCTAGTTACTAATGCTAGCAGCACAAGGTTAAACAATAGTCGGTTGATTGAGAGAGTGAATTCTGAAGCTTTAATCTGCAAAGAGCTGACTTGGTATTTTACTGCAAAATTTGCAAGAAAGCCTTTCCCAGCCATTCCTTTCTACTGAGCCACATGTAGGTTCACTCCACAGCAAAGCCATTCATCTGCCAGGACTGCGCTAAGGTTTTCTGTCGAGGTGACTACCTGAAATCTCACTGCTGGTTACACACAGATTAACCACCTCCCACCCACCATATAGTAATATGACGGATGCAAGGTAGTTCTCTCATTCTGGGAGGACGTCATATGACGTCATCCCATTCTAACCGCGAATGAGCGGCTCCCGGAGCACGCAGCACGGCGAACGGTGATGCGCTGTGTCCCTTGGACACAGCGGATCACCGATCCACGGAAAGAGCCGAAGATGTCGGCTCGGTCATGTGATCAGCTGTGTCCAATCACAGCTGATCACATGTAAACAGGGAACTACCGGTTATCGGCATTTCTCTCCCCACGAGCTGTCACACTGACAGAGGAGAAGAGAGCCGGTAATCGGCCTTCCCCCGGAGGAGACATGTACACAGATCATCAGAGCACTGATGATCAGTGTGCCCTGATGATCTGTGTAGCCCCAGCAGCGCCACCTGTCAGTGTCCATCAGTGCCAGCTCTCAGTGCTCATCCATGCCACCTGCCAGTGCCCATCAGTGCCAGAGCTCGGCAGGGCAGCGGCCAGGTAGAGTAGAACTTTGCAGACACAGAGGACTTGATATGCTCTTATGATTTTACTACGGGCCAGTTCACACTACCTGCGTTTTCAGTGTGATTTTTTTTTCTGCACCCAAAGTGCACAGAAAGTAGGTTATATGGTTATATTATTATATATATCAAGCCTTAAGGAATATTCCGATGTTTAGCAGTCACTTTCAGGCTCTCAATCAGTACGTCTGATGTAATTGCGCAAAAACCGGAAGTGGTGGCGCGGCCATTTTGATTATTGGAAAACACGCTTTACATCCTAGGAAGCTGCTGTAGCTGAGTCATTGGAATATATTACTGATTGTTCAAGTCCCTAATGTAAGATGCTATATTAAATGGTTTTGGTACCTATTATATCATGCTACATGCACTCTTTTCTATTTTTTATGAGGATGATGGTGGATTAAAGGCTTACCCTATATACAGCTATTGAGAGCCTGAAAGTGACTGCTAAACATCTGAATATCCCTTAAGGCTTGATATTACTCCATGAGGGTAATTGTATGCATTCTTGTCCTATGGAAGTGTTCACGGAGTGTTCACCTTTTTATATTTATTGAGTTTACTCTATATTATTTGTTTAATATTATTTTTGTTTGTTTATTTTATTTCAATATATATTATTTTATTTTTGAGTGTACTCAGTTTGTCACTGTTTATTAGTTCATTTTATAGTGTACACAGAGTGACTTGCACGATTCACGTGTTACTCACAGATGATTCTGTTTTTGCACAGATTGAAGTATATACTTCTTAGTTGTGAAGGTATATACATATTGTTTGAAGGTAATACACTATTTTAGTTTTATTTTATCGCGTCCGGAGTGATGGAAATATTGAAGTTGGACACACAGGATTGAGAGATTGTGTTGGACTTGGAAATATATTTTGGGACTATATTTATATTTCATTTTTTTCAAATTTTTTTATTTGAATTTCATTTATTGTTTGATTTATTAATTTTATTTAAGGATAAGAAAAAGGTGGAATATTATTATTTACTTTCAAGGGTGAAAGGGTGACTTTTTCTTGGGATTATGAATTGTGTACTCACTATGTGAGTTTTATTCAGTTTTGTGAGTTACCGAGTGATTATGTAATAGGTTATATTGTTGTCAATGTCATACTTCACATCAGCTTGGGGTTCCAGTGCGTTCCGGCTGCAGAAAAAAATGGTGAACAGGCTTTATTATTCCTGCACACAACTGTAAATGCAGTAAAATGGATCAAAAACGCACTGGAATGCACATGTCCCTGTTTAAATTGAAGAAAAAAGAGTGGAAAAAATGAACCGGAAAGCATAAAATACGCAATGAAACGCGTTAAAAACGCGGATGCAGAAACGCATCCGAGACGCATCTGGACTGCGTTTCTATGGTGGGAAGTGACCCTAAATGTGTTTGCAATTTTATTTCCTTTTATTGCTTGTAATAAATCTACACTTAGATGGCGGCTCCCGATTTTGTTTGACAGTGCAAGAGTTCATATCCAAATACTCATCCAGAGAAGCTGCAGCCATATCCAGTGGACATACCCAATGGTTACTTAGCACAAGACCTTCATACTTTCATACACCCAACTTCACTGCCTTCGCTTTTCTAGCGCCAAATGACAAGTAGCACTAGATTTACTAAAGATTATTGGGATACAAGCTGTACTGGCAATGCTGCCATATTGGGCATGTTGAGCCCAGCCCTGGATCACCTCTTGTAAGATGTTGTATTCTATGTAAGTCCTGGGTCACACCAGTGCGACTTGTCATGCGATTTGACAGTTACAAATTCCATGACAAGTCGCACCCTGTTTTGCACAATGGAACAGTTCAAATCGGTACAACTCTGACTCCATCAGAGTCGCCCCAATTTTGAAGAAAGTTCCTGCACTACTTTTTGTGATTTCAGGAGCGACTTGCATAGAGATCTGTGCATGATGTCGCACTGATGTCTTCCAAGTCACACTGAGTTGTACTGTCATGTGACCTTGAAATCATGCAACTTCAAGTTGGATCCAGTGTGAACCAGAGCTCACAAACAATGCATCTTTGTGAGGGGTCGCAGGCAGATGGGGCCACACTTGGCCTCTATTTCAGCTTCACTGTGGCAGTTGTCACTATCTAGGACTTCTCTTCGGGCCGGGAGTCAGAGTAGAGTAGCTCCTGTCTGAGACTTCTCATATAGGCACTTTAAGGGAGGATTGCAATAAAGCGTTCGTCCATCTAAAACTGATATTCGAGTGTTTGATGGATGCTGGCGAGTCAAACCACATGACAGTCTTGAAGACTGTAATGGTGAGATCCCTGGTCTGTACACCTGCTGTGCCCATTATATTCCCACAATCCCTATGCATAGATTCCATATCTCCACATCCGCTGTTCCTGATTTAAGGGGTTTGCACTATCCCTATGGGAGTTCCCTCTCTTCTGTTCACCTGCTGTGCCCGGTATGAGGGGTTTCCAGCATCCCTTTGCTGAGTTCCCATGTCTATGCACCTGCTGCGCCCATTATGAGGGGTTCCCACCATCCTTGCTGGATTGACATTTATATTATGGAGAATGTAACAGGAAGAGCTGCAGATCTCCAAAGTGGACGGGAACACCCAAACCTCCCAGGTGAACAGGAACAGAGTCAGGAATTACAGAGGGGAATTCTCACTGTTGGAGTTCCTCTCCATAAAAGTCAGTGAATGGGAGCAAGTGACAGTAAGATAACATCCTCTCCTATGGGAAATAAACGCTGTGCATGTGCATTTCCGGAGCCAGACAATTTCAAGTTCAGGTGAGCTCGGGCATGAGCTCCGAATTCAAATCTGTTTTCTCCAAAATGTGACTTTGCAGTGATGGTAGGGTTGGATTCTGCTGAACATGATGTCCTTAAAAGTCCACCCGCTGTTCTTGCTATCCCCACGCTTCCTGCAGTATATTGGCTTTTGCTTCACCAGTGGACATCCTGTTCCTCTTCTGCCTGAGCTCCCTCTTCCAGCAGCTTAATGGAAGACCCCCTTAGATCCTCCTAGATTTGTGTCTCTGCTTGGGTAAGCTACCTTCCCCCCTTTTTACCCATCTTCCCCCCATACACCTCCCACTCTCTTTCCCCTCCTCTCTCTCCTCTTCATCTTCCCTCCCACACTATTTTCTCCTTCCTTTTTCCCCCCACTAAGTATTTTTTTTTATGCAAACTTTCATAGGTGGATGCTTCATCTGTCCCCCGCTGGCTCTAACAGTAAGAACTGAGTGATCAAACATTACTTATCTCTCAGTTCTTCGAGCCACTCTGAGCAGAGAGCAATGACTATTTCCACTTGTTGCTCTGCCCCTCCAGTGCTCTCTGGAGCTCTGCGCTGTGATGGGGGAGGCAGCGGCTGGCTCTGGCTCTCAGCAGCTTTGGCTGTACTTCTTTTTTAAAATAGACTCAGTCAGACAATGTGTTACCTTTTTGTGCAGAGAAAAGCATACATAATTGGAAAACGTAATTTTATTAGGATGATCCTTTATCCAGAGGTTTGTGTGATTGTGTGAGACTTGTGGTACAGTAATTAGAAGTACTTTGTGGGTGCGAGGACTGTGACATAGACGTGCAATGTAAGTGTACATCAACGAAACTGATGTTCTGTTTAATCGTCCCTCTTTAACCACTTGCCCTGTAGAGAATTTACCCCTTTTCCTGACCAGGCCATGTTTTGCATTACCCGGCCTTGCTCGCGTGCCCCCTACCTGAACATGCAAAATCACGCGTGTGTGTGTATGTATGTATGTGTGTGTATATATATATATATATATATATATATATATATATATATATATATATATATACACACACACATATATATGTGATTTTGTGCACCCAGTGCCGTCCTGTAGCAGTATATCTTCTATAGGGCGGATGGGAAGCAGTTAAACAGCTCCCACTGTTAGGACTTGTTTAGACTAGTAGTTTGGGATGGTAAAAATGTGGCTGTTCTACGCTTTTTCTACCCTTAACTGCTACCTGTATTCACCATTGAGGGAGCAGACGGAGTGTACACACTGCGGCAAGGATTATACCCCCCTGTCACTGACCATGACTACCGTTTGTTGGTGCGTGTAGTTGAACTTGTTTTTGTGCTTCATCCCAGAGTTCTCCAAATCTTTCATAGAAATGGTACCAAGATCATGGCTGCAGCTCTTAATCACTTCCCATCAGGACGTCTATGTATGGACTGTACATCAGATGGGAAGTAGTTACAGAGGACCTACCTTCAAAACAAAACCTAGTCCACGTATGAACTACATTGTAGCCGCAAAGTAAAAAAAAAAAGTCTTCCAAATGCTTTCCCAGTCCTATGATGTACCCCATGGCTTGGATTGTGACCAGCTGGGTACTTGTAAATGTCACCTACTGACCCGGCCAAGTCTTTATCTGAGTCTCAGGGAACTCTGCAGGTCCTTTAGACCCTACAAACCAGCCAAGACCTCAATGGACGCAGAGCTTCATCTCCGTCAAGGGACTGTAGGAGCTACAGAACCGTGCTAAAGGTTTAGGCTGTCAAGTGCAGCACTTTATCCTGGCAAGAGTCATCAACCAGCAGAACTGGAACATTGACCTACAGAGCACTGATGTACCCAGTGTGTGTACTGTTTCCAAAGCTACAGACGGTAGTTGGCAGGATTCGAACCTGCGTGGGGAAATCCCAATGGATTTAGAATCCATCGCCTTAACCGCTCGGCCACAACTACTAGGTAATGTGTAAAGTGAGGACGCTTTAGAAAAAATGATGAATCATTTTTATTTATATTAATTTTGAATAAACAATCTACACAATGCACACAGAATCAAAACTAAATGAAATGAATATTTGGTGTGACAGAAAAAGAATCAATAGCCAGTTGTTTTACAGGGTTAGTTCACTGCCCCGAAAATACTGCCAATGCAGGTAAGGGACATGTGTGGATAATAAGAAATATGGCAGAGGGTATCCCATAAGGCCCAAAAGGCTCAGATAGATTGAAGTGGCTCTCAGCATCTTTAGCTGGCCAGCAGGGATACCCCTAAGGGCTAAAGTTTTTTTTTTTGTTTGTTTTTCTTTAACCACTCTCCCTCCTGAGGATTCCCCCCCCCCCTCCTGACCAGGCCATTTTTTGCGTTATGGCACTGCGTTACTTTAACTGACAATTGTGCGGTCATGCAACGCTGCACCCAAATTAAATTTATGTCCTTTTCTTCCCCGAATAGAGCTTTCTTTCAGTGGTATTTGATCATTGTGCGGTTTTTATTTTTTGCGCTATTAAAAATACCGACAATTTTGAGAAATAAAACAATATTTTTGACATTTTGCTATTAAACATGTCCAGTAAAAGAATTTTTAAAAATCACATTTTCGTCTTAACTTTAGGCCAAAATATATTCTGCTTCATGTCTTTGCTTAAAACAATCCCAATACGTGTAAATTAATTGATTTACGTGAAAGTTATAACATTTACAAATGGTGGTATATATGCTGGGATTTTTTTCTTTAATTTTTACTAGTAATGGCGGCGATCAGCGACTTATGGCGGGACTGCGGTGGGCATTCGGACACTGGGGGGGAATTGACTTGGTGTCACTGACATCCCCAGTGACAACAATACAGTGATCAATGCTAAACAAAGCAATGACACTGTACTAATGGCACTGGGCAGGAAGGGGTTAACATGAGGGGCGATCAAAGGGTTAATTAACTGTGTGCTGTTTCATTAAGTGCTCTGTCCCTGTGCTTCGCTGTAAGGACACTGCTTTGGATGGCTGTGCTCTGCACATAAACGGAAGCCGGTCCCGCCGTCTACCGATGTTTTCACAGGACCGAGAGCTGTTTTTGGCGCAGAAACATTGCCCACCCAGCAGCTCATATGCGTTAAAGCCCAGCTTTTTGCCGACGCAAATATTGGTTACTAGGGCGTAAATGGGTTAAATGACCCTTCTCCTTTGTTTACATTCATCTGTCAGCCAGCTGACAGCTAAATGAGCCGGGCGGGGATGTAATGATCCAGCAAACACAAATGCTCCTGCGCTTGGGGATGGACTCGATGCTACAACCACATTAAGAATGTCCTGGAACATGCACACCTTGCTGCCCTCAAATGGACCGGGGGAATCCAAATATACTGAATGGGGAAAGAACAAAAAGAGGGCGCACAGGCCTAGTGCATTACCATAAAAAATGTTTAATAAAAAATAATAAAGTAGGTGTTGTACTCACAAACGACAATATAGTCAAGGCACATCATAAAAGAACAGCTGGATCAACACCGCGCTGAGTAACAGTCCGCAATAGGGAGTTTAGAGTTGGACCTGCACAGGGGAGTGTCCAGGACGGCCCATGTGACCTTTGGTTTAACTAGTAGTGAGCATATAAAAGAGGGAGCAGACATTTGGTCAGTTGGCTCTGAGGAAGAGGCAAGTCCTCGAAACGCGTCAGCCTTTTGGATGTCTAAACTCCCTATTGCGGACTGTTACTCAGCGCGGTGTTGATCCAGCTGTTCTTTTATGATGTGCCTTGACTATATTGTCGTTTGTGAGTACAACACCTACTTTATTATTTTTTATTAAACATTTTTTATGGTAATGCACTAGGCTTGGGGATGTAAGGATGCCAGCAGGTGCCTCTTTAAACACCTACACAAAACTCGTACGTATGTGTATTTTAAATACATTTTTGGTGCATTTTCTGTGTAAATCTCTGGGGCCAAAAAAGAGCAACAACAGCAGCAAAGTAGCACTGGTACCTTTTCCAAAAGTGCAGTGCTGTTGCGCTGAATAGAAATACTTGTCATTTGTCCCAGACTTGCTGGCACAGTCCCTTTTTCAGTCATCCGTCCCACCCCTTCCATCTCCCAGGCTGTGTCCCTCTGAGCAAGGCGGCAGCTACACTTTCAGTATGTGTACAGCCTTGTCAGGCTGTTGTGTTAGCATTTGGGTGGGCAGGTGGGGGCGTTAAAACTGCTACTCAGATGCTTGTTTTTACTACAGCCTGTGTGAAAGAGCTCTTTGGGGTCAATCACAAGTTGTACTTTCATACCAGCTGCACTCCTTTCTCCCTGTACTGACTATGTGCCATTGTAAATGCTGATGAATCAGCAGGGCAGTGTACAAGAGTCAGTAGGGCAGAGGACAGGGGTCAGCAGAGCAGAGAACAAGGGCTATGGGGGCAGAAGACAAGGGTCAGTAAGGCAGGGTACTGGGGTCAGCACGGCAGGGTACAGGGGTCAGCACGGCAGGGTACTGGGAGTTAGCAGGTAAGAGGACGGGTTAGCAGAGAAGAGGATAAGGTCACTTCTGGCAGAGCACTCAACAGAGCTCCTCATTCCATCCCCGCACTGCAGACATCCTGGGCACTTGGCCAGTGGTGTATTTAGGTTTTTTGCTGCCCTAGGCAACACAAAAATCAGACCTTCCCCCAGACATTCCTCCCCCACAGAGATTCTGACAGTGACCAACACCCTTGCCTCCCCCACCCAAGAGAGCCTTCCACTAACACCACTCCACCCCCCCAGCTCATTGTGAATAACGGAACCATCTTCTTGATCCATTTTACTCATGAGCACAGGTTATGTGTCTATAGAGACAATGGCCTTATCCCAGACTATCACTGAGCTGTTGGTCCACTTCTGTTGTAGAGCTGAAGTGATGGCACAGCTCATTGTGAATGACTACACTGTGTGAGTAGCCAAATTAATCTCTTATAGGGTATCCATCAAAGTCCCCAGATAGATAATTAATCCTGATGTAGTCCAGAGGAGGAAGAAAGTTACATAACAAACATATATGAATGGTGATGTCTTCACCTCCCTCCGGTACCCGAGGAGCCAAGGGCACCATCCAGAGGAGGACACATAACCTCCCTCGTACATCAAGAAAGGTCTGGCTCATACACAGGCCAAGTAGGCATATCTTTGTGAAACAGAAGGCATATTGGTGAGCAAGTCCTGAAGTATGGACAGTCCCAAGTTATCAAGGCAGAGCAAAGGTAGGATTGTTGGTAATTATCATAACAGCATCAAGATCAAAGTCCCTGAGAGACCTCTAGGTGTGAAATAGGCCTTTTTCTGACTGATTTCGCCGGTACAAACGGCTGCCTCAGAGGTAGGCTCAAAACTGTTTTTTTTTTAAATGATATGTTTTTAAGATATTTTTTTTAAGGCCCATTTACCGCAGCAAAGGGCATGGCACTCTCCTCCGTGAAGACTGGGTAGACAGCAGCTTGACGGTACGGAGCTGCTGTTTCCCAAGGTGAAGGCCCATATATCACAGCAAAGGGCATGGCGCTCTCCTCCTGGAATGCTGGGTAGACAGCAGCTTGACGGTACAGAGCTGCTGTTTCCCAAGGTGAAGGTTCATTTATCACAGTATTGCGCTCTTAGTTATGTTGTGCACCTCCCATCCGGAACCGATCAGGATATCCACAGAGCTCTCCTTGGCAGTAGATACTCAATACACTGCTTGGCTAAGTGTCCCACTTTCTTGCATATATGACAGACCTTCCATTCATGATATCACACTAGGTATGGTCTTCTTTTCATGACATCACACTAGGTATGGTCTTCTTTTCATGACATCACACTAGGTATGGTCTTCTTTTTTTTGTGCAAAATTTACACAAAACAAATCATAAATGATCCCTCCACACCTCCTCCTCCCCTTTTCATATCCCAACTCTCATCCCCATCCTACCCGCGCCGCCATCTATCGCCCATAATATAACTAGATGCGCAGCTCTAAAGTCTCATTCAATTAATAAATGATGACTAATAATTACATTACATTATATTTATATATAAAAAGTGGAGACTGTCATGGCGTAGTAACAGCAAACTTCTGATTTTCATGAAAGGCTAAAAACATTCACATTCCATAGGGATATCAAAGGCAGTGTACATAGAAAAGTGTCAAAGCATCCAATCCTCCTTCCTTGATTGGCGGCAGCCTACTTCTGGGTTCCGGTCAGCGTGATGGTGTCACTTCCTCTGGCCTTGGATAGTGACACAAATTTCCCCTCTCAGCACAAATCCCCCCTCCCAGCACAAATCCTCTCCCACAAATCCCCCCTCCTAGTATAAATCCCCCTTCTTAGCACAAATCCCCCCCAATTCCCCCTCCCAGCACAAATCCCCTTTCCTACGATAAATCCCCCCTTATTTCCCCTCCTAGCACTAATCCCCTGACCTACGATAAATCCCCCCTAATTCCCCCTCCCAGCACTAATCCCCTGTCCTACGATAAATCCACCCTTAGCAGAAATCCTGCCTTTTGACCCAAATTCCCCTTCCCCCCCATCCCTCATCCTAGCACTAATTCTATCCTCAAAATCTTCCCCCACCATAACTCAAATCACCCCACCCCCTTCCTAGCATAAATCCTCCCCCCCTCAAATGTTATCTGCTGTATGGAGGAGTGCTGTTCTGATGACAGGAGTGGGAAGAGTACAGCACAGCTCCCACCGCCTGGCTCTCTGCCGCTGTTATTTCTCCGGCAGCCCACCCTAGCACCCCCCTAGATCCGGCCATGTCGAAAGGTCTTGTTGGGAAATTTCGTTTTAATCAGCGCTGCCGCCAATCAGGAGTCCCCGCTGTCAGAATACAGTAGCGAATAAGGGTGGATTCCCGCCTCCACCTCCAATGCGTTTGTCTTTTGTCGTTCAGCCAGTATGGCCAGCTTAAACTTCATCCATGTCCAGCCTTCCATAAAGGTTGCTGCAAAGCAGAAACAGAAACAGTCCAACATCGATGTCATAATGGAAGATCTTCATCCTTGGATTACCGCTATGATGAGCACGTAATATGTCCAAAATCGATATCTTTTCACATTTGTCGTCCAAATCGATATATATGTCTTCACCAACCACTTTTATATAAATCATTTCCTTTTTCATTTTCTTGATTTTCCCGTGTGTGCTCACTATGACACCTCTCTTAAATAGATCTTTGGCCGTGTATTTAGTCATATCTTCTGTATAATGGATCCTTGGAACCTTTCCAGCAAAGCCTGACTTTTCACCCAGCAAGTCGTCCACACAGTTTTTCCTATACTTCTTGTACAGGTCTATGATGCCCTTCATATCTTCACAGGTGTCTTTGACATCAGCTAACGCCTGCTCGTTGATTTTCACCTCAGCTGCTCTTCTCTCACGAAGTTCGTGTTTCCCTTTGATTTCATTGCGAATTAGGTTGGTGACCTCTTCGTAGCATGTCGCCTCTGTGAAGTAACCGGCTTTTTGCAAAATCTGCAGGTTTGCGGTGACGGTTTTTGTTACAGATTCCTGAGAGGCATCATCTTGATTTTCAGTTGAACAGGATCCTTCCTGTTCATTTGCACCTTTAGTGTCGGTGGGAGTTGTGCTTTCTGTTACAATCTCCTCTTTCTCCTCCTCCTTCTCCTCCTCTTCCTTTTCCTCCTCCTCCTCCTTCTCCTTCTTCTCCTCCTCCTTCTCCTTCTTCTCCTCCTCCTTCTCCTTCTTCTCCTCCTCCTTCTCTTTCTTCTCCTCCTCCTCCTTCTCCTCCTCCTCCTCCTCCTCCTCCTTCTCCTTCTCCTCCTCCTCCTCCTTCTCCTTCTCCTTCTCCTTCTCCTTCTCCTCTTCCTCCTTCTTTTCCTGTTCGAGCGTCAGAATCTCTTGGAGTTTTTGTTCAGGTGTCTTAGCCATAAGTTGTAGGACCAAATTCATGGTGGAAACCTTGGCTTTCTCTGTTTCACCATCCAAATTCTCCAGCGGAGGTAGTTTGCTGTATAAAGATAGGGGGATGTTAATTATTTTACTTATCTTGTTATAGGCAGCTCCATGAGTGGCCTCAAGCTCGTTAAGTGGAGGGACCGGTCCAATACCCTTATACATTTGGTACACAATGTCCGCGGTTGGCGAAAGTCCGCGGTCGCAAAATACAGCCTTCTCATACATAGAAAGCAGAGTATGTGTATAGATGATGTCCCCTGCATGTATGATTATCTGGGGAGTCTGTATTGCGTCAGCGTACTTGGTAAAGCCAAATTTTTTCTCTGGTTCTATAGTGTTCAGAACTTGCTTAAAGAAACTCCCGAGCTTTTGGGAGGTTTTCTTGATATAGTTGTCCAATCCAGGCGCTTGATCTGTGTTGGCAGAGAAGGGATGCATGGTCATGCAGAAGATTGAAGATATGAACAATAAGTTGTTCCTCTGGTTTGAAAATTCACCTACATAGATGTCAAATTTATCCGGTTCCACTATGGCTGTGTGGAGGTACTGAGAAAGGAAATAGCCAACAGACTCCGACAGTAAATCTTCACCTACCATTGGAAACTTGCTTAGCAAAGATTGTTGGAGGACTTTGGTTAGGTATCTCAGCCCATAAGGAATCTTGTTGACAGATGAGAATATGTCCTGTAGGAATGTGTCCGTCAGGGCATATACATCAATTTTATGGCTGAATAGTTTTCGCATTTTTTTCTCTAGCTTGGTACGCTTCTTGTGTTTAGAGTCTGGATAGGTCAGTCTATCATCGATTCTCAAGGTGTCCATTATTCCCCGAGTCAGTGCGTTGACTACGGGATTGTACTTTGCTTTCTGGGTGTAAAAATATTTGATGACCTTTAGAATCTGTGATTTTCCCTGAAATATGTCCTGAACGCTAGCAATTTTGGTTTCCACTTCTTTACGAAGAGCAAATTCCATCAATTTCAGGAAATAGTACTCTTCTCGTGGAGTTTTGCCGTAGTTGTAGAGCTGGAGGAGCAGTCTGCTTGTAAATGTGATAATATCACTATAGGATGTCAGCTGGTCCATGAGTCTGGTCAGGTAAGCTGGATCCGTCTGCAGATAGTAGAAGAGGTGTTCATAGGACTCCAGCCTCTCACTTCTCTTCCTGTCCTCGCGAGCCTCCTGTCTATGCTTGGCTATGGCCTCTTTAACTTGCTCCTTATTGCTAGGCTTTAGTTTTTTGAATCTGGAGACGAGATCCTGTTGAGTGATATTTTCTTTCACTAAAGCTGCGATTTCTCTGTCCAAGTTGTCCATCTCACACCTCTGTTCATTGAGGGTTTTAGAATGAGACGTTAATTCCACGTTCAATGTGTTCATCCGCAGCTGCAGATTGAAGTTTGGGTCATGGGGGCTCAAGCATTTAGAAAACTGGATGACCGAGCTCGGCGATGGGTTTTCACTATGCATGAAATCGTGGAATCGCTGTTGTTCCAAGCTTCTTCTGGCCCATGACTGAAGTTTTATAACGATTTCACGATGCCGCTCCTCTAACCTTTCTCTCTCAAGTCTTTCATCTTCAGTCTCCTTCACCACTTCGTCTTTCTTCTGTTCCTCCGTCTCTTTGAGTTTAATGTCTTCATTCGTCGTCTTTGGCTGATCTTCCTCTGCAAATATTGACCTCAGCCATTTGCAGGGACTGTTGCAAAGGAAGTCCAACCTTGTCCTGGGAGATGCCCTCCCTCCTGTAGTGCGGTGGGTGTTTCTCACCATTTCTGCTATCAGATGGTAGAATACACCAAGAATTTCTATTGGTAGTAATCAGAGGTCTTCAGATCAGATGTGTTCACCACAACAGTCACTTGTAGACTGAACTCTGCCTCTGCTGGCTTCTATTTTTAGCCTCTGCTCCACTGTGACAGTTTCTTTTTTGTACAAAAACTTTATTGACACAGCCTCTGCTGCACTGTGATGACCTCATAGTTACAGTTGCACAGTTCAAACATTTTTTTTTCAACAAAACTTTATTGACACAGTGACGGCCAACTGACGCACATCATAGCCTGGAAGTGATAACTGCCAGCAGAGGAGGAATGAACACATCGCTGTATCTTCAGTATTGGGTGGAGCCGCACGTCTTGAAGATCCATTTGGGAAACACTTTGTCTTTTGGACATTATACAAATGTGACACTTGTGTGGGGTGTTTATTAGGGTGTTTTTTTTTCTGGGTGGAGCAATTGAGAATCGCAATGGATTTGCTGGATACTCGCATGGAGTGCAATGTCTTTGGAAGGCGACCACATATATGGGGTGTTTATAATTTTCAGTTTTGGGTGGAGTGATTGAGAATCAGGATGGATTTGTTGGATATTCAGAGAATGCAATGTCTTTGTAAGGCAGCCTCATACATGGGGAATCACAATAGATTTGCTGGATATTCACGTACAGTCATGGCCGAAATTGTTGGCACCCTTGATATTTCTCCAGGAAATCATGTATTTCTCACGAAACGTATTGCATTAACACATGTTTTGCTATACACATGTTTATTCCCTTTGTGTGTATTGGGACAAAACAAAAAAAGGGAGGAAAGAAAGCAAATTCGACATAATGTCACACAAACCTCCAAAAATGGGCTGGACAAAAGTATTGGCACCCTTTCACAACTGCGGATAAATAAGAATGTTACAAGCATGTGATGCTCCTGTAAACTCACCTGGGGCAAGTAACAGGTGTGGGCAATATAGAAATCACACCTGAAAGCAGATAAAAAGGAGAGACGTTCACTTAACCTTTGCATTGTGTGTCTGTCTGTGCCACACTAAGCATGGACAACAGAAAGAGGAGACGAGAACTGTCTGAGGACCTGAGAACCAAAATTGTGGCAAAATATCAACAATCTCAAGGTTACAAGTCCATCTCCAGAGAACTAGATTTGCCTTTGTCCACAGTGCGCAACATTATCAAGAAGTTTGCAACCCATGGCACTGTAGCTAATCTCCCTGGTCGTGGACGGATGAGGAAAATTGATGAAAGATTGCAACGCAGAATAGTCCGGATGGTGGATAAGCAGCCCCAAACATGTTCCAAAGACATTCAAGCTGTCCTGCAGGCTCAGGGAGCATCAGTGTCAGCGCGAACTATCCGTCGACATTTAAATGAAATGAAACGCTATGGCAGGAGACCCAGGAGGACCCCACTGCTGACACAGAGACATAAAAAAGCAAGACTACAGTTTGCCAAAATGTACTTGAGTAAGCCAAAAGCCTTCTGGGAAAACGTCTTGTGGACAGATGAGACCAAGATAGAGCTTTTCGGTAAAGCACATCATTCTACTGTTTACCGAAAACGGAATGAGGCCTACAAAGAACAAAACACAGTACCTACGGTAAAATATGGTGGAGGTTCAATGATGTTTTGGGGTTGTTTTGCTGCCTCTGGCACTGGGTGCCTTGACTGTGTGCAAGGCATCATGAAATCTGAGGATTACCAAAGGATTTTGGGTCGCACTGTAGGGCCCAGTGTCAGAAAGCTGGGTTTGCGTCCAAGATCCTGGGTCTTCCAGCAGGACAATGACCCCAAACATACGTCAAAAAGCACTCAGAAATGGATGGCAAAGAAGCGCTGGAGAGTTCTGAAGTGGCCAGCAATGAGCCCAGATCTAAATCCCATTGAACACCTGTGGAGAGATCTTAAAATTGCTGTTGGGAAAAGGTGTCCTTCCAATAAGAGAGACCTGGAGCTGTTTGCAAAGGAAGAGTGGTCCAAAATTCCGGGTGAGAGGTGTCAGAAGCTTATTGATGGTTATAGGAAGCGACTGATTTCAGTTATGTTTTCCAAAGGGTGTGCAACCAAATATTAAGTTAAGGGTGCCAATACTTTTGTCCAGCCCATTTTTGGGGTTTTGTGTGACATTATGTCATATTTGCTTTTCTGCCTCTGTTTTATATTTGTTCCAATACATACAAAGGGAATAAACATGTGTATAGCAAAACATGTGTTAATGCAATACCTTTTTTGTGTGAAATACTTGATTTTCAGGAAAAATATCAAGGGTGCCAACAATTTCGGCCATGACTGTATATTGCAATGTCTTTGGAAGGTGATCACATTTATGGGTTGTTTTATTGTTTTCAATTTTGGGTGGAGCGATTGAGAACCAAGATGAGTTTGTTGAATTTTCAGAGGGAATGCAATGTCTTTTGAATGTGACCAAATAAATGCAGTGTTTAATTCCCTTCAGTTTTACATGGAGCGATTATCAAGATAGATGTAATATTATTATTATCCAGGATTTCTATAGCGCCAACGGTTTGCTCCGCCCTGTACATTATAGTGGGGACAATACAGTAACAAGATTTATTGGATTTTCACAGGGATTGCAATGTCTTTGAATGCAACCAAATATGTGGCGTGTTTTAATAGTTTCAGTGTTGGGCGGAGCCATTGAGAATCACAATCTATTAGATGGATTGCAGTGTCTTTGGCGGGAGCACGTAAATGGGGTGTTTACGTTTTTGTAGTTTCATTTTAATGTGGAGCGATTGAGAATCAAGCAGGGTTGATTGGATTTTCACATGGATCACATTGTGTTTTGAAGCTGATCACATGGGGTGTTTGTTTTTATTAGTTTTGGGTGGAGCGATTGAATATCAAGATGGATTTGTTGGATATGCACATGGCTTGCAATGTCTTTGGAAGGTGACCACATCTATGAGATGTTTAATGAACATTTTTAATAGTTTTGGGGGAGCTGTTGAGAATCCTTCCAATTATGGGTGGAGTGCAGTGATGATACATTGGGGGATATATAATGATGGGTGGAGTACACACTGTACAGGGGAGGTTCACAGTCCCCCCCCCTCCTCCCGTGGGATGTGCACATGCCCCATCTCCGGATCTCACGGGGGAACGATCGGGGGGAATAAGCAGAGCGCCAAGCCATTGTCATTGGCTCTTTTCCCTGATTGGTGATTAGTTGTCTCCAAGGGACACAGCTCACCACAGATCACCGCGCTGTGTGCACCAGGAGGCTGTGCACGAGCGACATGACCAGTCCAGTCCCGGCCATCACCGTGCCGTTCCATTTTCATTACAAATACAACAAGGCAGCTCCGTGTTACTATACAGAGGGACCCCAACAATGGAGTGTGACAGTTATAGAGGCTCCTCTCCTGGACTGAAATGGCTTCCTCTGATTTCACACTGCACACTGTGAGCTGCTTACAATGTGCATTACAAGTGTCATCACGTCAGATAGAGCCCGCCTCATTCCTGGCTAGAGGATATCCAGCATGATTTATCGCTTTCCTCCTCAGCCTCACTGGGCTGTCCCTTCCATTTATTGGATGTAAAGTGTTTGTAAACCCCAACATATACCCAGTGAAGAGACTGTCCTCAGGTGGTACACAGAGATGAAACAGATCCTCCTGTATAGGTTGTACCTTTTTATCTGTAGTATTTCTTCACTACATCTGTTCAAAGTTCTTAATTGATAAATGTTGTCTGAGCGTTCAGAAAAAAGAGGGCGTAGAGCTGAAGTTACACTCTGCAGAGCTCAGTGAGGAGAGCTGATTGGAGGGAAGAGACGCCCCCCCTTTCCCCCACACACACAGCTCACAGGAACAGAGCTGAGGTTGTCATTCTGCTGGAGGTCCCTCCCCATCACCATATTTTTCTTGGTGTCAGGAAAACTTGTGAGAAGTGACTGGTGCTGATAGCAGAGGAATGGAGCAGCAGGCAGAAATGACCCTTAGTGCTCTGGATTGAGACAAGTACACCCTATAGAGGGAAATGCTTTGTTCCTTTGTCATGTCTGAGGTTTACAACCACTTTAAGTTCTTTCAATCATGGAGGCTCACCATCACGTGGGCATTACCTAGAGTGGTCTGCATGCAAATACATTCTTTCTGGGAACTCCCACTCCTCCACACTGATGTCCACCCATCAAGGTATTTATATATTTGCATAACTCCTCCCAAGATCCAGCCCCCTGTTTTCATCATAATGGAAGGCTCTTGAGAGGAGTACGGGGTGCTGTGATGTTTTCAGGAGACTACAGTCAGGTCCATAAATATTGGGACATCCGCACAATTCTAACATATTTGGTTCTATACTTCCTACACCGTTCACCTGATTTGGATGTAAATACCTCAAATTAAAGCTGACAGCCTGCAGTTAAAGCACATCTTGTTCGTTTCATTTCAAATCCATTGTGGTGGTGTATAGAGCCAAAAATGTTAGAATTGTGTCGATGTCCCAATATTTATGGACCGGACTGTATGCACAGCACCCTTCCGGCTCCTCCCACCAGCCATGATCTGCCTGAATTGCATGAAGAAGCACAGAGACGCAGTGATGACATCACTAGATGTAAAATAAGATGTGTAATGAAAAGACAAAGGTTTCATGTAACATGTTATTAGCGTGTTAATAAGTGAGGAGGAAGGAACTAGGACAGAAAATATACATCTATGAAATGTCAGTTTTAGCCTTTTTAGAAACTCGCTGACACCTTGTTATTGGAGCCTGAATTATAACTGTCATTTTATTCCCAGAATTCCCTGCTCACAGCTCTGACATTCTATTGATAGGTGTGAAGGAGGAAGATGACCCCCAGGAGCTGGGTGAGTGACACTCCAAAACATGTCTAGCACCAATATTATGTTCAGTACTGTGTCTGATGGACGTCTTTTTTTTTTTTTTTTTAATTTAAATATTTATTAATTTTTCATGTTATTACAAAAATTCCACAAGAAGAGACACAATACATATAAATAATCCATACATTTCTACTTTGCCCCTTCTATTTTACCTCTTTTCTTTCCCTACCCTCCCAGCCCACCTTTACCCCCCTTCCCCCCTCCCTCCCCTCTGCAAGATCTCCAATCTCTCAAGGCCCAATAACTTTAAATAACTTCCTAGTTTAAAGTTTTCTATACTTCTCTTTCAATCCTGATTTTTCCCATTTTTCCCATCGCGAATAGTATAGATGCAACCTGTCTTTCTGAATATAATAAGATTTTTCCATTCTACTAATCTGGTTTACCCTATTGATCCAATCCTCCTCCGTCGGCACCTCCGTCTTCCACCAAAACTTGGGAATCAACCCTTTTGCAGCACTTAAGTAGTACCATACGCCTGATTCTTTATATTTATTTACAGTTGTCTCAACATTATGTAGGAGACACATGGTTGGGTCAAGCCCTATGTCATTTCCAGTTATTATTTCTATTGATTTAACTATTGTCTTCCAGAAAACCTGAATTTTTGGACATTGCCACCATATATGAAACGCCGTGCCCTCCTCCCCACATCCTCTCCAACACATTTTTGATTTCTACCCCCTCATCCTGTGCTCAGTGCTCGGTGTAATATGCCATCGTGTCAGACATTTATAATTAATCTCAACGGCTCTCATACTAACACTCTCATGAACCAATCTAAATATCTTATTCTGTTGATCTTCATCTATCACCACCTCCATATCTCTTTCCCAATTTGTTATAAAAATTAACTTTGTGTCTGTGTCTAATTCTGTGAGTATTCTATAAATTTTTGTAACACCATGTTTCCCATCTCTACGTGTTTCTAATAGCCTTTCAAACATATTCCACTCCTTTTTTAATCTCAAGGGCTTTGGGAGATTTCCAATAAAACATTTTAATTGGTGATATTTCCACTCATCTATTTTAGTAAACATATCTCCTCCCCTCTCTTTTAATTCTTTAAATGTTCTCAATTCCCCCTCTACCAATACGTCTCTCAGTTGGATATCTTCCTTTTTAAACCATCTCCCTGATATCTCATCTTTTCCTGGAGGGAAGAACTCCGTGTTTGCAAGAGGCATTAATATAGAGTTGAATTCCCATTTCATGTGTTTGTGTAAATTATCCCATGTCCTTAAAACGTTTAAAGTGAAGGTGCTTGTGCTTTCTTTAATTCTTCTAAAATGTGCTGGAACCCATATCATCTTACTCAAATTAATTCCACTCAGTTCATTTTCTATTTTTACCCAACCTTTCCCCTTGTGGTTAAAAGTCCAATCATAGATTCTTGCTAAAATTACTGCTTTGTAATATCTCTTGACATCAGGTAGTCCCATCCCCCCTTTCTCTTTAGTCCTGCTCAGTGTTTCATATGATATTCTTGGTTTTTTATTCCTCCATATATATCTTGTTATCATTCTTCTCATTATCTTAAAAAATGCCTCTGGGAGATTTATTGGAATCATTTGAAATCTATAGAGTATTTTAGGTATAATTACCATTTTAACTAGGTTTATACGTCCTAACCATGATGGATTTCCTCCTTCTAATTTTTTAGTTCGTCCTTAATCTCATTTATCAGGGAAATATAGTTTAATCTATATAGTTGTTTATATGAGGTAGCAAGTTTTATTCCTAGGTATTTTATATCTTTTTCTCTCCATATAAAGGGGAATTCTTTTTGTAGCTTTTCTTTTTCGCTCTTTGGTATATTGATGTTCAAAATCTCTGTTTTTGTTGGGTTAATTTTTAGATTTGATAGTTCACCATATTCCTTCAGGGTCTTCATTATACTTGGTAGTGTTATTTGGGGGTTGCCTACATAAAACAATAGATCGTCCGCAAAGGCCGCTACTTTATGTTCTATATTTTCTATCTGGATTCCCTTTACCGCTCCGCTATTCCTTATTATTGATAACAGGGGTTCCAATGTCAAAACGTACAGCAAGGGGGACAATGGACAGCCTTGTCTTGTTCCATTGGACATCTCAATGGATTCCGACCTCTCCCCATTTACCGTGATGATTGCGGTGGGCTCCCTATATAATTTACCTATCCACTCACGCATTCTCTCTCCAATCCCCAACACTTCCAAGTTGTCCATCATAAAGCCCCAGTCCACTCTATCAAACGCCTTTTCGGCATCAATTGACAAGAGCACCACCGGGGCTTTTCCTTTTCTACTTTTCTGGATAAGCATCAAAGTTCTCAACCCATTGTCTCTACCCTCTCTCCCCGGGACGAACCCCACCTGATCTCCATGGATCCATTCGGGCATTAGATCTTTTAGCCTGTTTGCCAAGACCTTTGCGTACAACTTGGTATCAGTGTTTAATAATGAAATTGGTCTATAACTAGAGCACTGAGAGGGATCTTTTCCCTCCTTATGAATGAGAACGACATGGGCCTGAAGGGATTCCCTCCTCCCCTCCATCCCCCCTCCCAAGTCATTCATATACTTCTTTAACTTTGGTATCAGTACTTCACAAAATTTTTTATAGTACTTAACTGTATAACCATCCGGGCCTGGGCTTTTCCCTCCCCCTGTACTTCTTAATGCTACTTCTATTTCTTCCTGGGAAATTTCCGCATCTAAGGAATTCAATTGTGCTTCACTAAGCTTTGGCAATCCAGCATTTTTTAAATATATCTTCCTTTTTTCGTTAATACCTTCTCTAGTTTCTTTTGGTGAACCTTGATGACTGATGTTATACAACTTTCTATAATACTCCATGAATACTTTAATGATTTCTTTAGTTGAGTGGACCAACTCCCCCTTAGGGCTTTTTATCTTTTCTATATAATTCCTGTTTTTCTTTTTATTCAGGGCTCTCATTAAATATTTTCCTGGTCTATCTCCCCATCTATATCTTTCGCTTAATACTTTGTTATATATCCTTCTCCTCTCCTCTTCCATCAATCTCTCTAATTCGTCTTTTTTATCCATTAACTTCTGTCTTGTTTCTATTGTTATTTTCTTCTTATGTATCTGCTCCAAATCCAGGATTTCCTTTAAGAGTCCACTAACCCTCTCTCTTCTTTCTTTTTTCTTCCTTGCTCCCATCGCAATCAAAATTCCTCTTATATATACCTTATGACTTTCCCATACTGTAGCAGTCGTTACTTCCTCTGTCTCATTCTCCCTGAAAAATACCTTAATCTCTTCCCTGATCTTCTGCACAATATCTTCATCCAAGAGAAGAGCCTCGTTTAACCTCCATCCTAAACCTCCCGTCCACCTTTTTCCCCATCCTATTTTCATTATGACAGGGGCATGATCCGAGAAAGTTCTTGTCTCTATTTCTATTTTAACCAGCATTTCAATGAGTTGATGATCTATTAGAATGTAATCCAGTCTCGAGTATATCTCATGTGCATTAGAGAAGAAGGTATAGTCTCTGTCTTTCATATGCATCATTCTCCAGGTGTCCACCAGTTGGTACTCGTGGATCACCTTCTTCAAAGCTCTCAGAGACCTACCCCCCTCTCTCCGCACAAGGGAGGTTGCATCCTTTTGTGGGTCCATACAAAAATTAAAATCTCCTGCTATTATCAAACGCCCTTTTTTAAAATCTATCAATTTTTTCAACATACCCTTCAAAAAGATCTCCGGTTTCTTGTTGGGGCAATATATATTGGCTAGTGTACACTCAATTCCCTGTAGTTTACCTTTCAAGAACAGGAATCTCCCCTCCGGGTCAGTCTTTCTATCTTCCAACTCAAATCTCATATTCTTTGCCAATCCTATTGCCACCCCCTTTGCTCTTTTAATTGGAGAGTCAGCATAATACCATGTTGGATAATATTTGGATTTTAATTTCACATTTGATTCTATCTCAAAATGTGTCTCCTGTAAAAATACCACAGACGTTGCCCTGTGGTGTAACTCTTTAAACAACTTAAATCTTTTCCCAGGACAGTTCAACCCATTCACATTATATGTTATAAACTGTATTTCTTCCATCCTTCTTGATTCTGTCTATCTCTCTTCTGATTCGTCTCTTCCTATTAGGCCCCCCTACTATCTTGCAGCATATCAACCCAACCTCCCCTCCCTCGGCTCCCTCCCGCCCAACCCCCATCTCCCACCCCCCACCCTCTCTTCTTTTTCCCCTACCCATTTTTAGGCTTATAAACTGCCTACAAATCATTTGTGGATCTGATTCCACCTTTTGATTTAAAATTTAGGGCGTAAGCTCCGCCCATGTACGGCTCACCTCTCCTCCGACCCCCCCCCCCAGGTCCCCTCTCTCTATCAGCCAGGCTCAGGAAGTATCATTACTTCTCTCCTAACCGAGAGGACCAGGGGCAGAGAGAGAGAAAAAAAAAAACAAAAAACAAAAAAAACAAAACATATTTTCTACTTAATTCTCCCTCCCTTCCCTCCCCGGCCCCAGAGCCTCCCCCCCCCCCCTTCCCCTGACCCGCTGTCAGTCCTCTTTTCTTGTGTTCTCTGTATCTCCTTTATCCTCTTCTTCCCACCCAGCAATCTCCATTCCTTGCAAGTCCAGTCTATCACAAAAATCCCTTAGTTCCTCCGGGAATCTCAAATAAGCTGTGACCCGTTTTTCCAGCCAATTAGAGTTGCTGAGGTACCCCATCTATACTGCACATTCTGTTTTCTCATTTGCTCCAGCAGGGGTCTCAGGGATCTCCTTCTCCTTAGGCTCTCTGCTGTTAAGTCCGCATAAATTTGGATAGTCCAATCTCCATACTTAACTGATGATCTTCCCTTAGTTTTCTTCCAAATCTCATCTTTGGCCCCAAATTTTTGGAACTGGACAATTATGTCTCTCGGCCTGTCCTTCTCAGTAGCCTGTTTGAACTTTCCTATTCTGAACACTTCATCTAACTTGATCCCATCTGTATCAGGTCTGTCTCTTATGGAGTTCAGAATTTTTTTAACTAGATCATATAGCGTTTCGCCTTTTGCAGTCTCTGGGATTCCTCGTACTCTGAGATTACACCTTCTTTCTTTATTTTCTTGAGCTTCCATCCTATAGGTCAATTTTTTCTGAGAGGTTACCAAATGGGTTATTTTTTTCCTTAGATTATCTATGTTTTGGGCCTGGATTTTGACTTTCTCCTCTGATTCTTCCATTCTTGTTAGCAGATGCCCTAAATCCTTTCGTATAGCTGTCAATTCATGTTTTATCATTTTTTCCAAATTTTGAAACATTTCTATCATCTCCTTCTTATTTGGTACTTGTAGTTCACCATCAGATTCTTTTTTTCCCGAGCCATCCACTATTTGTTGGCTACAACTGCTATTCATGCCCAATGATAATCTAGGACTGCTTCCTAGACTAATGTCCATTTCCCCTTTTGCGCTTGCGCCTTGGGCCCTTTCTGGCGTAATATTTCCATATGATGTAAATTTCTTTATTGTTCCTGTTTGGGACCCTTTGAGCCCTGCTCCCTTGGAACCTTTATTCTTCATATTCTCAAGATGGGATTTTACCGCTTCTTTATGATTTATGGACCAGACAGGCTTGCTGTTTTTCCTATGTGTTTTTTCTCTCCTAAAACACCTGGGCCTCCTCTCTTCTTCTCTTCCAACCCCTGGGAATCCTCCCCTCTCCTCTTTCACCCCTTGGTCTCCTGTGTCTCTCAAGGGTCCACAACACAATAAGCCCCCAGCAGCGCTCACTCACCCTTCCCAGGTCGGTGGCTCCAGGCTTGTTGCTCCAGGCTTATGTGGAGGGCCTTCACTGCTGCACAGTCCTGGAGGGGGGATTCCTCTGGGTTTCCAGTACTTTATTTCATTTTGATTCGTCCCAGGGAAGCAGGATGGATCTCTTGATATTCATGGGTCTCCCTGACCCAGGATCAGACAGTCAGCCAGGGGGTGCTTGCAACAGTGGACCAACGGCTCCCTGTCACATCAGGAAGCCGGCCGGCCGCCTCTTTCCCCCAGTGATGCTCCGCGGCAGGTCACGTGCTCAGCAGCGTCTCCTCTCCTCTCAGCCGCACGGATCTCCCACTCATACCGCGCCGGGGGATCCGGCGTGACCCTGCAGCCTCAGATCAGCTCCCATCTCCGGCTCTCCGGGTTCACCTTCCACCCCGTCCAGACTCCGGTGAGTCTACTCCTCTTGAGGGTAACTGGGTGGGTCGGGGAGCGGGACCCAGCAAGGAGCTAGAGCCGCTCGCTCCCCACAGCCGCCATGTTCAGGCTCCTCCCCTTAGATGCTGATGGACGTCTTGTAACCACTTCTCCTCCATAAGGTTTTACCCCCTTTATGACCAGGACATTTTGTGCTATTCAGCACTGCACTACTTTAACTGGTAATTGCGCGGTCATGAAACACTGTACCAAATAAAATGTATGAAACATTTTTTTCACACAAATAGAGCTTTTTTTCAGTGGTATTTGATCACCACTGTTTTTTTTTTATTATTATATAAACAAAAAAAGATTGAACATTTTGAAAATAAAATGATATTTTCTACTTTCTGTTCTAAAATATGTCCAATAAAATCAAATTTCTTCATAAATTTAGGCCAAAATATATCCTGCTGCGTGTCTTTGGTAAAAACAAATCCCAATAAGTGTATATTGGTTTGTGTGACAGTTTTGGTGTCTTCAAACTATGGGATATACAGTGATGGAAATAAGTATTTGCTCCCCTGCTGATTTTGAATGTTTTTTTGTGATATGATAAATTCCCAAATTAAATTCAAAATCCTAAATACATAGCAAATAATATAAATGCAATAAATAACAAATTCCCCAAATCAAATAGTCCAATATTAAATCCAAAAATAAGTCCAAAATAAGTCCAACAACAGTGTCCAAATTTCAATCTTTTTCCTCCAAATATGAGAATTGTTCCTCCAAACACGTACCTCGAAAAATCAAAATAGATAATCTAGTGCAATTCAATTAATTAAAGGAAATCACCCCGTGAAACTCCACACTTCACTGCAAAAAATATATTTGTGAGAAAAAAAAAAAAATATATATATATATATTTGAATTAGATTCTACCAATCTTAATTTATTACTTTATCATAGTGCATTAAACACATCAATCCAAAAAGTGCACACTCTGTGATCACTGCAACTCAGTGAATGCCTTCAACCACCACACAATAGTACCAAATACTATTACCCTCTGTGAATATTATAAGAGCTCTACCAACATTATGGATCAGTAATCCTCCAAGTATCTTCTTTAAGAATATTTTTCCAGGTCCTCAGAAAGATAAATGGTCTTAGGAGCAATATTCAAAGCATAGGGATAACATTTATTAGTAACTCACACATAAAATTCCGATTATCAGCTCCAAACATGGTTTCTGTCTGTTAACCAAACATTTCCTCCACCATGTGTTTTGATAACCTAAAAAATGGCCGCGGTGACACTTCCGGTCTGCGTACGTGCATCTTGATGTCACTCCTTTAACGCGTTTCATCACTTCCGGACTTCATCTGAAAGGATACAGACATCCCACTCGTCGCTCCTTTTATGTCCATTCCTCCTAATGACTTGAGGCTGCCGCCGCCATATTTAAAAAGGGAAAAATACCGCAATCTCCCCCTTTCTCTTACTATAATCCAAATCTCGGACCTAACATACATCGGTCCGATCAATAAACATATATAACAGGTAAACCAGGGTTCAGATAGATATTGCATATACATCTAATCTTTCACATTAATTACTAATTTACATATTTCATCTTCACACATATAGGATAATACAAATTAATAAACACCTTTTCCCATATTGCTCCATTATTCCACATAAAATTACAATTAAAACATCTTATTATTTGCCCCAAAAAAACTTTTTATTAATATTTACCCAATCTTATTTAGAATTACTATATCTATATTTATATTTTAGTTTTTACTCCCTCTAGTGGTTATTCTAAATATTAGAAAGTGCATGTAAATTCCCACATCAAGTTCTATAGATCAATTCGTTTCTCATTTACCCATTAAGAAAGACACATTAAAATCAACTCCACTACAAATTATCAATTTGACTTATTCTTAAATCATATGCATTCAGCCATAATGAGAAATACATATCAAAATATATATAGATAAATTTTTTTTTTTTTATAAATAAACTCCATATAATAGAATCTGAATACTAAAAATTATTTTATATAAAACTCCATATAATAAAATCTATATACTAGGAATTCCATGCAGTCAAGATTTTCTTCTATGCATTACTTCTTATTTATTATATATAAATATTTTAATATTAATTAATTTACTAAAAATTTTTTTTTTTTTTTTTTTTACCTCTACCATGATCACCCTAAAAAATTTTTTTTAATTTCATTGAGTAAGATAGACGCCCCTATATTTTATATATATGAAAATTAAAATTCTATAACTACAAAATTCTATATACCAAAAGTGACGATATCCCAATTTATTGCATAGTCTGCTTGTAAGGGTATATACCAGTGTGCAGAGGGTCCTCAGAATTTCTAGATGTTGATCACTGGTACAGAAGTTGATGAGCACTGGTACACTGTGACAGATATGGATCACTGGCACTGTGACAGATGTGGATCACTGGTACTGTGACAGATGCGGATCACTGGTACTGTGACAGATGCGGATCACTGGTACTGTGACAGATGTGGATCACTGGTACTGTGACAGATGTGGATCACTGGTACTGTGACAGATGTGGATAATTGGTACGGTGACCGATGTGGACACGGGTACGGTGACCGATGTGGACACGGGTACGGTGACCGCTGTGGATCATGGGTACGGTGACCAATGTGGCTCACGGGTTCTGCAGGGACGTATATACTGCGAGGCAAATAAGACGTTTGCCTAGGGCGGTAATTTTTAGGGGTGCAGCACCACCCCCCGGAAGCAGGGACCTTTTTTTAGCAGTGGTGGACAGAGCCATGCAGGGCTGCCATCAGAGGGGTACCACCGGTGCTGTTGCAGTGTCCCGGACAGCAGGAGGATCAATATGGTGGGGCGTGGGGGAGGGTAGTTGCAGAACGATGCTTGTGTATCTCTCCCTCCCGCAGCTGAGGAGCCAGGACCAGGGGACCACCTGGAGCAGGGAGAGGAAAAGTGGCGGAGATGAAAGAGCTCGGAGGAGCTGAGCTGTGTTGTGTTCTGTGGGCAACTCCTGTCGTGTTGTCCATCCAGCACATTATACACTGACAGATCCTGTGGGACTGCACACACCTCCCCCTTGCCCCATTCCTGCTGGGAGATCAGCAGCCCTAGGAGGAAGTGTGTGTGTGCAGTCCCATAGGATCTGCAAAAGAGAGAGAAGGGGGGGGCAGGGAGAGAAGAGAGAGGGGTGGAGAGAGATAGAGGGAGAAAGAGAAGAGAGAGAGGGGGGAGAGAAGAGAGAGATAAGGGGGGGAGGGAGAGAAGAGAGAGAAGAGGGAGGGGAGAGAGTGGGAAGAGGGAGAGAGAAAAGAGGAAGAAAAGGAGAGAGAGAATCATATATACATACACACACTTATTGACTCTCTCTCTCATTGGGGGGGGGGGGTGTGCAAAATTTTTGTGTTTCCTAGGGCAGCACAAAATCTAAATACACCACTGGGGTACTGTGACAGATGGGGATCACAGGCACAGTGACAGATGGGGATCACAGGCACGGTGACAGATGGGGATCACAGGCACAGTGACAGATGTGGATCATTGGCACTGGGAAAGATGTGGATCACAGATGTGGACCACTGGCACTGGGACAGATGTGGCCCACGGTTATGGTGACAGATGTGGATCACTGGCACTGGGACAGATGTTGATCACAGATATGAATCACGGGTATGTTGACCACTGGCACGGCGACAGATGTGGGTTATTGGCACTGTGACAGATGTGGATCACAGATATGAATCACGGGTATGTTGACCACTGGCACGGTGACAGATGTGGGTCATTGGCACTTTGAAAGATGTGGATTACAGACGTGGACCACTGGCACTGTGACAGGTGTGGCCCACGGTTACGGTGACAAATGTGGCCCACGGGTACGGTGACAGATGTGGATCACTGGCACTGGGACAGATGTGGATCACAGATATGGATCACGGGTATGGTGACAGATGTGGAAGAAGGGCACGGTGACAGATGAGGGCCAAGGGTACGGTGACAGATATGGATCACTAGCACTGGGACTGATGTGGATCACAGATATGGATCACGGGTATGGTGACAGATGTGGAAGAAGGGCACGGTGACAGATGTGGCCCACAGGTACGGTGACAGATATGAATCACTAGTACTGGGACAGTTGTGAACCACGGGTACGGTGACAGATGAGGGCCACGGGTACGGTGACAGATATGGATCACTAGCACTGGGACAGATGTGGATCACAGATGGTACTGTGACAAGGGGATGTGCTTGTGTGTACTCGCTGATCAGCTCTGCTTCTCCTCACTCACTGGCTCTGTGTGAGGAGAGGCAGAGCCGTTGAACTGACATCACATGCCGGCTGTGATTGGATATAGCCGTCATGTGATCAGAAGGGCCAATCAGAGGCCCTGAACATACACTCAGCACAACAAAGCTCCCACCTGGCCGTTTATGTGCAGTTGCTGGGTGGAAAGTGGTTAAATATATTTTTTTAATTTACTATTTATTATTTTTTTTTTTAAAATCTGTCTTCAGAGTAGTTCAGTGTCATCTTAGTGATACTA
Organism: Staurois parvus; assembly: GCF_062004578.1. Taxonomy (NCBI): domain Eukaryota; kingdom Metazoa; phylum Chordata; class Amphibia; order Anura; family Ranidae; genus Staurois; species Staurois parvus. Next base: position 1,768,588 of record NW_028318656.1, on the reverse strand, counting down.
TACTTCTCTGGCCAGGTGATCAGAGATGTTTTTTTTTAATCATATTGATTGCTTCTCATAGTGGCCGGTTACCAGGATCTGCAATCCACTGTGTCCGCCAAGGGAGCGGCTCGCCAATGCGCATATGCTAAGTGACGTACAAGTACATCGCTTGGCCTGCCTGTGCCACCCGCCCGCCATCCCACAGCACATGTACTGTGGGCATCCATGAACAGGTTCAACTTGCCCAGAATCCCACTTGAAGCCTGTCAAAGATTTTCCCAGTGTGTCCTGATCACACATGGCCTCTGTAACATAAATAAAATGTAGATATAAAGCTTGCCTATCTTCAGACAACTATTCATTCACCCCCTCTAACCCAACCTGCACTCTCTCACAGATGCCATTTCTGGGTGTGGGGGGGGATGCTAATCAAACTCTGCAGATGCGGCCACCCAGGCTGGACCTTAAGAGGCCCCTTGTGCTGATTTCCTACCTCTTCTGGATCTTGGGAAAACCGCACCACTAGCAAACCAATAAGTGTCCACATCACACGAGCAGTGACATGGACACCCAAAGAAGGACCCCACTTCCTGTAATCTTTATTCTCTAGTCTCAAGAAAAGATTCAGGGCGAGAGAATCATGTGACTGCGGCTTTAGATGAGTAAAAAGGGCCAGCGGTCAGTCAGAGGGGTATGGTGGAGATAGGTAGAGCCTAGAGATCAGCTTTATTTCTCATTATATTTAAGGATCATTCCATGTGACATTGAACAGTTATAATAAGTTACTGACAGCCATTTCTTCCTGCAGATTGTATGAACTGTGAAGCGTTAGCAGTCAGTGACCTCCACAATACACCAACCATGAAGAGAGAGAACACATCGCCGCCAAAGCTGCTCGCCAAAACGGTAACAAAGTAACTCCCCCATCCATCCGTGTCTCCATGCTTTATTTTGCAGAGAAATCACTTTGAAAAACACCTCCTGGCATTTCTGGTCATATCCATCCTGAGTAAGGGAAGATGATTGTGTAGCATTTACTTCTTGGAATCCATCTGTACTTAACTCCCTTAACCGTGTGCTTAGCTGAGAAAAGCCCTCCTCCCCTCCTAAAAACTCCTGCGGGATGTGTGACTGTAAATGTCACCTACTGACCGGGCCAAGCCTTTATCTGAGTCTCAGGGAACTCTACAGGTCATTTAGACCCCACACCCCGCCAAGACCTCCATGGACACAGAGCTTCATCTCAGTCAAGGGACTGTAGGAGCTACAGAACCGTGCTAAAGTTTTAGGCTGTCAAGTGCAGCACTTTTTCCTGTCAAGAGTCATCAACCAGCAGAACTGGAACATTGACCTACAGAGCACTGATGTACCCAATGTGTGTACTGTTTCCAAAGCTACAGATGGTAGTTGGCAGGATTCGAACCTGCGTGGGGAAATCCCAATGGATTTAGAATCCATCGCCTTAACCGCTCGGCCACAACTACTATGTTTTTAATTTTGAATAAACAATCTACACAATGCACACAGAATCAAAACTAAAGGGGTTAAATGTCCCTTCTCCTTTGTTTACATTCATCTGTCAGCCAGCTGACAGCTAAATGAGCCGGGCAGGGATGAGTCAAGGGTTGTAAGTGCCTCTGTAACAACCTACACAAAACTGTGACGTATGTGCATTTTATATGTAGTTTTGGTGCATTTTCTGTGTAAGTCTCGAGACTTGACAGGACAAGGTCATCTACCTCTCATGGCAGACATAATCTATTCCCCCCCATGTGTGAGCATCATGTCTCAGCATTGGACCCCCCCCCCCCTTACAAATTAAGCAGTGGTCAGCAAGCTCACCGCCTAAGCAAAAATATCCTCTGCAAGCAAAAATTCTCCCCAAACAAAAATGCAAAAATGTATCCTCCTCCCACTCCAAATTCCCCTCTTAAAACAGATCTTTGCCCCTCAATCTCACCTCCTAGCTTTAATCACCCCAATTCCTCCCTTCTAGCAAAAATAATTTAGCCCTCCTTGCACATATCCTTTTTTTCCCTTCAAATTTTCCATGCTAGCACAATTCCTCACTTCTAAATCCTCCCGCTCAGCACAAATCCTCACCCCCAAATCTTCCATCAGCACAAATCCGTCTATGTCCTTGTAACAAAGACCCAAGGGGTTTTTTACTTCTTTTTTTCGTGGATTAATAGAGGTACTTTGTATCCCTTATTCACATATTGTTAAATAGATATTCCAGATTCCAATATGCCCCCCACCCATAGGCCCCTTGTAACCACCGGGTCAGTGTTATGAAGAAGAGGTCCTACAAGGGTCAACAATTATGTGACCATTGTGATTGGTTGGATTGGCAATGATCACATAAACGGAAGCCGGTCCCGCCGGCTACCAATGTTTTCACAGGACCGAGAGCTGTTTTTTGCGCAGAAACATTGCCCACCCAGCAGCTCATATGCGTTAAAGCCCAGCTTTTTGCCGACGCAACTATTGGTTACTAGGGCGTAAAGGGGTTAAATGACCCTTCTCCTTTGTTTACATTCATCTGTCAGCCAGCTGACAGCTAAATGATCCGGGCGGGGATGTAAGGATGCCAGCAGGTGCCTCTTTAAACACCTACACAAAACTCGTACGTATGTGTATTTTAAATACATTTTTGGTGCATTTTCTGTGTAAATCTCTGGGGCCAAAAAAGAGCAACAACAGCAGCAGCAAAGTAGCACTGGTACCTTTTCCAAAAGTGCAGTGCTGTTGTGCTGAATAGAAAGACTTGTCATTTGTCCCAGACTTGCTGGCACAGTCCCTTTTTCAGTCATCCGTCCCACCCCTTCCATCTCCCAGGCTGTGTCCCTCTGAGCAAGGAGGCAGCTATACTTTCAGTATGTGTACAGCCTTGTCAGGCTGTTGTGTTAGCATTTGGGTGGGCAGGTGGGGGCGTTAAAACTGCTACTCAGATGCTTGTTTTTACTACTGCCTGTGTGAAAGAGCTCTTTGGGGTCAATCACAGGTTGTACTTTCATACCAGCTGCACTCCTTTCTCCCTGTACTGACTTTGTGCCATTGTAAACTCTGATGAATCAGCAGGGCAGTGTACAAGAGTCAGTAGGGCAGAGGACAGGGGTCAGCAGAGCAGGGAACAAGGGCTATGGGGGCAGAAGACAAGGGTCAGCAAGGCAGGGTACAGGGAGTTAGCAGGTAAGAGGACAGGGGTTAGCAGTGAAGAGGATAAGCTCCTCATTCCATCCCCGCACTGCAGACAACCTGGGCACTTGGCCAGTGGTGTATTTAGGTTTTTTGCTGCCCTAGGCAACACAAAAATCAGACCTTCCCCCAGACCTCCCTCCCCTGCAGAGATTCTGACAGTGACCAACACCCTTGCCTCCCCCACCCACCCAAGAGAGCCTTCCACTAACACCACTCCACCCCCCCCCCAGCTCATTGTGAATAACGGAACCATCTTCTTAATCCATTTTACTGGTAAGCATAGGTTATGTGTCTATTGAGACAATGGCCTTATCCCAGACTATCACTGAGCTGCTCGTCCACTTCTGTTGTAGAGGTGAAGTGATGGCACAGCTCATTGTAAATGACGGAACCATCTTGATCAATTTTCCTGATGAGCATACGTTGTGTCTCTATAGAGACAATGGCCTTGTCCCAGACTATCACTGAGCTGTTGGTCCACTTCTGTTTTAGAGCTGACGTGATGGCACAGCTCATTGTGAATGACTACACTGTGTGAGTAGCCGAATTAATCTCTTATAGGGTATCCATCAAAGTCCCCAGATAGATAATTAATCCTGATGTAGTCCAGAGGAGGAAGAAAGTTACATAACAAACATATATGAATGGTGATGTCTTCACCTCCCTCCGGTACCCGAAGAGCCAAGGGCACCATCCAGAGGAGGACACATAACCTCCCTCGTACATCAAGAAAGGTCTGGCTCATACACAGGCCAAGTAGGCATATCTTTGTGAAACAGAAGGCATATTGGTGAGCAAGTCCTGAAGTATGGACAGTCCCAAGTTATCAAGGCAGAGCAAAGGTAGGATTGTTGGTAATTATGGTAACAGCATCAAGATCAAAGTCCCTGAGAGACCTCTAGGTGTGAAATAGGCCTTTTTCTGACTGATTTCGCCGGTACAACCGGCTGCCTCAGAGGTAGGCTCAAAACTGTTTTTTTTTTTAAATGATATGTTTTTAAGATATTTTTTTTAAGGCCCATTTACCGCAGCAAAGGGCATGGCACTCTCCTCCGTGAAGACTGGGTAGACTGCAGCTTGACGGTATGGAGCTGTTGTTTCCCAAGGTGAAGGCCCATATATCGCAGCAAAGGGCATGGCGCTCTCCTCCTGGAGGACTGGGTAGACTGCAGCTTGACGGTACGGAGCTGTTGTTTCCCAAGGTGAAGGTTCATTTATCACAGTATTGCGCTCTTAGTTATGTTGTGCACCTCCCATCCGGAACCGATCAGGATATCCACAGAGCTCTCCTTGGCAGTAGATACTCAATACACTGCTTGGCTAAGTGTCCCACTTTCTTGCATACATGACAGACCTTCCATTCATGACATCACACTAGGTATGGTCTTCTTTTCATGACATCACGCTAGGTATGGTCTTCTTTTCATGACATCACACTAGGTATGGTCTTCTTTTTTTTGTGCAAAATTTACACAAAACAAATCATAAATGATCCCTCCACACCTCCTCCTCCCCTTTTCATACCCCACCTCTCCTCCCCACCCTACCCGCGCCGTCATCTAGCGCAGCTCTAAAGTCTCATTCAATTAATAAATTATGACTAATAATTACATTACATTATATTTATATATAAAAAGTGGAGACTCTCATGGCGTAGTAACAACAAACTTCTGATTTTCATGAAAGGCTAAAAACAGTCACATTCCATAGGGATATCAAAGGCAGTGTACATAGAAAAGTGTCAAAGCATCCAATCCTCCTTCCTTGATTGGCGGCAGCCTACTTCTGGGTTCCGGTCAGCGTGATGGTGTCACTTCCTCTGGCCTTGGATAGTGACACAAATTTCCCCTCTCAGCACAAATCCTCTCCTAAAAATCACCCCTCCTAGTATAAATCCCCCTTCTTAGCACAAATCCCCCCAATTCCCCCTCCCAGCACAAATCCCCTTTCCTACGATAAATCCCCCCTAATTTCCCCTCCTAGCACTAATGCCCTGTCCTACGATAAATCCCCCCTAATTCCCCCTCCCAGCACTAATCCCCTGTCCTACGATAAATCCACCCTTAGCAGAAATCCTGCCTCTTGACCCAAATTCCCCTTCCCCCCCCATCCCTCATCCTAGCACTAATTCTATCCACAAGATCTTCCCCCACCATAACTCAAATCACCCCACCCCCTTCCTAGCATAAATCCTCCCCCCCTCAAATGTTATCTGCTGTATGGAGGAGTGCTGTTCTGATGACAGGAGTGGGAAGAGTACAGCACAGCTCCCACCGCCTGGCTCTCTGCCGCTGTTATTTCTCCGGCATCCCACCCTAGCACCCCCCTAGATCCGGCCATGTCGAAAGGTCTTGTTGGGAAATTTATTTTTAATCAGTGCTGCCGCCAATCAGGAGTCCCCGCTGTCAGAATACAGTATCGCAGAAGGGAGGATTCCTGCCTCCACCTCCAATGCGTTTGCCTTTTGTCGTTCAGCCAGTATGGCCAGCTTAAACTTCATCCATGTCCAGCCTTCCATAAAGGTTGCTGCAAAGCAGAAACAGAAACAGTCCAACATCGATGTCATAATGGAAGATCTTCATCCTTGGATTACCGCTATGATGAGCACGTAATATGTCCAAAATCGATATCTTTTCACATTTGTCGTCCAAATCGATATATATGTCTTCACCAACCACTTTTATATAAATCATTTCCTTTTTCATTTTCTTGATTTTCCCGTGTGTGCTCACTATGACACCTCTCTTAAATAGATCTTTGGCCGTGTATTTAGTCATATCTTCTGTATAATGGATCCTTGGAACCTTTCCAGCAAAGCCTGTCTTTTCACCCAGCAAGTCGTCCACACAGTTTTTCCTATACTTCTTGTACAGGTCTATGATGCCCTTCATATCTTCACAGGTGTCTTTGACATCAGCTAACGCCTGCTCGTTGATTTTCACCTCAGCTGCTCTTCTCTCACGAAGTTCATGTTTCCCTTTGATTTCATTGCGAATTAGGTTGGTGACTTCTTCGTAGCATGTCGCCTCTGTGAAGTAACCGGCTTTTTGCAAAATCTGCAGGTTTGCGGTGACGGTTTTTGTTACAGATTCCTGAGAGGCATCATCTTGATTTTCAGTTGAACAGGATTCTTCCTGTTCATTTGCACCTTTAGTGTCGGTGGGAGTTGTGCTTTCTGTTACAATCTCCTCTTTCTCCTCCTTCTCCTCCTCCTTCTTTTCTTCCTTCTCCTCCTCCTTCTTTTCTTCCTTATCCTCCTTCTTCTTCTCCTCCTTCTCCTTCTTCTCCTCCTTCTCCTCCTTCTCCTTCTTCTTCTCCTTCTCCTCCTCCTCCTCCTTCTCTTTCTTCTCCTCCTCCTTCTCTTCCTTCTCCTCCTCCTCCTTCTCCTCCTCCTCTTCCTTCTCCTCCTCCTCCTCCTCCTCCTTCTCCTTCTCCTCCTTCTCCTTCTCCTTCTCCTCCTTCTCCTCCTTCTCCTTCTCCTTCTCCTCCTTCTCCTTCTCCTTCTCCTCCTTCTCCTTCTTTTCCTGTTCGAGCGTCAGAATCTCTTGGAGTTTTTGTTCAGGTGTCTTAGCCATAAGTTGTAGGACCAAATTCATGGTGGAAACCTTGGCTTTCTCTGTTTCACCATCCAAATTCTCCAGTGGAGGTAATTTGCTGTATAAAGATAGGGGGATGTTAGTTATTTTCCTTGTCTTGTTATAGGCAGCTCCATGAGTGGCCTCAAGCTCGTTAAGTGGAGGGACCGGTTCAATACCCTTATACATTTGGTACACAATGTCCGCGGTTGGCGAAAGTCCGCGGTCGCAAAATACAGCCTTCTCATACATAGAAAGCAGAGTATGTGTATAGATGATGTCCCCTGCATGTATGATTATCTGGGGAGTCTGTATTGCGTCAGCGTACTTGGTAAAGCCAAATTTTTTCTCTGGTTCTATAGTGTTCAGAACTTGCTTAAAGAAACTCCCGAGCTTTTGGGAGGTTTTCTTGATATAGTTGTCCAATCCAGGCGCTTGATCTGTGTTGGCAGAGAAGGGATGCATGGTCATGCAGAAGATTGAAGATATGAACAATAAGTTGTTCCTCTGGGTTGAAAATCCATCTACATAGATGTCAAATTTATCCGGTTCCACTATGGCTGTGTGGAGGTACTGAGAAAGGAAATAGCCAACAGACTCCGACAGTAAATCTTCACCTACCATTGGAAACTTGCTTAGCAAAGATTGTTGGAGGACTTTGGTTAGGTATCTCAGCCCATAAGGAATCTTGTTCACAGATGAGAATATGTCCTGTAGGAATGTGTCCGTCAGGGCATATACATCAATTTTATGGCTGAATAGTTTTCGCATTTTTTTCTCTAGCTTGGTACGCTTCTTGTGTTTAGAGTCTGGATAGGTCAGTCTATCATCGATTCTCAAGGTGTCCATTATTCCCCGAGTCAGCGCGTTGACTACGGGATTGTACTTTGCTTTCTGGGTGTAAAAATATTTGATGACCTTTAGAATCTGTGATTTTCCCTGAAATATGTCCTGAACGCTAGCAATTTTGGTTTCCACTTCCTTACGAAGAGCAAATTCCATCAATTTCAGGAAATAGTACTCTTCTCGTGGAGTTTTGCCGTAGTTGTAGAGCTGGAGGAGCAGTCTGCTTGTAAATGTGATAATATCACTATAGGATGTCAGCTGGTCCATGAGTCTGGTCAGGTAAGCTGGATCCGTCTGCAGATAGTAGAAGAGGTGTTCATAGGACTCCAGCCTCTCACTTCTCTTCCTGTCCTCGCGAGCCTCCTGTCTATGCTTGGCTATGGCCTCTTTAACTTGCTCCTTATTGCTAGGCTTTAGTTTTTTGAATCTGGAGACGAGATCCTGTTGAGTGATATTTTCTTTCACTAAAGCTGCGATTTCTATGTCCAAGTTGTCCATCTCACACCTCTGTTCATTGAGGGTTTTAGAATGAGACGTTAATTCCACGTTCAATGTGTTCATCCGCAGCTGCAGATTGAAGTTTGGGTCATGGGGGCTCAAGCATTTAGAAAACTGGATGACCGAGCTCGGCGATGGGTTTTCACTATGCATGAAATCGTGGAATCGCTGTTGTTCCAAGCTTCTTCTGGCCCATGACTGAAGTTTTATAACGATTTCACGATGCCGCTCCTCTAACCTTTCTCTCTCAAGTCTTTCATCTTCAGTCTCCTTCACCACTTCGTCTTTCTTCTGTTCCTCCGTCTCTTTGAGTTTAATGTCTTCATTCGTCGTCTTTGGCTGATCTTCCTCTGCAAATAATGACCTCAGCCATTTGCAGGGACTGTTGCAAAGGAAGCCCAAGCCTGTCCTTCTGGGAGATGCCCTCCCTCCTGTAGTGCGGTGGGTGTTTCTCACCATTTCTGCTATCAGATGGTAGAATACACCAAGAATTTCTATTGGTAGTAATCAGAGGTCTTCAGATCAGATGTGTTCACCACAACAGTCACTTGTAGACTGAACTCTGCCTCTGCTGGCTTCTATTTTTAGCCTCTGCTCCACTGTGACAGTTTCTTTTTTGTACAAAAACTTTATTGACACAGCCTCTGCTGCACTCTGATGACCTCATAGTTACAGTTGCACAGTTCAAACTTTTTTTTTTCAACAAAACTTTATTGACACAGTGACAGCCAACTGACGCACATCATAGCCTGGAAGTAATAACTGCCAGCAGAGGAGGAATGAACACATCGCTGTATCTTCAGTATTGGGTGGAGCCGCACGTCTTGAAAATCCGTTTGGGAAACACTTTGTCGTTTGGACATTATACCAATGTGACACTTGTGTGGGGTGTTTATTGTTTTTTTTTTCTGGGTGGAGTGATTGAGAATCACAATGGATTCGCTGGATACTCGCATGGATTGCAATGTCTTTGGAAGGTGAGCACATATATGGGGGTGTTTATAATTTTCAGTTTTGGGTGGAGTGATTGAGAATCAGGATGGATTTGTTGGATATTCAGAGAATGCAATGTCTTTGTAAGGCAGCCTCATACATGGGGAATCACAATAGATTTGCTGGATATTCACGTATATTGCAATGTCTTTGGAAGGTGATCACATTTATGGGTTGTTTTATTGTTTTCAATTTTGGGTGGAGCGATTGAGATGAGTTTGTTGAATTTTCACAGGGAATGCAATGTCTTTTGAATGTGATAAATGCAGTGTTTAATTCCCTTCAGTTTTACATGGAGCGATTGATTATCAAGATAGATGTAATATTATTATTATCCAGGATTTCTATAGCGCCAACGGTTTGCTCCGCCCTGTACATTATAGTGGGGACAATACAGTAACAGGATTTATTGGATTTTCACAGGGATTGCAATGTCTTTGAATGCAACCAAATATGTGGCGTGTTTTAATAGTTTCAGTGTTGGGCGGAGCCATTAAGAATCACAATCTATTAGATGGATTGCAGTGTCTTTGGCGGGACCACGTAAATGGGGTGTTTACGTTTTTGTTGTTTCATTTTAATGTGGAGCGATTGAGAATCAAGCAGGGTTGATTGGATTTTCACATGGATCACATTGTGTTTTGAAGCTGATCACATGGGGTGTTTGTTTTTATTAGTTTTGGGTGGAGCGATTGAATATCAAGATGGATTTGTTGGATATGCACATGGCTTGCAATGTCTTTGGAAGGCGACCACATCTATGAGATGTTTAATGAACATTTTTAATAGTTTTGGGGGAGCTGTTGAGAATCCTTCCAATTATGGGTGGAGTGCAGTGATGATACATTGGGGGATATATAATGATGGGTGGAGTACACACTGTACAGGGGAGGTTCACAGTCCCCCCCCTCCTCCCGTGGGATGTGCACATGCCCCATCTCCGGATCTCACGGGGGAACGATCGGGGGGGGGGGGATAAGCAGAGAGCCAAGCCATTGTCATTGTCTCTTTACCCTGATTGGTGATTGGTTGTCTCCAAGGGTCACAGCTCACTACAGATCACCGTGCTGCGTGCCCCATGGGGCGCCCACGAGCGGCCATCACCGTGCCGTTCCATTTTCATTACAAATACAACAAGGCAGCTCCGTGTTACTATACAGAGGGACCCCAACAATGGAGTGTGACAGTTATAGAGGCTCCTCTCCTGGACTGAAATGGCTTCCTCTGATTTCACACTGCACACTGTGAGCTGCTTACAATGTGCATTACAAGTGTCATCACGTCAGATAGAGCCCGCCTCATTCCTGGCTAGAGGATATCCAGCATGATTTATCGCTTTCCTCCTCAGCCTCACTGGGCTGTCCCTTCCATTTATTGGATGTAAAGTGTTTGTAAACCCCAACATATACCCAGTGAAGAGACTGTCCTCAGGTGGTACACAGAGATGAAACAGATCCTCCTGTATAGGTTGTACCTTTTTATCTGTAGTCTTCTCTTCTCTACATCTGTTCAAAGTTCTTTAATTGATAAAGCTTGTCTGAGCGTTCAGAAAAAATGGGGCGTAGAGCTGAAGTTACACTCTGCAGAGTGTATATTATTTATATATTTGCATAACTCCTCCCAAGAGCCAGCCCCCTGTTTTCATCATAATGAAAGGCTCTTGAGAGGAGTACGGGGTGCTGTGATGTTTTCAGGAAGCTATGCACAGCACCCTGCCGGCCCCTCCCACTAGCCATGATCTGCCTGAATTGCATGAAGAAGCACAGAGACGCAGTGATGACATCACTAGATGTAAAATAAGATGTGTAATGAAAAGACAAAGGTTTCATGTAACATGTTATTAGCGTGTTAATAAGTGAGGAGGGAGGAACTAGGACAGAAAATATACATCTATGAAACTTCAGTTTTAGCCTTTTTAGAAACTTGCTGACGCCTTGTTATTGGAACCTGAATTATAACTGTAATTTTATTCCCAGAATTCCCTGCTCACAGCTCTGACTTCCTATTGATAGGTGTGAAGGAGGAAGATAACCCCCAAGAGCTGGGTGAGTGACACTCCAAAACATGTCTAGCACCAATGTTGTGTTCAGTACTGTGTCTGATGGACGTCTTGTAACCACTTGTCCTCCATAAGGTTTTACCCCCTTCATGACCAGGACATTTTGTGCTATTCAGCACTGCACTACTTTAGCTGGTAATTGCACGTTCATCCAACACTGTACCAAATAAAATGTAACATTTTTTTTCACACAAATAGAGCTTTCTTTTGGTGGTATTTGCTCACCACTGGGTTTATTTTTTATTATATAAACAAAAAAAGATTGAACATTTTGAAAATAAAATTATATTTTCTACTTTTTGTTCTAAAATATGTCCAATTAAATCAAATTTCTTCATAAATTTAAGCCAAAATGTATCCTGCTGCATGTCTTTGGTAAAAACAAATCCCAGTAAGTGTATATTGGTTTGTGTGACAGTACTGATGTCTGCAAACTATGGGATATGCAGTGATGGAAATATGTTTTTTTTTCTGCTGATTTTGAATGTTTGCCCACTCACAAAGAAATGATCTGTCTAAAAATCGAATGTTCGGTGTATTGTAACACCAAGAGACAAAATAGCAACAAAAAATTCAAAAGAAATGCATGTCTAACAAATGATGACTGATTTGCATGTTCATGGGGGAAATAAGTATTTGATCCCCTTCACAAAACATGACTTAGTACTTGGTGGTAAATCCTTTGTTGGCAATCACAGAGGTCAGACGTTTCCTGGAGTTGGCCCCCAGGTTTGCACACATCTCAGGAGGGATTTTGGCCCACTCCTCTTGGCAGATCCTCTCCAAGTCATTAAGGTTTGGTGGCTGACGTTTGGCAACTCAAACTTTCAGCTCCCTCCACAGATTTTCTTTATTCCCCCCCCCCCCCCAAAAATGTTTATATTAGAAGAAAACAGGCGTAACAATGCAAATACAGTTATGGATCCAAATCTGAACAAAACATAGCATGTTAAAGAATAAAAGGCAATACAAAATATAACAGTGTAAGACGTTATGACAACATAGTATTACAATCCAGTAAATGTACAGAGTATAGGAGAGAAGCAGGGAGATATGTTGTCTTCTGACCTATGAGCAGGATTGTATATCAAGGGAGTGTGAAGTGTGGAGTAGTGAGTAAGAGCAGCACATGATGCAGCTTTAGTTCTGTTCCGTGTGTCCATGAATTGGATATGTGAGTTATATGGAGCATAGCACACCTGTTTGAAGGTCAATGCTCTGTATCATTTATGATATAAAAATGATGATAGGAGTTGAAAACAGGTTTGAGCTAGAGATCAGAGAGAGAAAGGGTGGGTTAGAAAAGGGTATGTAGTATAGTGTAGTAGTAAAGGTAAGTATATAGAATAGAAAGGAAGAAGAAAGAGAGAGAGAAAAAAATAAATAAATAAAAAGGGGGGTGGGGGGGGAGGATTTAGGGTAAGGTAAAACAGTGAAGCGGAGTGTATGCTTGCGGATAAATGGCTTACTTCATGTTAAATGAGCCACAATAGAAATATAGACCTGTAGCTTAAGACGTGGTGTGTATCAAAACAGTCAACAGGGTCAAACGTGGATTAAAAGTCCAAGAGAATAAGCAGATTTTCAATCGGATTAAGGTCTGGAGACTGGCTAGGCCACTCCAGGACTTTAATGTGCTTCTTCTTGAGCCACTCCTTTGTTGCCTTGGCCATTTGTTTTGGGTCATTGTCATGCTGGAACAGCCATCCACAACCCATTTTCAATGCCCTGGCTGAGGGAAGAAGGTTCTCACCCAAGATTTGACGGTACATTGCCCTGTCCATCGTCCCTTTGATGTGGTGCAGTTGTCCTGTCCCTTTAGCAGAAAAACACCCCCAAAGCAGAATGTTTCCACCACCGTGTTTGACAGTTGGGATGGTGTTCTTGGGGTCATAGGCAGCATTCCTCCTCCTCCAAACACGGTGAGTTGAGTTGATGCCAAAGAGCTCGATTTTGGTCTCATCTGACCACAACACTTTCAACCAGTCCTCCTCTGCATCATTCAGATGTTCAGTGGCAAACTTCAGACGGGCCTGGACATGTGCTTTCTTGAGCAGAGGGACCTTGCGGGCACTGCAGGATTTCAATCCTTGTCGGCGTAGTGTGTTACCAATTGTTTTCTTGGTGACTGTGGTCCCAGCTGCCTGGAGATCATTGACAAGATCCTCACGTGTAGTTCTGGGATGATTCCTCACTGTTCTCATGATCATTGACACTTCGCGAGGTGAGATCTTGCATGGTGCACCAGACCTAGGGAGACTGACAGTTGTTTTGTGTTGCTTCCATTTGCGAATGATTGCACCAACTGTTGTCACCTTCTCACCAAGCTGCTTGTCGATAGTTTGGTAGCCCGTCCAGCCTTGTGTAGGTCTACAATCTTGTCCCTGACATCTTTGGACAGCTCTTTGGTCTTTGCCATGGTGGAGAGTTTGGGATCTGATTGATTGCTTCTGTGAACAGGTGTCTTTTATACAGGTAACAAAATGAGATTAGCAGCACTCCCTTTAAGAGACTGCTTCTAATCTCAGCTTGTTACCTGTATGAAAGACACCTAGTAGCCAGAAATCCTGCTGAATGATAGGGTACCAAATACTTATTTCCCTCATGAACATGCAGATCAGTCATCATTTGTTAGACATGTATTTCTTTTGAATTTTTTATTGCTATTCTGTCTCAGTGTTCCTACCATTCGATTTTTAGACCGATCATTTCTTTGTGAGTGGGCAAACATTCAAAATCAGCAGGGGATCAAATACTTATTTCCTTGACTGTATATCTGAAAATGGCTCAATCCTGATGTACTGACGGCCTCTCATTTATTGAAGCCCCTAAATGCCAGGACAGTACAAATATCCCCCAAATGACCCCTTTTTTGAAAGTGGACAGTCTGAGGTATTTCATAAAATGCTTGGAAAGGTTTAATTTTTTTTGTCACAATTTTGATTAAAAAATACAAAAATTGAAAACCTTTTTTTCAAAATGTTTTTTTTTTTTTTTTTTTACATACTGTCACTAGAGCAGTACAGTGTCATAGTATGACTGGTGTGGCGGTGATCAGGGATACTGAATGCTGACAATATGTTAATATGAACACAAAATAATGTTTTGTTCAATTTTTAAAACGTTATTTAACCATCTCAATACCGGGCACTTTTACCCCCTTCCTGCCCAGACCAATTTTCAGCTTTCAGCGCTCTCACACTTTGAATGACAATTACTCAGTCATGCAACACTGGACTCAAATGACATTTTTGTTCTTTTCTTTTCACAAATAGAGCTTTCTTTTGGTGGTATTTAATCAGCAGTGTTTTTTTTTTGTTTTTTGCGCTGTAAATTAAAAAAACAAAAAACCGTTCCCTTTATAAATTTTGCAAATAAGTAATTTTTCTTCATATATTTGGGCCAAAATGTATACTGCTACATTGCTTTGGTAAAAATAATCCCCATCGGTGTGTATTATTTGGTCTGTGTGGAAGTTATAGAGTCTACAAGCTATGGTACCGATCATTGATAATTGAACACACCTGATCACACCTGATGTACTGATGGCCTATCTCATTTCTTGTGACACTAATGCAGGCCATAGACGGTTTGTTTATCAGCCGATTTTTGTCCAAAAATGTAACATCGTTCGTTGTGTAATCCGATGTTGCCACCAATGATTTCAAAAATCGGCTGTTTTTCACAAATTTTCCAGCATGACCGATAAACGAAATGAGGAGGAACCACAAAATTTGTCCGATGACATTGCTCCACCAACAGTGCGAACCGTCTATGGTCTGCATAACAAGCCAGGACAGTACAAATACCCCCAAATGACCCCTTTTTGGAAAGTAGACATTCCAAGGTATTTAGTAAGATGCATGGTGAGTTTTTTGAACCTGTGATTTTTTTCCCACAATTCTTTGGAAAATGAAGAAAGTAAATAAAATGTGTTTTTTTTCCACACAACTGTTATATGAGCAGGTTATTCCTCTCACATAGCACATGCATACTCGCAGCTTCACCACAAAACACATTCTGCTGCTCCTCCTGAGTATGGGGATACCACACTTGTAAGACTTTTCCAGCCACTGCACTACTGGTGGGTGCCTGCTGCTCCTCAGATCTCTTGAACCTCTTTGTTTGGACTCTCTCCTCACAATCTGTTGCTGACCCACTGCTTTCAATGGGCTCATACTCAAAATCTGAGTCTGACAAACAGAGTTCCCCGCTACTCTCATCTCATCCGCCGACAGATATTGAGCACTGGTCAACTGTGACAGATGTGGCTTTGACCCTGGTAGGTCGTGACAGATGTTGATCACTGGTACAGAAGTTGATGAGTACTGGTACACTGTGACAGATGTGGATCACTGGTACACGTGAGAGATGTGGATCACTGGTGCAGATGTGGATGACCACTAGTACACCATGATGGATGTGGATCACTGATATTGTGTGACAGATGTGGATCACAGGCACTATAACAGATGAGAATTACAGATGTGGATCACAGCTATGGTGACAGATGTGGGTCACTGGCACTGTGACAGATGTGGATCACTGGCACTGTGACAGATGTGGATCACTGGTACGGTGACCGATGTGGATAATTGGTACGGTGACCGATGTGAATAATTGGTACGGTGACCGATGTGGACCACAGGTACGGTGACCAATGTGGCTCACGGGTTCTTCAGGGACGTATATACTGCGAGGCAAATAAGGCGTTTGCCTAGGGCGGTTATTTTTAGGGGTGCAGCACTGCCCCCTGGAAGCAGGGACCTTTTGAGCAGCGGTGGACAGAGCCATGCAGGGCTGCCATCAGAGGGGTACCACCGGTGCTCTTGCAGTGGCCCGGACAGCAGGAGGATCGATGTGGGGCGTGGGGGAGGGTAGTTGCAGAAAGGGGAGGATTCCCACCTCCACCTCACATGTCTTCGGTTTTTGGCATTCAGACAGCACAGCCAGCTTAAACTTCAGCTATTTGCTGCAAAAAAAATCTAAAAAAAAGAAAACAACTTAAGCTTTAAACGTTTGTTAACCTTCCATAACGGTTCCTGCAAATCTCATACAGAAACATTCCCACATCGATTTTGTAATGGAAAATGTTCATGATTGGATAATCGCTGTGATTAGCATGCAGCAGTTGGCCAATTGGGAGGTCTTGACCTTTGTTGCCTAATCTGACTTGGAAGTGATCATCAACAGCTTTTACACAAATGACATCTCTTTTCATTTGCCTGACTTCCCCCGGTGTGTTCACTATGATCCCTTTCTTAAATAACTCTTTGGCAGTGTATGTAGTTGAATCTTCTGTAAAATAGATCTTGTGGATCTCTCCATCAATGCCTGAGTGTTCAGAGAGCAGGATGTCCATACAGCTTTTCTTATACTTCTTGTGCATGTCTATGGAGTCCTCCAGTAATGCACACGTCTCCTCCAGATCAGCTAATACCTGCTGGTTGATTGTTATCTCAGATTTTCTTTTCTCTAGCAGGTTCTCTTTCCCTTTGATTTCTTCAGTAATTAGGTTGATGATCTCTTGGTGGCTGTTTGCCTCTGTGAAGTACCCGGCTTTGTGTAAAGTCTGCAGGTTTGCAGCCAGAAGGTGTTTTTGACATTCCCGGGAGGTGTCACGGTCTTTATTTGGACGGGATTTTTCCTCTTTATGTGCACCTTCAGTACTGTTGGAAGTTCTGCCTCCTATTGCCGTATCCTGATCCTTTTCCTGTGCTGGCGAGGTAGGTGTCAGGATCTCTAGGAGTTTTTCTAATAATAATGATATTAATGTATTTTGGGTACAGTGTTGCATGACCAGGCAATTGTCAGTTAAAGTAACACAGTACCAAATAGCAGAAAATGATCTGATTTGGAAGGGAGTAAAATCTTCCAGAGGGCAAGTGGTTAAAATGCAATATTTATAAGATCAGCCTACCCAGAAGTGATATTTCAGTTTTAATCGGGTATGGTGAACAGAACTAGAACGGGGAGATTTCCCCTCTGTAATTCCTGACACACCTGGGAAGTTTGGGTGTTCCCGTCCACATTGAAGCTCTTCCTGTTACGTTCTCAATAATATAAAGATCGATCCAGCACAGGAATGGTGGGAAACCCTCATAATGGGTACATCAGGTGCACAGACATGGGAACTCAGCACAGGGATGCTGGGAACCCCTCATAAAGGGCACAGCAGGTACACAGACATGGGAACTCAGCACAGGGATGGTGGGAAACCCTCATAATGGGTACATCAGGGTCACACACATGGGAACTCAGCACAGGGATGCTGGGAACCCCTCATAATGGCACAGCAGGTACACAGACATGGGAACTCAGCACAGGGATGGTGGGAAACCCTCATAATGGGTACATCAGGTGCACAGACATGGGAACTCAGCACAGGGATGCTGGGAACCCCTCATAAAGGGCACAGCAGGTACACAGACATGGGAACTCAGCACAGGGATGGTGGGAAACCCTCATAATGGGTACATCAGGGTCACACACATGGGAACTCAGCACAGGGATGCTGGGAACCCCTCATAATGGCACAGCAGGTACACAGACATGGGAACTCAGCACAGGGATGGTGGGAAACCCTCATAATGGGTACATCAGGTGCACAGACATGGGAACTCAGCACAGGGATGCTGGGAAACCCTTATAATGGCACAGCAGGTACACAGACATGGGAACTCAGCACAGGAATGGTGGGAACCCCTCATAATGGGTACATCAGGTACACATACATGGGAACTCAGCACAGGGATGCTGGGAACCCCTCATAAAGGGCACAGCAGGTACACAGACATGGGAACTCAGCACAGGGATGGTGGGAAACCCTCATAATGGGTACATCAGGGTCACACACATGGGAACACAGCACAGGGATGCTGGAAAACCCTCATAATGGCACAGCAGGTACACAGACATGGGAACTCAGCACAGGGATGGTGGGAAACCCTCATAATGGGTACATCAGGTGCACACACATGGGAACTCAGCACAGGGTTGCTGGGAACCCCTCATAATGGCACAGCAGGTACACAGACATGGGAACTCAGGACAGGGATGGTGGGAAACCCTCATAATGGGTACATCAGGTGCACAGACATGGGAACTCAGCACAGGGATGCTGGGAAACCCTTATAATGGCACAGCAGGTACACAGACAAGGGAACTCGGCACAGGAATGGTGGGAACCCCTCATAATGGGTACATCAGGTACAAATACATGGGAACTCAGCACAGGGATGCTGGGAACCCCTCATAAAGGGCACAGCAGGTACACAGACATGGGAACTCAGCACAGGGATGGTGGGAAACCCTCATAATGGGTACATCAGGGTCACACACATGGGAACTCAGCACAGGGATGCTGGAAAACCCTCATAATGGCACAGCAGGTACACAGACATGGGAACTCAGCACAGGGATGGTGGGAAACCCTCATAATGGGTACATCAGGTGCACACACATGGGAACTCAGCACAGGGATGCTTGGAACCCCTCATTCCAGGCACAGTAGGCAAATAGAAAAAAGGTCACTCCCACAGGGATGGTGGGAACACCTGAAATTCGTAAAGAGGAGGTGTGGAGAAATGGAAATTATGCATAGGGATTGTGGGAAACCCTCATAATGGGCACAGCAGGTGTACAGACCACAGTTCTCACCATTAGAGTCTTCAAGACTGTCATGTGGTTTGACTCGCCAGCATCCATCAAACACTCGAATATCAGTTTTAGATGGACGAATGCTTTATTGCAATCCTCCCTTAAAGGGCCTATATGAGAAGCCTCAGATAGGAGCTACTCTACTCTGACTCCCGGCCCGAAGAGAAGTCCTAGATAGTGACAACTGCCACAGTGAAGCTGAAATTGAAGCTGAGTGTGGGCCCTTCTGCTTCAAGCTCCTCACAAAGATACATTGTTCGTGAGCTCTGGTCCATGCAAGTCGCACCTGAAATCGCAAAAAGTAGTGCAGGAACTATCTTCAAAATCGGTGCACCTCTGACGGAGTCAGAGTTGCACTGATTTGAATGGTTCCATTGAACAAAAGAGGGTGCAACTTGTCATGCAATTTCAAATCACAGGACCAGGGCTTACATAGAACATAATATCTTACAAGAGGTGATCCAGGGCTGGGCTCAACAAGCCCAATATGGCAGCATTGCCAATACAGCCTGTATCCCAAAAAGTGTTTGGCAAATCAAGTGCTATTTGGCTGTGCAAAAAAAAACAACATATGGCGCTAGAAAAGCTAAGGCAGTGAAGTTGGGGGCAGATGAGTCATGAAAGTATTAACCACTTCCCTTCTGGCCCAGATAAAGGGCCGGACGGGAGCGCTGCCGATGCGGGTAGATGTTTCTAAACGTCCCCCACATCCATTGCCTGTGTGCGCTCCCTGGGAGCACGCGACACCATGATCGGTGCCCGCTGTGTCCTCAACAGATCGCTCTACGGGACCTCTGTGTGACGTCCCGATCATGTGATCACTGATTGGCCAGTCAGTGATCACATGAATAGTAGTAAACAAGATGTCACTTCTGACATCATTGCTTACTACTTGCCAAATCTGTGAATGATCACAGAGGTCACATGGTACAAGGCTATTCACAACAGCCTTGTACCATGTGACAAGCTGTGACCAATCACAGCTGTCACAGTATTTCTCAATGGCTGCAGGAATGCAGCCACAGAGAAGGAGAAATGATTGCTTTTACAGCCTTTATGGGTATAAAAGCAATCACTGTAAAAAATGAAATAAAATCTTCACCACCCCCCACAAGTAGTACAGTGTCACTATGGTGACACTGTACTGCTATAGTGAAAGTGTGTTTAAAAAAAACATAATATAAAAAAAAAATAAAATAGAAATGTAAAAACAATTTTTGAAAAATTATAATTTTTTGTTATAAACTAACTTGGTTTATTATTTTTTTTTTTAATAAAAAGATGAATAAATACCACCAAAATAAAGTTTTATCTGTCTCAAAAAAAGCTAAAAAATTCATATGGGTCCAGTGTTGTCATTCAAAGTGTAATAGCACTGAAAGCTGAAAATTGTCCTAGACTGGAAGGGGGTGAAAGTGTCCAAACTTGAAGTGGTTAAGGTCTTGTGCTAAGTAACCATTGGGTATGTCCACTGGATATGGCTGCAGCTTCTCTGGATGAGTATTTGGATATGAACTCTTGCACTGTCAAACAAAATCGGGAGCCGCCATCTAAGTGTAGATTTATTACAAGCAATAAAAGGAAATAAAATTGCACCCACATTTAGGGTCACTTCCCAATATAGAAACTCAGTCCAGATGCATTTCTGCATGCGTTTTTCATGCTTTTCGGTTAACTTTTTGCCCTCTCTTCTTCAGTATAAACCGGGACATGTGCATTCCGGTGCGTTTTTGATGCATTTTGCTTTGTTCCAGTACAGTTGTGTGCAGGAAAAATGAAGCCTGTTCACCTTTTTTTTCTTTTTTTTTTTTTTCTGCAGCAGGAATGCACTGGAACAGCAAACTCTGATGTGAACTATGACATTGAAAACCATATCACCTACTTTATGTGCGTTTTGGATGCAGAAAAAAGCAACAGAAATGCATGTAGTGTGAACTGGCCCTTAGTAAAATCATAAGAGCATATCAAGTCCTCTGTGTCTGCAAAGTTCTACTCTACCTGGCCGCTGCCCTGCCGAGCTCTGCAGACACAGAGGCCTTGATATGCTCTTATGATCTTACTAAATGTGAGTGCAG
Source organism: Staurois parvus (assembly GCF_062004578.1). Taxonomy (NCBI): domain Eukaryota; kingdom Metazoa; phylum Chordata; class Amphibia; order Anura; family Ranidae; genus Staurois; species Staurois parvus. The sequence continues at coordinate 1,747,700 of NW_028318656.1, read as the reverse complement.
TTTTACATCTTTTTATTGCTTCTAATAAATCTACACTTGGATGGCGGCGCCCAATGTTCTTTGTTTGCTACTTGGCTGTAGCCATCTAAGTACCGATGATTTGCTGACGCTCTTCTCGCACACCTCACACTTGTGGACCCTTTCGGGTTGGGTCATAGGCTTGCCTTTCCAGAACCAACCAGCCACGTGCACAATCCTCATGTGTGGTCTGGTGGATGTTCAGCTGAATGTTCTGCAAGAAACACTTGCCACACTTTGGACACTGGAAAGGCTTCTCACCTGAGTGAATCTTATGGTGGACCTTCAGATTGTACGATTTGGTGAAGCTCTTCTTGCATACATCACACACATATCTGACTTTAGTGGCCAGGAGGGGTCTTGATGGAGCAGCAGTTTCACCTCCATCAGCTTTCGATCCAGCCGGTTGTGCTGGTCCTGGCGGTGCTGTTTCAGGGTTGGTTTGTTGGAAAAATGGCTGCTGTATTTCAGACATTTTTAAGCATTTTAATCTGTGTGTAACCAGCAGTGAGATTTCAGGTAGTCACCTTGACAGAAAACCTTAGCGCAGTCCCTACAGATGAATGGCTTTGCTATGGAGTGAACCTACATGTGGCTCAGTAGAAAGGAATGGCTGGGAAAGGCTTTCTTGCAAATTTTGCAGGAAAACACCAAATCAGATCTTTGCAGATTACAGCTTTGGAATTTCACGCTCTCAATCAACATCGACTATTTTTTAACCTTCTGCTGCTAGCATTAGTAACTAGATAGGAAAGAAAATTATATTTACTTATTTACATTTTTTTTACTTTTCTTCAGAGGGGAGGGGGGTGCAGCTTCTGCTATGGGAACATGTTACATGTTTCACCTTAAAAACGGGTGGAACATGTAACATGTTCCAAAGGTGAACTTATCCATTAATGTCACTTTAAACAGGAGCACAGAGAATCTGGTGGAGCTGTGCATTCTAACCAATCGGCTTCCAGATTGTATTGTCAAGGCCTAATTGAACAAACTGAAGTTAGAAGCTGATTGGCTCTCCTGCACAGGTGCACCACTTCAACATGTTCACATGTTAAAATCAATATTTTTTAATATTTTTTTGCTAGAAAATGTCTTAGAACCCCCAAACATTATCTTTTTTTTTTTTTAAAAGCAGAAGCCCTAGAGAATAAATTGGTGTGTTTTGCATTTGTATTTTGCACGGTATTTGCACAGCGGTTTTTCAACTAAAAATACACTTTTTTTAAGTTTTAGTGCAAAAAAAAACACAATATATAACCCATTTTTTTTTTAAAATATAAAAGTTGATGTTCCGTTAAGTAAATAGATACCAAACATGTCACGCTTTAAAACTGCACAGCTGCAGGCATCACTTGAAGTCACGTGACATACATACACCTCTGGTCTGGACATCATTAGTTTCTTCCCCGCCTGTCCTCTGCTTTACCCTAGGCTGCACATGTACACCCCAGTAAAGAATTTAGGCAATGCTGAGATGACTGCACTCCTCTGCGTACGCGGGAGCGATGTCACCTCGGCCTGGCCAATTAAGACAGCCAGAGATTGGTATCCAGATGATGACAGCGGGCAGCCGGGGGAGCTCCAGGACACCGCAGTGCTGGAGTGCAGGTAAGTATAGTTTTCTATACCTAATGGTATATAATGAGAAAATGATGAATAAAAGCAGTGCAAATAGAGTGAAAATATGACATAAAACTGTAAATATACTCAAATATTTAAATTATTTGACATGCGTCCATCAACTGAAAAATGAAAATTGTGATGAAGTGCATTTTGCCGTTGATGGACCTATGTCAAATGATTTAAATATTTGTGTATATTTACAGTGTTTGGTTTTGTGTCATATTTTTACTCTGCTAGTGTTTTATATATATATATATATATATATACCCAAAAACCCAAAGAGAAAAGACAATAATGCAAAATAAGGTAGAGAAGAGAGACAGCAGCGCCACTCTTAAGTGTAGATGGTTAAAATCAGGCAGATTTAATAGTCAAATTGCACTCACATACAGTCAGGTCCATAAATATTGGGACATCAACACAATTCTAACATTTTTGGCTCTATACACCACCACAATGGATTTGAAATGAAACGAACAAGATGTGCTTTAACTGCAGACTGTCAGCTTTAATTTGAATGTATTTACATCCAAATCAGGTAAACGGTGTAGGAGTTACAACAGTTTGCATATGTGCCTCCCACTTGTTAAGGGACCAAAAGTAATGGGACCATTGGCTTCTCAGCTGTTCCATGGCCAGGTGTGTGTTATTCCCTCATTATCCCAATTACAATGAGCAGATAAAAGGTCCAGAGTTTATTTCAAGTGTGCTATTAGCCTTTGGAATCTGTTGCTGTCAACAGATGAGATCCAAAGAGCTGTCACTATCAGCGAAGCAAGCCATCATCAGAGAGATAGCAAAAACATTAACGTGGCCAAAACAACTGTTTGGAACATTCCTAAAAAGAAGGAGCGCACCGGTGAGCTCAGCAACACCAAAAGACCCGGAAGACCACGGAAAACAACTGTGGTGGATGACCGAAGAATTCTTTCCCTGGTGAAGAAAACACCCTTCACAACAGTTGGCCAGATCAAGAACACTCTCCAGGAGGTAGGTGTATGTGTGTCAAAGTCACCAATCAAGAGAAGACTTCACCAGAGTGAATACAGAGGGTTCACCACAAGATGTAAACCATTGGTGAGCCTCAAAAACAGGAAGGCCAGATTAGAGTTTGCCAAACGACATGTAAAAAAGCCTTCACAGTTCTGGAACAACATCCTATGGACAGAGGAGACCAAGATCAACTTGTACCAGAGTGATGGGAAGAGAAGAGTATGGAGAAGGAAAGGAACTGCTCATGATCCTAAGCATACCACCTCATCAGTGAAGCATGGTGGTGGTAGTGTCATGGCGTGGGCATGTATGGCTGCCAATGGAGCTGCTTCTCTTGTATTTATTGATGATGTGACTGCTGACAAAAGCAGCAGGATGAATTCTGAAGTGTTTCGGGAATATTATCTGCTCATATTCAGCCAAATGCTTCACAACTCATTGGACTCCGCTTCACAGTGCAGATGGACAATGACCCAAAGCAGACTGCAAAAGCAACCAAAGAGTTTTTTAAGGGAAAGAAGTGGAATGTTATGCAATGGCCAAGTCAATCACCTGACCTGAATCCGATTGAGCATGCATTTCACTTGCTGAAGACAAAACTGAAGGGAAAATGCCCCAAGAACAAGCAGGAACTGAAGACACAATTGCAGTAGAGGCCTGGCAGAGCATCACCAGGGATGAAACCCAGCGTCTGGTGATGTCTATGCGTTCCAGACTTCAGGCTGTAATTGACTGCAAAGGATTTGCAACCAAGTATTAAAAAGTGAAAGTTTGATTTATGATTATTATTCTGTCCCATTACTTTTGGTCCCTTAACAAGTGGGAGGCACATCTGCAAACTGTTGTAATTCCTACACCGTTCACCTGATTTTGATGTAAATACCCTCAAATTAAAGCTGACAGTCTGCAGTTAAAGCACATCTTGTTTGTTTCATTTCAAATCCATTGTGGTGGTGTATAGAGCAAAAAATGCTAGAATTGTGTCGATGTCCCAATATTTGTGGACCTGACTGTAGGTAGGTAACAGGTAGGCATGTCAAGTAATGGAGGTCCAGTGGGAGCATCAGGTCTTTTGGCCCTGCTCTGGGTGTATTCCTGCCGCTTCGGTGGTGTCCAGGGCTCGGGGAGTAGCAGAGGGGCGCAGGGAGGCTCACAGGGATGATGTCACTGCATGGACTGGGTTTCCAAGATGGCGTGCGTTCGGAGCATGCTCACTCCTTCGTCAGGCCAATCCAGCAGCCATCTTATTGTGGGCTTATATGGGCAAAGCCAGTAGGTGGTGCTGATCAGTCAATTATTTTTCCTCCCAGCCACCTACTTCTGTTGTGAGTATTACTGGCATATCCTTTTTAGTTTCATGTGTATATATCCTTCTCTTTTATGCATGTCATTTAAGCTTTGTAATCCCTCATCCAGCGCTCTTAGTGTTAATCATGGCACCCCCTGTTGGCCGTGTGACATAATTGACTTATACGGTTCTGCGTTACTTTAACTGACAATTGTGTGGTCATGCAACGCTGCACTCAAATTAAATTTACATCTTTTTTTCCCCAAAAAATTGAGCTTTCTTTCGGTGGTATTTGATCACCTGTGCGGTTTTTTTGCGCTATTAAAAAAAGGCCAACAATTTTGAGAAAAAAAAATATTTTTTACTTTTTGCAGTTAAACATGTCCAGTAAAAAAAATTAAAATTAAAATCAAATTTCATCATAAATTTTGGCCAAAATGTATTCTGCTTCATGTCTTTACTAAAAAATAAAAATCCCAATACGTGTAAATTAATTGGTTAAAGTGAAAGTTATAGCGTTTACAAATGGCGGTATAGATACTGGGATTTTTTTTTTTTACATTTTTACTATTAATAGTGGTGATCAGTGACTTATAGCAGGACTGCAACAGACATTCTGACACTGGGGGTAACTGACTTGGTGTCAATGACATCCCCAGTGACACCAATACAGTGATCAGTGCTAATAAAATATACTGACACTGTGCTAATGGCACTGGGCAGGAAGGGGTTAACATGTGGGGCGATCAAAGGGTTAACTGTGTGCTGTTTTACATGATGTTCTGTGTTTGTGCTTCACTGTAATCACACTTCTGTGGATGTTTGTGCTGGCCAATCAGTGATCACATGAATAGTAGTAAGCAAGATGTCACTTCTGACCAATCACAGCTCACACAGTATTTCTCAATGGCTGCAAGAATGCAGCCAGAGAGAAGGAGAATTTATTGCTTTTAGAGCCTTTATGGGTTTAAAAGCAAGCACTGTAGAAAAAGAAAAAAAAAATCTTCCTCATCCCCCCAAGTAGTACAATGTCACTATGGTGACACTGTACTGCTAGGATGAACAAAACATAAATAATATAAAAAAATAAAATTGTAAAAACAAAATTTGAAAAATTATAATTTTTGTTTATAAACTAACTTGGGTTATTTTTTTTCCAAAAAGATAACTGAAGAAAGATTATTTGCTAAATTTTATAATAAAAACACTTTTTTTTTCAAAATGTTTGGACTTTTTCATTTATATAGAAAAAAAAAAAAAATTTCAGTGGTGAATAAATACCACCAAAATAAAATTTTATCTGTCTCAAAAAAATGCAAAACAAATCAATATGGGTACAGTGTTGCATGACCGCGCAATTGTCATGCAAAGTGTGATAGCACTGAAAGCTGAAAATTGGCCTGGACAGGAAGGGGGTGAAAGTGTCCAGACAGGAAGTGGTTAAAGATGGCTGTTGGGGTTCCTATTAAAATTGAGGCTAGAAAAAAAGATTTTGGCTTCACTCTCATTTTCAATTGCTATTGTTACATCAGAATACATCTGATTATCGCTCTGTGGTCTGAGATTTTTGTTTTTTTTTCTGCAATGAAGAAACAATTCACAGCAGTAATTATATATGTTTTGTATGTGTTAATGAATCTCTAAAGTGTTGTATCAATGAAAAAAAATAATATATATACTCCGTTACAAGAAGAGGAAAAAAAAAGAGCTCTTGTAGCTCGACCTGGTTATATTTGCTGAATAATTTCTCCACGGAATCTGCTGTGCATTACAACCGGCTGTTTACAGGAAATGTATGGGGCTGAAAAAGAAATAAATCGTGTCCATCAACTATAAAGGAAATAGACATTCCACAAATCGCTTTACCATTGAAGACTTTGTAATATAAAATACACAGTATGTATCTGAAAATGTGGTAATGCTTTTATGAAATCACATATTATGATTGATTTTATTATTATTATTATACAGGATTTATATAGCGCCATCAGTTTACACAGCACTTTACAATATATAGGGTGACAGTACAATTACAGTACAAATGAATACAGGATTATTTATAATACACTTCCTTCTTTTCTCTATCACTACTGGCATATCTGTTTTAATCCTTTTACTACCGGCCTATTTTAATTTTTTTTTCTTGTTTATATTATTCAAAGAACTGTCACGTTTGTTAGGAACAGGTTTGAAAATGCATTTATTCCTCCCACTGACACCTATGATGGGGCACTATTCCTCCCACTGATACCAATGATGGGGCACTATTCCTCCCACTGATACCAATGATGGGGCACTATTCCTCCCACTGATACCAATGATGGGGCACTATTCCTCCCACTGACACCAACGATGGGGCACTATTCCTCCCACTGATACCAATGATGGGGCACTATTCCTCTCACTGATACCAATGATGGGACACTATTCCTCCCACTGATACCAATGATGGGACACTATTCCTCCCACTGACACCAATGATGGGGCGCTATTCCTTCCACTGATACCAATGATGGGACACTATTCTTCCCACTGATATCAATGATGGGACACTATTCCTCCCACTGATATCAATGATGGGGCACTATTCCTCCCACTGATACCAATGATGGGGCACTATTCCTCCCACTGATACCAATGATGGGGCACTATTCCTCCCACTGACACCAATGATGGGGCACTATTCCTCCCACTGATACCAATGATGGGACACTATTCCTCCCACTGATACCAATGATGGGGCACTATTCCTCCCACTGATATCAATGATGGGGCACTATTCCTCCCACTGATACTAATGATGGGGCGCTATTCCTCCCAATGATACCAATGATGGGGCACTATTCCTCCCACTGATACCAATGATGGGACACTATTCCTCCCACTGATTCCAATGATGGGACACTATTCCTCCCACTGATACCAATGATGGGACACTATTCCTCCCACTGATTCCAATGATGGGACACTATTCCTCCCACTGATACCAATGATGGGACACTATTCCTCCCACTGATACCAATGATGGGACACTATTCCTCCCACTGATACCAATGATGGGACACTATTCCTCCCACTGATACCAATGATGGGGCACTATTCCTCTCACTGACACCAATGATGGGGTACTATTCCTCTCACTGACATCAATGATGGGGTACTATTCCTCTCACTGACACCAATGATGGGGCACTATTCCTCTCACTGACACCAATGATGGGGCACTATTCCTCCCCCTGACACCAATAATGGGGCACTATTCCTCCCACTGACACCAATGATGGGGCACTATCCCCTTCCCCCACTGACACCAATGATGGGGCACTATCCTCTTCCCCCACTGACACCAATGATGGGGCACTATTCCTCCCACTGACACCAATGATGAGGCACTATTCCTCCCACTGACACCAATGATGGGGCACTATTCCTCCCACTGACACCAGTGATGGGGCACTATCCCCTTCCCCCTCTGACACCAATGATGGGACACTATTCCTCCCACTGACACAAATGATGGGACACTATTCCTCCCACTGATACCAATGATGGGACACTATTCCTCCCACTGACACCAATGATGGGGCACTATCCCCTTCCCCCACTGACACCAATGATGGGACACTATTCCTCCCACTGACACCAATGATGGGGCACTATTCCTCCCACTGACACCAATGATGGGGCACTATTCCACTGACACCAATGATGGGGCACTATTCCTCCCACTGATACCAATGACGGTACACTATTCCTCCCACTGACACCAATGATAGGGCACTATTCCTCCCACTGACACCAATGATGGGACACTATTCCTCCCACTGACACCAATGATGGGGCACTATTCCTCCCACTGACACCAATGATGGGGCACTATTCCTCCCACTGATACCAATGACGGGGCACTATTCCTCCACTGATACCAATGATGGGGCACTATTCCTCCCACTGATACCAATGATGGGGCACGATTCCTCCCACTGATACCAATGATGGGGCACGATTCCTCCCACTGACACCAATGATGGGGCACTATTCCTCCCACTGACACCAATGATGGGGCACTATTCCTCCCACTGACACCAATGATGGGGCACGATTCCTCCCACTGATACCAATGATGGGGCACGATTCCTCCCACTGACACCAATGATGGGGCACTATTCCTCCCACTGACACCAATGATGGGGCACTATTCCTCCCACTGATACCAATGATGGGGCACTATTCCTCCCACTGATATCAATGATGGGGCACGATTCCTCCCACTGACACCAATGATGGGGCATTATACAACAGATGCAATCATAATGCAATCACACATTTGGAGTAAAATAAAAAGGAAAATGCTAAATTATTGATCAAGAGTATTACTTGTGGTCTCCCTGCAGGTTGTTTACAATGTAGTTTTCCTTTAGTTTAGTGAAAGTGGTGAAATGTACTTTGCAAAGAATACCCAATCATGTGAAAGGGAAACCCAAAACATTATTTGTGCTTGCACATGATTGGATGACTAGACCTGTGCAAAATGAAAAAATTGTTTTGTTTCGTTCGATTAGTTAAATTCATTTAATCTATTTTTTGGAATTCATTTTATTTATTCGAATTTGACCGATTTCTAAATTTCAAACGGATTTGAAAAGAATTCTAACGGATTCAATAATAATTCTAACGTTCCAATCCATATGTGTTTTTGCTGGTATATGGGCTATAGGAAGAGTTCCGTGACCATATTGGAAATTTCTGTTTCAGCAAAATTTTCACAGTTTTTTTTTTTATCACTACTCACGTCACCATAGCACAGCTCACAATTTTTTTTAAAGTATTTTAGTATTTTCTAATCTATTCTATTCTTTTTTTTATTATTTTATATTCTATTCTGATATATTCTGTTCAAATACATTGTATTCAAAATTTTAATTTCAGAAGGCAGTTATATTCTTTTATTTTATTATATTTTATTTGTTTACTATACTGTTCTGCTCTATTCTAATCTTTGATTCTCTATTCTAATCTTTTCTATTTTTTTCTATTCTATTCTTTTAGTTTCTATTCTGTTCTAATTGATTCTATTCTATTTCTTTATTTTCTGTTCTATTTTGTGGTGTTTTACTCTATTATTTTCTATTTTATTCTTTGATTTTCTATTCTATTCTTTTCTGTTCTGTTCTAATTGATTCTGTTCTTTTCTCTTCTATTATTTTATTTTCTATTCTAATCTTTTCTATTCTATTTTAATTGATTCTGTTATTTTCTATTCTATTCTTTGATTTTCTGTTCTACTATATTCTATTCTAATTGATTCTATTCTATTCCTTTATTTTCTGTTTTATTTTGCGCTGTTCTACTCTATTATTTTCTATTTTATTTGATTTTCTTTTCTAATTGATTCTGTTCTCTTCTATTCTAGTCTTTGATTTTCTATTTTAATTTTTCTATTCTTTTCTATTCTATTCTTTGATTTTTTTATTCTCATCTTTTCTGTTCTATTCTAATGGAATCTATTCTTTTCTATTCCTTTATTTTCTATTCTATTTTGTTCTGTTTTACTCTATTATTTTCTGTCAGCTTTTTCGACAATCACTGAGTCCCAGCCGGGACACGGTGATTGGCATCCCCAGCAGCCAATAGCGGTGCAGGTAGGGCAGCGCATACGATCGCCCCACCCATAAATGCAAATCATGTACATATAGTGCCGCGGGCAAGCGGTTAATTTGCAGGACTAAAATTTTCTGTAAAATTCAATGCAATACTGCAACATGGAGGTATTCTCTACACAGCTGGTGTATGATACACCCCCAACAATGTAATTTCCTGCTTGTGTGATTGGCTCACTGATTTTCCTAGACATTTGCACTAAGATGCAAGTCAGATTTTAGGCATCTCCTGCAACAAACATTTTTGGTCATTTTTGGTAAGATACTCCCTAAGGGTTATTCACTTCTAAAGGGATCTTTTTTTTAATAGAACACTGCAAGTGCATCAGCTGATTAATAATGAAAAGGTCACCTCATACAGATTCAAACTGCACATTGACATAACCAAACAGCTTTTTCTTTAGAGCAGAAACAGGCAGGAATCTGCAACAAAGTTTGTTTAAATCCCTGCACATGTACCCGATCCGTGATTACCCAGAGGGGACTATTTTTTTCTCAAAAGTGAAGTTACTCTTTCAATATGGCAGAGAAAAGGCAGATCTGAGCAGTGTTTTAAGACTGATAGTAAATATAGAGTATTAATAAATTCTACATCCTATATGTCAGTTTTTAAAATAAAAAGTTTAAAGTGTTCCTAAACCCCGGACCCTGCGTTCACTATATCCGGTCTCCCCGGACCCTGCGTTCACTATATCCAGTCTCCCCGGACCCTGCGTTCACTATATCCAGTCTCCCCGGACCCTGCGTTCACTATATCCGGTCTCCCCGGACCCTGCGTTCACTATATCCGGTCTCCCCGGATCCTGCGTTCACTATATCTGGTCTCCCCGGATCCTGCGTTCACTATATCCGGTCTCCCCGGACCCTGCGTTCACTAAATCCGGTCTCCTCGGACCCTGCGTTCACTATATCCGGTCTCCCCGGACCCCGCATTCACTATATCCGGTCTCCCCGGACCCTGCGTTCACTATATCCGGTCTCCTCGGACCCTGCATTCACTATATCCGCTCTCCCCGTACCCTGCATTCACTATATCCGCTCTCCCCGTACCCTGCATTCACTATATCCGGTCTCCCCGTACCCTGCATTCACTATATCCGGTCTCCCCGGACCCTGCATTCACTATATCCGGTCTCCCCGGACCCTGCATTCACTATATCTGCTTTCCCAGGACCCTGCATTCAAAATATCCAGTCTCCCCGGACCCTGCATTCACTATATCCGGTCTCCCAGGACCCTGCATTCTCTATATCTGCTCTCCATGGACCCTGAATTCACTATATCTGGTCTCCCCAACACTGCTTTCACTATATCCGCTCTCCCTGGACTCCCTGCATTCACTATATCCGGTCTCCCCGGACCCTGCATTCACTATATCTGATCTCCCCGGACCCTACATTCACTATATCCGCTCTCCCGGACCCTGCATTCATTATATCTGGTCTCCCCAGACCCTGCATTCACTATATCTTGGCTTCCCCAGACCCTGCATTCAGTATATCTGGTCTCCCAGAACCCTGCATTCACTATATTGGGTCTCCCCGGACCCTGCATTCACTATATCTGGTCTCCCCGGACCCTGTATTCATTATATCCGGTCTCCCCGGACCCTGCATTCACTACATCTGGTCTCCCACAGTACACAGAACATGGAAATGCAATTATTTTAGTAAATATAAATGGCTAAATAGCTTTTCTCATCAGCAGTATATATCAGTCTTGTGACTTCTATCAGTGTCTGGCGCAGCAGTGGTTAACCTTGTAGGAGGAGTTTTCATTCTCCTCTGACTGCCCTATGAGACTGTATGACTCCTGACCTTCTTTCTGGACAGCGCCGATTGGCCATGTGCCAATCAAATGCACCCTCTATAGCGCTCCACACCAAACAGAGCATGTGCAGACTTGCCACTGCTGCTCTAACTATGGCAGATGAATTGGGGACAGTAAAAAAGAGGAGGATCAGAGAAGACAGGATCAAACGCCCTTTTTATACAATGCAGAGTATTAACCCCTTACGTTCCACAGTAAGTATAACAAGCATGCTTTACTGCATTGACAGATTGGTTTTACTGTTGTGGGTTTAGTAACACTTTAAACCGCAATGTTTTCCCCTGCAAGGTAATGTCATAATGTGCTAGTATGCATCGCATACCAGCACATGCCTTGTGAGAGGTAGATTTCCCAGTTTGTAAAGGCATGGGGATTGCCAAATCTGTGAGACCCCTATCTCCCAAGACCTTGACTTCAACAGCCCTGACACTGAAACCAGTGACTGTGATGCTGGGTGGCAAACTGGCCCTTGGTAGAGAAGATCCTAGCAAACTAGCACATTATGAAGGACTTATAAAACAAAGCCCTCCAGTGGTGCACTGTCACCTCTGCAGAGGCTTCCATCTTCATCCGATCTTCCGGGTCCACAAGCTCCGGCTGTCAAACTGGCTGAGCCACGATGACGCCACTCCCGTGCATGCGCACAGGAGTCTCGGACCAGGGCACAGGGCTCTTTAGGAGTGGCATGGCCGTGGTGTATTTAGGTTTTGTGCTGCCCTAGGCAACACAAAAATCGGACGCTCCCCCGCCTGACATTGACCAACAACACACTTGCCCCCCCCACCTGGAGAGAAAGACACTCACCTTTACAGCTCCGGACATCCCCGGGAACGAGAGCTCAGCCTATCTCGACTCCCGTCTGGTCCCCATGTTCAAGTGTCCCTTCTTCCAGGTGGCAGTGCTGCCCCCCTGAAAAATGCTGCCCTAGGCAATTGCCTTGTGGTAAATACTCCCCTGGGCACGGCTATGCCGTTCCTTCAGAGCGCATGCCCCGACTGTCAAAAGGAGAGTATATCTCCTAAGCGGTTCACATTTAGGAGATACTCATTTTACCTACCTATATTACAAGCTTACCTATAGGAAAAAGTATACAAAAGGAGTTTAATACCATTTTAAAGTTCTATTAAAGTTGAATTAAAAAAAATAAATAAAAGTCAGCAGCTACAAAAACTGTAGCTGCTGATTTTTAAAATACGGACACTTACCTGTCCTTCGGTCCAGTGGTGTCCTCACCATGGCTGGTTTTTCTCCCTAGTGCCGGCATCTTCAGTGTGAGCACTGCACGTGCGTGAGTAGCGCTGCCCTTTGCTAATGGTCCCATAGTCTTCTGGGACTGTCACGTGTCCCAGTAGACTGCGGGGAAGGACAGCATCCCCTTCCAATCGCCTTAGGTGATCACACCGGAAGTGGGAGAGGGTACCTGTCAAATTTGGGCACCCGCTCCCCAATGGTGTCAGTCGTTTACGAGAAGCCGGGGACAAAGCCTTAAAGCGGAACTTCTCCTATTGGGTGCAGTTTTCCTTTCAATTCCTATTTCATTTGACCAAGATAAAATATGTTGGGGAACGTAATCCATTTTTTTTTTTTTTAACAGGTTGCTGAATTTATGGATAGCTTGATTCCATAGGATATATTAACATGTAACTAAAATATGGAACCCAGTAACCAAACCTTCCTAAAAGAGTTTATCTTAGTTGGGTTTTCTCAAAACATGCAGCTCTGCGTATTACTTTTTGTGACATTGTTGCCAATATATGGTTTTACCCTTTTTGCAAATATATTTTTAATTGGTACTGTTCTAATCAGTCCCAAACTTCACCTGCCTATGTACTATTTTCTATGTCATCTCTCAATCATCGATGTGTGCTTCTCATCTTTGTGTCTTCCAAAAGTGCTGATAGATGCTCTTTCCAGGCCAAGGACAATATCTGTCCAAGCTTGCGTGGTGCAAATGAACATTGGCTCATTCCTTGGGGGCACCCAGTGTTTGATCTTGGCGGTGATGGCGTACGATCGTTATGTGGCAATATGCTTACCCTTGTATTATAAAATCATAATGAACTGGAAGATGTGTAGAAACATAACTTTATTTGTGTGGTCTGGGAGTTTGCTCATGTCTATAATCCCACCAATTTCACGGCCTCTGGTGTTCTGTGCAGAAAACAAACTGGACCATTTTACTTGTGAGATACTGGCGGTTCTTTATCTGGCCTGTGGAAACGTCGCCTTTTATCAAGTAGCTATACTCTTTGTAGGTTTGATAACCCTTGTAGTTCCTTTAGTGTTCATTGTGGTGTCTTACATCCTTATCATTTCCTCCATATTAAAGATCCGGTCTGCTGGCGGAAGATACAAAGTTTTTTCTACCTGTGCTTCTCACCTGACTGTTGTCTCACTTTTCTATGGGACGTGTATTACCATGTACATGGGGAAAACCACAAGTTTTTCTTCAAATCAGAAATATATCTCTGTGGTTTATGGTGTTGCCAATCCTGTGTTAAATCCTCTGATATATAGTTTGAGAAATAATGAGGTGAAAGAAGCATTTCAGAAAATAGTGAATAAGTACGCTTTACAAAGGACGGCGCATGTTCCTGGACTTTTGCGAACTTAGATCCTAATCCAGGCAGATATATTTAAACAATACCAATGAATGCAATGGTGTATTTATTAAGAGATCGTTACATTTATTTCAAGTACAAAAAGCCATACTCAGCTGTTCATACCAGCACGATTGTTACCATAGTTTTAGAATAACCTAGGTTTATGCTAACATTTAACCCCTTCATGGCTATGGGTAAGACAAAAATAAAAATGCCTAAGCACAATTTTGCAACTTTGACACGCGTTAGTAAATTCGTACATATCATTACAACCAGGGCTTTTTTTTTCTCAGAAAATAGGTGCAGGAACTCAACCACGACTCCCCCAAACCCCCCCATACACCCTTCAAACCGCATCAAATAGTGGGTGACGTCAAATATAATTAACAGTGGGAGGGTCTTAAGGGGGCAATAAATACCAGGAGTGCATTATATACAGAGTTTTCTTTTTTGGGGGGGGGGGGGGTGTTACATATAGAATGCAGAGTTCAGGGATGTGCTGCACACAGAGTGCAGACTGTTTTACTAAAAAGATAACTGAATACATTTTGGCCGAGATTTATGATGAAATATTATTTATTTGCAAAATTTTATAAGAAAACTTTTTTTCAAAATTTTTGGACTTTTTAATTTATATAGCAAAAAAAAAAATCCCAGTGGTGAATAAATACCACCAAAATAAAGTTTTATCTCTCTTAAAAAAATGCTAAAAAATGCGTATGGGTACAGTGTTGCATGACCGCGCAATTGTCATTCAAAGTGTGATAGCGCTGAAAGCTGAAAATTGGCCTGGACAGGAAGGGGGTGAAAGTGTCCGGACTTGAAGTGGTTAAGCCTGTCAGGGCTGTTCTGTCAGTCTTTCTATATCTGCATCTTATCTATTCTGTGTTTGCAGTGACATCTATGTACTTACCTCAAAATGCTCTTCAAGTGATTCTGTAACATCTCCAGCACTTCAGCTTCCATCTGTTCCAACATGTGTGCTAAGCCTTTCTGCCTTGAACATTCTCTTTTGATTATGACCTGAATTTGCTTTATATATCTGCTTCTGTATGTTTGTATTATCTTTTACTGGTTATGTCTCTTTCAGTTAGTCTGTGGTGTATTGGCACTCTGTCTGGTCTCGTCTTTCTAGAAAAAAAATTAAAACATGCACCAATGGAGGGAGACCATAGGATAAAGGAGTCCAAATGAATTTATTGGTTTACACTAAAAAATGGCCAATGAATTTCAGGGGTCAGTAAAAAAAACCCTTCTTCATAAAGGCTTCAGTTAAAACAAGAACCTTGAATGGACTGAAATTAGAGCTTTCCTGGGGGAATCTATGCAGGGAAGCTAATTGCTGGATTTGAAGGGTTACTGGCCAGCAGTATCTGCTTGTGCAATCAAGATATGAAACGTCTGCTTAATGCAGTCCATACATGGATTGAATTCCGAACAAATTGTCTTTTGAAAATCGTAACTAAGAATTTCCATTCAAATTTCGCACCATTGGCCGATTTTTGTGCAGCCATTGAATCTGACTGATTGGTCATGTTGGAAATTATTTGAACAATGAATGAATTTCTAATCAATGACGGGGGTAATCGTGTGAGAAATATAATCAGAGAAGAAATGAGCATGAGCAGTGACCTGGAAAGAAAAGAAGATTTCCAGCCATGAAAATTCTTTTCTGTACCAACGAGGGGAAATTGAAGGCTTGGTTTGCCAAATTTTGAAATCAATGGGGATACCATCAGATTACAAGATGCATGACATTTCTGATTTTCTAAAGAAAATTTGTTCAGAATTCAAACCAAGTATGGCCTGCCTAAGCCTCGTACACACGATGATAATATCAGACAAATTATAATTTTTTTTTTGTATGCTAGTCTCAGATCGAATATGAAGAGGTTACTAAAACTCTCATACGTACAACAGAGTACAACTTCCGAAGTGATATAATGTATTGTATTGTAATGTATTCTTTCATTACCAAGCATGTACGATCTTGGTCAATCTTTTTCTGATAAATACCTCTCACACCCCAGCACACAGGAATACCTGCCAATAAGCAATAGAGGTAAAAATATGCTGCTGCGCACCAGTGTATCACAGCAATTGATATTATAGTATATAAAACAGCGCAAATCAACCTCCTCACCATATACAATATCAAAGATATGTTAAAGCAATCAAAAAATTCAATCATAAAAAATATATATATCTATAAAAAAAATACAAACAAATGAATAAATATAATAGAGAAAAAAAATATTTTTTATAATAAATTAATTAGTGTCCAAAAAAATTAATATTGTGTACAAAAACAAATTCTTTCTTCTCAAAACACAAAAAAATCTTTTCCAAAAGAAATGTGCTTCCACCTTCACCAGTGTGAAATCAACATCAACCGCACTCACCAGATATTAGTGAGTAATGCGCCTTTTAATATTTTAGGGATCCTACACCCGCTCTATATCTTCCAAAGCTCCTTTCACCTTGTATGGCTTGACAGACACAGCTCAAACAATGAAGATGGCCGCCTGGAACGCACCCCGCAGCGTGCGTTCCACTCACTGGAAGTGACGCAGGGCATAAGGATGGCAAACCGAAAGTGCGTTGATACATTTCGCCCCTCCCACAGGGCGTAAGGATGGCAAACCGGAAGTGTCGACGCACTTCCGGTTTGCCATCCTTACGCCCTGCGTCACTTCTGGTGAGTGGAACGCATTGTTCCAGGCGACCATCTTCATTGTTTGAGCTGTGTCTGTTATCCTCTGCAAACCAGGAGTCAGTGAGGTCCCTGGATTGGATTGTTGGCTTATGGATTTATGTGTGCCAATGGAGGCAATAAATCAATGCTTTTAACTCTCTTTAAACATGTGAGTGGCCTGGTGTTATTTAATACTATACATGTTACTAGCAGTATTACACTATGGTTTTTTTTCTCTTCTGCACCGGTATGGAGCTTTTACTTGGAGTATATGGAAGGAGTACATCAAGCCATACAAGATGAAAGGAGCTTTGGAAGATATAGAGCGGGTGTAGGATCCCTAAAATCCTAAAAGGCACATTACTCACTAATATCTGGTGAGTGCGGTTGATGTTGATTTCACACTGGTGAAGGTGGAAGCACATTTCTTTTGGAGATTTTTTTGTGTTTTGGGAAGAAAGAATTTGTTTTTGCACACAATATTAATTTTTTTGGACACTAATGAATGAATTGATTTATTATTCTAAAAAATATTTATTTTCTCTATTATATTTATTTATTCATTTGTTTGTATTATTTTTTGATATATATATTTTTTTTATGATTGAATTTTTTGATTGCTTTAACATATCTTTGATATTGTATATGGCGAGGAGGTTGATTTGCGCTGTTTTATATACTATAAAATCTTTTTCTGATGAATACTGTACTGATTAAATGAAAATTGTTTGTTCAGGTATCGTATGAGAAAAATGTTCGCGTTTGTCCCTTTGGATAATTTTGCATGGATTGTTATGATTGGCTCTTGAAAGCTGTGTACTAACAATCAGATTTTCGGACAATCACTTCGAAAGTGGTATTTTTCATCAAATTTTCTGATCGTGTGTACTAGGCACTTAAATTGCTCAAATTGTTCATAGCAATATTAGATGTAGGCGATTTAGTTGAAAAGCTCGCATGTATTCAAATTGCGCACAATGGGTTTTGTATGTAACACATGTCAGCATTGTAACTGAAAGGGCCAAAGCAAGCAGATCAGTTGAATGTTGTAACATAGCATTGGCTTTAGTGTGTGCCATACAATACTGATATGCTTAATTCAGGGTTCAATTGTTACACAAAGAAGCATCAAAATACATCAGTTAAACATTGAGACATACATTTAAAACCAAATAAAATTCATAGAATCCAGCACGGTTGATTATGGTTCTCACGGTGGACTAGACCATACCAATATCTACTATTCTCCTATGTCCACCGTGAATATCTCAATTCCATCAGAGGAAACCACAATCCACTTGAATATACTTGAATACACTGACGTTCCACTATCTACTGAATGTACTGTCCATATAAATTATTTTCTTGGATGTTGTATATCTGCCAGTGATGTCACTACAATTACAGCCGTTTTAAGCCCACAGTTTTACTCACTTCCTAGAAAAATGTTTTTTTTTAATACAGAGAAGTTATGAAAATAAATCGAAATCGTTGAAGAATAAGATCGTTTTGGAAAAATATCTTGAGAATCTAATGAATTAATAAATCTTTGGGAGTGCACAAACACACGTAAATCTTTCGGCAGGCCAGCAAAGATTTATCAGCGTATATTGAGAAATTTAACCATCAACGTATCAATAAAAAGAAGACCAAATTAGAAAGGAGTAGACTTGCCTATGTGAATGGAAAGTCATAAAAATGGGAGGGTAGGGGGATTAATTGGAGAAAGAGTGAAAAGCAAGGAGATTCACAAAGAAAAGGTAGGGATAACTCATGTCTGGATCAGGGGCGGGACTGACCATTTGAAAACTCGGGCACTGCCCGAGGGCCCAGGGTCAGTAGGGGGCCCCATGAGATGCCCCTGGTACCTTTTTCATAGGCTTTTTTGAGTTTGGGCAAGGACACAGTGGCCCCATGATCCCCTATTGCCCGGGGGCCCCAGGAGTTGTCGGTCCTCCTCTGGTCTAGATAGTTCACACACACGGGCCGAATGTCAGCTGGTTTCTATTGAAATGGCCGATATTCGGCTTGTGTGCACAGGGTTATGTGTATCCTCGATTGAGGACTTGGGCACAGTGGAAGGGGCATGACATAACACAGATATCAATAGAAAATGACTAAACAGAGCAAAGTTAAAGCACATGGGAGATGAATAGGGGACACAAATGTGCTTGGAATTATAGGTGAAGAAATAGAAATATAGGGAGGAACGAGTTCGAAGAACACTGCAGAATATTCAACACACTGTACACAAGTACAAGAGGACTTCTCTTTATCATTTTTTTTTTTTTAAGGGACCCTATAATATACAGAAGCAGAAAGGTCCTGGAGGGAAAGAGATAGGGAGCAAACAAGGATTTTAAATGACCCAAGGTAAAAGAATGAATATGGATAAATATTTACTCAGGGAAACATTGAATTTACTGAAGATGGACATGATGCTATTGAGAAATCCTCACATGTTGCCCAGAAGCAAAAATGGACAAATTCAAGACCATAAAGAACATGATCTTATTTACTTAAGCAGGTTCTTTAAAGGACTTTAGGTACTTTATAAGATTTGAATCAGTATACTGGTAAGGACTACAGAGCACTTAAAGATATGTGTAATCTTTAGAAAGAAGGATATGTATCGGATTAATAGGTTAAAACTAAAAAAAAATAAAATAAAAAAATAAACCAAAGTCAACCAGGCCCCGCCCTTGTTCCAGAATAGAAATCTTTTAAGTTTTGTAAACAGAGTAAGCAATGAAATTATGGGTATACTGGATAATTTAACACATGCACAGAGATTGGCACTCTGCATATCGGAAGGCAGAGGAGACATAATTGTATACCATCTGACAAGGGTGAGATTGTGGTAATCATGACAATTAAACAAAATGAGGATATGGTTATAATAAAATAACGACTAGTATAAGAAAATTCAGCAATCGTTGACATGCATGATTCATCCTCCTTTATGGGCGGCACAGTGGCTTAGTGGTTAGCACGTCTGCCTTGCAGTAAATGGGTCATGGGTTTGATTCCCGACCATTGCACCTTCTGCATGGAGTTTGCATGTTCTCCCTGTGCTTGTGTGGGTTTCCTCCGGGTGCTCCGGTTTCCTCCTACACTCCAAAGACGTGCTGGTAGGTGAATTGGCTCCTGTCTAAATTGGCCCTAATATGTGTATGTATGAATGTACATTAGGGACCTTAGATTGTACACCCTTTGAGGGTTAGGGACTGATGTGAAGGTTCAATATATATGTGTAAAGCGCTGCGTAAATTGACAGCGCTGTATAAGTACATGAAATAAATAAAATAAATGTATCTACTGTAAAATCATATTTGATGTTACTGCCATATTTTGTAATGATATGTATTTTAACTTTGTATAAATAAAATATGGTTTACTAAAAAAAAGAAGTTTATCTTTTACAATACTACTGGTATCACTTGTGCCTCTAAAAATCCCACCAAAAAGAGGGTGTTTTCATTGCATTGTTATAGGGATGATGGCACTTCTTGTATCACACCCATTTTCTTCCTAATCCCTGGACGCCAGTATTTTATGCAATACCCAAGATACATGAAAATTCACAAAACTTCTTGGGAGACGAACAGTGTCCAGGTATGGCTCACTTACTGAACCTAGTGCTTATATCGATCTATTTTTAAATTTCTACATAGAAGAACTGTTTTCACATGTCAAGGATACTCCCCATTAAAGATATCACAAATATCACAGTTGACAGGTTTAGAACTGCCCTTAAATATACACTGGTAGGACCAGATGTGAAGGTGTTATATTCTCTAGCCTGTATGATTTGGCTGAACACATTTCTGGATGTCTGGGATTTTTATGAACATAAGCATTGCTTTTTTTTAATTGAATTTGTTGAAATTCTTGCTGATGCATAATATGTTTTGGTTCCCACTACCTTCAGGTAAAGGGTTTAGTGATGGGAACTACTTATGCACCATCTTACGCTAAACTGCACCTGGGGGGATGTAGAAAAGTAAATTTTATGTAGAAATGATCTCTCCATGTACCCGTGCCATATTTCAATATGACACAGATACATTCATGACATCTTTGTCCCTTTGACTGGATCAGAGGACATTTTGAAGGCCATTGTGAGACAACTGAATATTAACCAATCCTTTCTTATATTTACTTGTGAAATGGATACAGAACAATTGCCCATTTCATATGTGAAAATTTGTTAGAGACTTAATTGTTTCCTATGCTGTACTGAAAAAAGACTGCAGGGAACACCATTGGAGTTAAGGGTATTCAAGTGATTGCGATCTCCTCCAAAAGAATTATAATATTCACTGTGGACATAGGAGAAAGAGTGGGTATTGATAAGCACTAGTTCACTATGAGAATCATGTATAATACTAGCCGTGCTGGATACATATGAATTTTAATTGGTTTTAAATATATGTCTTGAACTTTGGTTCTTTAAAAGCCAGTTGCAAACCGGCACATGTAGCTTTACTGCTACGGAGAGTCCACTCTATGCAGAATCACATATATATGTGATTCTGCATTTCTGGGTAGGGGGCACATGTGCCCGCCTAATTGCACTATCATTGGCTCCCTTACATTACAGTCACCGGGTCCCAGCCAGCGATTCATAGCTGGGACCCGGTGATCAGTGGAGCAATTGACAGGAGAGAGATCTGTGAATGTGAACAACACAGATCTCTCTCCTGTCAGCGGGGATACAGCGGTTTTTATCTCTCTGCAAGGCAGGAAATAAAAACCAGCACACCCCCTAATAAAGCACCACACAGTACACAGTAAGAACACTCCCTGGCACACCCTTTGATCTCCCCAGTTAACCCCTTCCTGCCCAGTGTCTTTAGTACAGTGACAGTGCTTTATTAGCACTGACCACTGAATTAGTGTCACTGGAGATGTCAGTGGCAGTTAGTCAGTTCCCACCCAGTGGCAGTTAATGTCAGAATGCCCACAATCCTATCACAGTCCCGCTATAAGTCGCTGATTGCTGCCACTACCAGTAAAAAAAAAAACTATTCCAGTATCTTTACAATTGTTTGTAGATGCTATAATTTTCATGAAAAACAGTTAATGTACACTTTTTGGGAATTTAATTTTTAATTTTTTTTTTTTTTACCAAAGACATGTAGCAGAATACATTTTGGACTACAGTACATTTATGAAGAAATTACATTTTTTAAATTTTTATTGGATATATTTTATAGCAAAAAATAAAAAATATTGCTTTTTTAAATTTGCGGGGTATTTTTTCATTTATAGCACACAAAAAATATTTTTAAAAAACCCAGTGGTGATCAAATACCACCAAAAGAAAGCTCTGTTTGTGTGAAAAAATTGATCTGAATTTCATTTGTGCACAGTGTTGCATGACCACCAGGGCCGGTGCTAGACTATTTTGCTAGACAAGCTACTTGCACCCCCCCTCCCAAAAAAATAAATAAAATAAAACATTTAAAAAACAAGAAAATAATAAAACAACAAAACATGAAACTGCTAAATTTCTTTTAATTTGCAAAAATAAGTGCCATAAAATGCCATCAGACTGACATTGCCAAAGATCAGCAGGCACCAGAAGAGCAGGCTGTGGGATTGTGATGATGTCATCACTTACTGACACATTGCACATGTGATGGATGTCTGGCCCGCCGGGTCACACTCACACAGACACGAGTCAGACATTACCTTCCTCCGCAGGTGCAGCTCCACCTCTGCTGATGAATGGGAAGAGAAGGGCTGGAACTCCACAGTGATTAGCAGCCGCCAGTCGGCTTGCAGTAAGGGACTGAGTCTGAGAGGTACACTGGAAGCTCAGCTGCTACACTGGCCCCAGACAATCAGCATCTTACTCTATCCTTTCTTCCTCCCCTCTGCTGCCCTCCCCAGGATCATTCATGACATGGCGACATCCAACACAGAGAGCGCACCGGCCTTTGCTGCGCCCAGGCACCTCTGGGTGGCAGTGTGCCCTAGTTTGCCTAGTGGAAGCCCTGATGACCGCGCAATTGTCAGTTAATATAGTGCAGCGCCATATTGCAAAATGAAGGGGGTAAATCTTCCAGAGGGCAAGTGGATAATAAATGTAGATTTGATATTTGTATACAACAATTGAATTATTAATTTCTCCAATTAGATAGCTCTATAAGCAAAATAGGAGAAAATGTGTTAAGGTATTTCAAGATAGAGTAAATCCATCCAAAATCAACTAATGTCTTAGTACATACATCCAATCCCTTCTCCATTTGCGGATCATTGGAATTCATGTGTACTAGGTCTGGTGAAGACAACATTTTCCTGGTCTTCACCGGTTTTTCTGGTCTTACCTTTTGTAAGAGACAATTACTATCATCCGGCAACACAGTATTTCACTGTTTGTGTCCCCTGACCCTGTACAAGTTTTTTTGTGTCTTTACTCTTGTTAAGACTTTAATTTCCAAAATTCCTATTTACAATTTCCCCAGGAGTTCTCAAAATCCTTGGATTCAACCCTATTGTCTTCTGCTACCTTTGACCACTGAGAAATAAAGCATTTAGAAATGCAAATATTTAAGTTGTCATCTGCATGCAAATAAAATTTAAATCATCCAGTGGGTACAACTGTTTAGTTATATGCTGTCTGAGAGGGGTTTCTCCTTTCTTTGCAGAGATTTCCCCTTATTTCCTGTTGCATTTCCATGAATGAAATTAAATTTCTTATTTAGGTACATACAGTCATGGCCGAAATTGTTGGCACCCTTGATATTTTTCCTGAAAATCAAGTATTTCACACAAAAAAGGTATTGCATTAACACATGTTTTGCTATACACATGTTTATTCCCTTTGTATGTATTGGAACAAATATAAAACAGAGGCAGAAAAGCAAATATGACATAATGTCACACAAAACCCCAAAAATGGGCTGGACAAAAGTATTGGCACCCTTAACTTAATATTTGGTTGCACACCCTTTGGAAAACATAACTGAAATCAGTCGCTTCCTATAACCATCAATAAGCTTCTGACACCTCTCACCCGGAATTTTGGACCACTCTTCCTTTGCAAACAGCTCCAGGTCTCTCTTATTGGAAGGACACCTTTTCCCAACAGCAATTTTAAGATCTCTCCACAGGTGTTCAATGGGATTTAGATCTGGGCTCATTGCTGGCCACTTCAGAACTCTCCAGCGCTTCTTTGCCATCCATTTCTGAGTGCTTTTTGACGTATGTTTGGGGTCATTGTCCTGCTGGAAGACCCAGGATCTTGGACGCAAACCCAGCTTTCTGACACTGGGCCCTACAGTGCGACCCAAAATCCTTTGGTAATCCTCAGATTTCATGATGCCTTGCACACAGTCAAGGCACCCAGTGCCAGAGGCAGCAAAACAACCCCAAAACATCATTGAACCTCCACCATATTTTACCGTAGGTACTGTGTTTTGTTCTTTGTAGGCCTCATTCCGTTTTCGGTAAACAGTAGAATGATGTGCTTTACCGAAAAGCTCTATCTTGGTCTCATCTGTCCACAAGACGTTTTCCCAGAAGGCTTTTGGCTTACTCAAGTACATTTTGGCAAACTGTAGTCTTGCTTTTTTATGTCTCTGTGTCAGCAGTGGGGTCCTCCTGGGTCTCCTGCCATAGCGTTTCATTTCATTTAAATGTCGACGGATAGTTCGCGCTGACACTGATGCTCCCTGAGCCTGCAGGACAGCTTGAATGTCTTTGGAACATGTTTGGGGCTGCTTATCCACCATCCGGACTATTCTGCGTTGCAATCTTTCATCAATTTTCCTCATCCGTCCACGACCAGGGAGATTAGCTACAGTGCCATGGGTTGCAAACTTCTTGATAATGTTGCGCACTGTGGACAAAGGCAAATCTAGTTCTCTGGAGATGGACTTGTAACCTTGAGATTGTTGATATTTTGCCACAATTTTGGTTCTCAGGTCCTCAGACAGTTCTCGTCTCCTCTTTCTGTTGTCCATGCTTAGTGTGGCACAGACAGACACACAATGCAAAGGTTAAGTGAACGTCTCTCCTTTTTATCTGCTTTCAGGTGTGATTTCTATATTGCCCACACCTGTTACTTGCCCCAGGTGAGTTTACAGGAGCATCACATGCTTGTAACATTCTTATTTATCCGCAGTTGTGAAAGGGTGCCAATACTTTTGTCCAGCCCATTTTTGGAGGTTTGTGTGACATTATGTCGAATTTGCTTTCTTTCCTCCCTTTTTTTGTTTTGTCCCAATACACACAAAGGGAATAAACATGTGTATAGCAAAACATGTGTTAATGCAATACGTTTCGTGAGAAATACATGATTTCCTGGAGAAATATCAAGGGTGCCAACAATTTCGGCCATGACTGTATAGTTAAATAAAAAAGAAATTGGGATTCTATCCACTGTTGTGGACAGGCTCTAACTCATTATTTTTACCCATAAAGATGACCAGATAAGGTTAGTTGTTTACACGTTCATTTTTGATTTGTTTGAGTATTTTCAAGTATATGCATCTGATTTGCTTTTCTGTCAAAGCCATATGACTGACCATTTGGAAACTCGGGCACTGCCCGAGGGCCCGGAGTCAGTAGGGGGCCCCATGAGATGCCCCTGGTACCTTTTTCATAGGCTTTTTTGAGTTTGGGCAAGGACACACGGGCCCCATGATTCCCTATTGCCCGGGGGCCCCATGAGTTGTCAGTCCGGCCCTGGACTGACCTCTCTTCCAGTCACTGAGTTCTGTCTGCTGAAACAAGTAGCGGGAACTCCATAGAATGCTGCAGGCTCCAAAGTGCAAGCTGCATTTTATGAATACTCCATAAAACACAGGCAACTTGTGGAAGGGGGGTGATTTATTATTTTACGGAGGTCCTCCAACCCTGCTCCACACTACAGCTGGTAACTTGTCTCCTCCTATTTGAGTACCAAACTTACCATAGTGCACAGGGCCCAGAAGACACTTCCAGACACTGGTATCGAGATCCTTCCTAGGTCAACCTTAGCTGTCCATAATTCTGCTGACAGGTGTTACATTATTTTTCCCAACTTCACTCCTGGAGACACATTCTCCAGTATCAATACTACAGTGAAGGGACCAGTTTACACTCAGCTTTTCATTGAATGGGTCTAACAGACACAGTAAAGTACTGGAGGTCAACCTCTTCGAGTCTGGCCCATACCTCTCAAGACTACCATAAACCAGAAGGATGAACATAATTTCTCTACTACTTCTTCTTCCCCCCTATAAGGGAACAGTCGTGTCCATTTGCTCCTGCTTGCTACTGAAACCTTACTGGGAAAACAGATTTTAACATTTATAGAGACGTACATCTTTCTTTATCAATACCAGTGCTCTATAGGAGGAAATGGTTGCTGACACAGTCTCAACTACCATCACTGCGATCCATAATTTGGAAGAAAACCCAACACTTTACCCCCTGCTACAACCAGGGGTGCTCTGCTTCCCAAAAAGTAGCTTAGGTCCCAGGTATTCACAATTGGGCTTCACAATGTTCCCTTTCTTGAAAAAAAAGTTCTCCCTCAATTAAGTACTTTTCTACGGCTCTAACTCAACTTGCCCCCAGCCCTGCCCACATCTGCTGTATATCCTTCTAAGTAGGGATGTTGAGAGACAAAGCATTCCCATAGTAACAATCAGAGAGGAACTATACCTTAAAGAGTTCTAAATTAAAGTAACTTTGCAGAGTACGGTATATACTAGCAGGGTCGGGACAAGGGGTGGGTGGAAGGGGTGGCTGCCCTGGTTTGTAGTAGGAATGGGGGCGCCTTCCTTATGTTAAAAAGGACAGGTGTAGTGAAAGTGATTTTGAAAAGTGAATGGCTACTGGCAGTAGGATGCCCTAAACTTAAACCAGGATGGGGAGGGGGGGGCACAGTTTGGCATCTTTGCCTTGGGCACTGGCTGACCTTGTCACTGCACTGTATATTAGTATAGTATATATGAAAAAATATATATATGTTTAGACCAGGGGTGTCCAGACTTTCTGAACACCAGTTTTCTGGTTGTCTGACTTTAGGGGGGCCTGGACTGTAACCAGTGGGAATGGAAAATGCAGCAGAAATAATGCCCAATCACTGGTCTCCGTAGAAGGTATAATGCTCATTATTGATATCAGTCAGAGGAATAGTGCCCCAAGGGCCAGATAAAGGCAATCAAAGGACCGCATCCGGCCCCCAGCCGCAGTTTGGAAACCACTGGTTTAGACCGCGCATCTACATTAGACATAAGATATGTCCATATCCTCTGTCTAATCTCGAAAATTTAGGACTATAACTAATGGCAATCATGTTGTGAATACTGTGATGGTGTAGCAATTTTGCACATACTGTATGTGATGTTTGATTTACAGATGTGAGATAATCTATGGCATAACGTGTTGAATTTTCGAGATTAAACAGAGGATATGCACATATTTTATGTCTAATGTAGATGCGCAGTCTAAACATATATATATATTTATTTTTTTTCACATTGTGGTGGCCTTGTACACCTTTAAGACTGCTGCAATTTTAGTGTTTGGTTTGTAGTAAACATATTATACATTGATTAAGATATTGCACATCCATAAACTCATGAGCACTATTTTTTATTAGTATAGTACAGTATATAGTAAATGCCCCTCATAATTATATTGAAACTAGACACTAGTCTAACAAGTTAGTAAACATCCTAAAACTGCATTTGTTCCACAGAAAAAGTAAATGTCCTTCTAAGGCAGGGTGTAACTTGCTCCAACAAGGATAAATTCCTTCCTGACCCCTGCCATTTTGTAAGCAATCTATTGTGTCAGCTAGAACAATCTTCAAAACTCTCATTGGGAAGAACCATTTCTTTATGGAGAGGTCAAACCTCATTTCCTTAAATCAGAACTTGTGTCCTTTAGTATTTCCCACTAAGTTTATTATATAGACCATTTAGGTATTCATAAAGGTTACTATGTTTCCCTCTTCATCACTACTTTGCTAAGGAAAACACATTCAGTTAAGCTGGCCATAAATGGATCGAAATCCTACCAGTTCAGCAGGGACCAGACAAATTTTAATCCACGTGTGACTACTCAGAAGTTGATCTATGAATCAGCTTGTTGGAAAACTTTTCTACATCAGCTGGCTGCAGCCAAATGTCTTCAGCCACTGATCAGTGTATTCTGACAGTGGAGGAGTGCTGCTATTAGAATACAATGGCACAGAAGGGAGGATTCCTCCATCCACCTTACTTGTATGAATGGGAAAATCCATTCATTTTTTTTCAATCAGCCCACGACTGAAAAAAAAAAAAAGATCCATCTATGGCAACCAAACTGATAAGAGGCATGGAGAAGCTCAGCTATGAGGAAAGATTAGAGGAACTGAATTTATTCTCTCTTGAGAAGAGGAGATTAAGAGGGAATATGATCACCATGTATAATACATAAGGGGGGGATATGATCTCCATGTATAATACATAAGGGGGATATGATCTCCATGTATAATACATAAGGGGGATATGATCACCATGTATAATACATAAGGGGGGATATGATCTCCATGTATAATACATAAGGGGGATATGATCACCATGTATAATACATAAGGGGGGATATGATCTCCATGTATAATACATAAGGGGGATATGATCACCATGTATAATACATAAGGGGGGATATGATCTCCATGTATAATACATAAGGGGGGATATGATCTCCATGTATAATACATAAGGGGGGACATGATCTCCATGTATAATACATAAGGGGGGACATGATCTCCATGTATAATACATAAGGGGGGACATGATCACCATGTATAATACATAAGGAGGGATATGATCTCCATGTATAATACATAAGGGGGGATATGATCACCATGTATAATACATAAGGGGGATATGATCTCCATGTATAATACATAAGGGGGGACATGATCTCCATGTATAATACATAAGGGGGGACATGATCTCCATGTATAATACATAAGGGGGGACATGATCACCATGTATAATACATAAGGGGGATATGATCTCCATGTATAATACATAAGGGGGATATGATCTCCATGTATAATACATAAGGGGGGATATGATCTCCATGTATAATACATAAGGGGGATATGATCTCCATGTATAATACATAAGGGGGATATGATTCCATGTATAATACATAAGGGGGGATATGATCACCATGTATAATACATAAGGAGGGATATGATCTCCATGTATAATACATAAGGGGGGATATGATCACCATGTATAATACATAAAGGGGGATATGATCTCCATGTATAATACATAAGGGGGGATATGATCACCATGTATAATACATAAGGGGGGATATGATCACCATGTATAATACATAAGGGGGGATATGATCTCCATGTATAATACATAGGGGGGACATGATCTCCATGTATAATACATAAGGGGGGACATGATCTCCATGTATAATACATAAGGGGGACATGATCTCCATGTATAATACATAAGGGGGGATATGATCACCATGTATAATACATAAGGGGGGATATGATCTCCATGTATAATACATAAGGGGGGATATGATCACCATGTATAATACATAAGGGGGGATATGATCACCATGTATAATACATAAGGGGGGATATGATCTCCATGTATAATACATAGGGGGGATATGATCTCCATGTATAATACATAAGGGGGGATATGATCTCCATGTATAATACATAAGGGGGGATATGATCTCCATGTATAAATACATCAGTGGTTCATATAGTGAACTCGGTGTAGTTATTCCCCCTGAGGTCATCACAGAGGACAAGGGGGCACTCTTTACGTCTGGAGGAAAAGAAATGTAATCTCCAAAAATGGAAAGGTTTCTTCACAGTGAGAGCTGTGAAAATGTGGAATAGACTCCCTCAAGAGTTGGTTCTGGCCAGCTCAGTGGATTGCTTTAAAAAAGTCCTGGATTCTTTCTTAGATACACAGAATATAACTGGATACGTACATTTACAGGTAAAGTTGATCCAGGGAATTGCCTAAAGAATAAGAGAGTGTAGAGGTTCATAGATATGCTGTATCACCCAATATATGGTTTCTGCCAAGTAACCAAAAAACATGCATGCAAAAGAGGGGGGTTGTGAAAAGAGATTCACAAAAAAAGTGGTTACATCATGGACAGAATGCGATACTCAGAGTAGTCCCCAAAAATTATGCTTTATTACACAATAATTATAGACAATAGGATAAATACCCTGGTTCACCATCACCTCAGTATGAGACAATACAAAGAGACCTAAAATCACATAAAAGCAACATCAAGACCGGTCTTATTCATTAATGTGCTGCATATGTAATGGCAGAAACCTGTCTAGTACATTTGCAGCACCAACACATTGGTTACACCACCAGTAGGGGGTGTGTCAAAAAATTCAGGTATGATGTACTATACAATGCTATGCAATAATGGCTGATAACAGGCACCATATATTAACAAAATTACCCATAACCCAATCAAGGCAATGTGGGTGAAAAATTGAAAATATATGTGGGGATTCGGATGCTCCTATAATAACAGGATGATTGCAATACTATTCAGGGCATGAGTGAGTGGTGAACATGTACAAATTCACAGTGGACATGTCCATATATATATAGATGAAGTGTCATGAAAGAATCACTGTTGGTATCCTTAACTACTTGCCAACCGCAGATAGCCAAATGACGGCTACACTGTGGCCGGCTAGTTCTGGGAGGGCGTCATATGACGTCCTTCCAGAATGCGCTCTCCTGCGCGCCCCAGGGGCATGCCCCCGGCGATCTCCGTGATCGCTGTGTCCTACAGACACAGCTGATCATGTGATGTTGTAAAAGGCCAATCACAGCAGCCTTTTACCACATCAGCCGTGTCCAATGACATGCTGATCACCGGGAAATGCAATTGCCGATTCTCGGCTGCACTTTCCTCACGCTGTCAGAGCGCGAGGAAAGTACTGCCGAGAACCGGCAGTTGTCAGAGCAGGGATCGGCACTGATCATCAGGGCACTGATGATCGGTGCCCAGCAGTGCCACCCACCAGTTCCACCCACCTGTGCGCAGCAGTGCCGCCCACTAGCTCCGCCCACCTGTGCCCACCAGTGCCACCCTCCTGTGCCCACCAGTGCCCATCAATGCAGCCAAGCAGTGCTGCCACCAGTCAGTGCCCAGCGGTTGTGCCAGTCAGTGCCACCTATCAGTGCCGCCTATCCATGACACCTCATTAGTGCTGCCTATCAGTGCTGCCGCATCAACGCACATCAGTGAAGGAGAAAATTTACCTGTCTGAAAAATTTTATAATAGAAACAACTTTTTTTTTTTTTGCACACTTTTTTTTTTTTGCACACTTTTTGTTTATAGCGCAAAAAGTAAAGTGCCCAGCGGCGATTAAATACCACCAAAAGAAAGCTCTATTTGTGAGAAAAAAATTATAAAAATTTCATATGTGTACAATCTTGCATGACCGCGCAATTGTCAATCAAAGTGCGACAGCGCTGAAAGCTGAAAATTGGCCTGGTAAAGAAGGGGGTATAAGTGCCCAGTAGGCAAGGGGTTAATAATATAGAGATGATAAAGATGGCAGGGCCCTGCTTCAAGGGGTTTCTTCACCACCACATGTGGGCTATAGACCACCTTAATATAGATGATAGTATGAAACCTGCTGGGTCCTCCGTCTCTTGTAATGTATAAATGGTGCCTTGCACCTGGATAGTGAATCATATTGTCCCCATCCTTCATTAAATTGATGACAAATGGACAGTCAATCAATATGTATTCTTGCTGATGTATGTATAGAGTGGTGAGTTAACGCCTTTTCGTCTAGCTGTGTGACAGTCCACTCACCACCCGAGCCATAGGTGATATTTTCTGGAAGTTTCCTCCGTCTGGATTACCAGGCATACTCCCGGGGACAGCCGCCACCATCGGGACTGTAACTGGCGGGCTCCGTTCTCCCTTTGGTGCCTGTGCAGCCTTGCACAACTTGTGGCCCACAAATATGGCCGCTTCCCTGCTGGTCAGCATGTATGGCGCCAATGCGTGTGACCAGAAGTGACGTGTATGACGTCAACGCGTTTCGCCGATGGGCGTATCTCACTCAGCTTCGCCAGGTCCTGATGAAGCCGAGATGACTGATGGCAGCACTGCTGGGCTGCATTGATGGGCACTGGTGGGCACAGGAGAGTGGCACTGGTGGGCACAGGTGGGTGGCACTGCTGGGCACAGGTAGGTGACACTGGTGGGCACTGCTGGGCACAAGTGGGTGTACTGCTGGGCACAGGTGGGGGCACAGGTGGGCGAACCTAGTGGGCGGCACTGCTGGGCACAGGTGGGTGAAACTGGTGGGTGGCGCTGCTGGGCACCGATCATCAGGGCACTAATCATCAGTGCCCTGATGATCGGTGCCGATCCCTGCTCCTATTGTCTATAATTATTGTGTAATAAAGCATAATTTTTGGGAACTACTCTAAGTATCGCATTCTGTCCATGATGTAACCACTTTTTTGTGAATCTCTTTTCACAACCCCCCTCTTTTGAATATCTGATTGCCTCTCGGGGGATCAGGAAGGATTTTTTCCCCTGCAGGAACAAATTGGATCATGCTTTTGCTGTTTTTTTTGCCTTCCTCTGGATCAACTGTGGGTGTAGGATTATAACTTTTTTTAATGGTTGAACTGGATGGACTTTTGTCTTTTTTCAGCCAGACTAACTGTAGCTATGTAACTACAGTATATGGCCAGCTCTGTTCCTTCCTCATAGCTTATCTGCTTTGTGCCCTTTATCAATTAATTTGTCTTTTTCTGAACACTTTCCAGTTCTATATTCTTTTTGTAAGCTGGTGAACCCAATTCAAACCTTAGGCTACTCATTATTTGTGACTAATATTAGCTTGTGTTTACTAGTAGCTTAGATATATTGGCATTGTGAAATAGAATTTTGTCCAAAAAGGATAAATATTGTTCTGTGGCTAGGGATCATCATATTATTCATTTTACGCAATGGGGTAATCATTTACACCAAATCATTTTACATAAAATAGCGCAGTTTGGGTAGTAATTAATCTCCATGGAGTCCTTTCCTTTGTGATTAAAACATTATATATAGTCACAGAGAAAGGAAAACAATGAAAGCGTAATTGTGCCCTCTGCTCTCACTATGTATTAATATTCTCTAATTCTGTCTGCTGTTCAATCCATAGAGATATACTGCAGGCTGTTCAAAGAGCAATAGAGGTAATCCGTCAGAAGTTCCATTCTTTCTCATATCGTTGTCATTATGTACAGCAAAAAGTATATAAATGATTGTTTTAACCCTTCTCCCAAAATATAGATATTGTTTTAAATATATTCTTTAAATACGGCAAGAGTAGACACTTCACAGGAGCACAAGGAAAATGCTTGACATTATATTTTAAAATAAATAATAGGAAATAAAATGTGCATCCAAAAAATAGTATCACTAGAACAAACAGGGAGAGACAATTAATTGGGGAATTTTTTTAATACAGTCCTGCCCATAATTTTGCCCTCCCCCCATGCATTTCTGTCAGATAATGCACCACTTCACCCAGAAAATTGTTGCAAGTTCAAATGTTTTGGCATTCTCATGTTTATTTCTTTTGTTTGCATTGATATGACACAAAAAAGTGGAGGAACAAAATGCCAAATCTGAAACATTCCACGGAAAACCCCAGAAATGGACTGGACAATATTATTGGCACCTTCTCAAAATTGTAAGAAATAATTGCGTTCCAATTTTGTGAGGCTCCTGTAGTTTGTAATTAAACTTACCCAAACTTATAAAAATCACGCCGGCAGCCAGTTAAAATGGTGAACAATTGACTCAACCTTTCTGTTGTGTGTCTCTGTGTGCCACATGGAGCATGGAGAAAAGAAAGAGTAGCAAAGAATTGTCTGAGGATTTGAGAAGAAAAATTGTGGAAAAGCATGGACAATCTCAAGGTTACAAGTCCATCTCCAGAGATCTTATTTTTCCTGTGTTCACTGTGTGCAATATTGTCAAGCAGTTTAAAGCCCTGGATGTGAATGAAAGAGAAAAATTGATCAAAGATTGTAACAAAAGATTGTTCAAATGGTGGCTAAAGAACCTCAATCAACTTCCAGACAAATCCAAGCTAATCAACTGTGTCAGCTCGCAATATACGTTGCCATCTGAATGAAAAGGTACGCTATGGTCAGAGACCCAGGAGGACCCCACTACTGACACTGAAACATAAAAAAGCCAGATTGGAGAGTGCTAAAACTTATCTGAGGAACAAAAATCTTTTGGGAGAATGTGCTGTGGACAGATGAAACAAAATACAGCTTTTTGGTAAAGCCCATCATTCTACTGTTTTCAGATAAAGCAATGAGGCCTTTAAAGAAAAGAATCCAGTCCCTACAGTCAAATATGATGGTTGCTTCAGCAGTGGATGTCTGGACTGTGTGCATGGCATTATGAAATCTGAAGACTACCAAAGAATTCTGGGGTGCAATGTAGGGCCCAGTGTCAGAAAGTGGGGTCTTCATCAGAGGTCATGGGTTTTACAGCAGGACAATGACCCAAAACACGTCAAAAAGCACCCAGAAATGGTTTCAGACAAAGCGCTGGAGAGTACTGAACTGGCCAGCAATGAGTCCATATCAATCCCATAGAGCTCCTGTGGAGACATCTCAAAACAGCAGTTGGGAAAAGGAACCCTTCCAATCTGAGAGACCTGGAGCAGCTGGCGAAAGATGAGCGCCCCAAAACTCCAATAGAGAGGTGGAAGAAACTCATTGATGGTTACAGGAAGCCATTGATTTCAGTTATTTTTTTCTAATGGGTGTGCTACAAAATATTAAATGGAGGGTGCCAATAATTTTGTCCAGTTAATTTTTGGCGTGGAATGTGTCAGATTTGTATTTCTGTTTCTCCACTTTTTTGTGTCATACCAATACAAACAAAAGAAATAAACATTAAAAATGCCTAAACATTTGTAATTGCAACAATTTTCTGGGCGAAGTGGTGTATTCTCTGACAGATAATATATAAAATCTACTTGCGCTCTTATGATAAATGATCAATACATAAGCACATATAGCTGCTAACATCTGATCCTATACCAATAGATCTGATAAAATATAACAAATAAAGCAAAAAATGATGTAGCGCTACATCATTTTTTGCTTTATTTATTATCTGACAGAAATGCAGGGGGGACAATATTTTTTGCCATGACTGTATATTCAAATAAGTGTATACAGTCAGTAAATGTTACCCCAAATTAATATACTTCCAGATATAATATCTAATAATTCAGAATTGTAAAGAGAGTTCATGCACTTGAATGACACTTTAAGAAAACAACATAAATATATTGGTATATAATATAAAGAACTTAATATAGAAATCAGGCAATGTATTCCTATGAAGAGAAATGATAAAGCATATCTCTAACACATACGCAAACCATGGGATAGACAAGACAAACATGTATAGGTGCCAGAGATACTGTATATCCAATAATTACCATTGAAATGTGTGCGGGGTCACATTCTGTTCTTCTGGTGGTCAAAAAACATTGTTTCTCCTTGGTAGTCTAGATCTTTATAGACCTAGCCTCTACAGACGTACATAGAATGGAAATGATAGGTGGGCATCTACTATATCTAATCAACTCCAACTAATCCTCCAAGTGTTGGGTACCTTCAGATAATCTTTTGTCACCAGAACTCAACCGCTTTTTATGTAAAGCCTTAAAGTGGTTGTAAAGGCATGAAGGTAAAAAGCCTTCACTGTCTTACCTGATGCTTCCATGTGGCCATATATTACTATTTTATAATGATAGCAGATCATTTTTGAGCAATTTAGAATGCAGACAATATCTTTTTGAATGTTTTTGTGTTATATTTATAACTCAGATGTAATATGCATACAGGCAAGGCCACCTTTGGAAATTGTGGGGCCCCAATACAGGTCTGCTTGACAGGGCCCCATACATCCTACCTGAAAGGCTTCCCCCAGCCTGCCCTGGATATAGATTGATATATAAGAGGAGACCAGAACTTGAATTTAATTGATGTAGGACATGGCATGGAGGATTACTCTGCCTGCTCCCCCCCAAAAAGTATGTAGTTTATTCACTACTGGTACTTATATAGCGCCGTCAATTTACGAAGAGCTTTACACACACACACACACACTGCGTATATATATATATATATATATATATATATATATATATATATATATACACAGTGGGGCAAAAAAGTATTTAGTCAGCCACCAATTGTGCAAGTTCTCCCACTTAAAAAGATGAGAGAGGCCTGTAATTGGCATCATAGGTAGACCTCAACTATGAGAGACAAAATGAGAAAAAAAAATCCAGACAATCACATTGTCTGATTTGGAAAGAATTTATTTGCAAATTATGGTGGAAAATAAGTATTTGGTCAATATCAAAAGTTCATGTCAATACTTTGTTATATATGCTTTGTTGGCAATGACAGAGGTCAAACGTTTCCTGTAAGTCTTCACAAGGTTGGCACACACTGTTGCTGGTATGTTGGCCCATTACTCCATGAAGATCTCCTCTAGAACAGTGATGTTTTGGGGCTGTCGCTGGGCAACACGGACTTTCAACTCCCTCCAAAGGTTTTCTATGGGGTTGAGATCTGAAGACTGGCTAGGCCACTCCAGGACCTTGAAATGCTTCTTACGAAGCCACTCCTTCGTTGCCCCGGCAGTATGTTTGGGATCATTGTCATGTTGGAAGACCCAGCCACCTTTCATCTTTAATGCCCTTGCTGATGGAAGGAAGTTTGCACTCAAAATCTCACGATACATGGCCCCATTCATTCTGTCCTGTACATGGATCAGTCATCCTGGTCCCTTTGCGGAGAAACAGCCCCAAAGCATGATGTTGCCACCCCCATGCTTCACAGTAGGTATGGTGTTCTTTGGATGCAACTCAGCATTCTCTTTCCTCCAAACACGACGAGTTGTGTTTCTACCAAACAGTTCTATTTTGGTTTCATCAGACCATATGACGACATTCTCCCAATCCTCTTCTGGATCATCCAAATGCTCTCTAGCAAACTTCAGACGGGTCCCTGGCGGCGTAGTGTGTTACTGATGGTAGCCTTTGTTACGTTGGTCCCAGCTCTCTGCAGGTCATTCACTAGGTCCCCCCGTTTGGTCCTGGGATTTTTGCTCACCGTTCTTGTGATCATTTTGACCCCACGGGGTGAGATCTTGCATGGAGCCCCAGATCGAGGGAGATGATCAGTGGTCTTGTATGTATTCCATTTTCTAATTATTGCTCTCACAGTTGATTTGTTCACACCAAGCTGCTTGCCTATTGCA
Source organism: Staurois parvus (assembly GCF_062004578.1). Lineage (NCBI taxonomy): Eukaryota > Metazoa > Chordata > Amphibia > Anura > Ranidae > Staurois > Staurois parvus. The sequence goes on along the minus strand of NW_028318656.1, from coordinate 1,710,643 downwards.
GATTCAGTCTTCCCAGCCTGGTGCAGGTCTACAATTTTGTTTCTGGTGTCCTTTGACAGCTCTTTGTTCTTCACCATAGTGGAGTTTGGAGTGTGACTATTTGAGGTTGTGGACAGGTGTCTTTTATACTGATAACAAGTTCAAACAGGTGCCATTGATACAGGTAATGAGTGCAGGACAGAGGAGCCTCTTAAAGAAGAAGGTACAGGTCTGTGAGAGCCAGAAATCTTGCTTGTTTGTAGGTGACCAAATACTTATTTTCCATCATAATTTGCAAATAAATTCTTTCCAAATCAGCCAATGTGATTGTCTGGATTTGTTTTCTCATTTTGTCTCTCATAGTTGAGGTCTACCTATGATGCCAATTACAGGCCTCTCTCATCTTTTTAAGTGGGAGAACTTGCACAATTGGTGGCTGACTAAATACTTTTTTGCCCCACTGTGTATATATATATATATATATATATACATACATACACACACAGTACATTGTGCATGCTCTCTCTGCCTCTGGCCTCAGCTGCTGCACTGATGGTACACAGGGAAGTTTTTTTCCACAAGGCCCATGCAATTACTCTGCATAGGCTCAAACATATTTAAAGGGTTCCCTCTTTACCCCGTACCCTCTGCTGAACATATGGGCCCCGACGCGGTACAGCAGGGCCAACTCTACCCTCCTATTGCCAACCTTGCATACAGAGGTTAATATATGGCTATTTTTCATTTGCAGGTGTGAATGTTTATTGCTACATTTTGTTCTCTCCCTTTTTATTACCCTTACTCTCAATATTGACCCTATAGAGTTTCTAATTGTATAGGGATATCCACAATTTTTTTTTTAAGTTAAAGCATGGAATTACAGAACAAGACCTTCTTGAAAGAATTTATCTTAGTTGGATTTTCCCAGAACATGCAGATCAGCATTTTGTTTTTTGTTGCATTATTCCTGATGTATATTTTTACAGTTTTTGGAAATGTTTTTCTTATCTCTGCTGTTATCATTAGTCCTAAGCTTCACCTGCCTATGTACTTTTTCCTCTGCAATCTCTCATTCATAGACTTGTGCTACTCATCCATATTTGTTCCTAAGGCATTCATAGATATTTTTTCCATTATAAGGACAATCTCCATCAGAGACTGCTTGGTGCAAATGTACAGCGGCATATACCTAGGAAGCGCTGAGTCCTTTTTATTGGCGGTGATGGCGTATGATCGTTATATGGCAATAGTCTTCCCCTTGTATTATAACACCATTATGAACTGGATAGTCTGTAGAAACATAATAATAATAAAATGGACAGGGAATTTTTTCCTATCAGTTGTCCCTTTTATTTCAAGGCCTCCAGTATTTTGCACAGAAAACAAGCTGGACCATTTTGCTTGCGAGATGTTGGCGGTTCTAGAGCTAGCCTGTGGAAACCTCGCCTTTTATAAACTAACTATACTTGTTATGAGCTTTTTTACACTTGTAGTGCCACTTCTGTTCATTGTGGTGTCTTACGTTCGTATCATTTCATCGATATTAAAGATCCGGTCTACTGGTGGAAGATCCAAAGCCTTTTCCACCTGTGCTTCTCACACGATCGTTGTCTTTATGTTTTATGGAACGTGCATCAGCATGTATATGGGGCAAGTGAAACATTTTTCTTCAAATCTAAAATATATTTCTCTCATTTACGGTGTTATTACTCCTGTGTTAAATCCTTTGATCTATAGCTTGAGAAATAAAGATGTGAAAGAGGCATTTCAGAATATGTTTGTAAGGGTCATCCACTAGCTCGCCCATAACACCGAAAATAAATTTAACCACTTTTCCGCTGCCCTATAGCAGAAATACTGCTGCAGGGCGGCAGGGGTGCTCAAAATTTTATATATATAAATGTGGTTTTGGATTTACGGGTTGCCATTGGTGGCCTCACCTGTTGATCACCGGGTCCCAGCCAGTGATTCCCCGCTGGCAGCCACCAATCGCTGTGTATCACCAACGGAGGAGAGACCTGTATGTGAACAATACAGATCTCTCCCCTGTCAGCTGCTGTACATTGCTGTGCATTGCTCTGCATATCTATACCATTTGTAAACGCTATAACTTTCATGTAAACCAATTAATTTACACGTATTGGGATTTTTTTTTAGTAAAGACATGGAGCAGAATAAATTTTGGCCTAAATTTAAGACAAAATTTAATTTTTTAAATGTTTTTACTGGACATGTTTAAAAGCAAAAAGTAAACAATATTGTTTTTTTATCAAAATTGTCGAATCTTTTTTTTTATAGCACAAAAAATAAAAACCGCACAGGCGATCAAATACCACCGAAACAAAGCTCTACTTGTGGGAAAAAACGTACAAAAAAATTAATTTGGGTGCAGCGTTGCATGACAGCACAATTGTCAGTTAAAATAACTCAGAGCTGTATCGCAAAAAATGGCCTGGTCAGGAAGGGGTAAATGCTCTGGAGGGCGAGTGGTTAATAGATTTGGAATCCTTATCTCGAAACAAAAGTTTTGCTTTTTAACCACTAGATGACTGAGAAAAAAGAAGAAAATCCTGAGCTAAGCCCAATACCACATGTAATAAAAAACAACACATGAATATATAAAAATATATATATATATATATATATATATATATATATAAAATACCAGAATGAATAATTGCAACACATAAAAAAGTGCGCTCTTCACTTAAACCTATAACAAATAAGAAAATGTGTGCAAACTAAAATACATGTCATGTGAAATAATGTGTAAACAATCCAAACTAAAACAACCTGCAATATATACCATCAATTAATAAATGATATGCAGTACAAAAATGAACGCATGTATAAAGTCCCCAATCCAATGTGAAGAAAAAGTGCTGCATGCTTAATTCTACGAAAAGGTGCTGCTATGCTCAAAGGTGTTCCTCAGAAAAAACATACAAGCCTCTTTCCGAACCAAACTGATCTCAAGCTATAGAGATCATAGTGATCATAGCAGATAGTGTCCAAACTCCACACTGACACTCTCGCTGACAAATCCAGGGAGGATGGATACCTGCATGCTCACACCAGGAACCGGCTTAACCACTTCAAGCTACTCTCCGCAGTAATATATGGAAGGGTTTAGCAAGAAAAACTTCATAGTGCAACCCCATTAAAAACAGAAGTTTACTATGGCTAAAATATGGCACTTACATTCGGTTGAGTACAAAGAGAGCAGTGGAAAAGACAAAATCAGCCATTGTGTCAGTCCGTCGCCTGGTGCGTGGTGACATCACAGAAAGACTCCACCTGACGTGTTTCCTCAAAAATAGTGTCCTCTGGGATTGGAGATCGGTCTGATCTTTTCCGCTGCTCTTTTTGTACTCAACTGAATGTAAGTGCAATGTTCACCATACATTTCCCCCTGCTGCCCAGGCCCCCCCTGTGTGCCCTGACCCCCGCAGTGCTGCCAGCTTCCCTCCTCTCCTTTCCACCAGCGGCTGCAAGTGCACAATAGGATCCTTCTGGATGGAGAGTGGGAGCAGAGTCCAGTAAATATGTCACATTTACCAGCCCCTTTTCTTTCCTTGATGGGGCCCCATACAGCCAATTTGACAGACCCCCCAAAAAAACAGTTTACTAGGCTGCCATTATGAACACAGTGAGTGTTCAGTACCGGTCGCTCATTGTGTTCATAACTGAAGTATAGTAAACTGTGGTTTTTTTCAGGGGGGGGCCCTGTTGTTTCTAACAGCATTCCTGATCTTACGACCTTAAGAACCTTTTAATTAGATTTGAATAGAATTATGAGGGTTTACATCCATTATCAGATGTTATTACAGTTTTTTTCCCACTAGGAAGATTAACATTCTTTAATCCCTTGCTGCCATGCGCACACCTATATGCATCCTCATTGAAATGGGTCTTCTTCCGCAATGCCACATATATGCGTACATGTCTTTGTTCTGGCAAAATGCTGCACAGAGGCTGTGTGCCCTGGGTCCTGTACTAATGATGAGGGCCCAGAAAGCCCAGCTTCCGATTACCTGATTGCTTTGTTAGCCTCTGATTGGCTATCACAGTGATCAGTCACCGTAAAGCCCGCCCTTGTGTATGCTTTCTCCTCTGAATGGAGAGAAAGATACATTGAGGTTAATTTACTAAGACTGGAGAGTGCAAAATCTGGTGCAGCTCCGCATTGAAACAAATCAGCTTCCAGGTTTTTATGTCAAAGCTTCATTGAACAAGCTGAAGCTAGAGGCTGATAGACTACCATGCACAGCTGCAGCAGGTGTTGCAATCTCCAGTTTTAGTAACTCAATCCCATTGCATCTTTCTCTCCTTGGTAGAGGAGAAAAAAAAGAGAAAGAGAGAAAGAAAGAAAAAAGAGAGAAAGACAGAAGAGAGAGAAAGAAAGAGAGTGAAACAAAGAAAAAGAGAAAGAAAGCAAAGAGAGAGAGAGAGAAAGAAAAAGAGAGAAATAAAGAGAAAGAAAATGGGGGGAGAGAGAAAGCAACAAAGACAGAGAGAGAGAGAAAGAATGAAAGAGAGAGAGAGAATGCAAGAAAGACACAGAGAGAGAAAGAAAGACAGAGAGACAAAGGGAAAGAAAGAAAAAGAGAGAGAGAAAAAGAAAGAACAAGAGAAGAAGAGAGAGAAAAAAGAAAGAAAGAAAAAGAGAGAGAAAGAAAGACAGAGAGACAGGGAAAGAGAAAGAGAGAAAAAGAGAGAAAGAAAGACAGAGAGTGAAAGAAAAAAAAGAAAGATAAAAAGAGAGAGAGAGAAAAAGAGAAAAAAAGCAAGAAAGACAGAGAAACAAAGACAGGGAAGGAAAGAAAGAAAGAGAAAGAAAAAGAGAGAGAGAGAAATAAAGAAAGAGAAAGAAAAGGAGAGAGAGATAGAAAGAAATAAAGAATGAAAGAGAGAAAGAATGCAAGAAAGACAGAGAGAGAAAGAAAGACAGAGAGAGAAAAGAAAAAAATTGTAACAAAAAATTACATCTTCAAATAAACTCACCATGTCTCTTACTAAATACCATGGACTGCCTATTTTCCAAAAATGGGTATTTGTACTATCCTGGCGTTTTTCGGGCCTCAAGAAATGAGACAAGCCGTCAGTACATCAGGATTGATCGATTGCCAGATACCGTGGTTTGTGAACTCTATAACTTTCCTACGGACTAAATAATATACACTAATTTGGGTATTTTCACCAAAGAAATGTAACAGAATTTGAGCTAAATTTATGAAGAAAGGTTATTTATTTGTAAAAATTTTATAACAGAAATGAAGAAAAACGCTTTTCTGAAAAAAAAGTTTTGTTTTTTTTATTTAGCAAAAAATAAAAAAACTCAATGGTGATTAAATACCACCAAAAGAAAGCTGTATTTGTGTGAAAAAAATGATAAAAATTTTGTAAGGGTACAGTGTTGCATGCAACAACACTGAAAGCTGAAAATTGGCCTGGGCAGGAGGGGGGTAAAAGTGCCCAGTAGGCAAGTGGTTAAAGGTCAGAGTGAATGGAAAAGGTCAAAGGTTAAGATCAGTAAATTTTAGGTAGGATTTAAAAAAAATATATTTTTTAAACTAGTAGTCGTGTCAGTTTTAGGTAGGATAAAGAAGGAAAATGCATTGTTTCTGGGCTGTATGAGGAGTGCAAACAAATACCATGTACACGCTGTATGTGGTATCACTGCGATCATCAGGAGCAGGAAAAATTTTTTTTTGTTGTTATTTGGTGGTAGGTTAAGGTAATAGCAAGAAACATTTTTTAAAAAAAATTTTTGGACCAGTTTTTCTTTGATAATAAAAAAAAATTAGGATACATGTTACCATTTACCACCAAATGAAAGCCCAATTTCTCCAGGAAACTATATATAATTCACTTGGCTACACAAAGGAGTTGCAATGATATGTGAAGTTTTACTAACACGTGTCAAAGTTGCAAAATTGTGTTCAGGCGTTAGGGTTTGTTTTACTTTCATCATGAAATTAGTTGTCCCGATGACCAAAGTCACCAAGTTTGAAAGCCAGGGTAAATCTAAAATTCAGAGGTGCTACCAGAACAGGAATAGAGGGGAAATATTCAGGTAAGGACTCTTGGTCCCATGACAATGTCTGAAATGGAATATCCTTTCGCTTCCTCCTAAATCTAAAGGACAGGAAGTAAAGGAATATCTCCCTAATGAGACCTGAATGGCAAAAAGAAAATACATGTTTTTATTACTCCCCTACGCTATCCAAAATGAAAAAAAAAAGTTTTGGCTTTAGATATGCTTTAATTTTTCTCTCTAGCCCCACAAGGATGATTTTAACAAAATTTCCCAGCAATCTGTGTTATATACCTGTGAAAGACGTGATATTTTCAGTGCTGGTCATAATTTTCAATTTCTCATTGACGAATTATAGCCTTCAATTTTATTAGCTTGAGAGCATGGCTTGAAAGAAATTGCTTTCCACCATATGAACGGAGGAGTACATCATGCATTGGTGACCACTAGCATAAGATTTTGGGGTACATCATCGTCACTTAAATTTGAACCTATAACTCTGGGTTAATTTTTTGGGAAGACAGAAAATGTGACAATTTTTATTTAGTTCAATAGTATTCATAATAATAAAAAAATTCTTATACAATGCAGAACTTAAACCCTTGACGCCAACGTCACACAAATATGTAGCCTTACAGAACTGGGTTTTTTTTTGTCGGGCCGCATATTTGCGTACCTGTCCTTGTGCTGGGAGCGCGCCGCACAGTGTTCTCCCAGCACAAAGACTGTGGTGTCACTGGACTCCCAATTCCGGCTCACGTGATCGCTGTGATAGCCTCTGATTAGTGATCAGTCACTGTGAAGCCAGTCCCCCTTGTTTTTTTTTCTCTCTGAATAGAGGAAAGAGATACATTGTATCTCTCTCTATCCTTGCAGAGAGAAAAAAACAACTGTTTGTTAAAAAAAGAAAAAGATAACTAACTAAATAAATAAATATTAAAATATAAAATACAAAAAATAAAGAAAAAATACCTAGATCAAGGTTTGATCTAATTTAGTGCCAGGGTTAGTGTTTGGGTCAAGGTCAGGGTCAAAGGTCAGTATTTTTTTTTTTTTTTTTTTTTTTAAATTGGTATCAGTGTCAGTGTGTTTTAGGTAAAAAAAAAAAAAAAAAAAAAACAGAAATGTGCACTATGGTTTCTGGGCTGTAGTACAGGTACAAACAACAAATAACATACACATATATGATATCTCTGAGATCGTCAAGAGCTGGAAAATTTATTTTGGGTTATTCTTTGGTGGTAGGTTATGGTAGTAACAACAAACACACAGCTAAATTTAAAAAAATATGTTTATTTTTTATTATTTTGGGCCTGTTTTCATTTGATAATGAAAAGAAATCAGGAGATATCCATTACCATTTACCACCTAATGAAAGCCCAATTTGTCCTGAAAAAAAAAAAACAAGGTATAATTCATTTGGATGTACAAAGTAGTCGTGATGATATGTACAGTTTTACTAACACATGTTAAAGTTGTAAAATTTTACTTAGGCTTTGAGTAAATATACATTTTCCCAATCAAGGCCAGGCCAGACCATGGTATTTGTCTTTAGAAAAGTAACAAGGAAGGGATCTGAAAAATTATGGGGATCGTGTCAATCCTTGAATAGGAGTGAAGAACTGGTGTAGAGTCTACTGAAATACCAGAATTCTCTCTCTGTATCTGCAAAGCTGAGAGAATGAAATAGAGAGTAGAGATGGGCGAATCTGCCCAGGTTCAATTATTCAAGAGTTCAGTGAATCCTGTTTAAAATCCCAATCTTAGCTGTGAATCTCATTCATTTATATTGAGAGGAACCCCCTTTTTTTTGCAATTATGGACATTTTTTATTGCTAATGGGCAAAGTAGTGTCAAAAAAGTTAGGAACTGCCATGAGGAATATGTACAGATGCAAAAAATGTCGTTCTCATACAGGGGCAGACGGTCTTTTTTTTTATATTCAACTTGTTTTTTTTAATTTTCAAGTAATCAGATGGTCTTTTTATGTGGCTTCAAGAGTATCAGTTGTTGGTATAGGATTGAAAGACAAGTCAAAAAAAGAAAAAAATTGAATTTTTCACAGTGCTGGTACCTTTTTCTCAGAATAGATTAGACAAACAAATTAAAATATAACCATCAACGTTTTATTACAAAGTTTCATTTGAAACAGCTGGGGTGAGTATAGTCCCTTAACCCCCGGTTCACATATATGCAGCCGTGCGGGTCGTGTTTTGACACGCAGGGAAAGAAGTCCCTGCACTTCTTTGGAAAATGCAGCCCGCATGGGAACCTTGGTTTCCAGCATGGTTGCGTTTTCCAGTGCGGGCGGCGTGCCATTAGAAGTCATGGCACCCGCCCGTGGGTCCGCATCTCTCCGTGTAGATGGTGCGGCTGCACGGATTTTCGCCACGATCCGTAGAGGCACCACCCACACAGATGTGAATCTAGGGTGAAAAGTCAAAGCAAAGATTACAGCAGGCCATAACCCCCTAAACCGCCCCCCAGAAAAGCACCTCCACTCCTGAATCACTTGTTATTTAAAGTATTTATAAACATTGTGATAATTGTATATATATATATCAGGAAGGGGGTGCGAAGATCCAGACGCTTTTCACACTTTTGCTTTTTCAGGGGTTCCTGGGGTGCAATTGAGTAAGGCTGCAGAATAGAACACAACATATAATATTTAACATATAAAATCCTACAATATACATATCATATAAAATATAATCATTATAAACTTACAAGAGTAAATACAACCAAATAGCCTCAACAAAGGGGAATTAACCAAATCCTGTAAAAGGTCCTACAGAGTATGGCTATTGGCATGGAGGGCAGTTGATGGAACTAATGTTAAAATGGTAGCCAAAAACCTAGAGGTCCAAAAAGCAATACATAGGAAGAAGGAGTAGTGTGCCTCCATCAGGTAATTATAAAGCACAACACACCTACAGTAGGATGATAGAGAATATAGATAAAACTGTAAATGGAACTGCCACATCATTACATGTTACTACAGGTAGGCTAACAATATTTGGTACATATATACAGTATTTGTTAAGGCATCCAGCAAACACTGCTTAAACGCCATCCATTGACTATGGTAACTTCACCCTTATGTGTGCTTTCCAGTGCATGTGCCTAAATGTACCAAGGAAAAAGTCCCCATTAGAAGGTATATCCAGCAAAAAGCACACCACTTAAAAGACAGTGCCCACAATACGCTAACCACTGGCATGCATTTTCAGGTCTGTGGGATCCGGCAGCGCGGGCCTACCAAAAGCTGGCCAACATTAACTTTTAGGCACCAGGTACTTTCAGACACCTTAAAGAAGCACCCCATACATTAGGAGCGTGTGATCACGCCCGCTGAGGAGCTTATTTGCATAGCGTGCGCCCAGGGATGAAGTTACTCATTTGACTTAGTTAATAGTGTTGCAGAGACTCTAGCTTCACCTGTTAAAGCTCAATTTAGCATTTCCTAGAGTGCGGGCACCCTTCTTTGTAATTGATACAGGGTGACAGTGAAGGATTTGAAATGTCAAAGCTAATGACGGTTTATTTTAGGATACATTGTATAAAGATACATACCAACCAAGTGGTGTACTACCCCTTTAAATAAAAAAATATAAAAACCCTAAAGTGATTAAATATGTCTATTTGTAAATACTGAGGAGGTCATGTGACCAGTGACACAACGTGTCGGGAGGAGCCTAGTGACGTCACTTCTAGTTCCGCGGAAACCGGTATATGTCTATTAGTAAATACTGAGGAAGTCATGTGACCAGTGATACGTGTTGGGAGGAACCTAGTGATGTCACTTCCAGTACCACGGAAACCGGTATATGTCTATTAGTAAATACTGAGGAAGTCATGTGACCAGTGTTGCAACGTGTCGGGAGGAGCCTAGTGATGTCACTTCCAGTACCGCGGAAACCGATATATGTCTATTAGTAAATACTGAGGAAGTCATGTGACCAGTGACACAACGTGTCAGGAGGAGTCTAGTGATGTCACTTCCAGTACCGCAGAAACCGGTATATGTCTATTAGTAAATACCGATTAAGTCATGTTACCAGTGATGCAACGTGTCGGGAGGAGCCTAGTGACGTCACTTCCAGTACCACGGAAATCAGACGTGGCGCTGCAGGAGCCATTTTGATAAAGGGAATATGCTTTCCTTTTGTTTTTTATTCTATGAGTGTGATATATTTCAATAAATGGCTTTATGTTTATACGGGGTTGCAATATGAATTATCTTTTCTCCCTTTGAGCCTATACTCATCTGGGTGGATACAGCAAGATACCGGTCCCTTAAAGGGACAGGAGGAGTGAAGTAGCTGCAACGAGGTGGAAGCTAATTATCACATACCTGTTGTTAGAGGCCAATGGAGAGAGGGCTTCCCTTGCAGCTAAGTTCCAGACTCCCCTGGATATGGGACAGGAGTCAGGTCCAAAGTAGCATGGGTCGCCTGTAGGAGTGCTTGTCAGAGGTATACCCAGGAGCACAGCTGATGCACTGGAATGGTGTCTGCAGACAGGTGGCGCCTGTGAGAGGTATGCAGCCCTTCAGGGTAGCAGAGGACCACAGAGTAGTCGGTTCAAAGCCAAGGTCAGATGCTGGGTGGAGATTGGAGCATACGTAGTCAATAGGATAGCCTTGGTCATACACAGGAGAACAAGTGAGGATATCTATTAGCCAAGCCGGGTCAGATCAGGAGAGCAGGTGCGAATATCTATTAGCCAAGCCGGGTCAGATCAGGAGAGCAGATGCCAGTATCTATTAGTCAAGCTGAGTTCAGATCAGGAGAGCAGGTGAGAATATCTATTAGCCAAGCCGGGTCAGATCAGGAGTCAGGCAGAGAAGTCAGGTCCAGGAACAAGCCAAGTCGGTAGCTGCAGATCACAGTAGCAAAGGAACACAGACAAAGGTACTGGGGAGCCAGAGATCAACCAGCAATCTGAGGGAGTGATGGGCTTCCTTAAAAAAGCCATCTGGCGCCAAACTGTGCTAATGCGTGCGTAACTATGCGCCATTGCGCATACATGTTCTGGCTTGCCTCTGTGCACCAATGCGCTTAGATTTTCGCCAGTGTGCATTTCTGCGGCCATGCAAGGTACTGGCAGGAATGCCAGGTCTCCAAGTACCTCTGCTGTGGACAGAGCCCTGACACTAATACACCGAGTGGGATAAATTTCATGTAATTGTGACCTACGATAATATGAGTCTAATGAGAAGGTGAGCGCGCATCGCACCTAGTGGTGATGGGGTATTGAGCATGCTTTGGAGGTGTTGTTTGAGAATCGCCACCACTCATAAGAGAGGATATTTTGGTTGGATGGGCACATTTTTACTACACTTTATGTGAGTGCACTTATTAAGGTTATTCACTTTATAGTAGTCATACGGTGTTGCATGATGAAATATGTTTTTTTGCTTGAGTGCATTTTCCACATCTTTGGGGCCATCAAGGAGAGTCTGGATGTAAGAGTTGGTCTGAAATAATACCACAGCGCATGTGACCTATATTGATTAGTAAGTCTAATCACAAGGTGAGCATTTTTTTTCACTCAAAGGAGGAACAGCACATTATTTGTTTTCACAGCACTGAATTTGTGATAATGGACTATACAAGCATGCTTTACTGCATATACAGACCAGGGGCGGACTGACCATTTGGAAACTCGGGCACTGCCCGAGGGCCCGGGGTCAGTAGGAGGCCCCATGAGATGTTCCCGGTACCTTTTTCATAGGCTTTTTTGAGTTTGGGCAAGGACACAGGGGCCCCATGATCCCCTATTGCCTGGGGGCCATATGAGTTGTCAGTCCGCCCCTGATACAGACTGATTTTACTGTGGTGGGTTTAGTAACACTAAGGAGTGGGGGTTTACTTTCTCTTAAGTCCACAGGTATAAATGGCTTTTCAGGCCAGGACCAAGTGTGTCGGGGGATTGGGCAGTTAATAGAGTTGTGGCAGAACAGAGGATTCATCACCTCCTGCGGCTCCTGTGGGGGTAAGCACTGCATTAGATTATTCCTAATCTCTTAGATTGTAAGCTCCCAGAATCAGGGCCCTCCTAACCCTCTTGTATTGAACTGTACTGTTGCTGTATTGTCTGCCTTTATATTGTAAAGCGCTGAGCAAACTGTTGGTGCTATATAAATCCTGTATAATAATAATTTTTAACAGCAGTTTGAAACTGTGAAAAAGAATTTTGTCCATAAAGGGGTGAAAATCACTCAGTGACTAACAGTGCTCTTTTCCTTATTTTATTTTCTGCAATGGTAACATAATTTACGGCAATTATTAAAGATCCCCCTGACAGCAGACATAAAATCTACTTTGGTGTGCTAATTAATCTCAAAGCCTGTTTTTGTCGTGTCGATTAATCTCTACGGTGAACTGATCAAACACATAAAAACCCTGATTTGATCGCAGAGAAAGAATACAATAATGAAGAGGACAGGTGCTCTTATTGGCTTTAAATATGTATTACTTCTGAACTGAGTCTGGTGTGAGAACGTCACAATTTGCAGTGAATTTCTTACAGGTTCCTTATTGGAAAGTTACAAGGATAAAAAACAGGTATTTCATGAAATGATATAAAACAAGTTTCCATTTTCCTTTCTTTGTCAGATACGTACAGTTGAGGAAAGCAAAAATATGTAATAAATGACACAAAAGCCCTTTTATAAAGATCACAGGCAGTGTCTCAATTTAACCACTTCGTGTCCGGCCCACGTATATAAAAGGCCAGATGACCACAGTGAAGGGGCGGGTTTTTGGACTGTGGGAGTGCACAGCACCGCAATCCGGTGCACACTGTGTCCTCTGTGTGAGGTCCCGATCATGTGATCACTGATTGGCCAATCAGTGATCACATGAATAGTAGTAAGCAAAAACAGGTGTATCAAAGAACAAGTAATGTTTGAAATACAAAATAGAAAAAGAGAGAAGGAAATATCAGCATGTTTAGGTCGAAGGCCGGGTGTCAGGGATGCGGGTATGACCAGAAGTGTGTGGACTGACACAGGGAAACGCAGGCTTCAGATATAGTAAATAATATAATTTATTAAGACTAACAATACAAACGCAGTGCAAAACTAAACATAACACAGTGCAAACAAACTGAACCAAACCACCTACAGATAACAAACATACAATACAAGAGTAGTCAGGCAGGCCGGGTCGGTAGCAAACGGACAAACGGAGTACCAGGAGCAGGCGGGAGAGTGGTCAGGACTAGCCGAGGTCAGTACAGGCAGAGTTCAGGCAGCGTCAGGACAGAAGTAACAGGATCAGGAAACCAGGGCCAAGCAAACAGTACAACAAGGCACAGACTGCAGGTCTGGCCATCCCTTTAATACAACCCCTGCAATCAGCTTCAGGTGTTTGGCTGACTGCAGTGGTGAGTCTCTGATTGCTGAGAGCACCCGCTGGCCAGCCCTGGTACTGCAGCCCACAAGGCAGATGAGTCCCACCATTATTGGCAAGTCCATTCCTGACACCGGGAGAAGAATTAGGAGTAACTGTGGAACCAGCTTAACAGCAACTGAAATGGAGGCTATCTGATTATAACCTGATTCCACCTGCTTGCATGCAAGGAACACTGCCCAACCAAGAACCTACAGTCATAGATAAGAGAAGCAAATACAGAGATAGGGAAAGATAGAGGGCCAAGAAGAAAAAGAGAGGGAAAAAAGAGGGAGGGGAAGAGGAAGAAAGAGAGAAAATGAAAAAAAAAAAAAAAAGGAGGGGGGAGAAGAAAGGGATCAAAGGAAAGGATGGGGAGGGAGGGGTATAGGAAAGGACAGACCACTTGCGTCATGTTCGCAGCCCCCCAACCAGCCCCCACAATGAGTACATCCAAACATATTATTTTATTTCTTAAAATGACATCAATATTACAAAAAAATATTGACTATAAGAAGATGGAAGGATTTCTATGGGAAACATGCTGTATATATCCTATAACCCCTTGCCCTCCAGAGGATTTACCCCCCTTCCTGACCAGGCAATTTTTTGTGTTACGGCGCTGCATTACTTTAACGGACAATTGCGCGGTCATGCAACACTGCACCCAAATTAAATTTACGTCCTTTTTTTCCCACAAATTGAGCTTTCTTTTGGTGGTATTTGATTGCTTGTGCGGTTTTTATTTTGTGAGCTATAAAAAAAAAAAGACCGACAATTTTGAGAAAAAAACTATTTTTGCTATTACATTTTGCTATTAAACATGTCCAGTAAAAAAATTTTAAAAATCTAATTTCTGCGACATGTCTTTGCTAAAAAAAAAAATCCCAATACCTGTAAATTAATTGGTTTACGTGAAAGTTATAGTGTTTACAAATGGCGGTATAGATAATGGGATTTTCTTTAAAATTTTACTAGTTTTTTTTTTTTTTTTTTTTAAGTCCGCAAACGTGGAACTATAACGAAAAAACCCGTAAGTGTCCGCAAAAAAGTGCAAGTGCAGAAACACACACACGAAAAACGTGCACTTAGGGGTGTGTTTGTCCTACCCCCGAAAGGGTTGGACCGTTCACCCGATCCCCCGGGGCACGAAGCTCCTGACAGGGACAAGGTTCCCATTTGGTCCTCCTGGCCAAAAGGCCTGGTGGACCACCGTTCCTTATGCCCAGCCGAAGCCGGACATCCAGTACTAGGCAAGGGGGTTCTCCCTTATCAAATATAATTTCTTTAAGATCAAATATGATCTTAAAGAAATTAACTTTTTAGATCTTGTTCTAATGAATAGTGGTACTAAGGTTGTGACCAGGACGTATTTTAAAAGTACGGATAGGAATGGGTATATACCCACAGATAGTTGTCATCATCCATCCTGGTTAAATAATGTTCCTAGGGGACAATTCCTCAGGTTGAGGAGGAATTGTACCACCTTGCCCGATTATCATTACCAATCGGAGTTGCTTAAAGCCAGATTTGTGGAGAAAGGTTACAACTCCCACATTCTGGATCAAACTGCCAATGAGATTGGCTTATTGAATAGAGAAGGTTTGCTTACTATGGAGAAAAAAGTAAGACCGGATAAATTCTGTCCCTTTATCACCAACTTCTCTATTCAATTCAGAGAAGTCACCAGAATTATCAAGAAGAATTGGGCTGTTCTTAGGGATGACCCCATATTGGGTGATTCTCTACCTGAATTCCCAGAAATTACTTTCAGGAAGGCACCCCCACTAAGACTGTTGGTGGCCCCTAATGTAGTTGATCAACCAAGGAGTATGACTTTACCATTTGGCCTTAAAGGGTTCTTCCCGTGCAATAAATGTATTGCCTGTAGACATAATGGGGTACATAAGACCAAAGTTAAGGAGTTTGGTTCTAATATTACTGGTAAAAAGTATACCATACGTCAGACTATCACATGTAATACAACGCATACAGTATACCTCCTACAATGTCCCTGTAATCTCCAATATGTAGGTAGAACTACAAGACGCCTGAGGGATCGCCTCAGGGAACATTACAATAAAATTAAAAAGGGTTTTGAGTATCACTCATTATCTAAGCATTACAAAGATTGTCATGCTAAAGACCCCACATCCCTTCGATTTACAGCTATAGATGTGATTGATCAGCATTGGAGGGGGGGCCACAAGAGAAGAGCAGTATCCCGTCTTGAGACGAAGTGGATTGTGGAGCTTAAGTCTCTGCAACCCAGGGGCTTGAATGTGGACTTGGACATCAACTGCTTTATTGACAACAGCTGATTTCCGCTTTAGTAGGTGTTATTTTAGTATGGATAGGTTTTTATGATTTTAGGCTTTCATTTGTCCACGGTGCTATCTTTATTATGATGCTATTCTCCATTAAGGATTTGCTAGGTTCGGTTTATCATACCGTAATCTGGGGTGCATTCGTTATACAGTCTCACCATTGAGGGTTGGATTGTGTTTTTCTATTTTAACTTATTTTCAGGCTTGATAATGACTATTGTTCCGGTCATTTATATAATATTTGATTTATTACCTATTAATGGTTCATACCCCCTTTGATAGTAATAGGGTCATGCTAAATAGGGATTTTGTGATGATTGTGTAGGATGCTCCATTCTGCACTTCAGAGGGCTTGCTTTTATTCTTTACTATTTTATATTGTGTATTTGTGTTAGTACAACATTATTAATATTTTTTTACATATAGGAACTTTTTTACATGTCAGTATATGTACATTAGTACTATTGTTTTAAGTATATGATATTTTGGTTTTTGAGAATATTATGGATTAGTCACTGTAATGTGCTATTATCATGTTGTTTTTTATGAGTTTAGCACTTCATGTAACTGATGGATCATTCTAAGGACTTTAATTGTATGGGATCCTGCAGTCTCTATATAGATTATATTGAACATATGCTGTTCTTTTATGTTGTCATATTTAGTGATTTATGTGGATTCTGGGGTTCTGATATCTTTTCCCTGGTGATCTAGGGCATCTATATTATGTATCTACTGTCTGGGGATGCTGCTCTGGTCTCCGTTTCAATGGGGGAGAAGAGCAGCCGTCCAGACCCGCCCTGAGCCTGCCTATGTGTGGGCAGACTTTGTGATTCGGCTTCAGTGTCCATATTGATGATGCGCTCGCGCATGCGCGGTAGTTACACGGTAGCGTGTGACGTCACTCGCGCATGCGCAGTGTCTCGGAGCGGCGCGTGGTGCGTAATGCGCATGCGTGACCGCGGGGGTTTTTAAACAGGCGTCTAAGGGTAGGATTCACCCCTTTGAGAACGAGCTTTCGCTCAAAACATGTTAGGGGATCCACCCTATTGACGCCTCTGCTATTTAGTAACCACTAGCCACCAGGGAACAAACCTACCAGACCTGGATGAGTATATCTGCAATTACTTACCTTACTCTATGGCTATATACCTATGATACCACTAGCCACCAGGGTTATCTATTGGACTTTTATTTGTATGCAGTGCATGCTGAGTGATCCACTTACCACCAGGGAGCCCATTCATTTGGGCCTGGATGTATATTTTGTTGATGTGAGTTCTGGTTGCTTTGCTCACGTTTTATGTTTTTAATAAACGTACTTCACTATTAGCACTTTCTTGCCTCCCGGCTCGTTTTTTAATGAGCTTATGCAAGGTGGCGTTTTGGATTTGGAAGCCAGAGGGGACCTGGACAGCGGTGTACCTGTTATCCAGATGTCCGGATATGACCAGATGTCGCCCAGGCTGTTGACTAGACCATGATGCCCGGTTGCTGTTGAAATTGCATACAATGCTCATATTGTGTGTACTTGTGGTAAGCGCACAACCTCATTATTTTTGCCTATTCTACTGAATGCGATTTGGAACATCATTGGACCTTTTCCATGCTTTTTCTGGCCGGATTATATGAACTATTATAAGAACTGCTGTACTGTTCCTTCATATCGTAACAGCTCCTGTGCCTATTATCGGTTCTCTAGCGCTACATACCCCATTTATAGTTTACATTCCAAGGTATTGAGGATTACCCTGTATGTTAGCTGCTTACCTGATCTGTCTGCGCTCACTTACCCACCTTTTACACCATAGTGGTCTGATTTATCTCTTGAAGATCGTCTGTTGAAGCCTAGTTTGCCAACCATGAGAGTGGGAGGCAACACTTGCCGGTGAGTGCATACCTGAGAGGGGGGCACTCCACACACACACACACATATATATATATATATATATATATATATATATATACACACACTGTATATATATATATTTATTTATTCACTTGTTTTGCTCAAGGTTTCTTAACGTGGTGATCTTCTATTGGACGGACTTGTTGATATTATTTGGACTTTTTTTGGACTATACGCAATTATTTTTAATTATATATATATACTGTACATGTTTTTGTGGAATATTTTTATTCACTTCTATATGCTTTACTGTTTTTTTTGTTCGGAATATTGATTATGCGCCACTTGAATACTTGTTAAAGTGTTTGGGGTTTTTTTGTTTTTTTTTTATTTATTTTTAAAGTGGCAGCTCAGTTTATGTGGTTATACACAGTTATTAATCAAATAAACAGCACAATACCCAACAAATGATACATAAAAAAAGAAAAATACTAGTATAAAAATTTTGAAGTGTCCAAAATAAATGCGTCCAACAAACAAAAAAATATAATAAATTTCACATAATATCCAAATAAAATGAAAAACTCATAATGTGATTTAAAGTGTCCAAAATGAATGTGTCCATCAAAATATCAAAAATCATCAAAATATATATAACATTATGAAACTTTAGCCTTTTCTTCAACTTCAAAGTGCTTCACCAAAAACCAATAAATTTATAATGTGATATCCTTCTGTAATAAGTGCTTCCACCATCCACCAGTGAGAAACCAACATTAATTGCACTCACCAGATATTGGCGAATAGTAAGACTTTTAGGGATCCTACAGCCCCTCTAAAAGCCTCTAGACCTCCATTCCACCACGCCAGACTCAGAAGATTCTTCCACTTCCTTTCTCCAAACAAAACGCTCCACCGTTGTGCCAAAGAAGAAATTATAGCATATAGTGTGATATTGCTACTAACTTCTTAAATATATAATAATGATGCCATCCTTCTGATTCAATAAACTGATTCTTCAGTTTCCATAAATCAATACCATTGAACCGAGTCAAGACTTAGATCAGCCTTTTTATACCCAGGATACCCAGGCACCCTGGGGGGCCTTCAGGTTTCTTCGGGGGTGCCTTGGCAAAATCCCTAAAAATTGCCCAAAAATTGTATCCATGCCAGTGGGTGGACCAAGCCTGCCTTTTCATTGCACAAAGCCACAGGTTTTCACGGTTCACCATTACAACCTGCTGGCCGCCAGCATCCTAACAACCAATGACGTCACCTGGTTGATATGGTGGACATTGGGTGCTTACACTGCATCCTTGTTTGCCCTCTCCTGCCCCTGTCTATCAACACTGGGGGTCACATTAGATGAGAGAGGGAGAGAAAATGAGGAAGAAGGGAAACATTGGGACCTTAGTCAGTACCAGTGTGCAAAGGTATATTTGCTTTGGAAGAATAATTCGTCTTTAACCTCTTGATGCCGAGCGACCGCATATTTGCGTGCAATTAGAAAATAAATATGTGCTGAGAGCGCGTGCCCTGCGTGCTCCCAGCACATATGTCCCTGACTCACGGAAAGGTCCCAATCAGGACCTTTTCCTTTTATCGCTGTGATGGTGAATCAAGGTGGTCACATGACCCTAAAAAACCCTCCTGCCTCCTGGCTTCTGATACTCTTAAATGGCCAGGAGGCACCAACGTGAAGTGGTTAATGTTGGGTGTCCTACATGTGTAGATGTTGCTACGCTAAGTAAAACTGTTCGTTTTTTAAATTTTAGAATGGGGTTCCTCAAGATTGCGAAGAATTTGAACCACTTGCCATCCACCTGCTGTTTATAAATGGCAGGAAGGTGGCACTCCAGGGGCGGGTTGCCGTTCATAAATGGCACCCGCCATTTCTAGCTGTGCGCGCTCCCTGGGAGCGCGCAGCACTTCGAACCGGTGCCCACTGTGTCCTCCGGGACACAGTGAAACACTGATCGTCGGACGGGACCTCTGTACGAGGTCCCGATCATGTGATCACGGATTGGCCAATCAGTGATCACATGCAAAGTAGTAAGCAAGATGTCACTTGTGACATCATTGCTTACTAGGTGTGAAATCTGTGAATGATCACAGAGATCACATGGTACAAGGCTATTCACAACAGCCTTGTACCATATGACAAGCTGTGACCAATCACAGCTCACTCAGTAAAAAAAATCTTCATCACCCCCCACAAGTAGTACAGTGTCACCATGGTGACACTGTACTGCTAGGGTGACAGTATGTAAAAAAAAAAAAATCTTCATCACCCCCCACAAGTAGTACAGTAGAACAGCCTTGTACCATGTGACCTCTGTGATCATTCACAGATTTCACTAGTAGTAAGCAATGATGTCAGAAGTGACATTGCCATACCTGCTTAATATAAAACAAAAAAGGTATGGCACCAAAATTACAAAACTACAAGTAAATAATAAATAAAAATTATAAATTAAAAAGTCCAATGATTTGCAAAAAAAAATAAATAAATAAAAAGTCTCTCATGACAAATAAAAATTCAAAAAGTTCAGAAAACCGCCTTGGAAATCCACCTTCACCAGCACCTCAAAAAATACTGCCTCTTACCAGACTCGAATGAGCACACAATTAAGTGCCGGTCAAGAAAACCGAAGTGTGGATATCCAAATAGGATGATGAGCTCAGACACTCTTGACTCTGGGAGGATAAGGTGAACTCCAAATGTTAGATGTACATAGACGCTTATTGGATCCCTTTCAATAAATTCCCAAATCAAGGCATTAGCTCCCAACTAATACTTCAGGTAATTTGCCAGACATAGACCTAAAACAATGAATTATCCTCAAAGAGGGAAAAATCATCCAAAAAGCAAAAGAATCCTCATAGTGTAGTATTATTAACAGGATTTATTGCCTTACAACGTAGTATTAAACATCCAGCAAAAGATAGTTAAAACAGCATGTCACCATATAACCAAATGGTGAGTTTCTAACCAACAAGATGCGTGCTGACGTCACGCGTTCTGACTCATCCCAACACGTTTCGCCATCTGTGACATCTTCAGGGGCGTCATTGATTGACTTTTTGTTCTTTTTTCTGTACCTTATCCTACTGCGCTTACTGTTGGTACTTGTTTTATGCTGTTCACCTCAATAAAAACTTTATGGAAACAAAACATTTAAAAAATAATATATTTATCATAGATTCCCTTTTAGATTTCAGTAGATAATATTGACCAAATTCTTATGTATTAGAAAACATTACATTGTTGTGTATTATACATGTTGCAGGATATCATTGTACAATATAGTTGCATAATAATATTTCCACTTTTCCTAATTTAAAAGATGGAACCCCAAAATCAAACTTTCCTTAAAGAATTTATCTTAGTTGGATTTTCCCAGAACATGCAGATGTGTATTTTATTTTTTGTTGCATTATTCCTGATGTATATTTTTACAGTTTTTGGAAATATTTTTCTTATCTCTGCTGTGATCACCAGTCTTAAACTGCACCTGCCGATGTACTTTTTTCTCTGCAATCTGTCATTCATAGATTTGTTTTACTCATCCAGCTCTCTTCCAAAGGTATTCGTAGATATATTTTCTCTTAGGAGGACAATCTCCATCACAGGCTGCATGGTGCAAATGTACAGCGGCATATACCTAGGAAGCGCTGAGTCCTTTTTATTGGCGGTGATGGCCTATGACCGTTATATGGCAATAGTCTTCCCCTTGTATTATAACACCATTATGAACTGGATAGTCTGTAGAAACATAATAATAATAAAATGGACAGGGAATTTTTTCCTTTCAGTTGTCCCGTTTATTTCAAGGCCTCCAGTATTTTGTACAGCAAACAGGCTGGACCATTTTGTTTGTGAGATGTTGGTGGTTCTAGAGCTAGCCTGCGGAAACCTCGCCTTTTATAAACTGACTATACTTGTTATGAGCGTTTTTACACTTGTACTACCACTTCTGTTCATTGTGGTGTCTTACATCCTTATCATTTCATCAATAATAAAGATCCGGTCTACTGGTGGAAGATCCAAAGCCTTTTCCACCTGTGCTTCTCACACAATCGTTGTCTGTATGTTTTATGGAGCTAGTATCAGCATGTATATGGGGCAAGTGAAAAGTTTTTCTTCGAATCTGAAATATTTTTCTCTTATTTACGGTGTTATTACTCCTGTGTTAAATCCTTTGATCTATAGCTTGAGAAATAAAGATGTGAAAGAGGCATTTCAGAACATGTTTGTAAGAAAATTGTAATAGATTTGGAAACCATGTGTCAAAACAAAACTTTAGCTCTTTAACCACTAGATGATTGCCATGTAAAATCCCCTTTCTGTTCAGGCCATTTTTCAGTTTTCAACACAGTAATAATTTGACTGACAATTACTTGGGCAGGCAACACTGTACTTAACCACTTCAAGTCCAGACACTTTTACCCCCTTCCTGTCCAGGCCAATTTTCAGTTTTCAGCGCTATCACACTTTGACAATTGCGCGGTCATGCAACACTGTACCCATATGAATTTTTTAGCATTTTTTTGAGACAGATAAAGCTTTATTTTGGTGGTATTTATTCACCACTTAGATTTTTATTTTTTTTTTGCTATGTAAATTAAAAAGTCCAAATATTTTGAAAAGTGTTTTTCTTATAAAATTTTGAAAATAAATAGTATTTCATCATAAATCTTGGCCAAAATGTATTCCGTTATATTTTTAGTAAAAAATAAATAACCCAAATTAGTTTATAACCAAAAATTATAATTTTTAAACATTTTTTTTACTTTTTTTATTTTTTTAATATTATTTTTTATTTATAATTTTTTTTCATACTGTTATCCTAGCAGTACAGTGTCTGCTTGTGGGGGGTGATGAAGATTTTTTTTTTTTTTTTTACACTGATTGCTTTTACACCCATAAAGGATGTAAAAGCAATCATTTCTCCTTCTCTCTAGCTGCATTCTTGCAGCCATTGAGAACTACTAAGTGAGCTGTGATTGGTCACAGCTTGTCACATGGTACAAGGATGTTGTGAATAACCTTGTACCATGTGACCTCTGTGATCATTCACAGATTTCACACGTAGTAAGCAATGATGTCACAAGTGACATCTTGCTTACTACTGTGAATGTGATCACTGATTGGCCAATCAGTGAACACATGATCGGGACCTCGCAAAGAGGTCCTGTACAACGATCGGTGTTCCACTGTGTCCGGAGGACACAGTGGGCACTGGATCGCGGTGCTGCGCGCTCCCAGGGAGCACGCACAAGCAGGGTGCGGGGAGGCCGTTTATAAATGACCACCCGACCCTGCACTGCCTCCGTCTGGCCGTTTATATACAACAGCCGGACAGGAGGTGGTTAAATGAATTGCCACTGGGTTTTTTATGTTTTACTATATAAAGGAAAAATATGTTACATTTTGAAAAAAAAACTGTTTCCCTTAGTTTCTGCTTTAAAACTTTGACAAAAAAATTTCTACACAAATCTAGGCCAAAATTTATTCTGCTACATTTCTTTGGTAAATTAACAAAATCAAGTTTATGTTATTTACACTGTGTAAAAGTTATAAAGTCTACAAACAATGGTATATACAGTATGTTTGAAATATATCAACCATGATGTTCTGACTGCCTATCTTATTGAAAAAGTCAGTGCAAACAAATCCCAAAATGACCTGAATTTGGAAAATTATTAACAAGTTTTTTCTTATACACACCATGGATATAATTGCAATATTACACCAAAACAAATTCTTCTACTCCTCCTGAGTATGGGGATACCACACGTGTGAGACATTTTTGTTGCTGAGATGTATAATGGGGCCCAAAATCCAAGGAGCACATTCAGGTTTTTAAGGGCACACATTTTGTATCTGATCCCCTGACTACTTATCATAATTCTTGAGGCCCTGAAGTGCCAGGACTGGAGAAACACTCACAAAATGACCACATTTTGGAAAGCAGACCTCCAACTTATTTATTTGGAGGCATGGTGAGTCTTTTGAAGATCCTGTTATTTGGAAGTTTTTAGAAAATGCAGATGCTGAACCTCCACTCCCCTGGCAGATGGCACTCCCCCAAGTTCTGGAGCTGGACTGAACCAATCTTGTAGCATGGGGAAAAGTAGAGGATCAGGTAAATAAATTGTCTTTAACAAGTCCCCTAGACCTAAGTGAGCAATTAAGCCTTGCAGTGTGTTTGCAGCCCCGCTCTAAGGGATAATTTTTAGGTTCCCTGAACTTGAGCTTTAACTAAATAAAATGGAACTAAAGATACAGTATACTTATGTATAACATGGTAATCTCTGGGATTTATCCCACACTAGCAGACTCTCTTTTCCCTTTGGCTTCCAGCTTTAAACAAAAATGGGAGAAAGAATTACAGATCTCAGTTACAGATGAACAATGGACCAACACCTGTCAGCGCTCTCATAGCAGTCCATTTAGCACAAGAATTCAAGTGATTAATTACAAAATGTTTTCATTTTGGTATAGGACTCCTACAAGATTGAATAAAATAAACTCACTCATTTCAAAGACTGGTGATGCTTAAGGGACAATGGCTCTCTGAACCACAGTTGGTATTGCACGCCACTACAAACCTTTTGGAAACCATATATTCTCTGATTAGGCAAGTCACAGGCAGGGGCGGGCTGACCATTTGGAAACGCGGGCACTGCCCGAGGGCCCCGAGTCAGTAGGGGGCCCCATGAGATGCCCCTGGTACCTTTTTCATAGGCTTTTTTAAGTTTGGGCAAGGACACAGGGGCCCCATGATCCCCTATTGCCAGGGGGTCCCATGAGTTGTCAGTCCGCCCCCTGGTCACAGGCTTGAACCTCTCTTAGTCCATATAAATCTTCTTACAACATGTTGAGATAGATGGTCTTAATCCCCCACCTAAACATTTGACCAGGCACTTGATACACACAGCACATGTGTTGATCCCCAGACTTTGGAGATACCCCACAGTTCCTTCTCTGAGGGAGTGGGTAGAACATGTAGCCATATTCATGTCATGGGATCCATTATGCACTACAAACTAGACGGACTAACTCAGTTCAATAACACGTGGAAGGCATGGAAAGACTTCCAATCCTCTGAAACCTACAAAGCCACTAAAGGACTGAATTAGACTTAGGTTAATAAGGTACCCTTGATTAATTTTGAAAGGAAACACAATTGCTATGTGCATCCTATTTTCCAGACACCTTTGTATCTATTTTCCTCTCTCATTCCCCATCAGTTACCTACACCTTCCCCTCTCTTCCTGTCTCTTCCTTCCATTCTTTCTGGGTCACCCCCTTCGGATCAGAATACCAGATAATTATTTCTTCTACCTGACACAGAAGACGACTGAAGCCTAAAGCAAAAGGTGTAGCTGCATTCTCTGGATCAATCTAAAAAGCAAAAAAAAAAAAAGAAAGGCAGCGCTCTTTAAAATAATATATCTCTAAATGAGTGAACTCAGAAAGTATTATAATGTGAATAAATCATATATCAAATAATATCAGATGAATGTGACAAATCAATCAAAAATATTTTTTCAAATCAGAGAAAAAATATATAAATAAGTGTCCAACAAAAAGTCCATAAATTGTATAAATAAATAAATAAATAAAAAGTATACAAAAATTTGTATTTGTGAACCAATGACTCTTCTTTAAACTTCTCATACAATGTGAATCAAAAAAACGTGAGAATCCACCACCAAATCAATTGGATCCACTCACCACAGCTCCATGATGGTAAGATTATAAAACAGCTATAACCGCTTGTGCTCTGGGAGCAACGATCTGCAGCAGCACACAACAGATGATAGAAACTCCTTCAAATAGCAATTGGCTCCTCATATAATCAGAATCGGACACGGAGGAAGAAAAAAGGAATTCACACAGTGTAAAACCATCCAGGCTTTATTAAATGCATTGAACGTGTTAAAACCACTCACATTAATCAGTGTCAGAGCCGACACTAGCATCACAAGCATAAGAAATCACTATAATAGGTATTGCTCTGGTCTAAACAGACAAAGGCAGCTCACCCATAGGTGGTGATGTCACCTCCGAGGCTCCGTCCTACGCATTTCATTATCCGACATCCTAGCAAGCTGAGAATAATAATGATATCAATAATTATACATAAATGAAATATATTTATTTTTAAAGGGCCAGTGCAAGTTAAAGGGCAACTCCAATCCTAATGACATAAATTATAAAACGAAAACTAAAAATCACTTAAAAATAATTGAAATGGTTCAATCTCTCACCTGGTGAACTGTATTACCATATGAACCTGATAGTATAACTCTTGTAACACAAACAAGCCCAGAAATTACACTAGGCTGTAATAAAAACTGGGCAAAAATCCTGTTCAATTTTTACCTACATATCTAAAAAATAAATATACACATGATATCTGCACTAGAGATGAGCGAAGTATTCAAAAATTCGATTCGACTGATTCGGCGAATTCGTGGAAAATATTCGATTCGAGTCGAATATATTCGCTGTGAATTTAACTTAAAAAAGGGTGTTTCTAGGCTTCAGAGAGACTTAATATTAGTGCAGAACACTGTACCTTTAATTTAAATGCCCTTGGAGTCTGCTGGGGAAGAGAAATAATACTGTCAGTCAGTATGACATGCAGATGAGTGCCGTCGATCTTAGAATCACCGCACACTTCACTCATTTGGAGAGTCACGGGGCCAAAACCAGTGTTTGGAGCCACAGTGTGGCGGTGGAGGCAGCAGCAATGTGAGGCCATACAGCAACCTATGGCAAAATGGAAACCAGCAGGAGTGTGAGGAGACCTGAAAGTGGCACATGGCAGAGTGGGAGCAATGGGAGGCGGTACAGGGACCCATGTCACACTGTGGACCCAGCAGCAGCGTGACGAGGCGGTACGGGGGCCCATGGCAGATTTGGGGCCTGGCAGCACCTATAGGAGGCCTGTAATCTGCCAGCAACCTATGACAAAATGGAAACCAGCAGGAGTGTGAGGAGACCTGAAAGTGGCACATGGCAGAGTGGGAGCAATGGGAGGCGGTACAGGGACCCATGTCACACTGTGGACCCAGCAGCAGCGTGACCAGGCGGTACCGGGGCCCATGGCAGATTACAGGCCTGGCAGCAGCAATGGGAGGCCCGTAATCTGCCAGCACCCTATGACAAAAAATGGAACACACCAGCAGTGTGTGAGGAGACCTGAAAGTGGCACATGGCAGAGTGTGGCGATGGAGACAGCAGCAATGGGAGGCCGTACAGGGACCCATGAGAGACTGTGGACCTGGCAGCAGCATGAGGAGGCGGTATAGGGGCCCATGGCAGATTAAGGGCCTGGCAGCAGCTATGGGAGGCCCGTAATTTGCCAGCACCCTATGTCAAAAAATTGAACACACCAGCAGTGTGAGGAGACCTGAAAGTGGCACATGGCAGAGTGTGGCGATGGAGACAGCAGCAATGGGAGGCCGTACAGGGACCCATGAGAGACTCTGGACTTGGCAGCAGCATGAGGAGGCGGTATATAGGGGCCCATGGCAGATTAGGGGCCTGGCAGCAGCTATGGGAGGCCCGTAATCTGCCAGCACCCTATGACAAAAAATGGAACACACCAGCAGTGTGAGGAGACCTGAAAGTGGCACATGTTTGGGGCATGATTCATGGCGGATTTAGTCAGTTGTGTCAGGAACTGGTGGTTTGAAATCCAGACTAATCCACGCCTGATTCATTTTCACAAACGTGAGTCTCTCCACACTTTGGGTGGACAGTCGTGTCCTCCGCGGAGTTACAATACCTCCTGCCGCACTAAACACGCGCTCCGATGCCACGCTACTGGCCGGGCATGACAGCCTTTCAAGGGCAAATTCAGCTAGTTGGGGCCAAAGGTCAAGTTTCGTTGCCCAGTAGTCAAGGGGATTGTCTACCTCGGTTGGCAGGGTGCTGTCCAAGTAGGCCCAAGCCTGTTGTTTGAGGTCCTGCTCCAGGTCCACCTGATGCTGCTGCTGCTGCTGCTGCGGCTGGTTAGTAGTTTCCTCACTGCGCTGGTGAAGAAAGCTACTCATCATCGACTGCAGACTGAGGCAGCCGCTGCTGGTGGAGCTGCCACTGCTCCTACCACCCCACCCCTCCCCTGCTGCCATGGCAGCGGAACGCGAGCGCACAGGGCCCACAGTGTCTGAGGATGGATGTTGGCGCACAAAGGCAGAGACCAACTGATTACATAGGTGGTTTTTATAGTACGTTATTTTGGCCTCCCTCTCAGCAGGTGTGAAAAAGGCCACCATTTTGGAACGGTAGCGAGGGTCCAACAAGGTGGACAGCCAAAAGTCATCCCTCTGTCTGATGGTTATTATTCGGCTGTCGCTACGCAAGCAACCGAGCATGCTATGGGCCATTTGTGCCAAGGAATGCGAGGGACTCCCTGCCTCCATCTCCACAGCATACTGCCACGGTGCGTCTGGGTCCTCTGTCTCCTCCTCCTCCTCCTCCTCTACCAGATGCTCCTGCTCCTCCACTCCTGTCCGCTGAGTGGAAAAACCACCCATTTCACTCAATAATTCCTGAGCACCAATGTCCTCCTCTACCTCCTCCTCTTCTTCCTGTCCTGCCCCCACAGGGGTCATGTGGCGTTGAGATCTGTGCGCCACGTGTACCGCACCCTGACCAGCCATTGTTAACAGCATTTGTTCCAGGACGTGCAACAGAGGAATGACGTCGTTCATCCCATAGTCCTGCCGACTCACGAATAGCGTGGCCTCCTCAAAGGGCCTGGGCAAGCGCAGGTGTCACGCATGAGCTGCCAATGGCTGACATCGAAGTTACACAGGGGAGTACCTTTATCCGCTTGTAACATCAGGAAATCGGTGATGGCCTTTCGCTGTTCGTAAAGGCGGTCTAACATGTGTAGGGTTGAATTCCACCTTGTTGCAACGTCGCAGATCAGGCGATGCTGTGCAATTCCGTTCTGCCGCTGCAGCTCAAGGGGGTGTCAAAAAATTCAACACACCAGCAGTGTGTGAGGAGACCTGAAAGTGGCACATGGCAGAGTGTGGCGATGGAGACAGCAGCAATGGGAGGCCGTACAGGGACCCATGAGAGACTCTGGACCTGGCAGCAGCATGAGGAGGCAGTATATAGGGGCCTATGGCAGATTAGGGGCCTGGCAGCAGCTATAGGAGGCCCGTAATCTGCCAGCACCCTATGTCAAAAAATTCAACACACCAGCAGTGTGAGGAGACCTGAAAGTGGCACATGGCAGAGTGTGGCGATGGAGACAGCAGCAATGGGAGGCCGTACAGGGACCCATGAGAGACTCTGGACCTGGCAGCAGCATGAGGAGGTGGTAAATAGGGGCCTGGCAGCAGCTATGGGAGGCCCGTAATCTGCCAGCACTCTATGTCAAAAAATTCAACACACCAGCAGTGTGTGAGGAGTCCTGAAAGTGGCACATGGCAGAGTGTGGCGATGGAGACAGCAGCAATGGGAGGCCGTACAGGGACCCATGAGAGACTCTGGACCTGGCAGCAGCATGAGGAGGCGGTATATAGGGGCCTATGTCAGATTAGGGGCCTGGCAGCAGCTATAGGAGGCCCGTAATCTGCCAGCACCCTATGTCAAAAAATTCAACACACCAGCAGTGTGAGGAGACCTGAAAGTGGCACATGGCATGAGAGACTGTGGACCTGGCAGCAGCATGAGGAGGCGGTATAGGGGCCCATGGCAGATTAGGGGCCTGGCAGCAGCTATGGGAGGCCCGTAATCTGCCAGCACCCTATGTCAAAAAATTCAACACACCAGCAGTGTGTGAGGAGACCTGAAAGTGGCACAAGGCAGAGTGTGGCGATGGAGACAGCAGCAATGGGAGGCCGTACAGGGACCCATGAGAGACTCTGGACCTGGCAGCAGCATGAGGAGGCGGTATATAGGGGCCCATGGCAGATTAGGGGCCTGGCAGCAGCTATGGGAGGCCCGTAATCTGCCAGCACCCTATGTCAAAAAATTCAACACACCAGCAGTGTGAGGAGACCTGAAAGTGGCACATGGCATGAGAGACTGTGGACCTGGCAGCAGCATGAGGAGGCGGTATAGGGGCCCATGGCAGATTAGGGGCCTGGCAGCAGCTATAGGAGGCCCGTAATCTGCCAGCACCCTATGTCAAAAAATTCAACACACCAGCAGTGTGTGAGGAGACCTGAAAGTGGCACATGGCAGAGTGTGGCGATGGAGACAGCAGCAATGGGAGGCCGTACAGGGACCCATGAGAGACTCTGGACCTGGCAGCAGCATGAGGAGGCGGTATATAGGGGCCTATGGCAGATTAGGGGCCTGGCAGCAACTATAGGAGGCCCGTAATCTGCCAGCACCCTATGTCAAAAAATTCAACACACCAGCAGTGTGTGAGGAGACCTGAAAGTGGCACATGGCAGAGTGTGGCGATGGAGACAGCAGCAATGGGAGGCCGTACAGGGACCCATGAGAGACTCTGGACCTGGCAGCAGCATGAGGAGGCGGTATATAGGGGCCTATGGCAGATTAGGGGCCTGGCAGCAGCTATAGGAGGCCCGTAATCTGCCAGCACCCTATGTCAAAAAATTCAACACACCAGCAGTGTGAGGAGACCTGAAAGTGGCACATGGCAGAGTGTGGCGATGGAGACATCAGCAATGGGAGGCCGTACAGGGACCCATGAGAGACTCTGGACCTGGCAGCAGCATGAGGAGGCGGTATATAGGGGCCTATGGCAGATTAGGGGCCTGGCAGCAGCTATGGGAGGCCCGTAATCTGCCAGCACCCTATGTCAAAAAATTCAACACACCAGCAGTGTGTGAGGAGACCTGAAAGTGGCACATGGCAGAGTGTGGCGATGGAGACAGCAGCAATGGGAGGCCGTACAGGGACCCATGAGAGACTCTGGACCTGGCAGCAGCATGAGGAGGCGGTATA
Source organism: Staurois parvus (assembly GCF_062004578.1). Lineage (NCBI taxonomy): Eukaryota > Metazoa > Chordata > Amphibia > Anura > Ranidae > Staurois > Staurois parvus. Next base: position 1,680,099 of record NW_028318656.1, on the reverse strand, counting down.
TAGGGGCCTATGGCAGATTAGGGGCCTGGCAGCAGCTATAGGAGGCCCGTAATCTGCCAGCACCCTATGTCAAAAAATTCAACACACCAGCAGTGTGAGGAGACCTGAAAGTGGCACATGGCAGAGTGTGGCGATGGAGACAGCAGCAATGGGAGGCCGTACAGGGACCCATGAGAGACTCTGGACCTGGCAGCAGCATGAGGAGGCGGTATATAGGGGCCTATGGCAGATTAGGGGCCTGGCAGCAGCTATGGGAGGCCCGTAATCTTCCAGCACCCTATGTCAAAAAATTCAACACACCAGCAGTGTGCGAGGAGACCTGAAAGTGGCACATGGCAGAGTGTGGCGATGGAGACAGCAGCAATGGGAGGCCGTACAGGGACCCATGAGAGACTCTGGACCTGGCAGCAGCATGAGGAGGCGGTATATAGGGGCCTATGGCAGATTAGGGGCCTGGCAGCAGCTATAGAAGGCCCGTAATCTGCCAGCACACTATGTCAAAAAATCCAACACACCAGCAGTGTGTGAGGAGACCTGAAAGTGGCACATGGCAGAGTGTGGCGATGGAGACAGCAGCAATGGGAGGCCGTACAGGGACCCATGAGAGACTCTGGACTTGGCAGCAGCATGAGGAGGCGGTATATAGGGGCCTATGGCAGATTAGGGGCCTGGCAGCAGCTATGGGAGGCCCGTAATCTGCCAGCACCCTATGACAAAAAATGGAACACACCAGCAGTGTGTGAGGAGACCTGAAAGTGGCACATGTTTGAGGCATGATTCATGGCGGATTTAGTCAGTTGTGTCAGGAACTGGTGGTTTGAAATCCAGACTAATCCACGCCTGATTCATTTTCACAAACGTGAGTCTCTCCACACTTTGGGTGGACAGTCGTGTCCTCCGCGGAATTACAATACCTCCTGCCGCACTAAACACGCGCTCCGATGCCACGCTACTGGCCGGGCATGACAGCCTTTCAAGGGCAAATTCAGCTAGTTGGGGCCAAAGGTCAAGTTTCGTTGCCCAGTAGTCAAGGGGATTGTCTACCTCGGTTGGCAGGGTGCTGTCCAAGTAGGCCCAAGCCTGTTGTTTGAGGTCCTGCTCCAGGTCCACCTGATGCTGCTGCTGCTGCGGCTGGTTAGTACTTTCCTCACTGCGCTGGTGAAGAAAGCTACTCATCATCGACTGCAGACTGAGGCAGCCGCTGCTGGTGGAGCTGCCACTGCTCCTACCACCCCACCCCTCCCCTGCTGCCATGGCAGCGGAACGCGAGCGCATAGGGCCCACAGTGTCTGAGGATGGACGTTGGCGCACAAAGGCAGAGACCAACTGACTACATAGGTGGTTTTTATAGTACGTTATTTTGGCCTCCCTCTCAGCAGGTGTGAAAAAGGCCACCATTTTGGAACGGTAGCGAGGGTCCAACAAGGTGGACAGCCAAAAGTCATCCCTCTGTCTGATGGTTATTATTCGGCTGTCGCTACGCAAGCAAGCGAGCATGCTATGGGCCATTTGTGCCAAGGAATGCGAGGGACTCCCTGCCTCCATCTCCACAGCATACTGCCACGGTGCGTCTGGGTCCTCTGTCTCCTCCTCCTCCTCCTCTACCAGATGCTCCTGCTCCTCCACTCCTGTCCGCTGAGTGGAAAAACCACCCATTTCACTCAATAATTCCTGAGCACAAATGTCCTCCTCTACCTCCTCCTCTTCTTCCTGTCCTGCCCCCACAGGGGTCATGTGGCGTTGAGATCTTTGCGCCACGTCTACCGCACCCTGATTAGCCATTGTTAACAGCATTTGTTCAAGGACGTGCAACAGAGGAATGACGTCGTTCATCCCATAGTCCTGCCGACTCACGAATAGCGTGGCCTCCTCAAAGGGCCTGAGCAAGCGGCAGGTGTCACGCATGAGCTGCCAATGGCTGACATCGAAGTTACACAGGGGAGTACCTTTATCCGCTTGTAACATCAGGAAATCGGTAATGGCCTTTCGCTGCTCGTAAAGGCGGTCTAACATGTGTAGGGTTGAATTCCACCTTGTTGCAACGTCGCAGATCAGGCGATGATGTGGAATTCCGTTCTGCCGCTGCAGCTCAATGAGGGTGTGCTTTGCGGTGTAGGAATGGCTGAAATGCATGCAAAGTTTACGTGACATTTTAAGGATGTCTTGCAGTGGGATGGTGGATTTTAGGAACCGCTTGACAACCAGATTGAACACGTGAGCCATGCATGGCGCATGGCACAACCTTCCTTGACGCAGAGCAGACACCATGTTCTTTCCGTTGTCGGTCAACATGGTTCCGATTTTCAGTTTGCGCGGAGACAGCCATCTGTCGATTTCTCTGTTCATTACACTGAGAAGTTCCTCCCCTGTGTGACTACGTTCTCCAAGGCATACCAGGTGCAGAACAGCGTGACACAGTTGCGCCCTGCACATGTGATATGCCGGTCGGGTAATGGGACTTGGCACGGGGGTGGCGGCTGAGGACACGGCGGAAGAAGAGGTGGTAGAGGCGGACATCTTTTGTGGACCAAGGACGTGCAAACGTGGAGGCAAAAGCGGCGTGACCTGTCCAAGTTGCTGGTGTGGCTGTGACGGCACCACGTTCACCCAGTGGGCCGTAAATGACATGTACTGTCCCTGACCGTAGTTACAGCTCCACACGTCGGCGCTGCCGTGCACTTTGGCAGAGACCGACATGCTCAAAGACTGGCCCACCATGTCTTCTACATGTGAATGCAGGGCTGGCACTGCCTTTTTGGCGAAGAAATGACGGCTTGGCACTCTCCACCGCGGCGCGGCACAAGCCATCATTTCTCGGAAAGGTGCTGAGTCCACCACTTGGAAAGGGAGGGACTGCAGCACCAGCAACTTGGACAGGAGGACGTTCAGCTTTTGCACCGTCGGGTGCGTGCTCGCAAACTGTTGTCTCTTGGAAACGGATTCCAAGAAAGACTGCTGACGGAATCCGTGAAGAGGAGTAGCAGGAGAAGGAGCATCTGAATGAGCGGAAGATGCCAACGAGCGACAACTCCCCTCAGCAGAGGTGTTGGAGCCTTGACTGGCTGATGGAGGGCGATTGACGTCGGGTGACGGAGCAAGTAACGGAGCGGGTGATGGAGCGGGGGCTGGGGCGGGCAGAACCGCAGTATCTTTATCACGGTTTTCCCAGGCCACCAAATGGCGACGCTGCATATGCTGCCGCAACGCTGTAGTCCCAACATGGGCCCCCTGGCCACGCTTGACTTTCTGGCCACATAGTCGACATACGGCTACGTTTACTTCCTCGGGCGGCTTGACGAAAAATTGCCACACCGCCGAGTAGGAAACTTTGCCCCCGATACTCCTCACTGGCTGACTGCTGCTTCCTCCGTGCACACCGGCACCACTACTGGCCGTGGTGGTAGGCTGCAGTGGAGCTGGTGCTCTACTCCGTGGCCGTTTGGCTCCACTGACACTGCTGCGACCCTGCTGCCTCCTGGGCAACCCACCGACTGTTTCGCTCACTGCCAAGCTGCCACCCTCTTCTCCTGATGATGCGGAAGAAATTGCCTGATGACGACGAGGCTGCCAAGTGCGATCAACCTCCTCATCATCAAGTAGGGTCTCCGCCTCACTACTAGCCCCCTCGGCTGCGTCTGGGTCAGGAGACAGACCTGTCTCTAGACCGGCTACCGAGCCACTCTCCTCGCCACTACTTCTTCGCCTGGCTGCTGAAAAGGCGGATGTCTCCCCCCGTTCCTGACCGCTCTCTGTTAGCTCTTCCTCACTGTACAGTGGGGCTGAGCCCACAGCATGCGATACTTCGCTTGGTGAGGGAACACCAAAGGACAGGGGCAGGTAGAGGACACGTGATTTCAGTGGGCTTGGTCCCGGGCCATGCCAACTAACGGTTGTGTCTGACGTACCCACCGACCGTTGGCTGTAGGTGTCAGAGGTGACCTGGGAAGAGGAAGACGACCGAGCCAACCAATCGATGACGGCAGGGTTGTCGGTGGAGACACGACCGCTGGATGACACGGGGAGCACTGGCCTCTGGCTGCGAAAAGTGCTGCCTCGACCCCTTCCTCTGCTGCCACGTCTGCTCGCTCCTAAAACATTGCCTCCTCTGCCACTCCTCTGCATGTTGTCTGACATACTCTTTAATTCAACGATTCTGTGTCCCTGAGTAACAATTCTGTGTCCCTGAGTAACAATTCTGTGTCTGTCCCTGAGTAACAATTCTGTGGCCCTAAGTAACGGTTCTGTGTCCCTCAGTAACAATTCTGTGTCTGTCCCTGAGTAACAATTATGTGGCCCTAAGTAACGGTTCTGTGGCCCTCAGTAACAATTCTGTGTCCCTGATTAACGTTTATGTGGCCCTAAGTAACGGTTCTGTGGCCCTCAGTAACAAATTTGTGTCCCTGAGTAACAATTCTGTGTCTGCCCCTGAGTAACAATTCTGTGGCCCTAAGTAACGGTTCTGTGGCCCTCAGTAACAATTCTGTGTCCCTCAGTAACAATTCTGTGTCCCTCAGTAACAATTCTGTGTCTGTCCCTGAATAACGTTTACGTGGCCCTAAGTAACGGTTCTGTGGCCCTCAGTAACAATTATGTGTCCCTGATTAACGTTTCTGTGGCCCTAAGTAACGGTTCTGTGGCCCTCAGTAACAATTCTGTGTCCCTCAATAAACAATTCTGTGTCTGTCCGTGAGTAACAATTCTGTGGCCCTAAGTAACGGTTCTGTGGCCCTCAGTAACAATTCTGTGTCCCTGATTAACGTTTATGTGGCCCTAAGTAACGGTTCTGTGGCCCTCAGTAACAATTCTATGTCCCTCAGTAACAATTCTGTGTCTTTCCCTGAGTAACAATTCTGTGGCCCTCAGTAACAATTCTGTGTCCCTGAGTAACAATTCTGTGGCCCTAAGTAACGGTTCTGTGGCCCTCAGTAACAATTCTGTGTCCCTCAGTAACAATTCTGTGTCTGTCCGAGTAACAGTTCTGTGGCCCTCAGTAACAATTCTGTGTCCCTGAGTAACAATTCTGTGGCCCTAAGTAACGGTTCTGTGGCCCTCAGTAACAATTCTGTGTCCCTGAGTAACAATTCTGTGGCCCTAAGTAATGGTTGTGGCCCTCAGTAACAATTCTGTGTCCCTGAGTAACAATTCTGTGTCTGTCCCTGAGTAACAATTCTGTGGCCCTAAGTAACGGTTCTGTGGCCCTCAGTAACAATTCTGTGTCCCTGAGTAACGTTTCTGTGGCCCTAAGTAACAATTCTGTGGCCCTCAGTAACAATTCTGTGTCTGTCCCTGAGTAACAATTCTGTGGCCCTAACTAACGTTTCTGTGGCCCTAAGTAACAGTTCTGTGACCCTCAGTAAAAATTCTGTGTCTTTCCCTGAGTAACAATTCTGTGGCCCTAACTAACGTTTCTGTGGCCCTAAGTAACAATTCTCTGGCACTCAGTAACAATTCTGTCTGTCCCTGAGTAACAATTCTGTGGCCCTAACTAACGTTTCTGTGGCCCTAAGTAACAGTTCTGTGGCCCTCAGTAACAATTCTGTGTCCCTGAGTAACGTTTCTGTGGCCCTAAGTAACAATTCTGTGGCCCTCAGTAACAATTCTGTGTCTGTCCCTGAGTAACAATTCTGTGGCCCTAAGTAACGTTTCTGTGGCCCTAAGTAACAGTTCTTTGGCCCTCAGTAACAATTCTGTGTCTGTCCCTGAGTAACAATTCTGTGGCCCTAACTAACGTTTCTGTGGCCCTAAGTAACAATTCTCTGGCACTCAGTAACAATTCTGTCTGTCCCTGAGTAACAATTCTGTGGCCCTAATAACGTTTCTGTGGCCCTAAGTAACAGTTCTGTGGCCCTCAGTAACAATTCTGTGTCTGTCCCTGAGTAACAATTCTGTGGCCCTAACTAACGTTTCTGTGGCCCTAAGTAACAATTCTCTGGCACTCAGTAACAATTCTGCCTGTCCCTGAGTAACAATTCTGTGGCCCTAATAACGTTTCTGTGGCCCTAAGTAACATTTCTGTGGCCCTCAGTAACAATTCTGTGTCTGTCCCTGAGTAACAATTCTGTGGCCCTAAGTAACGTTTCTGTGGCCCTAAGTAACAGTTCTGTGGCCCTAAGTAACAGTTCTGTGACCCTAAGTAACAGTTCTGTGTCTGACCCTGAGTAACAATTCTGTGGCCCTAACTAACGTTTCTGTGGCCCTAAGTAACAGTTCTGTGGCCCTCAGTAACAATTCTGTGTCTGTCCCTGAGTAAAAAATTCTGTGGCCCTAACTAACGTTTCTGTGGCCCTAAGTAACAATTCTCTGGCACTCAGTAACAATTCTGTCTGTCCCTGAGTAACAATTCTGTGGCCCTAATAATGTTTCTGTGGCCCTAAGTAACAGTTCTCTGGCACTCAGTAACAATTCTGTCTATCCCTGAGTAACAATTCTGTGGCCCTAATAACGTTTCTGTGGCCCTAAGTAACAGTTCTGTGGCCCTCAGTAACAATTCTGTGTCTGTCCCTGAGTAACAATTCTGTGGCCCTAACTAACGTTTCTGTGGCCCTAAGTAACAATTCTCTGGCACTCAGTAACAATTCTGTCTGTCCCTGAGTAACAATTCTGTGGCCCTAACTAGCGTTTCTTTGGCCCTAAGTAACGATTCTGTGGCCCTCATTAACAATTCTGTGTCCCTGAGTAATGCTTCTCTGTCCCTAAGTAACGTTTCTCTGTCCCCAAGTAACGTTTCTGTGGCCCTAACTCTGTCCCTAATACAGAGCGGTCTGCCTCTCTTGAATGACTGGAGGCAAATGAAGAATTCTAAAATGGCCGCTATTTATAGCTCGACCATTACACAGTGCTGGCTGGCTGGCTGCTGATTGGCTAATGCGATCACATGTCATTAAGGAATGCATTATGGGTCAGCGCGCCTTGTCTGCGCGCCTTCCCAGACATCCCCGCTCCGTCGCCGCACATGTCCGCCGCCATTTTAGGAAAAATTTCGATTCGCGCGTCCGAAAATTTTACAATATTCGACTCGAATTCCACTTCGCCTACTTCGATTCGCTCATCTCTAATCTGCACATTGAACTTTGGAGAACTTAAAGGGCCAGTATCCAACGTTAAGAATTGGTATAAACATGATGTCTGCATGTTAAAACTTTCCAGGGACAGCCCCTATTAACATAGGTAAGCTTGTACATTGGAAGGGCCGCATCCACAGCTGATTCCCAGGACGATGTCACTGGGGGGGCACCCAGAGTTCCACTTTAAAAGAATCCCTTTTTTAGCATAGTAGAGGAGATAGGAGATCAGCAATTTCAAGTGGTGGGACCATTGCATATCATCATGAAGCCCCAACCATGCGAAGGCAGGTGAAGGGGTCAGGGACAGCTGCAGTTGTACATTGATCATATCTAAAACATCAGACCAAAAAAAAAAATTCTAGGGTATGTTCACAACGTGTAATAAAGTATCCGGATGTCAGTGGCAACGAGGACAGGTAGATCTGGGAGAGCTTCAAGAGGGTATAATAAACCCTATATTGAAATTAGATTTGTATAAGCATACACCTGGAGGAGATAACCAACCCTGTTCTAGAGCCTCTGTCCAATCCTCATCCAGAGAAGGGATATTCTCTTTCCATATGGCCCATACCTTCTCAACCTTAGGGGAGTTAACACTAAGCAATGTTCTATAAAGGGCAGACAGTGGCTTTTGGAGGTCTTTCTGAGTCAACAAATCCTGAATAGTGTCCCCCTGGAGGATATATGGTCATGGGAACTGGGCCCTGGCCATATGCCGCAGTTGAAAGAGCATTCTCCGTGGGAGATGGGATTTTTGGGATAGCTGAGAGAATTGTAATAATACCCAAGAGGGCATAACATTAGCCAAGGGTCCTAATACCATATCTTGCCCAGAGGTGCGGGTTGGGGATGGAATGGAAGTGAGGAAGTGCAGGAACCCAAAGGGGTTGAGCCGGAGAGATGTGGTCAGGTTGAAGAAATCGTCATCTAGTCGAAACCAAGATTTGCATAGTAGCCTGCATTGGCCCAGGGATAGTATCATAAGCCCTACGTCCCCGATAAGGAATGTTATGGAGATTAACTAGAGATCTCAGGTAGGCTGCTTCCAAGCAGACAGCAGCATTGGACCTAAATCCCCCAAACCACCAATACACCAACACCAGCATCACAGCCCAGATATTAACATATTTATAAGCAGCTGATACAGTATAGTGATGTATCCTGTGGTGACTTTATTGGTTGCCTTAATGTTTATTAAGGTACAAGGTGGCAGAGTTTACTACCGCTTTAACACAAAGATCCCCCTTTAACATAACTGAAACTGTCACATTTGCCAAACAGCTTTGCATTTTGCAGGAATTAAAATAATGGGTCTACTGGCAAGACCAAAAAGTGATAAAACTATGTTACAGGGAGGGGACTAATGTAACACTGCTACGGTAATGGTACTGACAGACTGCATGATATACTGTATTTAATTATTTACTTTGCCAGTAGTTCAACTATACTTTTTGCAATTCTATTTCCAGAGAATAGTACATATCAACACTCCTCCTGTTGCATATGGTGAAGGTCTTGCAGGTGTTGGGGTGGCCTCTGAGCTTAGCTTGAGAACTGCAGTTTGAACAGCCTGGAGTGGCCCCTACTGAGCTCAGTTGGACAGGGGAAGAATGCACTGCGCACATGTGCAGTTTAAACAGCCAGAAAATGCCGCTAGGGGGCGCATTATTGTGATGATCAGCCTATCCTACAAAGGATGGAGGAGGGATGAGGGGCCAGCATTTGTTCTGCAGAGCCACCAACAGCTGAATCTGTAATGGAAGGACCTTCACAATTTACAACAGGAGGAGCTCTAGTATACACTATTCATTGGATGGGTATTTACTGGTATATACTGTTCAACAGAAATGGGGATGATTCAAATCAACTGTATGCAAACACACTGCAAAATACACTATATTGCCAAAAGTATGGGACACCTCTCCAAATCATTGAATTCAGGTGTTCCAATCACCTCCATAGCCACAGGTGTATAAAATCATCACCTAGGCATGCAGACTGTTTCTACAAATATTTGTGAAAGAATGGGTCGCTCTCAGGAACTCAGTAAAATCAAGTGTTGTACCATGGTAGGTTGTCACCTGTGCAATAAGTCCATCCATGACATTTCCTTGTTACTAAATATTCCACGGTCAACTGTTAGTGGTATTAAACCAAAGTGGAAGCAACTGAAGTGGTAGGCCACGTAAAATGACAGAGCGGGGTCAGCACATGCTGAAGCGCACAGTGCGCAGACATCACCAACTGTCTGCAGAGTCGATAGGTAAAGACCTCCAAACTTCATGTGGCCTTCATATTGGCACAACAGTGCGTAGAGAGCTTCATGGAATGGGTTTCCAATGCAGAGCAGCTGCATCCAAGCCTTACATCACCAAGGGCAATGCAGAGCGTCAGATGCAGTTGTGTAAAGCACGCCACCACTGGACTCTATAGCAATGGCGACGTGTTCTCTGGAGTGACCAAGGGAGAATATCTCCAGCACACCGAGGATTACCAATATGGGTCCAAACGTTTTAATGAACAATCACATAGTTATAGCAGGACAACATTTCAGAGTCTCGCAGGACCCCTTCATCAGGGGTCACATGCCTGATGAAGGGGTCCTGCGAGACTCCAAAATGTTGCCTTGCTGTATGTGATAATTTATTAAAACTTTTGGACCCATATTGGTGATCCTCAGTGTGCTCCCTTGCAGATTCTGTTTGGTTCCAGCTGACGTTCGCTGCAGCACTCACTTATACACACAGCCATTTTTAACTCAGTAATGTGTGCGTTTGGATTGTACACTTGGACTCTGGAATGACCAATCACACTTCTCTATCTGGCAATCCTATGAACGTGTCTGGGTTTGGCGGTTGCCAGGAGAACAGGCAAACGTTCCCATAGGCACACTCCTAAACCTTGTGGACAGCCTTGCCAGAAGAGCTGAAACTGTTATAGCTGCAAAGGGCGGGGCCAACTCAATATTGGATCCTATGGATTAAGATTGGAATGCCATTAAAATTCATGTGCGTATAAAGGAAGGCATCCCAATTCTTTTGGTAATATAGTGTATATTCCCATGGGCAAAAAGTTAAAAAAAGACTAAAGAGAAACCCCATGTGACTCATGTCCAGGGTTAAAATAGCTATAAATATTGAGAAAATGTATTTAAAAATATATACAAAATGAAGGAACACTATCATATTTTAAAGATTACAAAGAATATAACAGAATATGTAAAAAAGCTAGCAAGGCTGCGGAAATTGAAAATGAACCTCAGGTTGCAGAGTATGACAACCCCCCCAAAATTCTTCAAATATATTGACAGTAAAAATGTCAGGTCTAAGCATTTAGCTCTTTACTACATAATTTTGAGCTGGTTACCCAGAACATGGAGAAGACCAATGTATTAACTAGCTTCTTCAGCTATCTGTATACAAAAGAAAATGGAGAAGTTCAAGTTCATAATGGGGTTAGTTTTGACACAGCCCTAAATGATCCACAGTGACATGGTCCAGAAACATTTAGACAAAATAAAGGTGAATAAAACACCTGGACCAGATGGTTTACATCCATGGGTCCTCAGACAGCTGTGCTCTGTTATATCCAAGCCATTGTTTCTAATTTTAGAGACTATTTAATAACTGGCATGGAACCACTGGATTGGTGTAATGCCAAGGTGGTTCCTATATTTAAAAATGGATAAACGTTTTTACCAAGTAACTACAAACTGGTTAGCTTCTATAGTCAGGAACTCAACTCTTCAACTTTTCCCTCTTTCTAAAAGGAGTTCCTCCTCAATCAGATTCTTTACTACACAATGAACTAACTCAATTACCTGTTATGTATTCCCCTATGCAGGGGTGATAAGTGCAAAATAATTCACATAGCAACAACCAGAGTGGACCATGATAAATGCTTAAAGATCCCTGCTCAGGCTGCCAAAGTCTGGTGAGCTGGATGACCAGTGAGGGTGCAGGCTGAGGAAAGGTCCGTCCAGACCCAAAGCATGCTGCAAAAGTAGAAAGAGGTAGGCCAGCCATATCACACCTCACCCGAGTAGCAAGCAGTTAAAAGCAGCCTCAGCTCGATTCACCCAGACCATGTCTCATAATTATGATCTCCATGATTAAAAATGTTGGAGACATGGTCTGGATGAATCAAGCTTTTACTTGCTTACCAGTCTGGCCATGTGAGGTGTATGGCAGCCAGCCTACCTCATTCTATTCTAACAACCAGAGTGGAACCTTCCCTTGACTGTGCTACACACTGTGAGGAGTAACTTTTTAGAGTGTATTGCAAATTACCCCCATAACTATTTTGAAACAAGACACTAGTCCATTGAGTAAGAAAAAAAACCCCTAAACTTGTATTTGACCCACAGAAAAAAGTAAATATCCTTAAAATCATGGTGCAACTTACTCCAATAGATAAACATTCTTTCCTATCCCATTTTGTATGCAATCTATTGGGTCAGCTAGACTATCTTCATATCTTTATATCTCTTGCTGGGAAGAACCCTTCCTTTAAAGAGAAGTCGAACCTCCTTATCTTCAACCAAAACGAGTGTCCTTTAGTTTTTTTGCTGTGACCATAAAGTAAACAATTTCCCACTAAGTCCAATATACAGTATAGACCAATTAGGTATTTATAAAAATGATCATATCACCACTTCGTCACTTTTTTGCAAATGATCTTACATTCATTTCAGTTAGTAAAATTCCTCATGGCTCAGATCCTTTTATGCCCTTTATTAATTTATTTGTCCATTTCTGAACTGGCTGTACAATCTTTTTGTAAACTGGTGCACTAAATCTAAACTGTAGAGTAGTCCTTATTTCTGCCTAAAACTAGCTTATGTGTATTAGGAGTTTAGATATATTGATATTGTGAAATAAAGTTTTGTCCGAAAAGGATAAATATTGTTTTGTGACTGAGGATCATTATATTCTCTTTCATTTATTTTCGGCGAATAGGTAATCACTTACACCAAATCATTTTACAAAAAAAAAAAAAGTGTGGTTTGTGTATTAATTGATCTCCTTGGTGCATTATCCTTTGTGATTAAAACATTATATATAGTCATAGAGAAAGGAAACTGATGGAAGCGTGAATGTATTTTCTGCTCTCCCTATGTAGTATTAGTATTCACCAATTCTGGAGTGTGTCCTTTAATTCACGGTGATATACAGCGGGCTCTTGAAAGATAAATAGAGGTAATCCATTTGAAGTTGGAAAACAAGTTCCTCGCTTCTATTCTTTCACATATCTTTGTCATTATGTATAGTAAAAATTATATAAATTGTTTTTTTAACTCCTCTACCAAAAAATATCAAAATATAAATATTATTTTAAATATTTGCTTTAAATATAAAGTTAATTCTTTAAATATAAAGTAACAGAAGACACTTTAAAGGAACACAATGAAAATGCCTAGCATTATATTGTACAATAAATAATGGGAAACAAAATGTGCAACAAACTAATAGTATCACTAGAACAAACAGCAAGAGAAAATTTTTTGGTGATTTTGTTGATATTAAAAGACCTGTTTACAGTCAATAAGTGTTACCTGAAATTAATATACTTTGGGTTTTAATATCTCTAGTAATTCAATTTGGTAAAGAGAGAGTGTATACACTTGAATGGCAGTTTAACATAACAACAGGAATGTATGGGTATATAATAAAATGAACTTAATACAGCCAACTGATAATTTATTCCTAGGCAGAGAAATTATTAAGCATGCTCCAACACAGTGTTTCTCAACCTTTTCTTCAGTCAAGGCACCCTTTAAAATTATGGACAATTTCAAGGCACCCTCTAAAATTATGGACAGTCCTGAAGCACCCTTTAAAATTATGGACAGTCCTGAGGCACCCCATTCCAAAATGTAAAAATCTATTCTAACAGTTTTATATAGCACAGCAACATCCAAACACGTAGGGCACCCAATGGTAGAGGTGTTTTATTCTTCCAAATCAAATACACTTTTGTACACTGGTACTGACTAGTATTGAAGTATTTTTCTCTGTTTTTCTCCATCACTGTGCTAATGTGAACCCAGCACTGATGGAGAGGGGCAGGGGAGGGTCAAACAAGGATGCTGTGAAGGCAACTGACATCCTCCTTATCAACTGATGATGACATTGGTTGTCGGTGGCTAGAAGGTCGTAATGGTGCACAATGAAAACCTGTGACTTTGTGTAACTAAAAGTCAAGCTTCTTCCACTCACTGGCTTGTATACACGTTTTGTGCAACTTTTAGACATCTTGCCAAGGCACCCCTGAAGAAATCTCAAGGCACCCCAGGGTGCCTGGGCACCCTGGTTGAGAAAGGCTGCTCCAACATACAATCACAGTATTAAATACACAGACACTGAGACAAGACATAGGGCAAACATATATAAATGCCATAGATATATCCAATAATTACCATTGCGGCCTATTCTGGTGTTCTGGTGGTCTCTCTTTGTTTCCCCTCAATTGTCCAGATCTTTATAGACATAGCTTCTATAGACTTGGGCCGTAGATTATGCAATTGTCTCTCCTTCAACCAAGGGTTCCCCCATCACACAGTCAGTGTTGTGGACAGCACTGGCAGGGGAATGCCAGAAGAGAAGGAAAGCAACTTTTCCATGCAGTATCATTGCTCAGAGCAGGTAAGTAGAACCTCCTTTTTAATTTATTTATTTTTAATTACCTTTGGTATCATTTTCAGCTTTTATTCCATAGTGAGAAAGGTTACCATTTTTAAAATAATTGTTTGAAAATGTATTTAGTAATAGTAATGCCAAATTAAGCATTTAAAGCAGAATTAAAGGGGTCTATACACACTTTTCCTACAATGGTCCTTGTCTCTTGCTAGTGCCAGTATCTTCTTCTGTGTGACAGTATTCAGCTGCCTTCATTGGCCGATGCAGGATGACATTGCTCCTGTGCATGCGCAAGAGGCAGTCATCCTGGCACAGAGGGATCGGGCCATCACTGTAAGTTGAGTTGCTCATTTGCAGCTCGGTTTACATCGCTGGAGAAGACAGCAATCAGCAACGCTATGTCTACATGCACTCTGATGATGGGTGCATGGCATTTCTCATGTCTGGTTTTTGGATGGTGGCAGAAAGTGGACAAGGCTTGCATATTGCATGTTAAAAGGCCCAATGGTAGCATCCATATGTGACCATGCAGAGCACAGTTAGGAGACAAGTACAAAACATTTTCATTCTGTAATGGGAAGTGCCTGAACAAGGACCCTCATTGCAGGATCGCCAGTTATTATTCAATGATAGTGACAAAGTAAATGTACCCGGGTTCGGTGAACAATGCTAAATTTTGGATGCCGACTCCAAGCCCAATTGCTAAAAAAGAGTAATTGCAAATGTCTAGGCTAAAAAGCAAGACATTGTAAAACAAATTGCATGGGGGGCTGGGCAATACCCTGAGGAACATGCACCAAATGATTTATTTTTAAATTTCCACTTCAATGCCGATTTGAGGACCAATTCTGACATAAATTGGCATTATTTGAGTTTTAGCCATGTTAAGCTTAAAGTTTCACTAAACCCGCAACAGCAAAATCAGTCTGTATATGCAGTAAAGCATGCTTGTTATACTCACTGTGGAACCTCTAAGGGGTTAATCTTCCAGTCTGTTTGACCCTGTCTTCTCTGTTCCTCCCCTTTTTTCTACTGTCCCTAATCCATCTGCTGATAAAACAGAGCTTTGGTGGCAAGCTGCACATGCTCAGTTTGACATGTATTGCTAGATACATTTTTTTTTTCCTTGCGAGAGTGAATGTGATCAGCACAGGGCCAATCAGCACTGTCCAAACAGAAGGTCACGGGTCATGCAGCCTCATAGGACAATCAAGGGAGAATTAAAAGTCCTACAAGCTTTAACCAGTGCTCAGCAAAACACTGATAGAAGTCACAAGACTGCTATATACTGCTGGCAAGAAAAGGTATTTAGCAGTTTATATTTACTAAAATAATTGCATTTTCATGTTCTGTGTACTGTGGGAGACCAGATATAGTGAATGCAGCGTCCGTGGAGAGCGGATATGGTGAATGCAGGGTCTGGGGAGACCGAATATAGTGAATGCAGGGTCCGGGGACACCGGATATAGTGAATGCAGGGGCCGGGGAGACCAGATATAGTGAATGCAAGGTCCGGGGAGACCAGATATAGCGAATACAGGGTTCGGGGATAGTGGATATGGTGAATGCAGGGTCCGGGGAGAGCGGATATAGTGAATGCAGGGTCTGGGGAGACCAGATATAGTGAATGCAGGGTCCGGGGAGAGCGGATATAGTGAATGCAGGGTCTGGGGAGAGCGGATATAGTGAATGCAGGGTCCGGGGAGACCAAATATAGTGAAGGCAGGGTCTGGGGAGAGCAGATATAGTGAATGCAGGGTCCGGGGAGACCGGATATAGTGAATGCAGGATCCAGGGAGACCGGATATAGTGAAGGTAGGATCCGGGGAGAGCGGATATAGTGAATGCAGGGTCCGGGGAGAGCAGATATAGTGAATGCAGGATTCGGGGAGACTGGATATAGTGAATGCAGGGTCCGGGGAGACCAGATATAGTGAATGCAGGGTCCGGGGAGAACAGATATAGTGAATGCAGGGTCTGGGGAGACCAAATATAGTGAAGGCAGGGTCCGGGGAGACAGGATATAGTGAATGCAGGGTCTGGAGAGAGCGGATATAGTGAATGCAGGGTCCGGGGAGACCGGATATAGTGAATGTAGGGTCCGGGGAGACCAGATATAGTGAATGCAGGGTCCGGGGAGACCAAATATAGTGAATGCAGGGTCCGGGGAGACCGGATATAGTGAATGCAGGGTCCGGGGAGACCAGATATACTGAATGCAGGGTTCGGGGAGACCAGATATAGTGAATGCAGGGTCTGGGGAGAACAGATATAGTGAATGCAGGGGCCGGGGAGACCAGATATAGTGAATGCAGGGCCCGGGGAGAACAGATATAGTGAATGCAGGGTCCGGGGAGACCGGATATAGTGAATGAAGGGTCCGGGGAGAGCGGATATAGTGAATGCAGGGTCTGGGGAGACCAGATATAGTGAATGCAGGGTCCGGGGAGAGCGGTTTTAGTGAATGCAGGGTCTGGGGAGAGCGGATATAGTGAATGCAGGGTCCGGGGAGACCAAATATAGTGAAGGCAGGGTCTGGGGAGAGCAGATATAGTGAATGCAGGGTCCGGGGAGACCGGATATAGTGAATGCAGGATCCAGGGAGACCGGATATAGTGAATGTAGGATCCGGGGAGAGCGGATATAGTGAATGCAGGGTCCGGGGAGAGCAGATATAGTGAATGCAGGATTCGGGGAGACTGGATATAGTGAATGCAGGGTCCGGGGAGACCAGATATAGTGAATGCAGGGTCCGGGGAGAACAGATATAGTGAATGCAGGGTCTGGGGAGACCAAATATAGTGAAGGCAGGGTCCGGGGAGACAGGATATAGTGAATGCAGGGTCCGGGGAGAGCAGATATAGTGAATGCAGGATTCGGGGAGACTGGATATAGTGAATGCAGGGTCCGGGGAGACCAGATATAGTGAATGCAGGGTCCGGGGAGAACAGATATAGTGAATGCAGGGTCTGGGGAGACCAAATATAGTGAAGGCAGGGTCCGGGGAGACAGGATATAGTGAATGCAGGGTCTGGAGAGAGCGGATATAGTGAATGCAGGGTCCGGGGAGACCGGATATAGTGAATGCAGGGTCCGGGGAGACCAGATATAGTGAATGCAGGGTCCGGGGAGACCAAATATAGTGAATGCAGGGTCCGGGGAGACCG
The DNA here is from genome assembly GCF_062004578.1 of Staurois parvus. NCBI lineage: Eukaryota > Metazoa > Chordata > Amphibia > Anura > Ranidae > Staurois > Staurois parvus. Next base: position 1,663,230 of record NW_028318656.1, on the reverse strand, counting down.
GATATAGTGAATGCAGGGTCCGGGGAGACCGGATATACTGAATGCAGGGTTCGGGGAGACCAGATATAGTGAATGCAGGGTCTGGGGAGAACAGATATAGTGAATGCAGGGTCCGGGGAGAACAGATATAGTGAATGCAGGGTCCAGGGAGACCAAATATAGTGAATGCAGGGTCCGGGGAGACCAGATATAGTGAATGCAGGGTCCGTGGAGACCAGATATAAGGAATGCAGGGTCCGGGGAGACCAGATATAGGGAATGCAGGGTCCGGGGAGACCAGATATAGGAAATGTAGGGTCCTGGGAGACCAGATATAGTGAATGTAGGGTCCTGGGAGACCAGATATAGGGAATGCAGGGTCCTGGCAGACCAGATATAGGGAATGTAGGGTGCAGGGAGATCGGATATAGTGAATGCGGGGTCCGGGGAGACCAGATATAGCAAATGCGGGGTCCGGGGAGCCCAGTCTGGGGAGAGCGGATATAGTGAATGCAGGGTGCAGGGAGAGCGGATATAGTGAATGCAGGGTCCGGGGAGACCAGATATAGTGAATGCAGGGTCCGGGGAGACCGGATATAGTGAATGCACTGTGCGGGGAGAGCGGATATAGTGAATGCAGGGTACGGGGAGACCGGATATAGTGAATGCGGGGTCCGGGGAGACCAGATATAGCAAATGCGGGGTCCGGGGAGCCCAGTCTGGGGAGAGCGGATATAGTGAATGCAGGGTGCAGGGAGAGCGGATATAGTGAATGCAGGGTCCGGGGAGACCAGATATAGTGAATGCAGGGTCCGGGGAGACCGGATATAGTGAATGCACTGTGCGGGGAGAGCGGATATAGTGAATGCAGGGTACGGGGAGACCGGATATAGTGAATGCAGGGTGCGGGGAGACCGGATATAGTGAATGCACTGTGCGGGGAGAGCGGATATAGTGAATGCAGGGTCCGGGGAGACCAGATATAGTGAATGCAGGGTACGGGGAGACCGGATATAGTGAATGCAGGGTGCAGGGAGAGCGGATATAGTGAATGCAGGCTCCTGGGTTTAGTAACACTTTAATACTCTAGCAAGAAGTATGCAGATAAGGATTTCTGACATAAATAATCTGCGATCTGACTGTACATTGTAACTTTGTATATGGTCACAAAAATGAGAGGTTGCAGCAGAGGCTGATCTGAACCAGACATTTGTGAACACAGCCAAGAACAGCACAGGCACTAGAATTGACATGATTGTATCATCTTGGAGCTAGCATCTCAGTTCAAGAAGTAGATGGTGACCCCGGATGATGACCAAACAAAGATGGAGTGATCCTTATGGAGACTAAAACAGATAAAGTCATTTTCAGGGGAGTACTGCAGTCTCTGCGAATGGTATTAAATACCAATATGCTCACACATTTCTTAGCATGTGATGCTAGGTCCACTTTAAAATGTAACAATAACAGATCTTTTTTGAGCTATTTAGAATGCAGAGGAAATCTTTTTTGCATTTTTTTTGTTATATTTATGACTCAGATGTAAGATGCATACAGGCAGGGTCACCTTTAGAAATTGTGGGGCTCCATACAATGATAAGGCCCCTGCCTGACAGGTTTCCCTCAGCCTGCCCTAGCAGATTTATATAGAAGAGGCCAGAATTTTAATTTAATTGACAGGAGATGTGGCATGGAGGATTTCTCTGCCTGCTCCTGAAAAAAAGTAAATAGTTCCCTCTCTGCCTTTGGCCCCTGCTGCTCAAATTGATGGGGCCCAGGAAAATGTTATTCTCTGGGGCTATAGCTTGTGGGATTACTCTGCATGCGCAAAAATGTATTTAAATTGTCCCCTCTTGGCCCCTGTACTTCTTGCTGAACATACACTCACCGACCACTTTATTAGGTCCACATGTTAAATTGCTTGGTAACACAAATTGCTAATCAGCCAATCACATGGCAGCAACCCAATGCATTTAGGTATCTAGATGTGGTGAAGACGACTTATATTTGAAGTTCAAACCATACATCAGAATGAGAAAAAAAGGGGATTTAAGTGACTTTTAATGTGGTATGGTTGTTGGTGCCAGACGAGCTGGTCTGAGTATTTAAAAAACTGCTGATCTGCTGGGATTTTCACACACATCCATCTCTAGGGTTTACAGAGAATGGTCCGAAAAAGAGAAAGTATCCAGTGAGTGGCAGTTGTGTGGACAAAAATTCCTTGTTGAGTTCAGAGGAGCATGGCCATCCCGTTATGACTACAGTGTACCCATCTTCTGATGGCTACTTCCAGCAGGATAATGCTTATAATAATTCCAACACCTCGTTGAATCTATGCCGTGAAAAATTAACCTCCCTGGCGGTCTGATTATGTCAGTATTTCTGTGCTCAAAGCGGTACATTGTTTTCAATGGAAATATGTTGTTTTTTTATTGTAGGCCTGTAATTCTTAGGAATAACTCACTGAAATCTGTCTGAACAAGAGTCTAGTAAACATCCCGGGTATGATAAAACTTGAAACACGAAATCATAAATTATAATATAATAAATAATCATAGAAAATAATAATATAATAATAATAAATTGAATTCAATAATATAATCAAACCAAAAACACTGAAATGTGAAATATAGCGCCAAGTTCGCACATCATTGAGCAAAGTCGCAGAATCGTTTTCAGTGTCTGATGAGGAATTTCCCCCACAAATCATTATCACTCAATTCTGCAAGTGGTTCTAATTTACTATCGCTGTTCTCTAGCCGGTCTAAAACCGCTTTTGACCTAAAGGGACGCTTTTTGGATGCCATGGACTTTTCTCAGTTTCCAGGCAGAAAGAATGGTAAAATTGCAGGCAGGGCACAGGACTGAAAGTTAACCCCGAGCTACACTCGGGAATACCGCCAGGGGGGTTAAGGAAGTTCTGAGGCAAAAGGGGGTCCAACCCAATACTAGCAAGGTTTGCCGAATAAAATGGCCGGTGAGTGCAAGTGGCCTGGTGCAGGAGGGCCAGCACTACCTCCCTATCAGCATCCCTGCATATAGAAGTTAATATACTGTATATTTGTTTTTTTATTTGGAAGTTGGAATGTTTATTGGTACATTTTGTTCTCTTCCTTTTTATTACCCTTACCCTCAATATTGCCCCTATAGAGTTTCTACCTGCATAAGGAAATTCCCAAAATATCTAAATTAATACATGGAATTCCAGAACCAGACCTTCTTGAAAGAATTTATCTTTGTTGGATTTCCCCAGAACATGCAGATGTGTATTTTATTTTTTGTTGCATTATTCCTGTTGTATATTTTTACAATTTTTGGAAATGTTTTTCTTATCGCTGCCGTTTTCACCAGTCCTAAGCTTCACCTGCCGATGTACTTTTTCCTCTGCAATCTCTCATTCATAGACTTGTGCTACTCATCCAGCTCTCTTCCAAAGCTATTATCAGCTATATTTTCCGTTAGAAGGACAGTCTCCATCATCGGCTGTCTGGTGCAAATGTACAGTGCGGTATACCTAGGAAGCGCTGAGTCCTTTTTATTGGCGGTGATGGCGTATGATCGTTATATGGCAATAGTCTTCCCCTTGTATTATAACACCATTATGAACTGGATAGTCTGTAGAAACATAATAATAATAAAATGGGCGGGGAATTTTTTCCTATCAGTCGTCCCTTTTATTTCAAGGCCTCCGGTATTTTGTACAGCAAATAAACTGGACCATTTTGCTTGTGAGATGTTGGCGGTTCTAGAGCTAGCCTGCGGAAATCTCGCCTTTTATAAACTAACTATACTTGTTGTGAGTTTTTTCACACTTGTACTACCACTTCTGTTCATCGTGGTGTCTTACGTTCTTATCATTTCATCGATATTAAAGATCCGGTCTACTGGTGGAAGATCCAAAGCCTTTTCCACCTGTGCTTCTCACCTGACTGTTGTCTCTATGTTTTATGGAACGAGTATCAGCATGTATATGGGGCAAGTGAAAAGTTTTTCTTCAAATCTGAAATATATTTCTCTCATTTACGGTGTTATTACTCCCGTGTTAAATCCTTTGATCTATAGTTTGAGAAATAAAGATGTGAAAGAGGCATTTCAGAATATGTTTGTAAGGGTCATCCACTAGTTCTCCCATAACACCGAAGAGAAATTTAACAGATTGGAAACCACCAGTTCAAAACAAAGTTTTGCTCTTTAACCACTAAATGCCTGTGGTGTAAAATTCCCTTCCTGTGCTGGTCAGTATTCAGCACTGTGATAATTTGGCTAACAATTACTCGGGCATTCAACATTGTACCCACGTGAAATTTATATCTTTTTTTTTAAGGGAGGCAGAGATTTCGTTTGGTGGCATGTAATCTTTATGTTTTATTATACTGCAAAAAGGGAAAAAAGACCTTAACCCCTTCCCACCTATTGCTTGCTCACCCTTTAAGAGTTCTAAACGCCAGGAAGCAGAGGTGGGCATTAAGGACATGTGACCGCTGTCACATGATTGGAAAGCTCCCAATCGCAAGTTTGCATCGGGAGCTTACCAATCCCCGCTGGCTACCATGCTGGGAACGTGCAGGGAGAGCGTTCTCAGCAAGGTAAGTTGTTTACAAAGTGTAACGGAACCGGACCGTGACTGCACTAGGGTATTTCCATTAGACTCCCGCTTCCCTGTCCAAACACAGATCCACGGACACCACTGCTGGCCATACGAGACTAGACAAGACCAGTCTTGAAATAAATCAGGAAATAGAATACTTTATTTTAACACAGATACAAGATATATACACAGGGTGGGGCAATACACACCCAGTAATGAGACACATCAGCAGACAATCCCATCAGGGAGAAGGGCTGCTGGAAACACCCCCCACCAAGCCAATACACAAACACATACATCCCATAATAGTTTGCTCCCAAGCAAGACGCACAATAGAACAATGGGATACAACCACATAGCATTAAACAATGAACAACCCCCCACCCCACCTATTCATGTCTACACAATATTTAGACATATCACTCTGCACCCCTAACAGGCACAGGGTGACTTACACATAAGAGGGATATGGGGAGCTGAGACAGGGGTCTCCCCACCTCTCCAAAGTGAGCTGTGTTCCATGGGCCCCCCACCCAAAGTGACTACCGTCACACAAAGGGTTGCATATATGTGGCCACTCTGCGTTAAGGCCCACCCATGTGGCCACGCATATGCATACAGCTGGCGTGAAAAGGTTACATTTTGAAATACATTCTGAAAACTAAAAGTTTCTCTTAGTTTTGGTTATTTTGGTTGGAAAACTTTGCAAATAAATCTTTCTGCACAAATTTAGGCCAAAATGTATTCAACAATGTGTTGGTTAAAATAAAAAAGTGTTTATTATTTAGACTGTGTGAAAGTCTACAAACTATGGTAAATATGGCGCTCAGCATAAATGAGTAATTTGAAAAGTAAGATTTTAATCAATATCTCAATGAACACAAGAACAATTTCCAACATTTTGACAAAACTATGTTTTATAGAACATTTATTTTTCTCAGTACATGAAAGTAAAGTTAATTATATAACTTAGATTACAAAATCTTCGGTTTTGATCAAATTAGTTGGTACAAAAATAATACCCCAGAAAAAAATACCACATCTAGTATTTTGTATGACCCCAATGATTTGTTAGGATGATTTGTTAGGATTGGGTAAGTAAATTTTTTTAAACAAGTCCCCTAGACTTAAATGAGCAATCGGCCTTGTAGTGCGAGTGTAGCCCCACTGCAAGGGATAATTTCTAGGTTCCAGAACTGGGCCTTAATTATATAAAAGAGAAGTAAACATATGTTTATATAGAGCATGATATAATAATTTATATTCATGACAAAAGTGTGAAGCTATACATGTGTGTTGGGGAATTTTTTTCATTTGTCAATTTCTGTCTAACTGACATCTCTTCCTTCATGGCCTATCTCTTTCTCTACAGCATACAACAAAAATAGTTTGTTTTGAACACCCATTTTTGGAGAGCAGGTTTAATCTACCAAGCTGCACTGCAACCATACCTGATACTTGAGTTACCCATGACTTAGAATGCTCAGTTGTGACTAGCCAAACTGACTAGCTTCTCTTTATCAAAATTTCAGCCAAAAATTAGCAAATTTCCATATATTTGCTAAATGCACTGGAATCAACAAGGGAGTTGAATGTTGGGTAGTTTAATGTTTTAGAGCTTTAAATGGCCCATGATTATATTTTGTCTATGTATCAAAAACCTCCTCTAAAAGTCCAGCAATTCCACTTGTGCAGTGCAAAACAACATTTTTTTTAAATTATAGAAATAAAATCGAAAATTCAAACATCAAAAGACAATCAAAAACGCTTACATTCTGGCCAAGAAACACAGTTTAAACAACCTCCAAACCTAACCCTCCAACTCCATGTATCCTTGTAAATATTAACCATTCATGTATATTTCTATAGTTAGACTTTTCCTTTACTCACAAAGCACCTTCCAGCTTCTACCTACACCTCCCTCTATGTCTCTCTGCTTTTTTAAAGTGCACTCTATTCCTCTTCTTTCTCCAGTTTCTCCAGAGTATTTCAGTCATTTACCGGCCTCCTGGCCCTGTGTCATGCTTTCTTAAAGACTTCTGCATGGCTATCCTACTTTCTCTCCTCTGAAATACCCGCCATCAACCTTGCTAATATTAAGATTCCAGCCAATGTTAACACCTCAGCCATTTCTCAATGACTCAAACTAATGTCCTCTTTTAACCTACAGTAAAACAATGGATGCAAACTGCCACTCCAATGGCAACACCCTTGACCTTGTAATCTCCCACCTCTGCACTCCCTGCAACCTCTCCAACATCCCTTTTCCTCTCTCTGATCACAACCTTATCAGTCTCATACTCTTCCTGTCTCCATCCTCCTATGCCTCCAACCAGCAAACAGTTACCTGTAGAGATCTTCACCACCTCAACCCTTCCCTTCATCCTGCTATTGACTGCCTTTATGACAAAATCCCTTGCCCCTTGTCCTACCCAGACCTGGCCACTTTTGTGTACCCCAGTATGTCCGGTTAGCTTCTACTCTGTCTGCCTTTAGGTGATCCTTGAAATCTCATTTATTCAGGGAAACCTACCCCACCTCCACCTAAAACCTGTACTTGGGTCAACTCCATTAGATCAAGGCTAGCCCAAATTTACCATAGACAAAAGTACAGGCTGGGGCTTTACTACAAGAATTAAGATACTGCAACAGTGTAACATCTGACAGAAGCAGGATAGTTTTAATAATAATAATAATAATAATAATAATATAATAGAATAAAAATAAAATAATACATTATTATAACTAATAAGTGTATAGTGTACTAGCTTGTATTTTATTTATTGGGATGGGGGCATGCAGTGAATGTGAGTGATGTAAGATGTTTAAGATGCATACTGTTCTTGCACGTTTTTCCTTTCAAATGATGCAGCCATGTTCAACAACCAAGTACAGATGTATTTCGCAAAACAAGTTGCCTTAATAGGCTGGATATTTTTAAATGGTAACAAGAGTCCTTATGCCACTGGTTAAAAGAACAATCATGTTTTTAAAAAGATTAGAAAATCCTATTACATAAAATACAAGACAATAACAACACTATCCTCTCACAACACCTCATATGCAGATATTGATCAGTTAGGGTCCAACATTCGAACCTAACAAAAGTTTGACTGCGAGGGGACAATGCACTAAGCGGTATCTTACTTCATCTGAGTATGTGGTAAGATACAGAACAGCTACTAAAAACATTATTTCATGTTTCAGCTATCATCAGGGTTCTGCTGCATGCTTGATGTCAAAACAATTGCTGGGATTGCCCTGTGATTAAATAAATAACAATTAAAAAAAAACACGTGGGGTCCCCCCATTCATACCAAGTCCTTCAGGTCTGGTATGGCTTTTGAGGGGAACCCCCATGCCAATTTTATTTAAAAAATGGCATGGGGGTCCCCTCAAAATCCATACCAGACCTTTATCCAAGAATGCAGCCTGGCAGGTCAGAAAAGGGGAGGGACGAGCGAGTGCCCCCCTCCAATCCTGAACCATACCAGGCCACATGTCCTCAACATGGGTGCTTTGGTGTGGGGGTTCCCCCCAAAGCACCTTGTCCCCATGTTCATCACAACCGAGGCTGGTGGTTGTGGGGGGGCTTATTGGAAGCTGGAAGCCCTCTTTAACAAGCCCCCCAGATCCCACCCCCCAATGTGAATGAGTATGGGGTACTTTGTACTGCTACTCATTCACCAAAAAAAAAAAAGTGTAGTGTAAAAATTGACAGTAGACAGTCTTTGACAAGTCCTTTATTAAAAACCAAAGGTAAAAAAATGTCCCCTAAGTAGATCCAATATCAATCACGATGCCTGCCACCACTGCCGACCCGGAAAAAGAAAGAAAATGCTCTGCTCTCGATGCTGGCTACTGGCTGTCTGACATCTGTGCCGGGATGACAGTTCTTAAATATAGTGATGACATCACATGGGGGCCCACCCTATATGATATTATCATGCACTGTAAATGGCCAAAGCATTGCACCTGACCTGGTCAGGTGCATTGCTTTGGCCAATCACAATGTACTGTCAGGGCACAGTGCGGGCAAACAGCCCACAGAACGCCCTTATCATTAGTGAGTTCGCCGCACACACGAACGGCCGATGGAATCTTCGGTGAGGCGGAATTCTTTATGGGTTTCATTGAACCTTCAACTTCCTCAGGAGTACCTTACTAGGTCTTTTGCAGGAGGTAAAAAAATAATGGGTCAACAGGGCCAACAAGTTATAAAACTATGTTCGGGGGGGGGGGGGGACTAATGTAACACTGCTGTGTTAATGGTTCTGACAGACTGCATGACATATATAATTATTTTTTTCCTATAGTTTAACTTTGAAGTGTAAGTTCACCTTTTGCTAAAAATTCCCCTTTGCAATTCTATAACCAATGACTAGTACAGCTCTTTTCTTGTAAATGGTGCCGGTCCTGCAGATCCTGGGGGCCTCTGAGCTTAGCTAAAAAAGAATACCACACAGATGTGCAGTTTGAACTTCCCATAGTGGCCACTATTGAGCTCAGCTGGAGTGGGAAAAAATGCCCTGTGATCACGTGCAGTTTGAACGGCCTGGAGCGGCTGCTAGGGGGCCCATTATTGTGATATTCATCCCATCCTATAAATCACAAAATGGAAGAGGAATGAGCTGGACAGTGTATTTTCTGGAGAGCCCCCCCCCCCCAACATCTGCATCTGTAATGGGAGGAGCTCTACCATTTACAACAGGAGGAGCTTTAGTATTTACTATTCATTTGATATAAAATTGCATAGGGAGATCTATGGAAAAGCTTCTGGAGGTTGAACTTATGCTTTAAAGCCATGGTAGTAATTAAAGGACAATGAAAATACAGTATATTCCATGGAATTCATAACAAGCGTTGTAGAAATTTGTGTCTCACCCATGTTACAAATGGTGCAATGTGTGATAAATTCATGTACCTTTTGTTGGATATTTATGAAACTTTCATAACAAACAGTGCTACTCATGACCTGCAACAAACCTGCTGCATGCATGGACCTACACTCAACGGCCACTTTAATGGGGTTACCTTGCTAGTACCAAGAAAATATATCCTACATCATTACAACACCACCATCAGCCTAAACCATTGACAGGATGGATCCATGTTTTCATGTTGTTAATGCCAAATTCTGACCCTACCCTCTGAATGTCGCAGCAACCAGTCTGCCATTCTCCTCTGACATCAACAAGGCATTTTCATCAACACCACTGGATATATACTCTTTTTCGGACCATTCTCTGTAAACCTTAGAGTTGATTGTACATGAAAATCCCAATAGATTAACAGTTTTTTAAAACACTCAGACCAGCATATCTGGCACCAACAACCATGCTACGTTGTTGCCAAGTCACTTAAATCCCCTTTCTTCCCCATTCTGATGCTCGGTTTAAACTTCAGCAAGTCGTCTTCACCACGTCTAGATGCCTAAAAGCATTGAGTTGCTGCCATATGATTGGCTGATTAGCAATTTGTGATAATAAATTGTAAAAAAACTGCCCTAAATGCGTGAAAAGTGATGAATACCACTAAAAAACAAATAATGACTGTGTATAAACACATAAACAAAATGCTGCCACTTTGAAAATACATGAATAAAACACATAAAAGAACACTCAACAAGTGATCAAGTAGTGCAAAAACTCTAATGTGTGGAAAATAATGAAAATATATAAACAAAAAAATGGATCAAAAAAAAATTAATTAAAAAAATGAAAGTGTATAACTCCCTGAAATCTGTACGAACAAGAGTCTAGTAATCATCCCGGGTATGATAAAATTTGAAACACAAAATCATAAATTATAATATAATAAATAATCATAAAAAATAATAATAATAATAAATTTAATTCAATAATGTAATCAAACCAAAACACTGAAATTTGAAATATAGCGCCAAGTTCACACATCACTGAGTTCAGTCACAAAATCGTTTTCAGTGTCTGATGACGAATTTCCCCACGAATCATTATCACTCAATTCTGCAAGTGGTTCTGATTTACTATCGCTGTTCTCTAGCTGGTCTAAAACCGCTTTTGACCTAAAGGGACGCTTTTTGGACGTCATGGACGTTTCTCCGTTTCCAGGCAGAAAGAACAGTAAAAGTGCAGGCAGGGCGCCGGACAAAGCACTTGGGACAAAATGTATGTGAAATTGTTTGATACAGTAATGTCAAATTTTTTTCATTTTTGAAATTCCCGCCGGTTTTGTCCCCTTTACGTCCCGATGCTCGCAGGGGATGGAACCTGGAAGACGAATGCCGGCATCGGCCGGAGGACATGGCTGGGGACACTGCAGGGGGGACATCGCAGTACCGCAGGACAAGGTACGTGATCGAGGGATCCCAGAGCAACGATGCAGTGTATTCCCCAGTGTAGCTCGGGGTTACCGCCTCTGGTACTGAAAATTAACTCCAAGCTACACTCGGGAATACCGCCAGGGAGGTTAAAGGGTGCTTTAAAGAGCTCATCCCGGCTCCAGAGAAGGTACATTGAAATAACTAATGAGATACCACACACCAAGACCAAGTGCAGAGAGATGGCTTGGAATAGACTCCCTCAAGAGTTGATTCTGGCCAGCTCAGTGGATTGCTTTCAAAAAGTCCTGGATTCTTTCTTGGATACAAAGAATATAACTGGATGTAACATTTATAGGTAAAGTTGATCCAGGGAATATCCCAGCTACACTCGGGAATACTGCCAGGCAGGTTAAGGGTTCCTCCAGGGCAAAAAGGCAGAGAAAGGCTCTAAATGCACCTATCCAGCACAGCTCTGTGCAAGTTCCACCGTTACTAACCACTTGAGCTCCGGAAGATTCGTGAGCAGGGCATTTTTTGCTATTCAGCACAGCTCTACTTTAACTGGCAGTTGTGAGGTTATGCAATCATGTATGCAAATTAACATTTTCTCATTGTTTTAACACAAATAGAACTTTCTTTTGTTGGTATTAGATCACCACAGGGTTTTTGTTTTAATTTTTTTGCAATATAAATGAAAAAAGACCAAACATTTTGAAAAAAACCCTGATATCTTATACTTTCTGTTTTAAAACATATCAAATAAAATCAAATAACTTCATACATTTAGGCCAAAACATATTCTGTTACATGTCTTTTATTAAAACAATCCCGATAAGTGTATATTAATTGTTTTTGGTGAAAGTTATAGTGTCTATAACAGGGGTAGGCAACCCTAAAGAGGTGGAGATCTACCTGAACATCATGGGACATCAAAGATCACCGGGCACAGTGTTGCCTCCTCAGACCTGATTTAAACCTCTAATTGCTGTACTACCATGTCACAATCTTGTGCATAGCACAGCAATCATGGGTTTAAATTGTGGTGAGGAGGCAACATATCACCTCCTCACCACCTGTCAAACACACTCAGATCACTTTGCAGAGGGGCATCAGTGCCTGCTGCACTTAGTTGCATCCGGCAGCAGCACTCTTAAAACCTGTTCACATGTAAAATGGTGGGTAGTAAAACCCTGCGGTTGAGTCAAGGTTTTACCGTCCCCAATCCCTACCCCCTTTAGCTACTGAGGCAGAAGCCAAAGGTGTACACATGCCATAGAAGGCATTACACCCCCTGTTTCTTTTCACTTGAATGGGTCATTCTTGGCAGGTGCTACACCCACCAACCATGACGGGGCGTAGGAGCCGGCACTACAGAGGAGACAGTGACTTGCTCCCTACTACAGCTCCAACTTTACAAGAAGTCACTCTGCATTGCACTCTGTTTGATGCTCTGAGATGGTGGGTCAGCAAGCCCTGACTGTGACCTACCAGTCACTAGGCCAAGATCTACTGGTAGATCACAATCTACTGGTTGCTGACCCCAGGTCTATAAACTATGGTAAATATATCTTTGAATATTGATCAATCCTGATGTATTAAATACCTACTGTATCTCATTTCTTGAGAACCGATAACAGAAATGAAAAAATATCCCCCAAATTACTTTTTTGAATGTAGACAGTCTGAGGCATTTAGTAAGAGGCATGACGAGTTTTTGAAGATGTAATTTTTTTACACCTTTTTTTGAAAGTAAAGAAATTGAATACATTTGATTTCACTTTTTTTTCATACTGTCACCACTGCAGTACAATGTCATCAAACGATTGATGTGGTGTTGATCAGGAACACTGCCTGGTGGCATTATGTTTAGAAAAAAAAAATTCTTATTCAATTTTTAAATTTTTTGTAATTTTTTTACTTTTTTTTATTTTTTACAATTTTTTTACATACTTTCATCAGAGTAGTTCAGTGTCACCATACTAACACTGTACTACTCTGAGGGGGCGATCAGGGATTTTTTTTTTTTTTACCCATAGCACTTCCTTTAGTCCGAGAAGGCACTGTGATGCACATGTATGTGATTGTGCCTGCAGGTGCCATCCCATCACAGTATATGTACTGTCTGCAAGTGGTTAAAACTAGAGATGAGCGAATTGAACCAGGCGAACCGGAATTCGAGTCGAATTTCAGGAAATATTCGATTCGCGTCGAATCCGAAATTTTGCCTACTTCGGGTGCGCGAATCGAATATTTCCCGATCAGCCGGCAAAAGTGTCCCTGCAGTGAGCTCCACTATTTCTGACAGTTCTCTGACAGAAGGAACACATGTTTAGCGGTTGAAACATTGTATCTATTAGTTTACATTTAGGATACAGATGTTTCAACCGCTGTACATGTGAAGAAGCTGTCAGAGAACTGTCAGAAATAGAGGAACTCTGCACATACACTTTTTGCCGGCTTGGAATTATTCTTATTTTCATCCTACTTCTTCTTCTTCATCCTCAGAAGAAGAAGAGGATGAGGATGAAGAAGAAGAAGAAGAAGAAGAAGAAGTAGGATGAAAATAAGAATAATTCCAAGCCGGCAAAAAGTGTATGTGCAGAGTTCCTCTATTCTGCAGATACACTTAGAGGAGCTCTGCAGATACACTTAGAGGAGCTCTGCACATACACTTTTTGCCGGCTTGGAATTAATCTTATTTTCATCCTACTTCTTCTTCTTCTTCATCCTCATCCTCAGAAGAAGAGGATGAGGATGAAGAAGAAGAAGAAGTAGGATGAAAATAAGAATAATTCCAAGCCGGCAAAAAGTGTATGTGCAGAGCTCCTCTAAGTGTATCTGCAGAGCTCCTCTAAGTGTATCTGCAGAATAGAGGAACTCTGCACATACACTTTTTGCCGGCTTGGAATTTTTCTTATTTTCATCCTACTTCTTCTTCTTCTTCTTCATCCTCATCCTCTTCTTCTTCTTCTGAGGATGAGGATGAAGAAGAAAAAGAAGAAGTAGGATGAAAATAAGATTAATTCCAAGCCGGCAAAAAGTGTATCTGCAGAGCTCCTCTAAGTGTATCTGCAGAATAGAGGAACTCTGCACATACACTTTTTGCCGGAAACCGCTGTATGGAGGGAATGTCCCAGAACTGTCAGAAATAGACTATTTATGACAGTTCTGGGACATTCCTTCCATACAGCGGTTGAAACATTGTATCTATTTGTTTCCATAAATGGATCCATTTATGGAAACAAATAGATACAATGTTTCAACCGCTGTATGGAGGGAATGTCCCAGAACTGTCAGAAATAGACTATTTATGACAGTTCTGGGACATTCCCTCCATACAGCGGTTGAAACCGCTGTATGGAGGGAATGTCCCAGAACTGTCAGAAATAGACTATTTCTGACAGTTCTGGGACATTCCTTCCATACAGCGGTTGAAACATTGTATCTATTTGTTTCCATAAATGGATCCATTTATGGAAACAAATAGATACAATGTTTCAACCGCTGTATGGAGGGAATGTCCCAGAACTGTCAGAAATAGACTATTTATAACAGTTCTGGGACATTCCCTCCATACAGCGGTTGAAACCGCTGTATGGAGTGAATGTCCCAGAACTGTCAAAAATAGACAGAAACTGTCACAGAACTGTCCTTCTTCTCATCCTTCTCCTTCTTCTCATCCTTCTCCTTCTTCTCATCCTTCTTCTCATCCTTCTCCTTCTTCTCATCCTTCTCCTTCTTCTCATCCTTCTCCTTCTCCTTCTTCTCATCCTTCTCCTTCTCCTTCTTCTCATCCTTCTCCTTCTTCTCATCCTTCTTCTCATCCTTCTCCTTCTTCTCATCCTTCTTCTCATCCTTCTCCTTCTTCTCATCCTTCTCCTTCTTCTCATCCTTCTCCTTCTTCTCATCCTTCTCCTTCTGTGGTGGTTTATGTAAGGATATATTTTATTTATAAAGGGCGTGTCCCTTTCCCTTAGATGAAATATTACAGTGCCTCCAGCCGTTAAAATACGGCAAATATTTAGTAAACCAATAATTTGGACACCTTGATAATTTGATCACCACTTATTATTATACCTTGAATTCTTTTAGCCAATATGATTTCGTACCATACACACAAAATTTGCCTTATAATAGATAAATATAAAAATTTATTTATGTACAAAAATTATATATATATTAACACAAAACGCAAAAGACTGGTGATAAATGAACATTGGTACACACAATCAAAAATATACCCTACCAATGTAAGACACAATAATAAGGTTTCTAACTAATTACATCAATATCACAATTTTTAAATTATCTGATTATTTGTTAAATTTATTAATAATTAATAATTTCGAGTATCTCAAAGGTTATATTCTCACAAGCCGTGGCCATAGGATTGCAAGAAGCTAGCCCTTGATATTTTATACTCTGATTATTAATATTCAATAAATTATGAAATATGAAAAAAAATTATAATATGGCAACAAACAATTTTTAACAGTAAAACAGGATCTCTCTACATATATCTAACTACCCAATATTGTTGTGATACACTAAGGTAATTTTATGATTCCACACAACAGAGAAAATAGGTAATACAAAATCAAATAAACAATCTCACCGCACCCGGCATTCAGACTAGGCAACTCTCCCGTGGATTTAGCTGGCAGTGGAACGCCTTTAGAAATGATATTATAGGGCAAGTGATAGATATTTAGTATGGGAGAATGTAGGAAGTTATAAGGATAGAGGTTTAGAAATTTAGTAAAGTTTTAGGAAGTTTGAAAGTATGGAAGAGTAGTTATTCAGAATCAGGTCTTTCTTCAGTCAGGTTTTCTTTTGCTGAGGTCTTTTCTTTTGATGAGTTTTTTCTTGATGAGGTTCTTTTTCTAAAGGTGCATGGGTTTTTTATATCCACTAATCCATTGTTCTAAGATACCTTCCCACCAGGCTTCTTGATTGGCTAGTTGAGAAATGTGTGTACATAAGCTATTTCTCACCTGCCCGCCAGATGGCAGTCATGTATCATAGAACAATTTGAGTATTTGAGATGACTCACCTTGGGTGGAATCTTAAGGTAATTTCAGGAATTAAATATACGGCTTTTTCCAGATATAGAAGTGATCATACCTATAATGTTCTAAATAGGGACCATGGAATATAGGTGTATATTCAGTTATTCCTTCTGGAAATACCATCCTGTCTGTTTCCTGATAAGACATGTAACTAATGCTAGTTTATAATACATCTTACTTTCCATCATCTCAATACTCAAGTTAGTGATATATAGTTCCCATTGCTGAATATTTGGTGGTGTGTGAAACCTATCCTTTATAACATCTCATTTATAATATGTTTTTGTAGTATATCTTTGTAGTTATATACAGTCAGTTTTTAGACTTGAATGTCCTGAATTTAACTTCTTTGTTTTAGAACCAACATTTTCTATGTGTAGGGAAAAACTCTCTGTTTGCCTGGCTCTTGTATTTGAGTCACGGTAAACAACTCTTAATACTTTCACCCTTGGTGGACAATAGTATATTGTGATAGTTTCAGAGGTCTGTTGGTTTATCACACTCTACAAGGTTTGGGTAAGCTCTCAGACAATCAGTTTGGTTCCTCTATTGTCATGTCCAGACCTTGTATATGTTTACCTGCTTATTGAAGTCTGAATAATGGTGTTTGACCACCTGTAGAACTTCAAAATAGTAGATTGTCTCTAGGAGGAAAAAAAAATCCCTTCACCCACCGTCTACACCTCTCCAGCCAGATGGTCATTCGACTTTCCAACCAAGCCAAATTAACCCTTAACATCCGGCTATGCTGAGCTGCTTGTCATATAATATTATGTCTTGATAAAGTCATATTTTTGAGACATAATTCAAAAGGCCCACAACAAATCCCCCTTTGTTTGGGGTACAGGCACGTGTATAGGGGTGTCTGTGTCGCAAAACATGAGTGGGGCTTTTGGCTAGAGTGATTGTTCGTCTTCTCCGGTGAAGTGAATGAAATAAAAAAAAAAATAATTTTTTTTTCTTTTTAATAATAAAAATGGCAGCGGTGATGCTGGTTGGTCCTCAACTTGACTCGGCGTCTTTAGATGGACACTTCTGATGACGATCCTGGTCTTGTGATGAGGCCGGCCTGGCCTGGCACATCCACCTTGGGGTCCATGGGTCCTCCGCACGACAGGTCTCGTAGACGGTCTCCTAGGCGGGTCTTTTCCTCTGGACTGGCCCTTGGTGGCCTGGGACATCAGGTTATCGTCTCCGGATCGATCTCTGGCATCTGGTCTTTCCCACCGGACATTATAGCTTCCTTCTAGGGTCTGGTCATTGACACCTCCGATCGCCGGTTTAGTCATCGTCTGGGCCTTCCTTTCTAAATTATTAAAATGAACAGTTTAAGTATTGGATATACATAAAATTATATTACTGGATCCTGTAAGGAAAAAAATGAATTATATGTTCAAAGGAAATTATATGATGATCTCAATATCTCCAGATAGGAACTGGTGGGTTAGTCTTCCAACAACTGCAATTGAGACTTTGGATGGCAAGCACGTAATTGGTTGATGTGCACCCATCTATCACTGATTTCACCATACCGGGTAACCTGCAATTTATATGCGACCGGAGAGATTTTATCAATGATAGAGAACGGACCTTTCCAAGATGGAAGGAATTTCCGTTCCTTGATCTGGTCTCTTGCAAAGTTGTATAGATAGACTTTGTCACCAATCTCATATTCCTTCTTGGAGGTTTTGAGATCATAGTATGTCTTAGCACTAGTTGCAGCTCTTTCCAAATTCCGCTGGGCAAAGGCAAAAGCATATTGCAGATGTTTACGTAAATCCTCTATGTACTGGTGTGTGGTGGTAGCATTGATCAAATTTTGATCTGTAGTGCGATACAATAAGTGCTGGGGCAGTACCATCCGTCTACCTGTCATCAGTTCAAAAGATGACATTTTTGTAACTGTATTCGGAGTAGCCCTCAACGCCATCAGGACCAGCGGGAGTTTGACATCCCAATCTTTGCCTGTTTCCTTAACAAATTTCTTAAGGACGTTAACGATGGTCTGATTGTATCGTTCTACACCACCACTAGAGGCTGGCCGATAGGCGATATGCAATTTCCTTTTAACCCCCAAAATTTTCCACAATTTGGCCATCACTTCGCTAGTGAAGTGCGATCCTCTATCAGACTCTATCCTCTGTGGTAGACCAAAACGTGAAAATACATGATTTATTAGCAATGCAGCACATGTCTCGGAGCTATTATTTGGTGCTGGTATACATTCGACATACTTGGTGAATAAACATGTAACTGTTAACATATACCGATTTCCTCGTGAAGATTTTGTTACGGGCCCAATAAAATCCATCTGAAGGTCTGACCAAGGCATACATATCCCCCTCTTCTGGAGAGGTGCTCTGTGAGTTGGCTTGGTAGGTTGAAATTGGGGACATATTAGGCAACCTTGGCAGTACTCCTTCACATCACGTAACATATGAGGCCAGTAGGCATAATCCCGCAGGATCTCATACGTGATCTTCTCTCCACGATGACCGGAAGTGGGAGCATCATGGGCATGCTGTAGCATCAAACCTCTAAATTTAAGTGGGACGACCCATTGTTGTACGCCACCCTTTGAGGTTCGTATCAACAATCCCTGGTATAAAGAGAATTGGGATTTGGATTTCATTAAGATACGTAAATCTTCCTTCCCACTACATACTTCCTTATTTATGGGATTTTGGTTGGGATCTTCTATATGACTATAAAACAAGCCAATTATTGGGTCTTCTTTTTGGGCAGTAATTAAATCCTCACTAGGAGAATCGTGACTCCACTGTATTGCATTTGGATCACCAGCTGTTCTGGCCTGTTGCCTGGTGACAGCTTCAACCTGTACGGTACCTAAAAATTGATCAATGTCTAACAGTTCACCGGTGATTGCTTTTTCCTTGGCTAGAGAATCGGCCAGATCGTTCCCTTCTTTCTCGGCACCTAGAACCTTGGAGTGGCCTTTGGTCTTCTTGAAGTGCAGGGTGATATCATTGGACCTTACCAGTTCATCGATGTGACAAAAGAGCTTACCATGTTTCACGGGTTTGTGATTACTCTTGTTCATGTTGTTTCGCTTCCACCTAGGGAAATACTCCACAAAACTATTCCTGACATAATTGGAATCGGTTATGATGGCACACTCTTTAATGTTGAACTCTATAGCCATCTCAACTGCTCTAAGAATTGCAGTAAGTTCAGCAACCTGACTGCTTTTTGGTCCAAGTTTGTATCCCACAGAAATTGGGGTGACACCTTGGGTCCAAACGATTCCAATATCTGCCACTAGTTGGAGCTGTTCCCCATCCTTGTGATGAAAAGCACAACCATCCACATATACACACGGCAGCTGTTTACAGTATTCTTCATCATAAACCTTGTAGGGAGAGAACAGTTGTTCTTCCAGAAAGTCAGTGTCCGGGGCCTCCATAGCAGGCGTAGTTGCGGAACAATCATGGAGCTCGGCTAGGCCCTGGGCTACTGGACTTTCCTTGTTCTGTTTGTACCGAATTTCAAGAGGCCAAAGACAAAGTCCAAGCAGTGATGCGGCTATTAGACACATTTCCTCCCTTGATACGTTCACTCTTTAAATACTGTAAAGGCTGGTGTGCCGTTTCAACAATGATTCTCTCTCCCTGAATGTAACTGCGAAAATTCTGTAATGCCCACACGGTGGACAATAGAGCTTTTTCACAGTCACTGAACTTTACTTCAACCGGGGACAAAGTTTTACTGGCATAGGCAATCACCTTACTGACATCATCACGTTTCTGGTAAAGAACGGAACTCATACTTACCTGCGTAAACCCTGTCTCTAGATAGAAATTTTTACCCCCTTCGGGATATCCTAGACACGGCGCTTGTGTGAGACGTTCCTTTAATTCCTTCATGGCGTCCTCCTGTTTCTTACCCCACGACCATTCGACATCCTTCTTCAGTAGGTGAAGCAGTGGCTTGCTTATCTCGGCGTAATTATCAATAAACTTACGCGAGTAGTTTACCATACCTAGGAATGATCTCAATTCTTTAAGGTTAGTAGGGACTTTACAGTTCATAACCGCCTCAACTTTCTTCTTTTGTGGGTTCAAACCTTCAGCAGTAACTTCATGGCCTAGGAAGTTTACCTTCGTGCGACACCACTGGGCTTTTTGTAAGGACAGTTTAACTCCTGCTGCTTTTAATTGGCCCAGGACATGCCGAAGTTCTGTAATGTGTTTGGCCATATCAGTACTTTTGATCAGGATATCGTCCACATATGCCAACGTCCCCCTTTCGAAGGCGTCTGGCATGGCCTTGTGCATGAACACAGCAAATTCATGTCCGGAATTTATGAATCCGAAAGGCATTCGCACCCAACAATATTGTCGATTCCCAAAACTGAAGGCCAGTTTGTATTGGTCTTCGTCACTCACCTTAATGGTCCAATACCCCTGTGCACAATCCAAGGCTGTAAAAACCTGGGATCCTTGGAGCTGGGCTAGACACTGGTCTATGTATGGGACCGGCCATCCTGACATGTACACACGTTTGTTCAGCTGATGGAGATCAGCGCACAAACGCCATTGTCCATTGGGTTTTAAAATACCCAGGATCGGGTGGTTGTAGGAGCTGTGGATGGGCCTAATTATACCCCTTTCATGTAACTTCCTGATAATCTCAGCTAGAGATTCATAGGAAGCTAATGGTAACCTATACTGTCTTACGAATACTGGTGGGGCATCTGGATCTGTTTGGATCCTAGCGATGTGTAGGTCAGTAGTCCCACAATCGTAAGAATCCTTGGCAAAGATCTCTTGGAATTCAAGGAGAAGCTCTCGGAGCAATTGTCGGTCGAGATCACTGGCACACGCGTCGGCGAGGGCCACCATCTCTTCCACTAACTCCTTGAATCCAGGAAAGCTTTCCGGCTGACCTATCTCATATGCCTCTTCAAGTTTCGTGGTGAGGTCATTGGGTATGTGATGTGTGTGTGTGTTCTCCTGCCATCCAGGTTCTTTGGGGTACTCTTGTTCTTTGATTGGGTGATCAAAGACAATTGATGTCTCTTCGATTCGACAGGTGCCATCTTTAGAATCGACTGGATAAATGGACTCTATGGTGAAAATACCCTCTGGTAATGAATGGAATGTTTGTTCAATTAATTGTTCCTCCGACAAATATTCATCGGGGATGAGTCCAATCACCTGGTTAGTGACCCCAAAGGTATAATATTCAGTTTCTACCGCTAGACCAATAAGGGTCTCTTTGGGTAAGACGATGTCCTGATTGGACAGATTATGTATGTAAATGTACATCGGGATTGATGTGTGTTGACTAGGGGCGTGTGTGTAATGTTCAGTCCCTCCCCCTGCATTTTATGGGAGAGGCATACTAATGCATCTGACCCCTTCAGTCTATGTCCCTTTTTAACTTGGATGGGGAGTATGAAATTATTTATGCCCTTAGGAATTGTAATCTTTTGGGCTACCTGGACTTCAACAGCATAAGGCATCTGTTGCTGGGATTTTAAAGCTAAGTCCAGATTTTGGTATTTTTCGGGGTCCCCCTTTAGTTGACTCCATAAACAGTCATTAATTAGGTCGACTTGCATTGCAAATCGATGTAACACATCGTTGCCAAAATAAATTTTAGTTTGGGGATTATCCAAGACTAGGAACACATGGGTGGCTGTTTTGTTTCCTACAGTGACGTTTAAGAAACACCTAGCCATTGAATTGTGATCATCAGAGTCATCAATGGAGTCTGAAATCCAATGACGCTGAGGTGTGGAGAAACGGATCATTTCCATTTCGGTCAGGTGTTTTATCAACCCATGGCTTACAAAGCTGTGTTCCTGTCTCAAATCTAGTTTGGCATATTTTGACCTATTAAGACCATTTATCCGGATGGGGATAAACAAGTCGCTGTTAACCCTTTCAATACCTGTCAAGAATTGGGTATGATCTCCCCCTTTTCTTGGTTTATCCTCCTGATGAAAAGATATCGTAAGGATGTCATCTTGGAGGGAAATATCTTTTATTTTATCTTGGGGAATTCTAAAAATGTGTTCCTCATCTCTTCTGATAGGGTTATGGTCATCAGGTTTGATAACCGTTACATCAGGAAGTTGACTGTTCCTGAAATGGATTTCTAATTATCCAGGCCTTTCTTCCACCAGGTGGCAGTGTTGTCGGGAATGGGGAGTTTTAATTTTCCCATATTTAATCGGGGTATTTACCTGTGACCACAGTACTTGGTTCACACAGTCAACTACTGTGTTCAGCCTTTTTAGGAAGTCCATCCCAATTATCATGTGGTGCTGGGAGATGCTAGCAATGATGATGTGGTGTCTCAGTTCCTTATTACCCAGTTTCAGTTTAAGCCAGGTGGTACCCATGACTTGTAAAGGGTCTCCACCTACACCAATTAATGAGCTGTCAAAGCTTTTAAGTCTCGGCTTGGTGGGCATGACATTCGCCACTTTATCAAAATGTTCCTGTGACATGATGGTTGCTTGGGATCCAGTGTCTATTAAGCCGACAATAGAAAGATCACTGGCATCCTGCACCTGCACCGTGGCATAATATCTCCCATCAGATTCAGTCAGCTCACACATGAAATTAGTGTGGTTGAAGATCTGTGGGCCCTTCAATAACATATGACTAGCTCTTATCTCACCACATGTGGTGGACACATCACCCTTATCCTCCCTGGTGGGATTCTTGGACTGTCTCAAGACAGAAGCACAACTAGAAGTTGGCGCTCCGTCTGGCTTGTCAATCCCGACGACTTCCGATGCCGCGACTATATTAGGGGCAATAGATGGACACTGAAAAACAGGAGAATCGTCAATAACCAACAAATGGTCCCCCTTTGCCTGAGAACTAGCTTCTCCATTAGTAGGCGTGTCAGGGACGGGGCACACATCTCCTGTCATTTGACTCAGTGTTCTCCCCTGTTGGTTTAAGGCTTGGTTGCCTGTTAATTCTGTGACCCTTGGTTGGTCACAGGAGCTGCTCCTAAAAAAGGATTGGATGAAAATTGAGTGACAAGCCTGTCCATTTGTTCAGCCATTTTGCTGACCTGTGCCTCTATTTGTCCAATACGCTCAGAGGAGTCATTCTGTTGATTCTCCCTCTTCCTATACTTACGCTTGTATTTTGGACGGGACTGGTAATGAGACTCAGAGTCAGAACTACTGCTCTGGTCCCGACGCCATTGTTCTCTCTGAGGTTTTGGGGTCTCCCTGTCATTAAGGGGAGCCTGGGGTACTGTATCCCCCCTTTGAGCTTGAGGGTGTTCTTGGCGTGGAGGAAATCTTTGGAAATCGGAGTTCTTATTAAAATTGGGATTCTTATTGTAATTATGGTGCCTGTTGAAATTGGGGTTCCCATAAAAATTCCCATGTTGGTTTTGGCGAGGATAATAGAACCTCCGAGGATACCATTGACTCCTTTGATTCTCATCACTATACTGGCCCTTACCATACTTTTTATTCTTCTCACTTCCACTACCGTAGTTTCCTGGCTTTTGTCTATCCTTTCTCACCCACTGGTTTTGGGGTGCAAAGTTATGGACCTCCTTCACTTGCTGGGTTTGAGGCACAAATCTAGGGGAACCATTGGTTTTACCCCCACGGACTACTTCCGCATATGATTTCTTCTCTGCCTGCAAATTTGGATTTGGAGGGGAAACGGTAGTGGTTGCTACTATCTTGGGGCTATTTTTGGGTTCTCTTTTTATCCCGCCCTCACTGGACTGTTGGATCGAGAATAAATAGTCACTCTCTCTCACCAACCAATCAAGAGAGCATCCCTTTCTGTAATCCTTTGCAAGTCCCAATTTTATGTAAGCAGGTAATGCTTCATAGAATAGGGTCTTGAATTCTGGCTGGTTAGGATTGGGATCCTTTTCAGCCAGGAAATAGGCATTTCTGAGGACAGCCAGAAATTCTGCAGGGCTTTGGTGAGGACCACACTTTAAATTGTAGGCCGCAGCCTTGGCAGAGGTTACAGTTTTATAAGGCCCAAATTCCATGTGGCACTTATGTTTAACCTCTCTCCAGGACTGATTGGAATAGGCCCTCAAGGTCTCAAAGAATTGCCGGTATTTCTCTTCAAACACCCATGGCAGCAATTCTATTTTGGTGTGGTCATCTCTAATGCCCAGAATCTCTAACGTCTGTTCATATGTTTTCATGTGTTCGGTGATCTCAAGGGACCCTTTCTTAGAAAACATAGGAACAGTGTCCTTCAGGAACTTAATGACCTTTGGGGTGTCATATCTCCTGAATGACCCCTGGGATTTCCCTTCCTGTCTATATGAAACCTCATACTTTTCTTCTGAGCGCTCTGGAGTGTATCTTAAAAGCTTAGGAGGTGACCTATATTCTGACCCTGCCTCACTATCAGATACTTCGCTGTGATGCGGGTATCTCCGCTCATCAGCCTCTGGCTTGACTGGGTTGGTCCGGTTTTGGACCCCAGAATTTATTTGGGCCGTCAACCTCATAATCTGCTCCTCCAGAGTTTTCTGCTCAGATTTTATCAATGTAAGTTCTGACTGGTCATGCTTATCCCCTGGGTGAACTTTAATTTTGACAGGAGATAACCGTTCTGATCTGAAGTACTCCACCTCATCTTTTAAGTCCTGATACTTCTCTTGAAGTTGTTTTAATTCCTGAAAGTTTCTTTCATACAGGTCCTGAGCACTTCGAAAGTCTCTGACCAATCTATCATAATATTTCTGGGATTCGTCTAAACGAATACCGGCATGACCAAGCTTCCCTTTCAAAGACTCAATGTCCTGATTTTTGCTTTCTAACAAGAGGCGGGCCTCTGACAACTCTTCCCTTAAAGTCATGGTTCGCTGGGCAGCTCCAGCGGTCATGAACCATAACATGGGCCAAGCTTCTAGGAGAAGTCTGTCACGGCTTCTATCACTTTCTACTCTAGCAAATGCCATTAAAAACTCAAAAACCTGGCCCTTTTGGTTGAACAGGTCCTCAAAGGTGCTCATAGCCTGCCTTTTCTCTTCATCCACGAATTCATTATTGCTATCCCCCAAACTTAATCTCTTGCAGAGGTAATCTATTACTTCACATTCAACATACTTCTGCCAAGCACCGGCAGCTTTCCGAGCTGGCTTCAGAGCTTCCTGCTCAATGCCTTGAGCCGCCATATTTTCCTCGTTATGCTTGGAAGAGGTGGATCCGTGATTACTGGATGCCATTTTGATACAAAATATATGTTTGTTAAAGTGTACAAATATACAATCACCAGTGCGTTTTGTATTATGGTACGATTTCTATGGATCTCAGCAGTGCCTCCAAATTTATCCTGTGGTGGTTTATGTAAGGATATATTTTATTTATAAAGGGCGTGTCCCTTTCCCTTAGATGAAATATTACAGTGCCTCCAGCCGTTAAGATACGGCAAATATTTAGTAAACCAATAATTTGGACACCTTGATAGTTTGATCACCACTTATTATTATACCTTGAATTCTTTTAGCCAATATGATTTCGTACCATACACACAAAATTTGCCTTATAATAGATAAATATAAAAATTTATTTATGTACAAAAATTATATATATATTAACACAAAACGCAAAAGACTGGTGATAAATGAACATTGGTACACACAATCAAAAATATACCCTACCAATGTAAGACACAATAATAAGGTTTCTAACTAATTACATCAATATCACAATTTTTAAATTATCTGATTATTTGTTAAATTTATTAATAATTAATAATTTCGAGTATCTCAAAGGTTATATTCTCACAAGCCGTGGCCATAGGATTGCAAGAAGCTAGCCCTTGATATTTTATACTCTGATTATTAATATTCAATAAATTATGAAATATGAAAAAAAATTATAATATGGCAACAAACAATTTTTAACAGTAAAACAGGATCTCTCTACATATATCTAACTACCCAATATTGTTGTGATACACTAAGGTAATTTTATGATTCCACACAACAGAGAAAATAGGTAATACAAAATCAAATAAACAATCTCACCGCACCCGGCATTCAGACTAGGCAACTCTCCCGTGGATTTAGCTGGCAGTGGAACGCCTTTAGAAATGATATTATAGGGCAAGTGATAGATATTTAGTATGGGAGAATGTAGGAAGTTATAAGGATAGAGGTTTAGAAATTTAGTAAAGTTTTAGGAAGTTTGAAAGTATGGAAGAGTAGTTATTCAGAATCAGGTCTTTCTTCAGTCAGGTTTTCTTTTGCTGAGGTCTTTTCTTTTGATGAGTTTTTTCTTGATGAGGTTCTTTTTCTAAAGGTGCATGGGTTTTTTATATCCACTAATCCATTGTTCTAAGATACCTTCCCACCAGGCTTCTTGATTGGCTAGTTGAGAAATGTGTGTACATAAGCTATTTCTCACCTGCCCGCCAGATGGCAGTCATGTATCATAGAACAATTTGAGTATTTGAGATGACTCACCTTGGGTGGAATCTTAAGGTAATTTCAGGAATTAAATATACGGCTTTTTCCAGATATAGAAGTGATCATACCTATAATGTTCTAAATAGGGACCATGGAATATAGGTGTATATTCAGTTATTCCTTCTGGAAATACCATCCTGTCTGTTTCCTGATAAGACATGTAACTAATGCTAGTTTATAATACATCTTACTTTCCATCATCTCAATACTCAAGTTAGTGATATATAGTTCCCATTGCTGAATATTTGGTGGTGTGTGAAACCTATCCTTTATAACATCTCATTTATAATATGTTTTTGTAGTATATCTTTGTAGTTATATACAGTCAGTTTTTAGACTTGAATGTCCTGAATTTAACTTCTTTGTTTTAGAACCAACATTTTCTATGTGTAGGGAAAAACTCTCTGTTTGCCTGGCTCTTGTATTTGAGTCACAGTAAACAACTCTTAATACTTTCACCCTTGGTGGACAATAGTATATTGTGATAGTTTCAGAGGTCTGTTGGTTTATCACACTCTACAAGGTTTGGGTAAGCTCTCAGACAATCAGTTTGGTTCCTCTATTGTCATGTCCAGACCTTGTATATGTTTACCTGCTTATTGAAGTCTGAATAATGGTGTTTGACCACCTGTAGAACTTCAAAATAGTAGATTGTCTCTAGGAGGAAAAAAAAATCCCTTCACCCACCGTCTACACCTCTCCAGCCAGATGGTCATTCGACTTTCCAACCAAGCCAAATTAACCCTTAACATCCGGCTATGCTGAGCTGCTTGTCATATAATATTATGTCTTGATAAAGTCATATTTTTGAGACATAATTCAAAAGGCCCACAACACTTCTTCTTCTTCTCATCCTTCTCCTTCTTCTCATCCTTCTCCTTCTCCTTCTTCTCATCCTTCTCCTTCTCCTTCTTCTCATCCTTCTCCTTCTTCTCATCCTTCTCCTTCTCCTCCTTCTCCTTCTCCTTCTTCTCATCCTTCTCCTTCTTCTCATCCTTCTCCTTCTCCTTCTTCTCATCCTTCTCCTTCTCCTTCTCCTTCCTCATCTCCAAGGGCATTTAAATTAAAGGTACAGTGTTCTGCACTAATTTAAAGGCTCTCTGAAGCCTAGAAACCCTTTTAATAAGTTAACTTCGTAGCGAATTAATTCGCATCGAATCAAATTTCATACTGGAATTCGCCGAATCAGCCGAATCGAATTTTTGAAAAATTCGCTCATCTCTAGTTAAAACCGTGAAATTGAATTTTGTCCATAAAGGATGAACATAGCTAAGTGACTAACAATTGTATTTTTTTTGTTTTATTGTCTGCAATGATGACATAATTCACAGAAGCTATTAAATATCCCCTTGATAACAGGAATAAAGTCTGATTTTATTGTGTTAATTAATCTCAAAGTGTTTTTTTTTTTGTCGTGTTGATTAATCTCTATGGTGCATTTATCAGATACATAAAAACCCTAATAGGATTACAGAAGAAGAATACAATAATGAAGAGGATGTGTGCTCTTATCAGTATTAAATATGTGTTTGTTCTGGACTAAGTCTGGAGTGAGAACGTGAAAATTATCACATTTCTATAGTTTCTTTATTGAACAGTATTGGCCACAAACAATCTCCAAACACTCACATTCTTCTACTTTCATTATTATCATCTATAAGGATTCCTTCCTTTCTAGAAACAGATTGCCACAAATGGACTTTCCAGCTCTTGACTTGATCCAATGGTGGTGATTTATTAAAACTGAAGACATGAAAATGGGCACTAAATCGGGGGTTGGTTTACCGTTCATTATAAAGAAACATTAAATATAATCTTTTATTGGTTGCCATTGGGAGCAACTCCACTTTTGAACTTTTTGTTACTAGGAATGAGCCATATTGTCTTTAAATTTCAGGCTTCTTCTACAACATTAAACAAAGTTATATGATCACCATTAGAGCACTGACTTGGTAATTAACGGCTTTGTTGATAACACCAACCCTAATATTGGCCCTAACCCACGTGAAGCCACGTGATCTGCACTTCAGCAATGAGGGTTCTTTGCACATTCTTTTGGCTGGTGTTTGGGCTGCTTAGCAGGAGTTTGTTGGAGACCTCGTAGGCATTGCAACAGCTAATTGAAGAACCTTGAACGACTGCAAATTTCTACAACAGAAAGTGCTGTTATTGGTAAGGTCTACAGGTACAAAAAATTTGCAACAGCTTCACAGACATAATGAAAACTGTACATAGAGTGAGGCGTGATAGCAAACATAAATGTAGAAATAAACAATCAGTGCGGTGTCACCCAAAAATGTATAAAGAGAAATTGCTGCTAAACATTAGTAGTGCTTTTCAGCATGCCATAAATAATTACCATACATAGTTACATATAGTTACATACTTAGTCTGGCTGACAAAAGGCAAAAGTCCATCCAGTTCAACCATTAAAAAGAGAAAAAAAAAGTTATAATCCTACACCCACAGTTGATCCAGAGGAAGGCAAAAAAAACCCAGCAAAGCATGATGCAATTTGCTCCTGCAGGGAAAAAAAATTCCTTCCTGATCCCCCTATTGGCAATCGGATGTTCACTGGATCAACTTTACCTATAAATGTTAGTATCCAGTTATATTCTGTGTATCTAAGAAAGAATCCAGGACTTTTTTAAAGCAATCCACTGAGCTGGCCAGAACCAACTCTTGAGGGAGTCTATTCCACATTTTCACAGCTCTCACTGTGAAGAAACCTTTCCGTGTTTGGAGATTAAATTTATTTTCCTCCAGACATGATGACCTCAGGGTGAATAGCTCTACACCGAGTTCACTATATGAACCACTGATGTATTTATACATGGAGATCATATCCACCCTTATGTATTATACATGGAGATCATATCCCCCCTTATGTATTATACATGGAGATCATATCCCCCTTATGTATTATACATGGGGATCATACCCCCCCTTATGTATTATACATGGAGATCATATCCCCCCTTATGTATTATACATGGAGATCATATCCCCCCTTATGTATTATACATGGAGATCATATCCCCCCTTATGTATTATACATGGAGATCATATCCCCCCTTATGTATTATACATGGAGATCATATCCCCCCTTATGTATTATACATGGAGATCATATCCCCCCTTATGTATTATACGTGGTGATCATATCCCCCTTATATATTATACATGGAGATCATATCCCCCTTATGTATTATACATGGAGATCATATCCCCCCTTATGTATTATACATGGAGATCATATCCCCCCTTATGTATTATACATGGTGATCATATCCCCCCCTTATGTATTATACATGGTGATCATATCCCTCCTTATGTATTATACATGGAGATCATATCCCCCCTTATGTATTATACATGGAGATCATACCCCCCCTTATGTATTATACATGGTGATCATATCCCCCTTATGTATTATACATGGAGATCATATCCCCCTTATGTATTATACATGGAGATCATATCCCCCCTTATGTATTATACATGGTGATCATATCCCCCTTATGTATTATACATGATGATCATATCCCCCCTTATGTATTATACATGGTGATCATATCCCCCCTTATGTATTATACATGGTGATCATATCCCCCTTATGTATTATACATGATGATCATATCCCCCCTTATGTATTATACATGGTGATCATATCCCCCCTTATGTATTATACATGATGATCATATCCCCCTTATGTATTATACATGATGATCATATCCCCGTTATGTATTATACATGGAGATCATATCCCCCCTTATGTATTATACATGGGGATCATATCCCCCCTTATGTATTATACATGGAGATCATATCCCCCCTTATGTATTATACATGGAGATCATATCCCCCCCTTATGTATTATACATGGAGATCATATCCCCCTTATGTATTATACATGGAGATCATATCCCCCCTTATGTATTATACATGGAGATCATATCCCCCCTTATGTATTATACATGGAGATCATATCCCCCTTATGTATTATACATGGAGATCATATCCCCCCTTAATCTCCTCTTCTCAAGAGAGAATAAATTCAGTTCCTCTAATCTTTCCTCATAGTTGAGCTCCTCCATGCCTCTTATCAGTTTGGTTGCCCTTCTCTGTACTTTCTCCAGTTCCCCAATGTTCTTTTTGTGAATTGGTGCCCAAAACTGAACTGCATATTCCAGATGAGGTCTTACTAATGATTTGTACCGGGGGAAATGATATCGCTCTCTCTGGAGTCTATACCTCTCCTAGTACAAGAGAGGATTTTGCTCGCTTTAAAAACCGCAGCTTGGCATTGCATTCCATTATTCAGCTTGTGATCTACCAGAACTCCCAGATCCTTCTCCACCATTGATTCCCCCAGTTGTACCCCCTTTAGTATGTATGATGCATGCATATTCTTAGCCCACAAGTGCAGAAACTTACATTTACCAACATTAAACCTCATTTGCCACATATTTGCCCAATTAAACACACAGAATATAAAGAATGTAGCACAAAATCTAAAAAAAAGAAAAGAAAGAGTCCTTCATTCCCAGTGTCACTAGCCCATCACCAGTGTCAATAATGTGTAATATCTTCAATAATCTGACATTTCTCTTCTTACTATTCTGATCACCCCGTGCAATATGTGTGCTCACCCTCTAAAATGGACCCCAATATCAATCAAGGTCATAAGAGCATGTATCCTCATATCCAGTAGGATGTTCAATCCCTTCAACCTCCATCTTCTACTCCTTCTTCTGCTATAGCTCCACTTTCATAGATATAAGAACATGCAACAAAAAAGAAACAAAACAGTGCTCTTTATGTAGTAATTTATTTGTGTATGGTTTTTGTTTTTAATATTTTATTCAATAAATTTTATTGACATGGGGCAATGTTATATGGTGCTTTTCACAGCATTATTTTAAATTTCTTACTGTATTTATTTAATTTTTAAATAATATTGCAACATTAAACACTAAAGACAAATATGTTTGCCTTATATTCATTTTTAGATTCCAATATTATTGACTAAATTCTTACACGAGACAACATTAAATTGCTTTGTGTTATACATGTTGCAGGATATCAGGGTACCTTATAGTTGCATAATAATATTTCCCCTTTTCCTAATTTAAAAGATGGAACCCCAAAATCAAACCTTCCTTCAAGAATTTATCTTAGTTGGATTTTCCCAGGACATGCAGATCTGCATTTTATTTTTTGTTGCATTATTCCTGATGTATATTTTTACAGTTTTTGGAAATGTTTCTCTTATCTCTGCTGTTATCATCAGTCCTAAACTTCACCTGCCGATGTACTTTTTCCTCTGCAATCTCTCATTCATAGACTTGTGCTACTCGTCCACATTCCTTCCTAAGGCATTTATAGATATACTTTCCATTAGAAGGACAATCTCCATCACAGGCTGTCTGGTGCAAATGTACAGCGGAATATACCTAGGAAGTGCTGAGTCCTTTCTATTGGCGGTGATGGCGTATGACCGTTATGCGGCAATATCCTTCCCCTTGTATTATAACATCATTATGAGCTGGAAAATCTGTAGAAACATAATAATAGTTAAGTGGCCTGGATATTTTTTCATATCTGTTGTTCCATTTATTTCAAGGCCTCTGGTATTCTGTACAGCAAACAAACTGGACCATTTTGTTTGTGAGATTTTGGCGATTCACGAGCTAGCCTGTGGAGACCTCACCTTTTATAAATTAGCTATTGCTGTTGTAAGTTTTTTTACACTTGTACTACCACTTCTGTTCATTGTGGTGTCTTACATCCTTATCATTTCATCGATATTAAAGATCCGATCTACTGGCGGAAGAGCCAAAGCCTTTTCCACCTGTGCTTCCCATCTGACCGTTGTCTCTATGTATTATGGAATGTGCATCAGCATGTATATGGGACAAATGAAAAGTTTTTCTTCAAATCTAAAATATATTTCTATAATTTATGGTGTTGTAACCCCTGCCTTAAATCCATTGATATACAGCTTGAGAAATAAAGATGTGAAGGAGTCATTTCAGAAAATATCTGTCAGGATAGTTCACAAGTAGGGAAAAGCAAATTTGCCCAAGATCTATTCATGAAGGGGGTTCACCAAATTCTGTTTGAAATCCATTGACATTTATAGGTGGCAAGATGTGAAGGAGACATTTCAGAAAATATTTGTGAGAGCAGTCCACTTGTTGGGATGAGCAATGCTGCTCGATTTGTGGGGGATCATCAAAGTCTACTTAAATTCAACAATGCATGATCATTGCATCAAACCCCATTGAAGTTTATGGGTGGAGAAGTTTAATACTACATTCTGACCATTTTCAAGCCTAATAGGCAAGCTATTGTTAAAAAAGAGCATGGATTGCAGGGGGCCACCATTTGTGGACAGGTAATAAAGCAAAAATAATAGGAGCTGCTTTTCTTGGAGATGCTTTTCTTGGGGAACGTGAGAATTGCAAGGTTTCCTGTTAATTTTGAGGGCCGGTGGCCTGGTATTGCCCCCCCCCCCAGCTGCTTGCTCGGATAAGCATCTGATGACAGTTTTGGGAGGGACACCATGCATTCTATTGTCTGTCCCTGGGCTACCCCTTAATATCTTAGGGGGACCCCCTTGACTTTTTTTTGGGTCAAATTCCTCCTTATAATCCACATCAGACCCCTATCTAGGATAAGGAGGGTCTGGTATGGTTGTTGAGGGGACTGGGACATGTAACTTAGTGGAAATTTTAAATGTTATTTTTTTCTTTGTAAATGTCACTTTTTGCTTCAGGACCTCGTACAGGTGCACCACTTCATGTGCAGATTTAAAGTGTTTCTAAACCCAGGACCCTGCATTCACTATATCCGGTCTCCCCGGACCCTGCATTCACTATATCCGGTCTCCCCGGACCCTGCATTCACTATATCCGGTCTCCCTGGACCCTGCATTCACTATATCCGGTCTCCCCGGACCCTGCATTCACTATATCTGGTCTCCCCAGACCCTTGCATTCACTATATCTGGTCTCCCACAGTACACACAACATGGAAATGCAATTATTTTAGTAAATATAAACTGCTAAATACCTTTTCTCAACAGCAGTATATAGCAGTCTTGTGATTTCTATCAGTGTCCAACAGAGCACTGGATAAAGCTTGTAGGAGGAGTTTTTATTTTCCCCTGATTGTCCTTCGAGCCTCCATAACCCCTGGCCCTCTGTCTGGACAGCGCTGATTGGCCCTGTGCTGAGCACATGCACTCTCCCAAGAAAAAAAATGCTATTCCCCCAAACTGAGCATGTGCAGCTTACCCCCAAGGCACTCTGTTCTATCAGGAGATGAGTCGGGGACACTGGAAGAAGGGGAGGATCAGAGAAGACAGGATTAAACATCCCTTTTAGAGAACGCAGAGGATTAACTCCTTAAGATCTACAGTGAGTATAACAAGCATGCTTTGCTGTATATACAGATTGATTTTACTGTTGCGGATTTAGTAACAGTTTAAGGCCATGTTATTTAAAGACATTGTGTGTTTTTTTTTTTGAAAGAAATGCTCCCTGGTATTTTTTTTAAGAGTTTTTGGGCTGGTACATGTCCCACCTTGGCATTGCTCCACTCCTCATGACTATCCCTTGCCTATTAATCTTGAAAACTGAGAAAATTGGTTTAAAGATTCACCTTAAATTGACTTCAGTGGGGATTGCCATAAAGTGTGTAACTTTAAGTATTCAACAGATGTGCC
Organism: Staurois parvus; assembly: GCF_062004578.1. Lineage (NCBI taxonomy): Eukaryota > Metazoa > Chordata > Amphibia > Anura > Ranidae > Staurois > Staurois parvus. Next base: position 1,629,109 of record NW_028318656.1, on the reverse strand, counting down.
CATAAATCAAATCCAAGCAGATGTGTCTTTGAAATCTTCCAATTCTCCTTTTGGAGGCCCAAAAGATAAATAAATCCCGATAGCCTCTTATTACAAGGAAATATGCACACTAAAGATACAGGACTTGGATAAAACCTTTATAACCCTCTTCTTGCAATATAAATCTTCTCTCAGCCTTTGTCTGTCTAACTTAGCAGAGAAACAAATGCGCAGGAAAAAATTCTTATATTATTGCAAGGGGAACAAACCAGACACTATGGAGTTGTTTTACTAAAACTGGAGAGTGCACTATCTGGTGAAGCTCTGCATAGAAACCAATCGACTTCCAGTTTTTGATGTGAAAGCTTAGTTGAACAAGCTGAAATTAGAAGTTGATTGGCTACCATGCACAGCTGCACAAGAGTTTGTACTTTCCGGTCTTAGTAAATCAACCCCTATGTAAGCGCGCAAGTTCCATTGCACCACACCTTCCTCTAAACCTTTTTAACTTAAGTCTATGGCTGGCCAGCTAATAAGTAGACCCCTGAAAATTACCCACATTTTCCAAACTCAACCTTTCAATGAATCATTGGCGAATTCTCTCTTTTCCAATGCCACTCTTACTTAGCTTTCACCTGACTCCATTCTCTCCTTCTCTTCTTGAAAAGGAAATATCTATTCTTGGAAGTCTGAACTGTGATTAAAACACCTAAAACTAGCAAACAACTGGGCAAACTTTGACCATACAATTTTAACTAATTAATTCCATAGCGACAGACTACTATAGTTTTGATATTTGAAATCTAAAAGTGGCAATAGATGGATCAAAACTCAACCATTTCAGCAGGGTGGAATTTTGATACATATGTGGCCATTGCTGCTCAACAGAAGTCAATCTATCGACTTCTGTTGAACTGACCTGTTGGAAAAAGCTGCTAGATCAGTAGTTGCTGCCAATGGCTGAAGCACTGATCTGTGTATTTGGGCAGCAGAGAAGTCCCCCAACTATCAGAATACAATAGTGCCGAGGGGAGAATTCTCTCATCCACCTCAAATGTGTGGGTGAGAATTGATTCAGCTTTTTTTTTTTGCTCAGTCCGTTGGGTGATAAAAAAGGAGAGTTTGGCTGCACTCCGGAGCTCTGATGAAAAGAGTGAAGATAGTTTATTGATCCATAAAAGCACACAAATAGCACCAGGTCCTTGTGCTATTTGAGTCCTTTTATGGATCAATAAGTAGTCTTCACTTTTTTCATTATATCACTGGTGTGCGGCCAAACCCTTCTTCTTTTCCATGTGTATGTGGTGGCAAGCCAGGGTCTGCACCTGTTTTGGTTTTGATGTTGTTTTACCTGAGCGGTATTTTCTTTCTTCACTTGCTAAACAAAAAAGACAGAGCCATGTATGGCAAGCTTAATACCCACTGTTTATCCTTTTGGGTTTTCTTTGGGTAAGTATTGTAATATATTTTTGCTCAACCCCTATTTATTTTTTGTGTTTTGCCCACTATGTTATATAGGTTCATCATAGGCACAATTTACCATCATCCCTGAGATTCTTTCTCTTTGGAACAACCCCTCCTCCTTTTTTCTAGTATACTATTACAGCCCTCAAAATTTCCACTTGCCCGCTCGCATTGGGCGAGTGGAATTAAGGTGGGGGCGAGCAGCGCTGAGACTAGGAGTGTAGAGGAGGAGCAGCAGTGGGGGTGGTGACAGGCAGCGATCTCCTGTATGGCTTTCAATGAAGCAGCTGAAAGCCGTGGGAGGAAAAGGAGGAGAATCCGCTTCTAGCTGCTTTATTGTAAGCCATACAGGAGATTGCTACTTGTCACCACTGAACAGATCATACCTGATCATTCCGTTTCTTTTCTGCCCCCCCCCTCTGTGTGCTCCTCAGTGCCCAGCCCCTCCCTCTATCCACCGCACCAATAGCAGACTGGGCACTGAGGAACACACCGGGGGGCGGGGAGGGGTGCACAGGAAAGACACGGAATGGCTTTCAATAAAGCAGCTGGAAGACGATTCTCCTTTTCTCCCTCCTGTGGCTTTCAGCTGCTTCATTGAAGAAGGAGGGAGGAGAAAGAGAGGCTGGATCTGCTCTGCCTCCCCCTGTGCCCGCCCCACACTCCAGTCCATGCAGCTTCAAAGGAAGTGTGGGCAGGAAATTGAACACAGAGCAGCCGACAGTTCTGATGCTTCTGAATGAGCATGTGAGTCCGACCTACCTTCCTTCCGTCCACCCCTTCCTTCCACCCTTCCCTTCCTTCCTTCCACCCACTCCTTCCTTCCACCAACCCCTTCCTTCTTTCCTTCCTTTCTTCCTTCCTTCCACCCCTCCCTTCCTTCCACCCCTCCCTTCCTTCCACCCACCCCTTCCTTCCCTCCACCAACCCCTTCCTTTCCTCCACCAACCCCTTCCTTCCTTCCTTCCTTCCTTCCTTCCTTCCTTCCTTCCAACAACAATCCCTTCTTTCCTTCCACCCACCAACAATTCCTTCCTTCCTTCCACCCACCCCTTCATTCCACATATCCCTCCCTTTTTTCCACCCTTCCTTCCTTCCACCAACCCCTGCCTTCCTTCCACCCACTCCTCCCTTCCCTCTGATCCTTCCTTCCACCTCTCTCTCCCTTCCTTCCTTCCTTCCACCCACCCACCCACCCCTTCTTTGCTTCCACCCCTCCCTTCCTTCCACCCACCCACCCTTCCTTTCTTCCTTCTTTTCCTTCCTTCCTTCCTTCCTTCCTTCCTTCCTTCCTTCCACCCCTCCCTTCCTTCCACCCACTTAGCCTTCCACCCTTACTTCCACCCACCCCTTCCTCCCTTCACTCTGATCTTTCCTTCCACCCCGCCCTTCCTTCCTTCCTTCCACCCACCCACCCCTCCCTTCCTTCCACCCACCCCTTCCTTCCTTCCTTCCTTCCTTCCTTCCTTCCTTCCTTCCAGCAACCCATTCCTTTCTTCCTTCCTTTCACCCCTCCATTCCTTCCACCCACCCCTTCCTTCCCTCCACCAACCCCTTCCTTCCTTCCTTCTTTCCTTCCTCCCTCCCTTCCTCCCACTTAGCCTTCCACCCTTACTTCCTTCCACCCACCCCTTCCTCCCTTCCCTCTGATCCTTACTTCCACCCCATCCTTCCTTCCTTCCTCCCCACCACCCACCCCTTCTTTCCTTCCATTACTCCCTTCCTTCTACCCACCCTTCCTTTCTTCCTTCCACCTTTTCCATCCTACCTTTCACCCACCCCTTCCTTCCCTCCACCAACCCCTTCCTTCCTTCCTTCCACCCACCCACCATCCCTTCCTTCCTTCCTTCCACCCTTCCTTCCTTCCTTCCTCTCCCACTTCCTCCCACCCAACCTCTCCCTTCCTTCCTTCCACCCCTCCCTTCCTTCCACCCACCCTTTCTTTCCTTCCATTCTTCCCTTCCTTCTACCGACCCTTCCTTTCTTCCTTCCACCTTTTCCATCCTTCCTTTCACCCACCCTTCCTTCCACACTTCCTTCCTTCCACCCCTCCCTTCCTTCCTTCCAGCCACTCCTCCCTTCCTTCCAGCCACCCCTTCCTTCCTTCCTTTCACCAATCCATTCCTTCCTTCCACCCACCCCTTCCTTCCCTCCACCAACCCCTTCCTTCCTTCCACCCACCCACCCACCCACCATCCCTTCCTTCCTTCCTCTCCCACTTCCTTCCACCCACCCTCTCTTCCTTCCACCAACCCCCTTCCTTCTTTCCTTCCACCCCTCCCTTCCTTCCACCCACCTTTCCTTTCTTCCTTCCTTCCACCCCTTCCTTCCTTTCACCCTTTCCTTTCATTCCTCCCTTCCTTCCACCCATCCCTTCCTCCCTTCCCTCCGATCCTTCCACCCACTCCTCCCTTCCACCTCTCCCTCTATTCCTTCCATCCATCCTTCACTTCCTTTGTTCATTCCTTCCACCCCCCCTCCCTTCCGTCCACCCTTCCCTTACTTGCACCCCTCCCTCCCTGACTTCCTTCTACCCCTCCCTCCCTTCCTCCCTCCTTTCCTTCCACCCCTTTCTCCCTTCCTTCCTTCCACGCCTCCCTTCCGTCCATTTCCTTTCTACCTTCTTTCCCTTCCTTTCCTTTATTTTGCATAAAACATTTAACAGTGCTATATCATGAGATAATTTAAGAGGCCGTGTTTAGAGGTGAATTTAGGGGCGTGGCAGGTTAGGGGCTGGGTGAGGCAACTGGTGGTGAGTAACTCTTAGATTCTGGCTAGTAGCTCAGAACTTGAAATTTTGAGCCCTGCTATTACACATACGTCAGATGATTGTAAAATGGTCTATATTCTACCCAATCATTTATTAATCTCCCGAGTGTCCTTTAATTCTGCTAGCTTTTTGTACATTGTGCAATAAAAACAGATCCGCCATATATTGCATTTTGTAAAACTTTAATAAAAAATTTCAAAAGAAAAGTTTTCTTAATAAACAGTACCAAGAATCCTTATACCACTGCTTAAAAAACAATATTTGTATTACACTTAAATAGATTAAACAATTATATGGCAAAAAATATGAGATAATAACACCAGCAGCCTGGATCTCAACACTATATACTGTATATATATAGCTCCTCATTCCCCTAATGGTTAGTAAGCATCAAAAATCATATGATGGAGTCTTCAGTGAGCCCAATTTTCTAAATGTTTTGTTGAACCTTCAACTTTCTCATGAGTGGAAGTAGGGTGTTCATTAAAGTGATTCTAAAGGTTGTATTTTATTTTATATAACAAACATGCTATACTTACGTGCTCTGGGTATCCACTCCTTTTTAAGTCCCCTGATTGTGGTCCTTGCTCCTCCTCCCTGCTGAGTGCCCCCAATAGCAAACCTCTTGCTTTAGGGGCACTCAAGCAGCCTTGCTCCCAAGCCACTCTCCTGTGGCAGAAGGTTATTTACCTTAACATATCGAATGAATTAGGGTAAAAAAAACCTTCTGCCTTTAGAACCACTTTAAAACCATAGACACAGCCTCCCAATCAACCCTAGTCTGACTCTCACTAATCCCACAGTTTGTCAGCTTTCACTTTCATTTCCCTAAGGCTGCTTTCAATATACTGAAATTATAGCTGCTCTGTGCCCCACTTTTGTATAGTGAGGGGGGCAACTTATCCAAAAGCCACCTTATTGGACCATTTGAGCCTGTTGAATCTGCATATAAATTTTTCCAAGATGGTGCATCTGCACATAAATTTGTCTTTACGGCAAATTTTGAATCTGCAGGATTTTCCCTGAACCCATGGTAGTGGTGAGCCCGAACCTCATCGCTAATAGATAGGAAATTTGTTGTCTGTCAGTTCTGGTTATGTAGAGGTTATTTGTCTATAAATAAAAAAAGTAAAATGGTACTCCCTTCAGTTTTTGGAAGATTAGTTTACATATATACGTACACTCACTTTATTAGGTACACCTGTTCAATTGCTTGCTAATACAAATTGCTAATCAGCCAATCACATGGTAGCAACTCAATTTATTTAGGCATCTGAAAACAACTCGATGAAGTTCAAACTGAGCATCAGAATGGGGAAGAAAGAGGATTTAAGTGACATGGCAACAACGTGGCATAGTTGTTGGTGCCAGACAGGCTGCTCTGAGTTTTTGAAAAATTGCTGATCTACTGGGATTTTCACGCACAACCATCTCTAGGGTTTACAGAGATAACAATAACTCATGTTAATATGGGTCAAAATCGCTGAGGAATGTTTCCACACCTTGTTGAATCTATGCCATGAAGAATGAAGGCAGTTTTGAAGGCAAAAGAGGGCCCACCCGGTACTATCATGGTGGACCTAATAAAGTAGCCGGTGAGTGTATATTGCTAGCACTGTATAAAATTGTTTCATTTCACTCCAGGATTAGTTATTAAAAATGTATTCAGCCAGTATGAAAAGCCAGCATGTACAAGAGAGTAAATATAGAAAGTCCACATCAAGGCCAGACCATGATATGACCATGATCAAGTCAATCCTTGAATATGGACCAAAATCTCTTAGGAATGTTTCCAACACCTTGCTGAATCTGTGCCACAAAGAATGAAGGCAGTTCTGAAGGCAAAACAGGATCCAACACGGTACTAGCAAGGCAGACCTAATAAAGTGGCTGGTGAGTGTATATGTATTTTTTTTTTTAGGAAAAGTCTTTTTATTGAACTGTTTAACACATTGAAGAAATACACACAATAAACATAACAATGGTTCTCATGTATCCTACCCTCGCAGGGGTGGAGAAATGTCAAATTATAAACCCAGAGAGATTACAACCAAAAAAAGGTTGCATCAAAAGATTATCCGAGATGCCCACATGGCCATCGCTACCAACAGAGGAGTATATGTGGGAATGTGAAGTGTCCCATACTAGTGTACGTTATAGCGTGTATGATGTCCCTAAGACCAGGAGGATGTACAAACATGCCTTAAAATTACAATAACTACTCAGGTTATCGGCATGTCAGAGGCAGTGGAGGGTTCGGCCAGCCATTTGGACCATACTCTATCATATTTTTTGGGGCATCCCCTGTGCATATAAGTATCCTTATAAAGTTGTAAATTAGCATTAATTACCCACTTCCATAACTTAAGAGATGGAGGAACAGGTTTTTTCCTATTCAAAGCAATGGCCTTTCTAGCATAGAACAAAAGTAGGCTAATCAGAGTACGTTCAGCTACAGTGGGTAGGAGATAGCTAACCAGACCTAATAAATACACTGATTGTAGAGGGGCTGAGGTCAACTTATTGCATAAGGATATGACCTTCAAGAAATCAGACAACACAGAGAAATGCCAAAACACATGGACAAAATCTCCCGGTGTGCACCCTCAACGCAAACATTCAGGGGAAGGTGTTGAGCTCATTTTGTGAAGCCTATATGGGGTATAATAGCTTCGATGCACTACCTTAAACTGAATCAGAGAACTCTTAGAGAAACCAGGGAGCAAAAAGGCAGGTCCCAAATATCATCCCAGTCATCATCATCTAATTCCGGGACATCCCACGACCATCTCTCACACAAGCCGCCCAGAGCTGGTAGTGAAGCCCTCAATAAGTGTGAGTACAGTTGGGAAGTAGATTTCACCTTGCAATTAGACAGCAACACCTCTTCCAGGGCCGCTTCAATAAGCCGAAGGGTAGAGTGAGGAAAATGAGCGTGGGAGGCATGGAAAATCTGTAGGTATCGGAATAAATAGAATGCAGGAACATTATAAGTAGAAGAAAGGGTAGACAAAGGGGAAAGGGTAGAACTGGTGACAATTTGTGAAATTGTTTTTATATAAAATTTTGTCTAAGCGTGGGGCTCGGGTAACATGGTGTATATGTCATTTTAAATAAACTTTAAGCAAAAGAAAAAAATCAAACCCCAACTCCACATAACACTTAAGCAAGGTTTAGGCCATATCAATGAAACCTGGCTATTGTATACACATCCAGCAATGTAATATATATGGTTTCTCCCAACCCCTGTAAGTGTCACTTTTTCTGTACAGTTTTGTCTATCACAGGAAGTGGAGAAATAATGGATCTACTGGCAGGATCAACAAATGGGGGAGGGATGTACTGCGTATGCTCGCAGTTTGAATGGCCCAAAGCGGCCACTTCTGAGCTTAGTCAAAGCGGGAAGAGGATTCAGTTTTAATGGACTGGAGTGGCTACTAGGGGGTGCATTATTGTGACATTCAGCCCATCCTGCAAAAACAGCAGGATGGAGGAGGGATAACGGTCCAGTAGTTTCTCAGGAGAGGCCCCCCCAACAGCAACATCTGTAACAGGAGAATATTCACCAATTATAACAGGAGGAGCTCAGGTATGTACTGTTTATTGGACATAGATCTTCATAAGGGGAAATTCAAAACTTACACTTTAAAGCAATGGTATTTTTAGCCATTGAACTACAAGGCAGATATATGCCCTGGAATTCATAAACAGTGTCATAGAAATTTGTTTCTCATCCATGTGATAAATGGTGCAGTGTACGACAAAATACTGTACCTATTACTGGAGTATATCCCACATGGAAGAAAAATATATTTTAAATATATTTTAAAAATATTCTTTCCAAATATATTGACATATATTAGAAAAACTACAATTTTGGCTGTATTCAATATATTTCAATATATATATATATATATAAGGGATCTACTGGCAGGATCAACAGATGGAGGAGGGATGTACAGCGTACGCTCGCAGTTTGAAAGGCCCAAAGTGGCCACTTCTGAGCTCTTATCCAAAGCGGGAAGAGGATTCAGTTTGAATGGACTAAAGTAGCTGCTTGGGGGTGCATTATTGTGACATTCAGCCCATCCTGCAAACAGCAAGATGGAGGAGGAGATATATACATATACCGGTATATACACAGCATGTGTTTTTTATATATTACAAAATATATGAAAAATATTTTTTTAAATATATATATTTTAAATATATTTTTCAGATTTTTTTAACATAAAAAATAAATTTTAAGATATATTTGTAAATGCAGTCCAAAAATGTTGATGAAATGTATTTTTAAAGACATACAGTATATTTGAAAATGTATTTTTAAAAACATTTTTCATGTATTTTGTAATAAAAATGCATTTCAACATACAGGATATATATATATATGTGTGTGTGTGTATATATATATATATATATATATATAAATATATTTTGAAGTATATTGAATATGGCCAAAATTGTAGTATTGCAAATATATGTCAATATATTTGGGAAGAATAATTTTAAAATATATTTAAAATATATTTTTCTTCCATGTGAGATATGACATTGTGTCAATATTTGGCGCTATTTGCCACCTGCAACAAACCTGAAGCATGCACAGACCTATAACATGCAACATGAAGGTCTTTTTCACACTGCTGGTGTATCCCCTTTCACCGCAGGATACAGAATTACAGAATAAATGCCAAATTTTATTTGAGGGACATTGTTTTCGGGTAGCTTTTACATGTGCTGGAGGAAGAGCTGTGGCGCTCCCAGAGTACAGACACCCCTATCTTTATAGTATATATAAGTATAGGGTGACAGTGGAGGGTTTGAAATGGTTAATGTCAAAGTGTGTTCTGACTTCTGTTTAATTGTGGGGTCAAAGCTATCGATTTGGATTTCTCAAGGGCTTCACCCATCCTCTGGAACTCCCTACCCCAATCTATCAGGCTATCACCTACTCTGCTCTCTTTTCTGAAAACCCATCTCTTCAAGGAAGCCTACCCCGACCCCAGCTAACACTGGAATCCCCTACTCTTCCTACCACTCCATCCCCCACAGCTAATTTCCTCTTGTACCACTATCCCCTCCCTCCTAGATTGTAAGCTCCAAGGAGCAGGGCCCTCCAATCCCTCTTGTATTGAACTGTATTGTTACTGTACTGTCTCCCTCCATAATGTAAAGCGCTGAGCAAACTGTCGGTGCTATATAAATCCTGTATAATAATAATAATAATAATAATTTGTACTTTTATACGGCGGCAATGTGACATCAAATTCTCTAAATGCACTTTAGTCAACGGTGAGCACTACATGGGAGTTATCAAGTTAGTATTTTGGATGCATTGTATAAAATCTTTATTTTAATTTTAACAACAACATCTTGCTACATGTTCTTGTAATATATGCCCACCATTAGAATGGAGTGCATAGGTAATGGCATGCATTCTCAGGGCTGTGTGATCCGGCAGTGCCGCCTGGTGGGTATGGTCTACTGACAGGCTTTCCGGTGAACTCCAAGGAGCAGGGCCCTCCTATCCCTCTTGTATTGTTGCTGTATTGTCTCCCGTTATATTGTAAAGTGCTGAGCAAACTGTTGGCGCCATATAAATCCTGTATAATAATAATATTAAGTCGGCTGCAATAGAGGTACTGGAAAAAAAAAATCTGTGCCGCCATTAAATAAACCCACTTCCATTTCCAGCCACTTCCTCCACCAACACCTACTTACTCCAAAATGAAATAGGTCTTATTTGGCACCATTTTCCTTATTAACAATATGGCAGAATTTGTCTCAGCCATGTGCATCACAATGAAAATGTGTCACACTTAAAGGGATTCTAAAAGTTGTAATAAAACAAACAAATTGATATACTTACCTGCCCTAAAGGGATTCTAAAGGCTGCAATAAAAAACAAAACAAATTGATATACTTACCTGCCCTAAAGGGATTCTAACAGTTGCAATAAAAAAAACAACAACTTGATATACTTACCTGCCATAAAAGGATTCCAAGGGTTTCAATTAAAAAAACAAAATAAATTGATATACTTACCTGCCCTAAAGGGATTCTAAAGGTTGCAATAAAAGACAAAACAAATTGATATACTTACCTGCCCTAAAGGGATTCTAAAGGTTGCAATTAAAAAACAAAACAAATTGATATACTTACCTGCCCTGAAGGGATTCTAAAGGTTGCAATTAAAAAACAAAACAAATTGATATACTTACCTGATCTAAAGGGATTCTAAAGGTTGCAATAAAAAAAAAACAAATTGATATACTTACCTGCCCTAAAGAGATTCTAAAGGTTGCAATAAAAAAACAAAACAAATCAATATACTTACCTGCCCTAAAGGGATTCGAAAGGTTGCAATAAAAAAAAACCCAAATAGATATACTTACCGTATTTTTCGCTCCATAAGACGCACTTTTTTCCCCAAAAAAAAGGGGGGGAAATGTCAGTGCGTCTTATGGAGCGAATGTAAAGCGGCCGGTCTGGTATTTCTTCCGCCACCATGTCAGGATATCGGGCCGGCCACTCAGCTCTTCTCTCCTGCAGGCCCTTACCTGTTCCTCGCTCCTGCAGTCTTCCCGTGGCGGCTTCTGTGATAGCCGGGTGCCCACTGCGCATGCGCAGCGCTTCTCACGCATGCGCAGTGGGCACCCGGCTGTCACAGAAGCCGCCGCGGGAAGAAGAAGGAAGGACAACTCCGCGGAAGTGGGAGCGGGTACCTGTCAAATTCAGGTACCCATTCCCCCTCCCTCCCCAAAGCTCCGTAGTCTCTGGTAATCTTCTTTACTGTCTGCACTCTCAGGTCATCCCCTGTACTGTCTGCAGTCTCTGGTCATCTGTACTATGTCCGCAGTCTCTGGTCATCTCCTGTACTGTGTCCACAGTCACTGGTCATTCCCTGTACTATGTCCGCAGTCTCTGGTCATTCCCTGTACTATGTCCGCAGTCTCTGGTCATTCCCTGTACTGTGTCCGCAGTCTCTGGTCATTCCCTGTACTATGTCCGCAGTCTCTGGTCATCTGTACTGTGTCCACAGTCACTGGTCATTCCCTGTACTATGTCCACAGTCTCTGGTCATCTCCTGTACTATGTCCGCAGTCTCTGGTCATCTCCTGTACTATGTCCGCAGTCTCTGGTCATCTCCTGTACTATGTCCACAGTCTCTGGTCATCTCCTGTACTGTCCGCAGTCTCTGGTCATCTCCTGTACTGTGTCTGCAGTCTCTGGTCATCCCTGTACTGTCCGCAGTCTCTGGTCATCTCCTGTACTGTGTCCGCAGTCTCTGGTCATCTCCTGTACTGTGTCTGCAGTCTCTGGTCATCTGTACTGTGTCCGCAATCTCTGGTCATCTCCTGTACTGTGTCCGCAGTCTCTGGTCATTCCCTGTACTATGTCCACAGTCTCTGGTCATCTCCTGTACTATGTCCGCAGTCTCTGGTCATCTCCTGTACTATGTCCGCAGTCTCTGGTCATTCCCTGTACTATGTCCGCAGTCTCTGGTCATCCCCTGTACTGTCCGCAGACTCTGGTCATCTCCTGTACTGTGTCCGCAGTCTCTGGTCATCTCCTGTACTGTGTCCGCAGTCTCTGGTCATCTCCTGTACTGTGTCCGCAGTCTCTGGTCATCTCCTGTACTGTGTCCGCAGTCTCTGGTCATCTCCTGTACTATGTCCGCAGTCTCTGGTCATCTCCTGTACTGTCCGCAGTCTCTGGTCATCTCCTGTACTGTCCGCAGTCTCTGGTCATCCCTGTACTGTCCGCAGTCTCTGGTCATCTCCTGTACTGTGTCCGCAGTCTCTGGTCATCTCCTGTACTGTGTCTGCAGTCTCTGGTCATCCCCTGTACTATGTCTGCAGTCTCTCGTCATCTCCTGTACTGTGTCTGCAGTCTCTGGTCATCCCCTGTACTGTGTCCGCAGTCTCTGGTCATCTCCTGTACTGTGTCTGCAGTCTCTGGTCATCTCCTGTACTGTGTCCGCAGTCTCTGGTCATCTCCTGTACTGTGTCCGCAGTCTCTGGTCATCTCCTGTACTGTGTCCGCAGTCTCTGGTCATCTCCTGTACTGTGTCCGCAGTCTCTGGTCATCTCCTGTACTGTCCGCAGTCTCTGGTCATCCCTGTACTGTCCGCAGTCTCTGGTCATCTCCTGTACTGTGTCCGCAGTCTCTGGTCATCTCCTGTACTGTGTCTGCAGTCTCTGGTCATCCCCTGTACTATGTCTGCAGTCTCTGGTCATCTCCTGTACTGTGTCTGCAGTCTCTGGTCATCTCCTGTACTGTGTCCGCAGTCTCTGGTCATCTCCTGTACTATGTCTGCAGTCACTGGTCATCTCCTGTACTGTGTCCGCAGTCTCTGGTCATCTCCTGTACTATGTCTGCAGTCTCTGGTCATCTCCTGTACTGTGTCCGCAGTCTCTGGTCATCTCCTGTACTATGTCTGCAGTCTCTGGTCATCTCCTGTACTATGTCCGCAGTCTCTGATCATCTCCTGTACTATGTCTGCAGTCCATTGGTTCAGAATATTTTTTTTCTTGTTTTTCTCCTCTAAAACCTAGGTGCGTCTTATGGAGCGAAAAATACGGTATCTGCCCTAAATGGGTTCTAAAGGTTGCAATACAAAAACCAAAACAACTTGGCATACTTACCTGCTCTAAAGGGATTCTAAAGCTTGCAATAAAAAAAACAAAACAACTTGATGTACTTACCTGCCCTAAAGGGATTCTAAAGGTTGCAAAAAAAAAAAAAAAAAAACAAATTGATGTACTTACCTGCCCTAAAGGGATTCTAAAGGTTGCAATAAAGTAAAGAAAACAAATTAGAATTTCTTTTGTTTCTTTTTTTGTTTTCTTTTTTTATTGAAACCTTTAGAATCCTTTTAGGGCAGGTAAGTATATCAATTAGTTTTGTTCTTTTTATTGCAACCTTTAAAATCCCTTTAGGGCAGGTAAGTATATTAACCTCCCTGGCGGTATGATTATTTCAGATTTTTGGTGCTGAAAGCGGTACCATTTTTTTGCATGGAAATATGTATTTTTTTTATTGTAGGCTGTAATTTTTAGGAAAAACTCACTGAAATCTGTCCGAACAAGAGTCTAGTAAGCATCCCGGGTATGATAAAATTTGAAACACAAAATCATAAATTATAATTTAATAAATAATCATAAAAATAATATAAAAATAATAAAAAATTTAATTCAATAATATAATCAAACCAAAAACACTGAAATGTGAAATAGAGCGCCAAGTTCGCACATTGCTGAGCTCAGTCGCAAAATCGTTTTCAGTGTCTGATGACAAATTTCCCCCACGAATCATTATCACTCAATTCTGCAAGTGGTTCTGATTTACTATCGCTGTTCTCTAGCTGATCTAAACCGCTTTTGACCTAAAGGGACACTTTTTGGACGCCGTGGACATTTCTCAGTTTCCAGGCAGAAAGAACAGACAAAATGCAGGCAGGGCGCAGGACAAAGCACTAGGGACAATATGTATGTGAAATTGGTTGAGACAGCAATGTTTTACTATGTAAAATGTAAAAAAAAAAAATGACATTTTTTTAAATTTTTAAATTTCCCGCCGCCGGCGACGGCGGCGGCGCCCGTACGTCCCGACGTCACAGGGACAGGACACAGAAGCCGGATGCCGGCATCGGCCGAAGGAGATGGCCGGGGACGCTGCAGGGGACACATCGTGGGAGCGCAGGGTAAGGTAAGTGAAGAACACTTGCCGGAGCAGTGCCGCAGGGTAAGCCCGAGTGTAGCTCGGGGTTACCGCTTTTGGTATTGAAATGTTACCCCGAGCTACACTCGGGAATACCGCCAAGGAGGTTAAAGGTTGCAATAAAAAAACAAAACAAATTGATATACTTACCTGTCTACACAGAGCAGCTCCGATCCTCTTCTTTTTGGGTCCCGCCCCTCCCCCTTGCTGAGTGCCCCAAAGACTCTGGGGGCACTCAAGCAGGCTCGCTCTTGAGCATTGTCTCTTCACACAGTGAGCATGCCTTGGCCCCACCCCCACTCTCTCTCCTCATTGGCTCACTGGTTGTAATTGACAGCAGCAGGAGGCTATGGCTATGTGTTAGCCAAAGGGTAGAGAGAGACCCAGGAGAGGCTAGATCAAGGTGGGTAAATATAAGGGGGGTGGGGGGATGCACCCAGGAGGTTTTTTTTACCCTACTGCAAAGAATGCATTAAAGTAAAAAACATTGTGCCTTTAGAACTTCGACAAATACCTGAATATGAGGTCAGTGGCTAACAATCATCTTTTCCTTATTTTATTTTCTGCAATGGCACAATAAATGATGGCAGTCATTAAACATCCCCTTGATAACAAGAATAATGTCTGCTTTTGGTGTGTTAATTAATCTCAGTCTGTTTGTGTGTTGATTAATCTCTGTTGTGCATTTTTCGTATACATAAAAACACTGAGATCAGGGATCATAGGGATCACAAAGGCGATGATGAAGAGAATGTGTGCTCCTATTGACATTTTTTGACGTGTTAGTTCTGGACTGTCTGAAGTCTGAAATGAGCTCTTCAAAATCTGCATTGAATTTCTACAGGCTCCTTTTTTGGACAGGTAGAAAGATAAAAACAGGTATTTCATGGGATGGTGTAAAGTAAGTTTCCCTTTTCCCATCTTTGTTAAATACTCTTTACGTCTGGAGGAAAAGAAATTTAATCTCCAAACATGGAAAGGTTTCTTCACAGTGAGAGCTGTGAAAATGTGGAATAGACTCCCTCAAAAGTTGGTTCTGGCCAGCTCAGTGGATTGCTTTAATCACTTCAGGTCTGGACACTTTCACCCCCTTCCTGTTCAGGCCCAATTTTCATCTTTCAGTGCTATCACACTTTGAATGACATTTGAGCGGTCATGCAACACTGTACCCATAGGAATTTTTTTAGCATTTTTTTGAGACAGATAAAACTTTATTTTGGTGGTATTTATTCACCGCTGGGATTTGTATTTTTTTGCTATATAAATGAAAAAGTCCAAAAATTTTGAAAAATTTTTCTTATAAAATTTTGCAAATAAATAATCTGTCCTCATAAATATTGGCCAAAATGTATTCAGTTATCTTTTTAGTAAAAAAAAAATAACCCAAATTAGTTTATAACCAAAAGTTATAATTTTTCTAATTTTTTTACTTTTTTTTTTATTTTTTTTTATATTAATATTTATGTTTGTTTTTTTTTCAACATACTGTCACCCTAGCAGTACAGTGTCACCATAGTGACACTACTACTTCTGGGGGGTGATGAAGATTTTTTTTTTACACTGATTGCTTTTACACCCATAAAGGCTGTAAAAGCAATCATTTCTCCTTCTCTCTGGCTGCATTCTTGCAGCCACTGAGAAATACTGTGAGTGCTGTGATTGGTCACAGCTTGTCACATGGTACACGGCTGTTGTGAATAGCCTTGTACCATGTGACCTCAGTGGTCATTCACAGATTTCACTAGTAGTAAGCAATGATGTCAGGAAGTGACATCTTGCTTACAACGTTTCATGTGATCACTGATTGGCCAATCAGTGATCACATGATTGGGACCTCACACAGAGGTCCCGTACAGCGTTCAGCACAGGATTGCGGTGCTGCGCACTTCCAGGGAGCACGCACAGGCTGTAAATTTGGGCGCCGTTTTTGAATGGCAACCTGCTCCTGCACTGCTCCCGTCTGCCCCTTTATGTACATGTGCACATTTATAGGTAAAGTTGATCCAGGGAATATCCGATTGCCTCTCGGGGGATCAGGAAATAATTTTTTTCCCCTGCAGGATAAAATTGGATCATGCTTTGCTGGGTTTTTCCTTCCTCTGGATCAACTGTGGGTATAGGATTATAACTTTTATTTTTTAATGGTTGAACTGGATGGACTTTTGTCTTTTTTCAGCCAAACTAACTATGTAACTTACAATTGTATAAATCAAAAGAATGTAATTAATTACACAAAAGCCTTTTTTTAAAAAAATTAATTTTACATGCAGTATCTGAATTCAATGTAATGCTTTAAAAAATAGAAATACCAGTAATGGCTCATACGGACCAAACCCAAACTCCACACTCCTCACATTCCTCTAATTTCATTAATAACATTCCCTATGATTTCTTCCTTTGGTAGACAACTTGCCACAAACGAACTAATGATTCATTTGATCTAATGGTGATGATGAATCAAAACTAAAGACAAGGAAATGAGCACCAAATGGGATCTGGTTTCTTTTCATTATACAAAAACATTAGGAGGTTGCCTTTGGGTACAACTTTACATAGTTAAATTTTTAGTCTGGCTGAAAAAAGACAAAAGTCCATCCAGTTTAACCTCCCTGGCGGTATTCCCGAGTGTAGCTCGGGGTAGAGTTTCAGCACCACAAGCGGTAACCCCGAGCTACACTCGGGCTTACCATGCGGCGTTGCTCAGGGAGTCCCTGCAGGGCTTACCTTGTCCTTTGCTCCCGCGATGTACCCCCTGCAGCGTCCCCGGCCATCTCCTCCGGCCGATGCCGGCATCCAGCTTCCATTTCCGGTCCCTGTGACGTTGGGCGGAACCGGTGGAAAATTTAAAAATTTAAAAAAATGTCTTTTTTTGTAAACGAATATTACATAGTAAAATATTACATAGTAAAACATTACACATACATTTTGTCCCTACTGCTTTGTCCTGTGCCCTGCCTGCATTTTGTCTGTTCTTTATGTCTGGAAACGTAGAAAAGTCCATGGCGTCCAAAAAGCGTCCCTTTAGGTCAAAAGCAGTTTTAGACCGGCTAGAGAACAGCGATAGTAAATCAGAACCACTTGCAGAATTGAGTGATAATGATTCGTGGGGGAAATTCCTCATCAGACACTGAAAACAATTCTGTGACTTTGCTCAGCGATGTGCGAACTTGGCGCTATATTTCAAATTTCAGTGTTTTTGGTTTGATTATATTATTGAATTAAATTTATTATTATTATATTATTATTTTTTATGATTATTTATTATATTATAATTTATGATTTCATGTTTCAAGTTTTATCATATCCGGGATATTTACTAGACTCTTGTTTGGCCAGATTTCAGCGAGCTATTCCTAAAAATTACAGCCTACAATTAAAAAAATACATATTTCCATGCAAAATAATGGTACCGCTTTCAGCACCAAAAATCTGAAATAATCAGACCGCTAGGGAGGTTAACCATAAAAAAAAAAGTTGTAATCCTACACCCACAGTTGATCCAGAGGAAGGCGAAAAAACCCAGCAAAGCATGATCCAATTTGCTCCTGCAGGGAAAAAAATTCCTTCCTGATCCCCCGAGAGGCAATCAGATATTCCCTGGATCAACTTTACCTATAAATGTTATATCCAGTTATATTCTGTGTATCCAAGAAACAATCCAGGACTTTTTTTTAAAGCAATCCACTGAGCTGGCCAGAACCAACTCTTGAGGGAGTCTATTCCATATTTTCACAGCTTTCACTCTAATTTTGAATTTATTTCTTTTCTCTGGTTTTATTGAATCAGCCTCGGGCATACGTGATGTGATTTCATTGCAAAATTACAGGTTCCCCCTCACAGAATTTTTTTTTATGATATTGCCTCAAATTATAGACTGCTTAGGCATCATTTTCGTGAAAAAAAACAAAAAAACGTAGCTTTCTAACAACGCTATGTGATGACAATTTTTTACTTTTTTCTGACCTCTGGAACAGACTAATTGGTTTTCAATGCATTTACCATTTTTTTTAATCATGTCCCTGTACAGTATTTAAAGTGTACTTCATGAAGAGTTTTGAACAGATACAATTTTTTTTTACTTTTTTCTGACCTACAGAACGGAATACTGTAGTTGGTTTTCAATGCATTTACAAATTGATTTTTAATTATGTCCCTATGAAGTATTTATGCCTTTAAAGTGCACTGTATGAAGGCACTGGATTGGGACCTGTTGATTATATGCACTTTATACCACTATTTGTACCACTATTTTGAGACACTTATTTTCCAGATTCCTGGAGGATCTACCATATATATATATATATATATATATATATATATATATATATATATATAATTCATATTCCGGATTTATTTCTGTTTATTTGGTTATATGGCGCTACACCATTTATTATTATTATTTATTAGTTCACCTATAGGTATAGGATAGGGTGTCAGTTGCTTATTATATATAGATTTCCTATTAGCGCAGGGGGATTATTATATTATTCACTTTATAAGGAGTTTTTACAAAAAAAAAACACTTTTGTAAAACTTTTTTCTGATCTCAAATTAATTGCTTTTCAGTGCATTCCTATGGGAAACTGTGTTTAGGTTTTACGAATGTCTCGCTATACGAAAAGTCCCGTGGAACGAATTAAATTCCTAAACCAAGGTACGCCTGTAATGTCCAATGTATCTATAAGTCCCATTCAAATAATAGTTGTTCAAAAAAAACAAAAGTTAGGTGAACAGGTGCTGGTACCATTAATAACAGTTATACAGGCGACTACTTTCAGGTGCTCCAGATGATCCCATTTAAACTCACCACAATGGAAGGACCTTCTACTTCTATATAGGTCTCACTGTGCTTTTTTGGTAGGACCCACTGTTTATTTTGTCACCAACTTTATTAAACCACATAAAACCTTACCATTATACACGCTCACATATTTATGTGCCTAAGGACCAGCACTAAGTACTGTGACAGGAGGTCAGGAAGAACTAGGGGATGTGTTCAGGATGGAAGGTATATTTGTCCCAGGTTCATGCTCTACATGGACTGTTTCTCCTGTTGTGCTGTGTGGTGAGCCTGTGTGGCTCACTATGGATAAGACAGACTGGGGAGCAACCAAACCAACCTATGGTGAGAAACAATCTCTGTGATTTTGGAACTGTGTGAACACTCTGGGTCTGAGCAGTGGTAGGCTGCATACAGACCGCTAGATAGGAAAGCTGTGTGTTGTAGTTAGTAGCCCAGTGTGGCCAGGCTTTATTTTCTGTTTTATTTGGTTTGCTGTTTTTTTTTATGCACCGTGTGTTCACTGGACTTTGTAAATAAAAGCACAAAGCTTATTCACCAAAAACCTGCTGTCGTGCTGAGCCTCTTTTTATGGTGTTCTGACCCATCCAGGGGGTCAAGCATAACCCGCTAGTGAGTTAATCCCTCACAGTACATACAGTGCTTAAGGTTAAAGTGACTCTAAAGGTTAACTTTTTTGGGGGTAAAATAGCAAACATGTCTATAATTGTTGACTGTGTGCACTGGTTTTGCACAGAACAGCCTGGATCCTCCTCTTCTTGGGTCCCCCAGAGGCTCTCCTGGGTCCTTCTGTCCATCAGGTGCCCCCACAGCAAGCAGCTTGCTATGGGGGCACCCGCTGCTCAATTGTGTCCAATCACACATGGAGACATGGCTTGGCCCCACCCCTCTCTCTCCTCATTGGCTGACTGGCTGTGATTGACACCTACGGGAGCCAATGGCTCCCGATTGCCGTCTCAGCCAATGAGGAGGCAGAGAATCGGGGCAGCCAAGGCTGTTATTCACATTGCTGGATCGCGATGGGGCTCAGGTAAGTATTGAGGGAGCTGGGGGAGCTGCTGCGGCCAAAAGACTTGCTCTGGACAATGGGATGTAACGTATCGCTGAAGAACACTGCCTCAACTAGTTTTGTCTGTAAATGGACATCTTCAGGAAGATGTCTTCCTGAAGACGTCCAATTACAGATGAAACTAGTGTAAATACAGCTAAGCATGTTGCCAAACATCCACTTCAACTTAAGGTCTGCATAGCAGAGCAATACAAAGTAGCATGTTTCCCTAGTAAAACGCACACAGTTAACCCTTTAGTCGCCCCAAATGCTAACCCCTTCCTACCCAGTGCCACAGTGTCAGTGCTTTTTATTAGCACTGATCACTGTATTAGTGTCACTGGGGATGCCAATGGCGGTTAGTCAGTTCCCCCCCAGTGTCAGAATGCCCGACGCAGTCCCCCTATAAGTCATTGATCGCCACCATTACTAGTAAAAAAAAATTAAAAATCCCAGTATCTATACCACCATTTGTAAACGCTATAACTTTCACATAAACCAATTAATTTACACGTATTGGGATTTTTTTTTAGCAAAGACATGGAGTAGAATACGCTTTGGCCTCAATTTATGACGAAATTTGATTTTTAAATTTTTTTACTGGACATGTTTTATAGCCAAAAGTCATAAATATTGTTAATTTTTTTCAAAATTATCAGTTTTTTTGTTTATAGCGCAAAAAATAAAAATTGCACAGGTGATCAAATAACACCGAAATAAAAATCTATTTGTGGGGGAAAAATTAACATAAATGTCATTTATGTACAGTGTTGCATGACAGCGCAATTGTCAAAGTAACGCAGTGCTGTATCGCAAAAAATGGCCTGGTCAGGAAGGGGGGTGAATCTTCTGGTGGGCAAGTGGTTAACCTCCTTAGCGGTATTCCCGAGTGTAGCTCGGGGTAACATTTCAGTACCAAAAGCGGTAACCCCGAGCTACACTCGGGAATACCATGCGGCACTGCTCCGGCATGTGTTCTTCACTTACCTTACCCTGCGCTCCCACGATGTGTCCCCTGCAGCGTCCCCGGCCATCTCCTCCGGCCGATGCCGGCATCCGGCTTCTGTGTCCTGTCCCTGTGACGTCGGGACGTACGGGCGCCGCCGCCGGCGGGAAATTTAAAAATTTTAAAAAATGTCATTTTTTTTTTTTTACATTTTACATAGTAAAACATTGTTGTCTCAACCAATTTCACATACATTTTGTCCCTAGTGCTTTGTCCTGTGCCCTGCCTGCATTTTTTCTGTTCTTTCTGCCTGGAAACTGAGAAACGTCCATGCATCCAAAAAGTGTCCCTTTAGGTCAAAAGCGGTTTAGACCAGCTAGAGAACAGCGATAGTAAATCAGAACCACTTGCAGAATTGAGTGATAATGATTCGTGGGGAAATTCGTCATCAGACACTGAAAACGATTTTGCGACTGAGCTCAGCGATGTGCGAACTTGGCGCTATATTTCAAATTTCAGTGTTTTTGGTTTGATTATATTATTGAATTAAATTTTTTATTATTTTTATATTATTTTTATGATTATTTATTAAATTATAATTTATGATTTTGTGTTTCAAATTTTATCATACCTGGGATGTTTACTAGACTCTTGTTCGGACAGATTTCAGTGAGTTATTCCTAAATATTACAGGCCTACAATTAAAAAAATACATATTTCCATGCAAAAAAATGGTACCGCTTTCAGCACCAAAAATCTGAAATAATCATACCGCCAGGGAGGTTAATGTAAAAAGGGTCTTAAAGTGTGACTAAAAAAAAAAAAAAAAGCATGGGTAATACATACTAGTCCTTAGATGTGGTGGACGCACTAATTTTCTTTCTTCAAGAACATTTTTAGCAATAACAAATGACATGTTTATCTTTCCAGAAATGCTGTGTGCATGGTATTTCTTGTGAGCTAATAAAGACAAAATAAACAATATTATCTCTTTGTTGTAGACTATTGCTCTCATCAATCCACCATGTATGGAGATGAACAAAAGCAGAGATTAAATTGCTTTGTGTTATACATGTTTCAGGATATCAGGGTACCTTATAGTTGCATAACAATGTTTCCACTTTTCCTAATTTAAAAGATGGAACCCCAAAATCAAACCTTCCTTAAAGAATTTATCTTAGTTGGGTATTCCCAGAACATGCAGATGTGTATTTTATTTTTTGTTGCATTATTCCTGATGTATATTTTGACAGTTTTTGGAAATGTTTTCCTCATCTCTGCCGTTATCATCAGTCCTAAACTTCACCTTCCTATGTACTTTTTCCTCTGCAATCTCTCATTCATAGACTTGTGCTACTCGTCCACATTTGTTCCTAAGGCCTTCATAGATATATTTTCTCTTAGAAGGACAATCTCCATCACAGGCTGTCTGGTGCAAATGTACAGCGCCATATTCCTAGGAAGCGCTGAGTCCTTTCTATTGGCGGTGATGGCGTATGACCGTTATGCAGCGATATCCTTCCCCTTGTATTATAACATCATTATGAGCTGGAAAATCTGTAGGAACATAATAATAGTTAAGTGGCCTGGATATTTTATGATATCAGTTGTCCCATTTATTTCAAGGCCTCTAGTATTCTGTACAGCAAACAAACTGGACCATTTTGTTTGTGAGATTTTGGCGATTCTCGAGCTAGCCTGTGGAGACCTCACCTTTTATAAATTAGCTATTGCTGTTGTAAGTTTTTTTACACTTGTAGTGCCACTTCTGTTCATTGTGGTGTCTTACATCCTTATCATTTCAATGATATTAAAGATTCGGTCTACTGATGGAAGATCCAAAGCCTTTTCCACCTGTGCTTCTCATCTGACCGTTGTCTCTTTGTATTATGGAACGTGCCTCAGCATGTATATGGGACAAACAAAAAGTTTTTCTTCAAATCTGAAATATATTGCTTTAATTTACGGTGTTGTAATCCCTGCCTTAAATCCATTGATATACAGCTTGAGAAATAAAGATGTGAAGGAGACATTTCAGAAAATATTTGTAAGGGTAGTCCACTAGTAGGTATGAGCAAATTAGCACAGGTTCAATTCATGGGGGGTTCACCAAATTCTGCTTGAAATTCAGAAAACGTGAACATTGAAGTTTATAGGTGGCCAATTTTGATAGTACATTCTGCCCGTTTTCAAGACTTTGTGGCTGAGACACTGGGTCACTTCCTGTCTGGAGCTTCCCTGGCTTATTATGTAGGTTGGCTGCTGGTGCCCTTGACAGATGTGTCCCCCTAGTCCTTGTTAGCATAGCATTACAGTTCTGTCAATTTGAACTTTATTGGCTTGCTTCCCTACTTGATCCAATGTGCTTTATTTTGGCATCTTGGCTAAAGATGTTGTCCACCTTTGTGTTGGACATGGTAACTTTGCGTAGGCTGGGCCTTCCCCACTTGGTGCTTTTTTACTTTAGTTTACTTTATTTTGTTTTTTCTTTTTATGTTTTTTTCTTCTTCCTCTTCTATGTCCAGACTGGAGACACTCACTCTTCTTGATGATGCTGATTGTTGCACCTGGGGAAGCCTGAAATGTGATCTCGAATGTCCTGTAAATGATGTGGTGAGTAGTAGCCTGTTTGTTGAGCTTGACCTCTCACTGGCCTGCAATTTTTTGTCCTGTCAGTCAATTGATTTTACAGATTTTTTTCCCACAATACACAGGGGCATAACATTTTTCAGCACTACCACTTGCAGAAGGCAGACATTGTTTTCCTTCAGGAGACACATTTCCCTCACTCCTACAACCCCACTTTTGTCCATAGTCAATTGACTGCTTTCTTTTTTGCTAGTGCGGCAGATAAAACCAAGGGTTTGGTTATCTTTCTTTTCAAAACGGATCGCTTTTTTCCCCCTGCAGGAAATGAGAGACCCCAATAATCACTATTTGTTTTTGAAGGGCACCATTGAGGGTTAACTCTGCTCTTCGATCTCGTACTATGCCCTCAACCAATGTCAGCAGTCCTTTTTTTCTACTGTGTTTCTGGAACTTGTTCCACATGTTGAGGGGACGGTGGTCTTTGGCTGAGATTCAAATATTGCACTGGACTTGAGTCTAGAGAATTCTCATGCAGTTGGTGCTCAGTGTGAGGACCCTCCTAAGATGAGTCTGCACATTGCCAAAATGCTCCACTACATGGGCCTGGTTGATATTTGGAGGGAAACCCATGCCACAGGCATGGATTATACTCATTATTATAGAATTTGGGACCTCTTCATACATAGGGGGCCTTTTACCTTACGCCACTGTATGGAGACTCTTGAAATGCTCCTGTCTTAGTATTTTTAATTTTTTTAGATCTCACATCTTTTGCGGTCACTCTGGCCTGAAAAGCAGGACCAATGTAAGGTTACCCCGCATTAAAAATGGTGCGCGGATGACACATGCCAGCAGGGCAGCATATCTCTTATATGTAGGCTGCTGCTGGGTTCACCGCCAACATTTTCTTATATGCTTTACTGGGGTATGGACCTTGGGGAGGATAGAGATCTGGATTTATGGGACAAGTGTTTCTTAAGGCCAAATACTGGTATAGTGAGCGTTGCTCTGAGGGAGCCGAATTTGAAGGTACTCACCCATTGGTACTTGGTTCCATCTCGTCTAACTAAAATTTACCCCTTTATATCCCCTCTTTGTTTCCAAGGGTGCCGCATACAAAGGACTACGTACCATGTTTGGTGGGAATGCTCACAGATTTGTGGCTTTTGGAACAAATTTTTGCCTTGGTGCGCAGAGTCACAGGACTGTTGGTTCCTTGAACACCACATTTTTCTCTCTTTAATACTCCGATGGATGGTGTCACTAGCTACCTGCAATGCATGATTCTTTTTATTTTGCTAAAGGCTAATAGGACTCTTGCTCAATCCTGGAAGCAGTCTACTTTGTCTCTGGCAAAGGCAAAGAAATGATCAACAAATTTGAGATAGACCTGGGAAGCATGAGCTAGCTATCTGCATGTCTTCTTTGTAACTTAATGCTTTTTTCTGAATTTCTCTGAATGAGAGGTTTGACTGTCTCCCTTTCTCTCGGCCCGAACCTACTCTTTTTCTTCCTACTTTTCTTTATCTTTTTTCTTCTCTCCTTTTTTCCTTTTGGCTCTCTTGACTGCCCTAATATTTTGGGGTTTTAAATGCTAACTAGACTGGTTTTTGCCTGTTGGGTGGGCTTTCATGATTGCACATTTCTTTATTATGGGCATTGGGAGGAAGGGTAACTGGGGCTATGAAGGTGGATCACAGCTGTTTATCCCGAAACAAATATCTACTGTGTTCTCTTTTTCTTGGGTTGTATAACCTGGGAGTTTCTCTCTCCTTTTTCCCCACTCGTTATGCATATTTGATACTGATGGTTAATGTAATTTTGTACTATTGTTGGTTTCTTGTTTGTGTAATACCAATAAACATATTGAAAGTAAAATCCCCTTCATATCCAGGCCATTTTTCAGTTTTCAGCACTGTGATAATTTGACTGACAATTACTCGGGCATGCACAACTGTACCCAGGAGAAACAAAAACAAAAAAAACCCCCAAGTATATATTTTTTAGACCGTGTGAAAATGATAGATTCTACAAACTCTTGTATATACCGGTATGTCTGAAATTTATCAACCCTGATGATCTGCTTCATTTCTTGAAAATGTCAGGACTGTAGAAACAATTCCCTTTTTGGAAAGTAGACAGTCAAAGGTATTTATTAAGAGGCATGGCAAGTTTTTTTAAAGTTGTAATTGTGTAACACATTTTTTTTTTTTTTTTGGAAAATGAAGAAGTAAATAAAATTATTTTAATTCATAATTCTCACACACAGCATGGGCATGCTTCCAATTTCACACCAAAATATATTCATTTACTCCTCCTGAGTATGGGGATACCACATGTGTGAGACTTTTTTTGTTGCTGCGGTGTATAAAGGGGCCCAAAATCCAAAGAGCACATTCAGGATTTCAAGGGACATACATTTTGTATCTGATTCCTTGACTGTGCCAAGACAAGAGAAACACACAAAATGACTTTTCTTTTGGAAAGAAGACCCTCCAATATATTTAATTAGAGGTATAATGAGTCTTTTGAAGATCATAATTTTTGCCACAAGGTTTTGGAAAATGCGGATGCTGATCCTGGGAGATGGCACTCCCTCACATTTTGGTGTGGACTGTGACTCAATGTTATCATGTCCAATGCAAGGCTGAAGCATTAGGGAGAATATACTGTTGGGACCAGTCTAGCAGTGCAGGGGGGATTGGAGGATTGAGTAAGTAAATCCTCTTTAACAAGTCCCATAGACCTAAATGAGCAGAGAATGTGTGTGATGTCAGGTGTTTTAGGTGCACTCTGTTCTTGCGCTTACTTTTTTTGCCTTTCAAACAATGCAGATGCAGGTTCAACAACCAAGAACAGATGTACAGTTTTTTTTTAAAAGGTAACAAGAATCCTTATACCACCAGTTAAAAAATACAATTTTATTACACTTAAAGCAGAACTCTGGACAAAAACTTCTTTTTCATGTCCTTGTTGCTAATTTCCTACATACGTTGAATTTGTCATCCATCTTCAGGTTCACTCACTAGTTGCTCTAAAATTGTTCATTTTCAAATCAAACCATTAATTCTATTTGTTTTCCTGTTTGTAAGATCAGTGGCTGCTATGCCTCCTATTCCCCTAGCCACTGGTCTTGGCACATCCCTTCTGTAGTTCTTTCTCCAGGCTGTGTGATCTGGCAGTTCAGGTCTGCCTATATGGTCTCCTGACACATTCGCAGATGAAGCAGACTGCATCAGAGGTACTAGGAGCAAGATCTTAACTGCCATTAAATGTACCCTCATGTTTTGGTGCTCCAGTTCCACCCACTTCCTCCAACAACACTTACACAAAAATGAAATAGGTTTTATTTGTCACCATTTTTCTTATTACTGATATTGCTGGATGGTGGCAGGGTTGTTCCTACTAACTGCTTAGGCCACCCAGCATCAGAAAGCTGCGGGTCTCAGTCACACCTGCCTTGCTTTTCTCATCCTCTCCTTTTTCCACCCTTCCTTCTCCCTTTCAGCTGCTGGTAAAACTAAAGGGGCAACCAATGGAAATACACAGCCATGAATGGCATTCTGGGACATGTAGTCCTGTGGAAGGGCATTTGCACTTTATGGAGTATAACTACAGCCCCCAGAGAGTGACTGGACTTGGAAGGAGGGGGAGGGATTCATATCATACTGCCCCTGGAAAGTTTGGGACAAAGGAGAGTATGGATCTCTGTGACAGCTAATCCAGCCTTTTGGAGTCCCAGCCAAAGGAAGAGATCATGCCCTGAACCATCACTATTGGTGAGCAGTGTATAGCTGCACCATCCTCCTCACTGCAGCTTAATGATCAGACATTTGCCTACTTCGATGGACAGGGGGATTTTCTCCTCCCCAGAGACGCAATGTTTTTTTTACCAGGTAGTGATTGTGGTGTAATTTGCCATTTTCAGGAGACCCTGATGTGAGTTTTCCGTGGCCTGTTCCATCTGGGGCCTTTAGTGCTTACTTTTTTCTTTGTGGCATCAACAGATAGTATTTGAGGCAATTTTACTCTTTGGTGGCTTCACTTAAATCTATTTATATTCTGGACGAAAGATGATTTAGTCATCACTTCTCTGCAGCTTAGCCCTGATGAAGGGACTAAAGAAGTTCTGAAACACGTTGGGTATCTTGCAGTTGCATTCATACCACCTCCTCACCATCCAACGGAGAATATATGTCCACATATTGGTACCCTCAGGCAGCCATAGGGCTTGCATAACCACCCTTGTATATTTGGGCAGCGTAGCTATGGGGGTTTAGGCATATCCAATGGTGCTGCTTCCCAGTGCTGCACAATGGATGATGGTGTTACATTTTCAAAAGCAAAAAGTCACTTTTGTTGAGAAAAAAAAATATCTGCATCCCTTAAGAAGTGTTTTCCCTTTGGGAGTATCTCACCAAATAGGATATGTTTTTGCAGGGGATGCCCAATATCTGACTTGTATATTAGTGCAGACGTCTGGGAAAATCAGCGAGCCAATCACACCAGCAGGACATGATATTTCTGGGGAAGGGGGGTTCTGTACACCATCTGTGTACAGAATGCCTCCAAGACGGTAGCCATATTGCATTGCATTTTATAGAAAAATGACAGTGCTGCAGATTGAAAAGGTAAGTTAGTTTTTAATAACATTCAGTTACAATATGGCATGTGCCGCAAGTGTATAGCTAAAGGAAGAAAAAAGCTCCTCTAAGTGCAGTATGTCAAAACATTTATTAGGGAGCAATGTAAAAGCACTCACATGGTGAAAAAGACGAAAGCTCAGGTACGAAAGGTAATGGCCGAGCCCTCGCTGCAATAGCTGCGTCCACGTTAAGGGAGACTGTAGGTGTCACAAGAAGCCGGTCGGCATGTGAAGTCTCTGAAGATGGCGTCTGGAGTGTACCTTGGAGCACAACGTCGGCGTCAGCGTGATGACGTGGGAGGAACCAGCATACAAAGCGATGCATTTCGGAGCATGCGCTAAACAACTAGACGGCAGAAGCACACTCCCTCCTCAAGCTGAAAGGGAGGATGTGGCTATGTGTGTATATATATATATATATATATATATATATATATATATATATTTAGAGGAATTCCAATAAGCAATTAACAAAGATAAAAGGCAATTATAAATGGCCCGAGTTTCCAAATGGTCAGTCCACCCCTGGTCTGGACACTTTTACCCCCTTCCTGTCCAGGCCAATTTTCAGCTTTCAGCGCTATCACACTTTGAATGACAATTGCGCGGTCATGCAACACTGTACCATTATGAATTTTTTAGCATTTTTTTGAGACAGATAAAACTTTATTTTGGTGGTATTTATTCACCCCTGGGATTTTTATTTATTTTTTGCTATATAAATGAAAAAGTCCAAAAATTTTGAAAAAAAGTGTTTTTCTTTTTTGCAATTTTGCAAATAAATAATCTTTCTTCATAAATCTTGGCCAAAATTTATTCAGTTATCTTTTTAGTAAAATGCGTTCTTTTAACTACTTGCCCTCCAGAGGTTTTACCCACTCTTCCTGACCAGGCCATGTTTTGTGTTGCGGCGCTGCCTTACTTTAACTGACAATTGTGCGGTCATGCAACGCTGCACCCAAATGAAATTTGCTTCCTTTTTTTCCTCGAATTGAGCTTTCTTTTGGTGGTATTTGACTGCCTGCGTTTTTATTTTTTCGCTATGAAAAAAAGACTGACAATTTTGAGAAAAAAAACAATATTTTTGATTTTTTGCTTTTAAACATGTCCAGTAAAAAAAAAAATCAAATTTCATCATAAATTTAGGCCAAAATGTCTTCTGCTCCATGTCTTTGCTAAAAAAAAATCCCAGTACATGTAAATGAATTGGTTTACGTGAAAGTTATAGCTTTTACAAATGGCGGTATAGATACTGGAATTTTTTTTCTACTAGTAATGGCGGTGATCAGCGACTTATAGCGGACATTCTGACACTGGGGGGGGGGGGACTGACTTGATGTCACTGACATGCCCAGTGACTCCAATACAGTGATCAGTGCTAAAAAAAGCACTGACACTGTACTAATGGCACTGGGCAGGAAGGGGTTAACATGAGGGGTGATCAAAGAGTTAACTGTGGGCTGGGAGTGTTTTACTAGGGGGCGGGTGCGTGCTTCACTGTGATCACACTGCTTTAGATGGCTGTGCTGTGCACAGCCATCCAGATTAGTGTGCCTGAGCTGACAGGGAGGAGAACTGTGAGTAAACAAAACAGTCCTCCTCCCCATTGGAGATGTTCGTTAATCACCAGGCGTTGATGGGTAATCGACAGCCATGGCCGCAAACGGTGGCGTGGGTATGGCGCACGCTCAGCTCGCACACCCCTTACCTGGAAATGCAAAATCACGTATATATACATGATTTTGCACACCCGTGCCACCCTGTAGCAGTGTATCTGCTATAGGGTGATCGGAAAGCAGCTAATTGATGTTAAAATAAACAAAGCCATCACTAACACCAACCCAGATGCTAGCCCTAACCTTTAGTTTATCAACAAAACCATGTGATCTACATGCCAGTACTAAGGATTATTTTCACCATCTTTTGGCTGGCTATTGGGTTGCTTACAAGGAGGCATGTGGAGACGTAGCAATCTAATGGATAGCTGAAATAGCATGCATGACTGGTTGATAACACTGATGAGAATTCATTGAATAGAATGCGCTGTTACTGGCAGTGCTAATTTCATCGACAGAAATATTTTCGTCGTAGTGTTCATCAGCGGCATGTTTTCAGTGACGAAAACTAAACAAAAATCAATTTGAATTTCATCACTTGACAAAAACTATGATGAAAAGCAATTAAAATTTTCATCACTTGACGAAAACTATGCCGAAAATCTATTTGCCTATTCATCACTTGACGAAAACTATGCCGAAAATCTATTTGCATATTCATCACTTGACGAAAACTATGACAAAAATGAATTTTAATTTTCATCACTTCACAAAAACTATGCCGAAAATCTATTTTAATTTTCATCACTTCACGAAAACTATGCCGAAAATCAATTTGAATTTTCATCACTTGACGAAAACTATGCCGAAAATCTATTTTAATTTTCATCACTTCACGAAAACTATGCCGAAAATCAATTTGAATTTTCATCATTTGATGAAAACTATGACGAAAATCAATTTGAATTTTCATCACTTGACGAAAACTATGATGAAAAGCAATTAGAATTTTCATCACTTGATGAAAACTATGCAGAAAATCAGTTTGAATTTTCATCACTTCACGAAAACTATGATGAAAATCAATTTGAATTTTCATCACTTCACGAAAACTATGATGAAAATCAATTTGAATTTTCATCACTTGACGAAAACTATAACGAAAATCAATTTGAATTTTCATCACTTGACGAAAACTATGACGTATATCAATTTGAATTTTCACCAGTTAACTAAAATTATGCCGAAAATCATTTTGAATATTCATCACTTAATGAAAACTATGACAAAAATCTATTCGAATTTTCATCACTTGACGAAAACTACAACGAAAATCAATTTGAATAAATTACATCTAATTTTTGTCATCTAACGAAAAGGGAATAAAAATGTGAAGAAGGGACAGTTACCTACATGAATCTCTGCTTTCTTCGAGCTCCATCTGTAAAGCCTGCAAACTATTTGGTGAGTGTTTCCCCTTCCAGCAAGGTAGCCGTGCTTAGTGGTGTGCTTTGCACTGTGCATTACAGCCTCCCCAGACTGTCCAATTCTCTGCTCTCACCCTGTGCACTCCCTCACTTCCATTTACATCCCCATCTTCACAAACTGTACAGAAATGTCGATGTCTGGGACTGGGAAAAAGAGAAAAGAAGCTCTATGGCTGCATTTTACATTTGACGCTAATGAGAACAAGACCCTTTACAAACCATAGATTTTTACTCCAGGAATATATAATGAGTTTGGAAATTCAAAACAATAATGATCCAATTATGCATTACAATTTAACTAAACTCATTCGATTTTAGTCGACTAAAATGTTCTGGAGCTTTTAGTCGACTAAAATACGACCAAAACTAAAATGGCATTTTAGTAGAAAAAACTATGAATAAAACAAAATTGAAATTTGACGTCAAAATTAACACTGGTTACTGGTAGAATCTCCAGGTAAGAAACTTTACAACAGATTCACAAATATAATGTGCTTTAAAAAACTGTACATACAATACAATTAGGCCAGATACCAAACCTACTGAATAATAGATGTTTACATACACTGTACATATACAAAAAAAGTACTTACCACAAATCCACTTCAACTTTAGATCTGCTCCAAAATGACTTATTCCACTCTGGTTAATTCCAGGTCCGAACACAGGAATTTTGAATGTATCAAAAAAGCCTTAACCCTAAAAAAAAAATTAAAATGTAGTATATTGTAACTTACCAGATGTGGTGATTGTATTAGTTTTTTTTTTTCTTCATTTTTACAAATTACAGAAAACAACTGCTATTTCTTGTTACTTCATGGGATCTAATAAAGGTCGAATATACAATTTTACCTCTCTGTTTTAAATTATTGGTCCCCTCAATCACTACACTACATTAATTATATTCCCTGACCACTAGTACAGAGCCAACTATTAATTGTTTTTTTATGCAGTGATGGCTGATTTTTTTGATACACAAGATCCAATGTCTGGTACATAATCAATCCAAACATTGAAAAAGTCTGCCACATGTGGTATCCCCATATTCAAGGGGAGTAGCAGAAAAAAAGACTTGAAAAGTCTCACTTAGAAAATACCTCGGGGTGTTTGCTTTTTCCGAAATGTGTTCATTTTTTGGTTGTTTCTACTGTCCTGGTGATTGAGGACCTCAAAAAATGTGATAAGTAGTTATAATATTTGGATGTGTAATTTATACCCCTAGAACACCTGAAAGCGCTCCTTGGATTTTGGGCCCCTCTATGCAGTTAGTCTGTGAGAAAGTCTCACACAGGAGAAGTAGCAGAATGAATTTTGGAGTGTAATTATAAGTATGCCTATGCTCAGTGTGAAAAATAATAAAACAAAACAAAAAACATGTTATTTCATTTCTTCATTTTCCAAAAACATACGGCAAAAAAATGACAACTTCAGAAAATTCACCGTGTCTCTTACTAAATACTTTGGACTTCCTATGTTCCAAAAAGTTGTCATTTTGGGGCTATTTGTACTGTCCTGGCATTTTAGGGCCTCAAGGTATGAGAGATATGATGCCGGTACATCAGGACTGATCAATTTTCAAATATATACCATAGATTGTAGACTATATAACTTTCACACACTACATAATGTACACTGATGGAGAAGAAAGAATATTTATTTAGAATATTTTATAACAAAAATAAGGAAATTGTTTCCAAAATTTTTGGTCTTTTTTTCCTTTATATAGCAAAAAATTATAATATGATCTCCATGTGTAATACATAAGGGGGGATATGATCTCCATGTATAATACATAAGGGGGGATATGATCTCCATGTATAATACATAAGGGGGGATATGATCTCCATGTATAATACATAAGGGGGGATATGATCTCCATGTATAATACATAAGGGGGGATATGATCTCCATGTATAATACATAGGGAGGGGATATGATCTCCATGTATAATACATAAGGGGGGATATGATCTCCATGTATAATACATAAGGGGGGATATGATCTCCATGTATAATACATAAGGAGGGTATGATCTCCATGTATAATACATAAGGGGGATATGATCTCCATGTATAATACATAAGGGGGATATGATCTCCATGTATAATACATAAGGAGGGATATGATCTCCATGTATAATACATAAGGGGGGGTATGATCTCCATGTATAATACATAAGGGGGATATGATCTCCATGTATAATATATAAGGGGGGATATGATCTCCATGTATAATACATAAGGTGGGATATGATCACCATGTATAATACATAAGGGGGGATATGATCACCATGTATAATACATAAGGGGGGATATGATCTCCATGTATAATACATAGGGGGGGATATGATCTCCATGTAAAATACATAAGGGGGATATGATCACCATGTGTAATACACAAGGGGGATATGATCTCCATGTATAATACATAAGGGGGGATATGATCTCCATGTATAATACATAAGGGGGATATGATCACCATGTGTAATACACAAGGGGGATATGATCTCCATGTATAATACATAAGGGGGGATATGATCTCCATGTATAATACATAAGGGGGGATATGATCTCCATGTATAATATATAAGGGGGGATATGATCTCCATGTATAATACATAAGAGGGGATATGATCTCCATGTATAATACATAAGGGGGGATATGATCTCCATGTATAATACATAAGGGGTGATATGATCTCCATGTATAATACATAAGGGGGGATATGATCTCCATGTATAATACATAAGGGGGGATATGATCACCATGTATAATATATAAGGGGGGATATGATCTCCATGTATAATACATAAGGAGGGATATGATCACCATGTATAATACATAAGGAGGGATATGATCACCATGTATAATACATAAGGAGGGATATGATCTCCATGTATAATACATAAGGGGGGGTATGATCTCCATGTATAATACATAAGGGGGTATATGATCTCCATGTATAATACAAAAGGGGGGATATGATCTCCATGTATAATACATAAGGGGGGATATGATCTCCATGTATAATACATAAGGGGGGATATGATCGCCATGTATAATACATAAGGGGGGATATGATCTCCATGTATAATACATAAGGGGGGATATGATCTCCATGTATAATACATAAGAGGGGATATGATCTCCATGTATAATACATAAGGGGGGATATGATCTCCATGTATAATACATAAGGGGTGATATGATCTCCATGTATAATACATAAGGGGGGATATGATCTCCATGTATAATACATAAGGGGGGATATGATCACCATGTATAATACATAACGAGGGATATGATCTCCATGTATAATACATAAGGGGGTATATGATCTCCATGTATAATACAAAAGGGGGGATATGATCGCCATGTATAATACATAAGGGGGGATATGATCGCCATGTATAATACATAAGGGGGGATATGATCTCCATGTATAATACATAAGGGGGATATGATCTCCATGTATAATACATAAGGGGGGATATGACCTCCATGTATAATACATAAGGGGGGATATGATCTCCATGTATAATACATAAGGGGGGATATGATCTCCATGTATAATACATAAGGGGGATATGATCTCCATGTATAATACATAAGGGGGGATATGATCTCCATGTATAATATATGAGGAGGGATATGATCTCCATATATAATACATAAGGGGGGATATAATCTCCATGTATAATACATAAGGGGGGATATAATCTCCATGTATAATACATAAGGGGGGATATGATCACCATGTAAAATACATAAGGGGGATATGATCACCATGTATAATACATAAGGGGGATATGATCACCATGTATAATACATAAGGGGGGATATGATCTCCATGTATAATACATTAGGGGGATATGATCTCCATGTATAATACATAAGGGGGGATATGATCACCATGTATAATACATAAGGGGGATATGATCTCCATGTATAATACATAAGGGGGGATATGATCTCCATGTATAATACATAAGGGGGGATATGATCTCCATGTATAATACATAAGGGGGATATGATCTCCATGTATAATACATAAGGGGGGATATGATCTCCATGTATAATACATAAGGGGGGATATGATCTCCATGTATAATACATAAGGGGGGATATGATCTCCATGTATAATACATAAGGGGGGATATGATCTCCCTCCAAGATGGCGGGAGCAGACATGCGATAGGAGCTCCTGCGCTCCTAGCCCCAATCCGCTGCCATCCGGCCCGCAGCGGACCCCAGCGGGGCCCCTAAGACACTCCCGGCCCAGCCCGACCACCAGGGTAAGCTCCTGGACCTTTTCCCGGAGCTCCGGGAATCGCGGCCTACCCGCGCACCCGAAGCCGGGGTCTCAATTTTTGCCGCGACCGGACCGCATCGCCGGACACCCGCCCGGACCGTCTCCGCTCTGAATACCGGGTACCACCGACCTGCCTGCCTGCCCAGGGCCCTCCCCATCAGCCCTGGGTCCTCATTGACTACCCTAGACCACCAGGAACAGCAAGCAAGGACCACCAAGCTGACAGCAGCCCAGGACCACCCCCGGATACCTGCATGGCAGCACCACCAGAACGGGTAAGCTGCCAGCACCGATCCCCATAGACCTGCCAGCCTTCGCAGGGCCCTCCCCACTAGCCCTGTGTCCATCCCTGACCACCAGGAATCAGCTCAGGCCCACTGATCGCTGCTCCGCTGCCCAACCCATACGTCGGTTCTGGGCCCACCCCTGGTCACCCTGCACCCGGCTACCGGGCACCCAGCTACCGCCCCTGGACACCCACCGCCCAGCTACCGGGCACCCAGCTACCACCCAGCTACCGGGCACCCAGCTACCACCCCTGGTCACCCAGCTACCGGGCACCCTGCTACCACCCCTGGACACCCAGCACCCAGCTACCGGGCACCCAGCTACCACCCCTGGACACCCAGCACCCAGCTACCGGGCACCCAGCTATCACCTCTGGACACCCAACACCCGGACCACCCAGCGAATCAAGACGTCGCCCAGCGAATCTCCCGGACCACCCAGCGAATCTCCAGCCACCGAGCCGCCAACATCACCAGACGCTGTGCTTACCAACACCCCCAGACATCGCACCCTACGACCCCTCCACTCGCCGATCCACTGGACCCACTGAAGACCCCTCGGACGCCAGCATACTGCACTCACAGATTGCAGCTACAGAAGGACTCTAATGGACTTCACGGTGATACAGACTCTCCACATCACCTCGCCCTGACCCGTATCCCTTCACCTCCCCCGACCCGAACAGCACTGCACTCACCCCAGCATGCCACCTGCACTTCTCCTCCTCGTCTTCCTCTCCTCCATCCCAAAAATTGCCTCCCTCTACCCGCCCACCCCCCCAAAACAGCTCTACATTGCCCCTTCAATTCTGCCCTCTCCACACTACGGCACTCACCACCTCCTCCTGGTACTCCACTCCCCGGTCGACCCACGTGCCACCACTACCAGACCCACACGCTCCTACACCTCCCATTCCCATGCCACCCTCCTCACCCTTCTCCTTCTCCTATCCGCTGGGGACGTCTCCCCGAACCCTGGCCCCTCACCACCTCTCCCCCCCTCCAGGGACCCCCCTGCCCCCGCCAGCCGCCGCAACCCCCTCAACCTCATACCTGTGCGCCTCCTCCCCGCATCCATCCCCCCTCTCTCGGTTGCACTTCTGAACGCCCGTTCGGTTTGCAACAAACTAACTGCCATCCATGACCTCTTTATCTCCCGCTCCCTCAACCTCCTAGCCATCACCGAAACCTGGATACAGGCCACTGACACTACCTCCCCTGCGGCACTCTCCCATGGAGGTCTCACCTGGTCCCATTCACCAAGACTGAGCGGTCACAAAGGTGGTGGTGTCGGCCTGCTCTTATCACCGCTGAGCACCTTCCAGGTCCTCCCTAACCCCCCCTCCCTAACCTTCTCCTCCTTCGAAGCTCACTGCATCCGGCTCTTCTCACCCACCCCCCTAAGGATCGCAGTGATCTACAGGCCCCCTGGATCCATAGCCCGCTTCCTGGATGACTTCGCCGCCTGGCTTCCCTTCTTCCTCTCCTCTGAGCTACCGACCATCATCCTCGGGGACTTCAACATCCCCATCAATGACAACACCCCAGCTACCTCCCAACTCCTCCACCTAACCTCCTCCTTCGCGCTCACACAACACACCCAATCCTCCACCCACATCAATGGGAACACCCTGGACCTCGTCTTCTCCCACCTCTGTACCCTCAACCAGTTCTCTAACACACCCTTCCCTCTCTCCGACCACCACCTCCTCACGTTCTCCACCTCCCCTTCCCCCAACTCCCCCCCCCCAGTGCGCCAAACCATCACCAGCCGCAACCTCCGCAACCTGCACCCGGCCCCCCTCCACTTGGCTGCCGACCGCCTACACGACAGCATCCTTCCACTGTCATGTCCTGACCTAGCCACCTCCACGTACAACGACTCACTATCAGCTACACTAGACTCTCTGGCACCCCTAACCACACGCAACATCAAACCCAGACCACTCCAACCCTGGCAGAACGACCACACTAAATGCCTCAAACGCCGCAGTCGTGCGCTGGAGAGACTATGGCGCAAAACCAGGTCCCCTCATACATTCTCCCTCTACAAATCTGCCTTCCTCACCTACACCTCCTCCCTCCACGCCGCCAAGCAGGCCTACTTTGTTAACCTGATTAACACCCTCTCCACCTGCCCTCGCCGACTCTTCTCCACCTTCAACTCCCTGCTCTCTCCCCCCCTTCCTCCACTCAGTACCTCACTTACCGCCCACGAGATTGCCACTCACCTCCACAGCAAGATTGACGCTATCCGCAAGGACATAGTCAACTTGCAATCTACCTCCCCATCTAGCCTCCCCCCTTCTATCACCCCCTCATCTCTCCCCTCCTCTGACCTCGCAACGGCACTGCCCCCCACCACACCCAAGGCCCTGCCTACCGTAACCCCCCCATCACTGCACTCCTTCAGCCCTACTACCACTGAGGAAGTCAGCAGAGTCTTCTCAGAAGCCCGTCTCACTACCTGCCCCCTGGACCCTATCCCCTCTCAACTCCTCCGGTCACCCCCCTCTTCCCTCATCCGCTCCCTTACCCACATCTTTAATCTCTCCCTCTCTACTGGCGTATTCCCCTCCCCCCTAAAACATGCGCACATCACCCCCATACTCAAAAAGCCCTCTCTGGACCCCACTGACCTCAACAACCTCAGACCAATTTCCCTGCTGCCACTCACTTCCAAGCTCCTTGAGCGCTTGGTCTTCGATCGCCTAAGCGCCCACCTAGATGACAACAACCTCCTTGACCCACTACAGTCCGGCTTCCGTCCCCTACACTCCACCGAAACTGCCCTCCTCAAAATCACCAACGATCTACTAACCGCCAAAGCCAAAGGCGACTACTCTGTCCTCCTCCTCCTAGACCTCTCTGCGGCCTTTGACACAGTCGACCACCCCCTCCTCCTTAATAAACTACTCTCCCTTGGCATCAGAGACACCGCTCTCTCCTGGTTCTCGTCCTATCTATCCCAACGCTCCTTCAGTGTCACCTACAATGGTGCCACCTCCCCTTCTCTCCCCCTCTCTGTTGGGGTCCCCCAGGGCTCTGTCCTTGGACCCCTTCTCTTCTCCATCTACACCTCCTCCCTTGGCAAACTCATACACTCCCACGGCTTCAATTACCACCTCTATGCTGATGATACTCAAATCTACCTATCCACCCCTCACCTCACCCCCTCATTCTCCGCCCGCATCACTCACCTCCTAAACGACATCTCTGACTGGATGTCGCTCAATTTCCTCAAACTCAACCTCTCCAAAACCGAGCTTCTCATCTTCCCCCCAGCCCGCGCCCCCCCCCCCCATCCTTTCCATCACTACCAACAACACCACCATCAATCCCGCCCAGCAAGCCAAGGTCCTTGGCGTCATTCTGGACTCAAACCTTTCCTTTCAACCTCATATCAAATCTCTCACAAACACATGCAGGCTCCACCTCCGGAACATCGCCAGGATACGTTCCTTCCTTACCCCAGACACCACTAAACTACTAGTACACTCCCTGATTATCTCACGCCTGGACTACTGCAACTCCCTCCTCACCGGCCTACCCCAGTGCAGGCTCTCCCCGCTTCAGACCATCCTGAACTCAGTGGCCAGACTCATCCACCTCACCAGCCGCTCCACCTCTGCCACCCCCCTCTGCCTCTCCCTCCACTGGCTCCCCATTGCCCAACGCATTAAATTCAAATTGCTCACCCTGACCTATAAGGCCATTCACAACACTGCCCCTAACTACCTCACCGATCTGATCCCCAGGTACCACCCTACCCGTACCCTTCGCTCTTCACAGGACCTTCTATCTTGCTCCCTGGTCTCCTCCTCCCACGCACGACTGCAAGACTTCTCCAGGTCCTCCCCCATCCTCTGGAACTCACTACCCCAATCCATCAGACTGTCACCGTCCCTCCTCACCTTCAGGCGCTCCCTGAAAACCCACCTCTTCAGGGAAGCCTACCCCACCCTCACCTAACAGCCGCTGCCCTTCCCTCCTCCTACCACTTCATCCCCCACAGCCGCTTCCTCCGGTGCCTCTACCCCCTCCCTCCTAGATTGTAAGCTCGAAAGAGTAGGGACCTCTAACCCCTTGTGTACTGTTTGATGTTACTGTTCTGTTTCATGTATTGTCCCCCCCTATTGTACAGCGCTGAGCAAACCCTTTGGCGCTATATAAACACGATAAATAAATAAAAATGTATAATACATAAGGGGGGATATGATCACCATGTATAATACATAAGGGGGGATATGATCTCCATGTATAATACATAAGGGGGGATATGATCTCCATGTATAAATACATCAGTGGTTCATATAGTGAACTTGGTGTAGAGTTATTCACCCTGAGGTCATCACAGAGGACAAGGGGGCACTCTTTACATCTGGAGGAAAAGAAATGTAATCTTCAAACATGGAAAGGTTTCTTCACAGTGAGAGCTGTGAAAATGGAATAGACTCCCTCAAGAGTTGGTTCTGGCCAGCTCAGTGGATTGCTTTAAAAAAGTCCTGGATTGTTTCTTGGATACACAGAATATAACTGGATATAACATTTATAGGTAAAGTTGATCCAGGGAATATCCAATTGCCTCTCGGGGGATCAGGAAGGAATTTTTTTCCCTGCAGGAGCAAATTGAATCATGCTTTGCTGGGGTTTTTTTGCCTTCCTCTGGATCAACTGTGGGTATAGGATTATAACTTTTTTTTTTTTATGGTTGAACTGGATGGACTTTTGTCCTTTTTCAGCCAGACTAACTATGTAACATTGATGTTTTCTTGCATTTTATCCATGGTTATAGTGCCACCATCAGATCGATTACATCTTTTTAGTTTAATGTCAAAAGCATGAAACGAGTTGGTGATCTCCAATCATTGGAAGATCTTCATGAAGAGATTTCTAAATTAGGGAGATGTAGTGTAACCGAGAAGGGCCTTGTATGTATGTATATTTGAAACTAGTGGGGGGGGGGGGGTGGTCTAAGGTTAGTGAGGGAAAAAGAGCAGAAAAAAATGTTAAAACTGGAGAAATGAATTAAAAAATGCCATTTGGGCAGGCCTTCCTTAGCTGCCCTGAGCTCCTCGAAGGAGTACACTGTATGGCTCACTGGATTAACAAAATGTCTCAACTGGAACACAGAGGCTTGGGCTCAAGGTCGCATATGTACGAAGGCTAAACTATCTGGGATTTCTGGAATGTAGAGAACGTTGATTAAAGGTGAGCAAGAAGAGACAAGTGATTTTTTCTGAATACACATTCCAAATCTGCATAGTAAAAGGTGGGCCTAAAAGTGAGTGCTTCAGTGAATTTTAGGCAGAATTTACTTTAGACCAAACCAATAAACACAGGTGTACTGGGCATATTTTGACACCCTTCCATGTGCTCCTTGCTGTGAAGGCCAGTTATAGATTGGGGCAGTGGACATTTGTTTGTACTGTTGACATACTGGTGAGGGGACGCACTGGACACCTTGGCTGCCATTGTGCTATATTCTGGGTGTCCAGTGCACCCCTGTGCCTCTAAGGAGAGGTAGGCTCCCTCAGGCTCACCTGCTTTTAGTCCATTTTGATACATGTGCTCCTACTATGAAGGCTCTCAAAATTTGTTAGCAACTGCAGAATAACGGGGTGCCGTGAAGAGGCTCTGCAGCCTACTCATGTATTTGCAAATGTGTGCTAACTAAACCCCATGTTAGACAGGACAATTTGGTTAGTAGCAAGCTGGTCGGTCAGTTGAGATGGGAATTTTTCTTTTTATTGTTCGACGTGTGGTGCCCTTCCATGTGCTCCGTGTTGTGAAGGCCAGTCATAGGTTGGGGCATTGGCCATTTGTTTATACTGTTGACATACTGGTGAGGGGACTCACTGGACACCTTGGCTGCCATTGTGCTATATGCTGGGTGTCCAGTGCACCTCTGTGCCTCTCAGGAGGGGTGGGCTCCCTCAGGCTCACCTGCTCTCAGTCCATTATGATGCATGTTCTCCTACTATGAAGGCTCTCAAAATTAGTTAGGAACTGCAGAATAACGGGGTGCCGTGAAGAGGCTCTGCATCCTATGCATGTATTTGCAAATGTGTGCTAACTAAACCCCATGTTAGACAGGACAATTCGGTTAGTAGCAAGCTGGTCGGTCAGTTGAGCTGGGAAATTTTCTTTTTTTTTTTATTATTGTTTGACGTGTGGTACCCTTCCATATGCTCCTTGCTTTGAAGGCCAGTTATAGATTGGGGCAGTGGCCATTTGTTTATACTGGGTATATTTGCCCTAATTCAGTTTCTGCCCATCAATTGAGGCCTTTTAGGGAGGATACAATATGACATAAATGTGAAGCACAACAGTATTTATTTAGATCTGGAGCTCCTAGGTTCCCCAGTCAATGTCTGGAATATAAGGAACTAGAGTTATGAATAGCCCCAATAAGTAGGATTGGAGATCTGCATTTCCAACCTTTTATGGGATGTCCCTAATGCAAAAGTTCTTACTTCTCTTCCTATTCTTCAAGTCCTCCTGTTGGAACTGTAAATGGGAAACATTGAGGTGTATTTACTAAAGGCAAATAAAATGTGAGCGTTCCAAGTGCCGTTGCACTTATTTTCTCCAGGAGCATAGTAAATATAGCAAAGCTCTGATGATTTTCATCATCCAATCATGTACAAGCAAAATTCTTTCTTTTTTATTCATCTTGCACCTGATTTGTATTCTATACAAAGTGAATCTTTACCACATTACATTTACTAAGCAAATTAAGTGCAACTGCACTGGCAAGTTGCAAATTGTCTATTCATCTTTAGTAGTTCAATTCCCACTATGTTTTAAGGAAAACATTTTCTCCTCTAACACATGGACATACTGTACTGGACTAAATCATAAAATTTAGTCTCAACGTTGTCTGTACACTAACCATTTAATAAAACTTTCTGTAATATTCTGTAATAGTGCCTGTAATTTCTCCTTCAGAATATCTGCTGTTAGATATGGCACTGTTGGGATGATTCCTGGTGTGTGTCTATGCATACTATCTAGGTATCTAATGTACCTGAGGCCAGAGATGTAGGCTGTGGCTTGTATCTGTCCATCAAATGAGGCTGTTTGGCTCCAAGGGAGGTGATGCTGTTGGCCTTTGATACTCGATTATTCCCATAATGGGTAAAATCGAATTGGCAGGATCCAGATCTCCCATGCCGTAAGTAGCTAATGTCTGTCCAATGGGACAGGAGAAAAGCAAAGTCTCAATGCATCACTGGGAATATGTATCCGCCATCTTTGGCTACTGTGCATGTGCACCCTAATATTTTTTTCTTTAATAATAGCTAATGTCTGTCCAAAAGCAGAGCCACAACACATCACCAGGAATATGTATCCGCCATCTTGGGTATCTAATGTACCTGAGGCTGGGGATGTAGGCTGTGGCTTGTGTCTGTCCATGAAAGGAGGCTGTTTGACACTCAGGGAGGTGATGCTGTTGGCTTTTGATGCTCGATTTTTCCCATAAGAGGCTCTGGGTAGCACGTTGGCAGGATCCAGATCTCCCATGCCATAAGTAGCTAATGTCTGTCCAATGGGAGAAGAGAAAAGCAAAGCCTCAACACATCACCAGTAATATGTATCTTTGGATACCGTGTATGTGCCCCCTAATATTTTTTTCTTTAATAATAGCTAATGTATGTCCAACAAGAGGAGAAAAGCAAAGCCTCAATGCATCTCCGAGAATAAGTATCCGCCATTTTGGACTACCGTGCATGTGCCCCCTACTATTTTTTTCTTTAATAATAGTTATGTCTGTCCGACGGAAGAGGAGAAACGCAGAGCCTCAACGCATCACTGGGAATATGTATGCTCCATCTTGGGCTACCATGCATGTGCCCAATAATATTTTTTCTTTAATATTAATGCAATTCTAAGAAATAAAAATAGGTTTGTCATAGATTCCCTTCAGGATTTGAAGAATATCAACCAAATTCCCATGTATGAGAAAACATTAGCTTGTTTTGTATTGTACATTTTGCAGGATATCAGGGTACCATGTGGTTGCATAACAATATTCCCACTTTTCCTTTCCACTTTAAAGCATGAAAGCTCCAAATCAAACCTTCCTTCAAGAATTTATCTTAGTTGGATTTTCCCAGAACATGCAGATCTGCATTTTGTTTTTTGTTGTATTATTCCTGATGTATATTTTTAGTTTTTGGAAATGTTTTTCTTATCACTGCTGTTATCATTAGTCCTAAACTTCACCTGCCTATGTACTTTTTCCTCTGCAATCTCATTCATAGACTTGCGCTACTTGTCCACATTTCTTCCTAAGGCATTCATAGATATACTTTCCATTATAAGGACAATCTCCATCACAGGCTGTCTGGTGCAAATGTACAGCGGCATATACTTAGGAAGTGCTGAGTCCTTTCTATTGGAGGTGATGGCGTATGACTGTTATGCTGCAATATGTTTCCCCTTGTATTATAACATCATTAAGAACTGGAAAATCTGTAGAAACATAATAATAGTTAAGTGGCCTGGATATTTTCTCATATCAGTTGTCCCATTTATTGCAAGGCCTCTGGTATTCTGTACAGCAAACAAACTGGACCATTTTGTGAGTTGTTGGCAGTTCGAGCTAGCTGGAGACATCACCATTTATAAATTAACTATTCTTGTTGAAACCTTGTTTACTCTTTTACTACCACTTCTGTTCATTGTGGTGTCTTACATCCTTATCATTTCATCGATACTAAAGGTCCGATCTACTGGTGGAAGAGCCAAAGCGTATTCAACGTATGCTTCTCATCTGACCGTTGTCCCTATGTATTATGGGATCTGCATCAGCGTGTATATGGGACAAATGAAAAGTTTTTCTTCAAATCTAAAATATATTTATATATATATATATATGCCTTAAAGCCATTGATATACAGTTATGTTCAGGGGCGGACTGACAACTCATGGGGCCCCTGCTCAAAAAAGCCTATGAAAAAGGTACCAAGGGCATCTCATGGGGCCCCCTACTGACCCCGGGCCCTCGGGCAGTGCCCGAGTTTCCAAATGGTCAGTCCACCCCTGGTTATGTTCAAAATAATAGCAGTCAGACATCACTAACCGGATCAATCACTGTTTTTGGTAGAAATTATATTTCTACATGGCAAATAATT
The DNA here is from genome assembly GCF_062004578.1 of Staurois parvus. Taxonomy (NCBI): domain Eukaryota; kingdom Metazoa; phylum Chordata; class Amphibia; order Anura; family Ranidae; genus Staurois; species Staurois parvus. The sequence continues at coordinate 1,584,359 of NW_028318656.1, read as the reverse complement.
TACTAGCAGGTGTAGTAGAGTAATAGAAATCCAACAGACCCAACAGTCATGACATGCATGCTGCTGATTCTGTGTCATTGAATCACTCATTGAAAGGGGCATGTTCAAAATAATAGCAGTGTGGAGTTCTATTAGTGAGGTCATTCATTCTTTGAAAAACAGGTGGAAATTATTGCCCTTATTTAAGGAAGGAAGGCAGAAAATGTCGTACATGCTGGTTACAGTGCATTTCTCTCTGAAATTCTGAGGAAAATGGGTCGTTCCAGACATTGTTCAGAAGAACAGCGTACCTTGATTAAAAAGTTGATTGGAGAGGGGAAAACATATAAAGAAGTGCAGAAAATGATAGGCTGCTCAGCTAAAATGATCCCAAATGCTTTAAAATGGCAACCAAAACCTGAAAGATGTGGAAGAAAGCGAAAAACTACCATTGGAATGGATAGAAGAATTGCCAAAATGGCGCGGACTCAGCCAACAATCAGCTCCAGGAAGATGAAAGAAGGTGTAAAGTTACCTGTGAGGACTGTTACAATTAGAAGACGCCTATGTGAAGCCAAGCTATCTGCAAGAAGCCCCCGCAAAGTCCCACTGTTGAAAAAAAGACGTGCTGAAGAGGTTACAACTTGCCAAAGAGCACATTGACTGGCCTAAAGAGAAATGGCGCAACATTTTGTGGACTGATGAAAGTAAGATTGTTCTTTTTGGGTCTAGTGGCCGGAGACAGTTTGTCAGACGACCCCCAAACACTGAATTCAAGCCACAGTACACTGTGAAGACAGTGAAGCATGGTGGTGCAAGCATCATGATATGGGGATGTTTCTCATACTACGGTGTTGGGCCTATTTATCACATACCAGGGATCATGGATCAGTTTGAATACATCAGAATACTTGAAGAGGTCATGCTTACTTATGCTGAAGAGAAAATGCCCTTGAAATGGGTGTTCCAACAAGACAACGACCCCAAACACACCAGTAAACGTGCCACATCTTGGTTCCAGACCAACAAGATTGACGTTATGGAGTGGCCAGCCCAATCCCCGGATCTTAATCCAATAGAAAACTTGTAGGGTGACATCAAAAATGCAGTTTCTGAGGCAAAACCAAGAAATAGAACTGTGGAATGTAGTCCAATCATCCTGGGCTGGAATACCTGATCAAAGGTGCCAGAAGTTGGTTGACTCCATGCAACACAGATGTACAGCAGTTCTCAGAAACAGTGCGACTACAACCAAATATTCATTAAGTGATTCAAAGGAAAGCAAAATCTTCAAACATTTTTCAGTTTATATAGTGAATGTTTGAGTTTGTAAAGAAGAATACAAACACTGCTATTTTTTTTATCATATCCCCCTTATGTATTATACATGGAGATCATATCCCCCCTTATGTATTATACATGGAGATCATATCCCCCCTTATGTATTATACATGGAGATCACATCCCCCTTATGTATTATACATGGAGATCATATCCCCCTTATGTATTATACATGGAGATCATATCCCCCTTATGTATTATACATGGAGATCATATCCCCCCTTATGTATTATACATGGAGATCATATCCCCCTTATGTATTATACATGGTGATCATATCCCCCCTTATGTATTATACATGGAGATCATATCCCCCCTTATGTATTATACATGAGATCATATCCCCCCTTATGTATTATACATGGAGATCATATCCCCCTTATGTATTATACATGGAGATCATATCCCCCCTTATGTATTATACATGGAGATCATATCCCCCCTTATGTATTATACATGGTGATCATATCCCCCTTATGTATTATACATGGAGATCATATCCCCCCTTATGTATTATACATGGAGATCATATCCCCCCTTATGTATTATACATGGTGATCATATCCCCCCTTTATGTATTATACATGGAGATCATATCCCCCCTTATGTATTATACATGGAGATCATACCCCCCTTATGTATTATACATGGAGATCATACCCCCCTTATGTATTATACATGGTGATCATATCCCCCCTTATGTATTATACATGGAGATCATACCCCCCTTATGTATTATACATGGAGATCATATCCCCCCTTATGTATTATACATGGATATCATATCCCCCCTTATGTATTATACATGGAGATCATAACCCCCCTTATGTATTATACATGGAGATCATATCCCCCTTATGTATTATACATGGAGATCATACCCCCCTTATGTATTATACATGGAGATCATATCCCCCCTTATGTATTATACATGGATATCATATCCCCCCTTATGTATTATACATGGAGATCATATCCCCCTTATGTATTATACATGGAGATCATATCCCCCTTATGTATTATACATGGTGATCATATCCCCCCCTTATGTATTATACATGGAGATCATATCCCCCCTTATGTATTATACATGGTGATCATATCCCCCCCTTATGTATTATACATGGAGATCATATCCCCCCCTTATGTATTATACATGGAGATCATATCCCCCCTTATGTATTATACATGGAGATCATATCCCCCCTTATGTATTATACATGGAGATCATATCCCCCTTGTGTATTATACATGGAGATCATAACCCCCCTTATGTATTATACATGGAGATCATACCCCCCTTATGTATTATACATGGAGATCATACCCCCCTTATGTATTATACATGGAGATCATACCCCCCTTATGTATTATACATGGTGATCATATCCCCCCTTATGTATTATACATGGAGATCATACCCCCCTTATGTATTATACATGGAGATCATATCCCCCTTATGTATTATACATGGAGATCATATCATCCCCCCTTATGTATTATACATGGAGATCATATCCCCCCTTATGTATTATACATGGAGATCATATCCCCCTTATGTATTATACATGGAGATCATATCATCCCCCCTTATGTATTATACATGGAGATCATATCCCCCTTATGTATTATACATGGAGATCATATCATCCCCCCTTATGTATTATACATGGAGATCATATCCCCCCTTATGTATTATACATGGAGATCATATCCCCCTTATGTATTATACATGGAGATCATATCATCCCCCCTTATGTATTATACATGGAGATCATATCATCCCCCCTTATGTATTATACTAGTCTGCTTACTTCAATAATAACAAAAAGTATCAACAAAACATTTCCAGACGACCAAAGCCTGCATTTTAACCAATGCTTGTGATTCAAAAAGATTTAGGCCAGCCATAGACGATTCGAATTTCGGCCAGAACCAGCTGAGATTTGAACAATGTATGGGTGGGCTGAAAGTATGTACCCAAATTGATCAATAAATCAACTTGGATACAACCAGCCTGCTGGATTTAACATATGACCATTGCCAGTGACTGGTATAGTCACTAGTTTTTTCCCGGCAAGGGCGGCTTCCCTAGCCCCCCGCTGGGAGAATACAATAGCTTAGCAGGAGGGATTCCCCTGTCAACACTGTCCGGAGTTGCAGGGAAAAATTCGCTCCATGTATGGTCTGCCTTAGGTAATCCATAGACTGCCTGTGCTTGTCTGTGGACTAGGAAATAGTGAAATGTACCTTTGTCAACAATAGGTGAAAATTGGTTAGGGATCAATTTTTTTCTCATTGATTTGTTCAATAGGGAAATAATTCACAGCAGTTATAAAAATACACCTAAGAAAACATTTGTTCTATTGATTAATCTCTAAGGTGTGTTTTCACAGGAATAAAAATGATTTATATAGTCACAAAGAGCTGCCTAAACAAATGAAGGAGGATCGTGCTTTTGCTGCCTTAGGTACTGTATGTGTACAGTATTTCCTTGCCAACACTGTAAAATATACACAGTTTGATATGATTTGCCAAAGACTTATACTCAACTTCTTTAAAAGCGTGTCAAAGTGATTAGTGACCTAAAGTAGGACTGCATAATTTAATAGATATCGAGCCTCAAAATATACACAACATCTGTATGTCAACTTAAAAAGTACAGGGTGCGGCAACATAACTTCCTTTTTTCAAAACGCAATAACACCCATTTTATGAATCAGAATTGTTTTTATTGTCTTTAATAATGTAGGTACATATCTAACGTTCTGTTTTACACAGTTTTGAAAATCATATCAGGTAGGTGACGCCCCCCATTGTCCATACACTGAATAAGCCAATTTCTGGCATTTTTCATGACCCTTACCAGCATAGTAGCGGGTATGTTGGCAATTTCTGCGTGGATGTTGGCCTTCAGGTCTTGTAGGGTCCTTGGACGGTTTACATAAACGCGGGATTTCAAAAAACCCCACAAAAAAAAGTTGCAAGGGGCAAAATCGTGGGAGAGGGCTGGCCACTCCAAATCGCCCCTTATTGAGATGAGGCGCTCCGGGAAGTGTTCCCTTAAAACAGCCATTGATGCTCTTGAAGTGTGAGCCGTTGCTCCGTCCTGTTGGAACCAAATGTCCCCTAAGTCCAATTCATCAAGTCGTGGAAAAACAAATTCCTCCAACATGTTCACATACCGGTCTGAATTCACTGTCACTTTGACCTCATTTTCTTCAAAGAACCAGGGACCAATAATCCCAGCTGAGGCAATTGCACACCACACTGTGACTTTAGATGAATGCAAAGGCCTTTGATGCAATGCGATCGGTGTCGGCCCAGTAGCGCATGTTCTGTTTGTTGACGCATCCAGTCAAGTGAAAATGGGCTTCATCACTGTAAAAAACAATTGCGTCCTCAGGGACGTTTTCGAGTACTGCCTCACATGCGTTCCTCTGAGAATTGAAGTCGCGTTCGGAGAGTTCCTGCACAATCGGCAACTTGTACGGATGGTAATAAAGGTCATCGTGAAGAATTCGCCTCACTGAACGATCCGAAAGTCCAAGGGCAGACGCATGTTAGCGCGCAACGGGGCTACATTGAAGCGATATCGGAAGGCGCGTTGGGTTGCGATCACAGAAAATCAGTTCGAAAAGTAGGCCTCTACGGCAAACGCACGCTGCTCACTGTTCCAACGCATGATGATGACTGACCTGGAAGAGAACAAAAACTTTAGAATTACGCCTGTCGCCCGAGACCACGAGACCACTCCTGCCCCGCTATGGCCGCAACAGCCTGAATGGCACGCATTTTAAAAAAGGAAGTTATGTTGCTGCACCCTGTATATGCAGTACATCTCCAATAATTGTACATTTTGCTGTATTTTGTCTTTTTAAAATGGTATAGGCACTGAAAAATACTTGTTGAGCCCTTTTTCTTTTCTTCTTTGTGGACTTTTTACCAAATAGTGGTCCCTTGCCTGATACATGACACTTGTCACCCTTCTTGATACTTAAGACCCTCCCTGTGCTTCCTTAGGAAATGAGAAACCTTTTTCTACTGGTTCCTCCCACCGTTCTTTCTCTATCCCTCTTCTTCTTTTCTATTTGTTTCTTTGTTTTTTCCCTCCACCGTTTGTACCTCCCTCATCCCTTGTTTCTACCATTAAGTCCATGAGACCTGGTCAGGAACCCATCATCATGGATCTTTCCCAGTACAGATCATCCCTTGAAGCACCCATTTGTCACATCACTCCACTATCTCACCCACCATGGCTCTCAGACTGCTATCCCTCAATGTACAGTGTTTTATCCCACCCTCCAAGAAACAAGTGACTTTTTAAGTATCTGAACTCATCCAAACAAGAAACTCATCTTTTCATTTTAATACTTTTTTTGTATTTTTATTAGGTATTTAAAAAAAACTGTTTATGACATCTGGATGGCGTGCGTTCTATGAGTGGTCCCGGAAGAGTGGCTGCCATCTTGGATCTGTGCTCTCTGCTCCTCCTGCAGCTGCTGGTCGGTACAGCGCTAGAGAAAAACACAGTGACAAGACTCCTGCACATGGATTTTACTATGCTGAACCTTCATGCATTCATGGTTTTGATGTGCCATACCTGGATGGACCACTGACTGGTGCAGAGGAGGTTCATTTACAAGAATGCATATGTAGGAGCCCATACTACAGTGAATGTCATCTGGTCATTTTCCCTATTTCTTGCAGTGGATAGATACATCCTTGGGAGAGATTTCTATACAGAGCCTTTTTATTTCTTGCTTCTGGTGAGTGCATAGTAGTGGAGGATTGTCACTGAAGTCACTTTACATCGCTGGTCACTATTGATTCACACATTATTGTCGTACACTTTACATTGCTGATCACTATTGATACGCACAGTATTGTTGGACACTTTACATTGCTGATCACTATTGATACACACAGTATTGTTGGACACTTTACATTGCTGATCACTATTGATACACACAGTATTGTTGGACACTTTACATTGCTGATCACTATTGATACACACAGTATTGTTGGACACTTTACATTGCTGATCACTATTGATACACACAGTATTGTTGGACACTGCAATCTTGGACTTTCTGATAGTGAATAATATTCACACATTTTGTTTTTTCGTTTGTTTATTAGCTCTGCACCTTTATTTATGTGTTTATGTAGTGAAAACAGAGGGTTTGCTTGTGCTAGCTGCTCATTTATATCTTTGCGCTCACTACACATTGATTCTTTATACAGTTTATGACATAAAGAAGCATTTGGACATAGGAAAAGTACCACTGATATCCAGAACTGTAGTCAACCATAGCACAAATCTATGTTTGACCATAACAATAGTCTGCAGACACCTCAGGCTATAAGTTGGTAATATGAGCATGGTCTGTAGTTGTCTTGAAAGGATGGTGACAGCCTGCAAGACATTGAAGGATATACAAGTAAATCCAATGAAAAGACTAAATCTGATCTATGATAAAGACAAATAGAGAAGTAAAAAGTCCTCTGTAGTTGGGACATGTAAGGGAGTTGCAGAAAGGGCTAAAAATGGAATAAGAAGGGAGTGGGCAGTGGGGGAGAGGGAGGACATGGAAGACATCCAATCCAGGACCAAAAGGCACCAAAGCCTACAGAGATGAATAACTTTTCTACAAGCTCCTAAATTTTTTCATCCTTCCTTTCCACTGGTCTATTTAGTTTTGGACCCCACCAAACACACTGTAGTTTTGATAGCCTTTTGCAAAGGAACTACTTTTGTTTGTGAAAAACAGATCCCTGACCTCAAAGCTGTTATATACTTTTGCAAGGTATGTTTCGGGGAACAGAAGTTACCATTCTTTGTTACTATGACCTGAATGTATATAACCTCCGTTTCCTTTCCCATCCTTTAAAACTGTTTTTTATGTAGAGCTTCTAACCTAACCATTCAGCCTAAAGTTAATAAATCCTCCAACCCTACCACTCAGCCAAATCATGACTCTAAACACTAACATGATATGTTTACACAAGCTGGTAGACACTTCATTCTCTTTTTAGAAACTGCAGATATTACTTTTAAAAGCTTCCATCTCCTTGTTACCTTGGTTGGATCATGCCTCGGTCATAATTCTCTTTCATACAAAAACCCAGACCATTGAATCTGGTCCTTAAATGACTCTTTGCTGCCTTATCCTGACATCTTTGAACAGCTATGGATTATCACAATGGACTACTTTAACCAAAACATCAATTGAGTCTGCTTGCCTACCACACTCTAGGGGCTTACAATGCAGTCAAGTGGATATGGGGTCACTGAATACAAATGGTGCCACCTACGAGATCAGAAGAGAACTTGAATCGGAGCTAGAACAGGCCACATTTGGGCCATAAAACCATCCCTTCTTCTCACATATGACTCCAAATAGAATAAGATTAGAACTGAGTCAAATCTGTGCTTCTTAGTTTAGCTGAGAGGAAATGCTGGGCTAAATCAGAACTGGAGTTACATATCCATAGTAACACGCCACAATGTTGGCAAAAAGAATACACTGCATGACCCCACAACAAAAGCTCATAGCCCTAAAATTAGACACTATACACTCACTAGCAATCATGTTGAAATCTTGGAAGAAAGCAGAACTTTTTTTCTGTACTTTTCAACTCCCCAACATTCAAGAACAGAAACTTGTCTCCTTGGATGCTGACATAATGCCAGATAAAATATGATTGCCCATCAAGGACTGTAAACTGGGTAAGAAACCAGGCCAAGATGGATATACAGCCTTCTTTTCTAAAAAGCTTGGGCCAACTACAGACCAATCTCCTTTCTGAACATGGTCATAAAAATCCTCTCAAAAATGTTATTGACTTAATTATTTTCTGGGTTGCCTAATTCATAAATATCAGGCTTTGTAACATTTTGAGGCACAAACTACAATGTGCAACAAGCACTTGAACATATCCACTAAGGGAAATCATGTTCAATTGAATCCATGTGTCAGGGAAGCCATGCTCAATGTCCATGCTCAAAGGAATGTGCATATGGGCAATATAACTGTACACAGCAGTAGGACGCTGCCGACATCTACAGTACATGAGCATATGCATTCTTTACATGCTCATGTGCGTGAGCATGCTTGTTTGATGGACTTTGCTGCCCAGTGGCCTATTTAAACCCTTACAGGACTCAGGTTCCTTGCTGAGTGGTCATCAGCTCCTTCTACAGATCCTGTGTTCATCCATATCCCAACCCGGCTTGCTGATCCTCCTTGTTCCTAAACCTCTCTTGCTGACTCTGGCTTGTGATCCAACTCTTCTTCCTACCTCCTGTTCCAGTACTTCTGTTCGCTTGATGCTGACCTCGACATTGCTCTGGCTCTGCTTGTCTGACTGCACAACCAGTATCCACTATCTGCCTGCTGTCAGTCAGCATCTGCTGCCAAGACATTCCAAACCAGATCTCATACCGGCACCTGTGCCACTCTGTACCCTGTTATACCCTGTCGTCATCCCCAGGGTAAACAGGACAAGAGGTGTAGGGCAGCCCTATCATCAACCAAGTATGTGACACCATGCTACTCATCCTTGATGTCCGTTGATGGCCTTCAAAACATGGCAATACATGTTTTTCGCTCTTCACAAACAGGAATTGGGAGAAAGTTTGATCTTTTGAATTAAAGCTCTTTATACTCATCCAATGAGCAGTGAAAATGATGCTTGCTTTATTCAACTCCTTTCCCAACAACTCTGGGTACAGGGCTGCCCCCTATTACCAATGCTATTTACTATATATTGGTCCTTAAACCTTTGGTGACCACCATATGAGTACATCCAAATATACAGGGCCTTGAGCTTGCAGGTGAACACCATAAGCTTATGAAGTTTGCAGATGACATTCTATTACCCATCTCCTCCATCCACCCATCCCTGTGACCCTTTTCTAAACACTCTCTGAGTTTGTCCCATTTTTGAATCTTCACATAAAACAAAATCTAATGCATTAAACTTGGATATTTATCCCCATGTCCTTAAATCAGTTCAGGAACATTACTATTTTACTTGACCTGCCTTCAATCCTTACCTAGGCTTCAACCTTACTACCTCTTTTGATTTCCTACATCAAGCCAATTAGTCCCCCTACTTTAAAGGACTAGCAACATTGCTCAACTTGAAAACCCTGCAATTATTCTGGTTTGTAAGAATCCAAACCAGGATAATTAGATTACTTATTTATCCAAGATTCTCTGATACTTTATCATTATCCTAATACCAATACCTAGCCATATATTACAAATTGAACAGAAAAAAGTCTCAACTTCATCTGGTGCAGTGGGAAACCTAGACTAGCTGCCTCATTGCTATATCACCGTAAGGCTAGCTGGTGGTTTAGCAGTACTGAACCTTAAAATCTATTCTGCAACAGCCCCAACTGAAACCTCTAGTTTCCCTACATGATGCTCAAGAACACATCTTGACACACTGAACCTTAAAATCTATTTTGCAACAGCCCCAATTGAAACCTTTAGTTTCCCAACATGATGCTCAAGAACCCATCTTTACACACTTTACCATAGGTGAGTGCTCTATACTCCCCTTTTTGAAATGTAATATGACTACCCCCCCCCCTCCACAAAGACCCCAAATTTCAAATCTCTCTGTGAATCACACCCTGTGGCAACGGGACCTTGTAAAATATTCTCACAAGCTGATTTCTCCACAAATGCCATTTGTAGGAATATTGCATAAACCCTTATTTGCCCCTGATCATGAAAACCCACTAGCATTTTAGTAGTGGCAGTTAAGAGGATTAAAGCATGCCTATGGTCTTATGACTATGGATGGCAATCCCAGCAATATCTCAAAGAGAACTGAAAATTGCCTGATGCGGAAACATACTAATATAGTAAAATAAAACACTTTATTGATAGCACACTGCATGGACTCCCCAGTACAACTGACACTCTTCAAGAATTGATGCCTGAAAGAACTCCATACCAAGGGCTTGGTTTCAGTCCTGTGTGTAACTCTTACAGATACCACTGGTCCTACAAGACTTACAAACATTGATAAATGGGAAAAGTATTTTGAGAAACCCTTAGATAGGTGGACTGGAACAATATCTGGGATGCCACCTCAAATTACTCACCTAACATCCTGGCTCAAGAGAATGCATACAAAGTGCTTTCATTATGGTAGACCAGACCGCATTGCTAAGTTTGCCCCAAAACCTGAGTTTGCTTTCAAGGCTGCCGGGAGAATGGTATACTTTTACATATACAGCACAGTACTGTGTGGTGGCTTTGACCTAAAGCCAGCCGTTTATGAATATTTGCATGTGACATTCTCAGGACAATGATGTGTAACAATCTTGCCTGTAACCCATGGGAGGAATTGCTGCATTGGCCGTTCTCTAAACATGAGAGAGATGCTGGCAAAAGTCTACCATTAAGTTTTCAGAGGTGAAACAGAGGTTGATGGGCGTCATGGTGCATGAGAAGCTTACTGCAATACTTAACATTATCCATACAAATTTTTTTAAAATTTGGACTTCATGGCTAGACCATAACAACCATTCAAACCTCGATGGCTCCCTCAATCATTTTAACCCTCTTTACTGACAATACACAGTATAAGCGTACTGCCCAACCAGGTATCTAGGAATCCCTATCTTCACTCACTGCCTTACCCCTCCAATGTTTCCCTTAATGCAGGGGTGTCCAAACTACGGCCCTCCAGGTGTTGAGGAACTGCAAGTCTCATGAGGCCTTGCAAGACTCGGACATCCACAGGCAAGGCAGAGGCATGATGGGACATGTAGTACTTCAACAGCTGGAGGGTCACAGTTTGGACACCCCTGTCTTAATGTGACATCTAACCCCTGTTCCACTACATTTCACCTCTCTCTTCTTTCCCTAACTTTTTTTCTTCCTCATTCTCTTCTCCTCATTTTGCCTTTCTTCCTTTTAAACTACAATACGAGAAGTAGTGCAAGCTGTATAAGATCTATTCTCCTTTTCTCAGTCACTGACCGTTATGTAGTTTCCCTGAGTGTAGATTCACCCCAGAAATTATGTCTCTTATTCCAGGCCATTTCATTACACCCCACCAAAAGGTGCTACACTTTTGAGCCTATTGGTCTGTATTTGTTACATAGTATTGTATTTCTATGGCCTATTGTCTTGACCAGGGGCTGCCCGAGTTTCCAAATGGTCAGTCCACCCCTGGTCTTGACACAACTATTTGTACAACATCTTTATCTCTGTCTTTATGCATCCTTCTGCACACTTCAATACTCCAATATAAATCTTTGTGAAACAAGCTGAAAGGCTCCCGCAGGATCTGATCTGTGCCAGACATTTGTAAAGTCAAGTCAAGAACAGCACAGGCATAAAGATTTACATGGTGGTGTCAACTCTGAGCCAGCATCTCAGTCTAGGAAGTAGATTGTGACCCTGGATGTTGCCAAAGATGGCTCCATCCTTCTGGAAAAATGAAGTCACTGTTACGGGAAGTATAGTGATGTCTGTAAATATCTGAAAGCGTTACACTAACATTTTTTTTTAATTGTCCAAATCGTGATATACTGTATATTAAATATGGCAAATATTATCAACAATTTTTTTACAGCTCCCAGGATATCATTATGTCTTTTAGCTGCATAGACATTTAAAAATGTAATGTAAAACATGGAACTCAGGAACCAAACCTCCTTGAAGGAATTTATCTTAGTTGGATTTTCCCAAAACATGCAGATTTGTGTGATATTTTTTTCTGCCTTATTACTGATGTATATTTTTACAGTATTTGGAAATCTGTTTTTAATCGCTGCTGTTCTCTTCAGTCCCAAACTTCAGATGCCAATGTACTACTTCCTTTGCAATCTATCATTTATTGACTTGTGCTATTCTTCCAGCTCTATTCCAAAAGTGTTAAAAGATATATTTTCTCAGAGAAGGACAATATCTGTCACTGGCTGCATGGTGCAAATGAACACCGGCACCTTCCTTGGAAGTACTGAGTGTTTGCTACTGGCTGTGATGGCGTATGACCGTTATGTGGCAATATGCTCCCCGTTGTACTACAGTATCATTATGAACTGGAAAATGTGTAGAAACATGATAATCATTATGTGGTTTGGAAATGTTTTCATATCTGTTATCCCGAGTGTTTCAAGGCCTCTTATATTCTGTACAGCAAATCAACTGGACCATTTTGTGTGTGAGATACTTGCGGTTCTAGAGCTAGCATGTGGAAATGTCGTCTTTTATAAATTAACCATCTTTGTTATAAGTTTATTTACATTGGTATTTCCACTCGGGTTCATTGTGGTGTCTTACATTGTTATCATTTCATCAATATTAAAGATCAAGTCTACAGATGGAAGATCCAAAGCATTTTCAACCTGTGCTTCTCATCTCATAGTTGTCTCTATGTTTTATGGGACGAGTATAACTATGTATATGGGACAAACAAAAAGTTTTTCTTCAAATCTGAAATATATTTCTCTTATTTATGGTGTTATAACTCCTGTGCTAAATCCTTTGATATACAGTTTGAGAAATAATGATGTGAAAGAAGCAATACAAAAATTATGGACAAAGTGTTCTTTGTAAGATCTGGAAAGCAAGCTTTCTTTCAAATTTGTACAGGTCCACTTGGAAAGCAAATGAATTAAACCTATTAACAGGTACATAGGACAAACCCTTGTTGAGGAGGCTGACAACTCATGGGGCCCCCGGGCAATAGGGGATCATGGGGCCCCTGTGTCCTTGCCCAAACTCAAAAAAGCCTATGAAAAAGGTACCAGGGGCATCTCATGGGGCCCCCTACTGACCCCAGGCCCTCGGGCAGTGCCCGAGTTTCCAAATGATCAGTCCGCCCCTGCAGCAGATGTAAAGGCTTGTTGGCTTATGTTGAAGATTACACTACACTCTTCAGGTCTTCAAGGATCTCTACCTCTTCATGTGATGATGATCGGCCTTGGCCTGGAGGGGCTGTTTGGGACCTTGTGGTATAAAGACCTAAAAAAAAGGCTGGGATGCACTGTTGACAGTAGAGGTTACCGTTCTTAATTCAGAATATGTATAGGAAATGCAAGAACCGGCGTCAATTTTGAGGATATTCTGACTATTGCATCACTGAGGGTAGCGCTGAGAATCAAGACACATAGACACATAGACACAGTTGGTGCTGTAATCATCATTCACTTTAGTGAGTTTTTTCTCCTCAAAGGAAATAATCATCTTCTGGTACTTGGCCACATTGTTCTCAAGTCTCCACATCCAATCCGATTCTTAGTCAGTTCTCAGTACTGGGGACTGTACAAGTTCCTCCTTGGTGAGGTCTGTATGGAGAGGAAAAAACTGTTTACAAAGAGACTCAATGGTAAGCAGCATAAGATCAAAGCTGCATTTGTTCAATACAGCACACCATTTTGAACAGAATTCCATATCCTTCATGGCAATGGTGGAAATATTCTTAATCCTAAAGCCTCTGGGTATAGGTTTCTGCTGAAAGTAACAAAAAATAGCAGTGTGACAGATGCAGTACTGCTCAAAAAGTGGTTACTTGAAAATCCAAGCCTGAGTAATATCATTCAAAAAACTTTATTCGATCACATGGATCATATAGAGGTTAGACATAGATATGGTAAACAAGCAATAATAAAATCACTTAAAAACATTCGGCGTCTCCAGATAAAGTAGTTGTTCGGCAATTGAGGATCCACATAAGACAATTGAGTTCCTAACCACTAGATCAAAGGATTTTCATATTTTCCATAGAGAATCAGCATAAGGAGATCATTCTTCAAGAACCATTATGGTAATAATCTCAATGAGTGGAATGACTTCCTGGATTGGAAAAACCAAAAAGGAAAGATCATAGTGGGTGGAATTGGGAAAGATCAGAACTGGGAGGGGACTGTTATTCCATTGCCTTATATAGTGCCCCAACTACATATAATGTTGTATATGTCGCCCTCTTGTGTTGAAAAAACATCATTACATCTAAAATCAAAAATTATGCAAAAACTATATACTCTATGGTGACATTATGGAGGGGCCTTTGTTTCTCAGAAAGAGGATCACCTTTACAGTACATACTTATATCAATGAATTTTTAGCCCTAATGGCAATGTGGATATATTTTAAATATTAAAGTAGTTCTCTAACTCAGTTCAAAAATACTTTAAAGTTCAGTATTTAATCCATAAGGGACTAATGTATTAAGAGAATATATCCAATATTTTTCCTTTTGGAGGAGAATTTTGTCAAAGTCTCCTCGTCTAGCTGAAATATTTAGTTGGAAAATTCCATTGACCCTTAGGCCCTCAATTTTTTGATTGATGTTTCACATTTATACACCTTTTTAGAGTCATCTATTAATGTGGATACACTTTCATCTGGGGTGGTTACCCAGGAAGGCCATATATCCATCCTTCAATGATGGTCAAGCTTTTGAGAAGGTAATGATTTAAATATACACTAGCTATGTGTCTGCTGGGCTGACCTATTTACCCAGTATATTTACCCTATTTTAGTTCCACCCACTATGATCTTTCCTTTTTGGTTTTTCCAATCCAGGAAGTCATTCCACTCATTGAGATTATTACCATAATGGTTCTTGAAGAATGATCTCCTTATGCTGATTCTCTATGGAAAATATGAAAATCCTTTGATCTAGTAGTTAGGAACTCTATTGACTTATGTGGATCCTCAATTGCCGAACAATCACTTTATTTGGAGACGCCGAATGCTTTTAAGTGATTTTATTATTACCTGTTTACCATATCTATGTCTAACCTCTATATGATCCATGTGATCGAATAAAGTTTTTTGAATGATAATATTACTCCGCTTGGATTTTCAAGTAACCACTTTTTGAGCAGTACTTCATCTGTCATACTGCTATTTTTTGTTAGGCACATTTTGGGTTTATAAATCCACACTAATTACGAGTGAGACGGAGATATTAATATGACATATCTATATGTGTCATATTAGGTGGCTTTTTCTCGTTTGGTTGCCTTCTGCTGAAAGTACTCAGAAATTGGCCAGATAACAGCAAATCCACTTCCCGCCTTATTAATGCATGTTAACATACTGTATGAATCTTCAGGTTTTTTGAGTGGGAGCTCCAATCACTGAGCAAGGAGCAAGAGGGATCATTCTCTCAGTTCCGTGGAGGTATCTAAAAAGGCAGCATAAGAGGAGTTCTCATCCGCCATACCCAGGGCAGGTGTTGTAGAAGGACCAGGTAACAGTACATACACAGAAGGGGCAGGTAGCCAGAATCCAGTAACAGGTAGTGTAGAGATGGGCCACTGTGCACACTTGTCGGGGTATTGGCCCATAGACTATGCAGTAGACATGTGTGTTTTGATCAGATTAGTTTTTCAGACAATTTGATTTTCAGAGATTCAGATGTATCTGAACTTCTCAATAGACATAGTAATGAATCTCAACGAATTTGTAAAAAGTTATAACAAAATTAACAAATGAATTAATTTTATATGGATTCATTGTAAATAGTTGGTTGTTATGGAGTGGGTAGCCACCTCGTCCGAAACAACTATGGCTCATCTGCTGTCAGCAGGATTTTCTGCTGATAGCAGAATAAAAACAAAATAATTGCGGACATTAAAAAAAAAAAAAAAAAAAACAATGTTGGGCCCTTGGGGTCTAGTATGGATTTTGAGGGGAAACCCATGCCAAAATATTTTTAAAAAATGGCGTAGGGTCCCCCTCAAAATATATACTGGACCATTATCTGAGCATGCAGCCTGGCAGGCCAGGAAAGCGGGGTGAGTGAACACCCTCGTTCTGAACCATACCAGGCCACATGTCCTCAACATGGGGGGTGCTTTAGGGGAGGAGAGCTCACCCAAAGCACCTTGTCCTCATATTGATGAGGTCAAGAGCCTTTTCCTCAGTACCCTGGCCCAGGGGTTGTGGGTGTGCGAGGGGGTGATCTATCTGAATCTGGAAGCTCCCTTTAGCAAGGGTACTCCCAGATCCCACCCCCCACCCCCATGTGAATGAGTAGGAGTACATAGTAAAAACACAAAGACAGTTTTTGACAAATCCTTTATTAAAAAAAAATGTTCTCGAAGAAAATCCAGTGTCAATTACAATGAACATTGACCTGCATAAAAAAAACAAGAAAAAACCCCACTACTCACCGAGCATGACTGGTCCCATCAAAAGACATTCGCAGAATGACAGCCGCTTGCTGGCAAGTAAACATAGGGGTGAGGGTCACAGGGTGACCACCCCCCATATGATATAATGGATGGAGTCTCAGAATGAAGGCATGGGGTGGGGTCACCTGCTGAGATCAGCGTCGGTAAGTTTACTTTCTGGCAAGTGACTGTCATATGGCAAATGACTGGTAACGGGACTGGTCGTGTTCGGTGGGCGGTTGTTTTTTTGGGGTTTTTTTTTTTTTTGCAGGTCAGTGTTTATCGTGATTAACGCTAGGTTTACAACTGGGAACAAGTTTTTGTTTATTTTTTTAATAAAAGACTTGTGAAAAACTCTTTGTGTTTTGTTTACTTTTGACATTTTTTGGTGAATTTTTAGGAGTACTGCATACCACATACTCATTCACATGGGGCTTAAAGGAGCCCTTCTCCCACAAAGCAACCCCCCATGTTGAGGACATGTGGCCTGGTAAGGTTCAGGAGGTGTCACTCATCCCCCCTTTTCCTGGCCTGCTGGGTTGCCCACTCAGATTAAGTTACGTTATAGATTTTGGTGGGAATGCCATGCCATTTGAAAAAAAAAATGGTGTGGGTTTCCCCTTAAAATCCATACCAGACCTAAGGGTATTCTTGGATGTGGTATTCTCAAATGTAAAACATTGATGATTTTAATAAACGGAAGTGCATTTTTAATTCAAGAAGTGGCTGTGTATTTGCATACTACACTATAGGGGGTTTAAAGATGATCTCTGACTCCCCTCCCTAAAAAAATACTAACTATTGCCTATCCTCCCTTTAGGAATTCTTTAGTTAAAAAAAAGAAACTAAAAACCCTTTTTTTCCTACCTAAAACACCAGTCAAATGACAGGCTGGCTCTTGATCGTTCCCTCTGTTGGTCTATTGTGTTGGAGGGTTCTTGCAGTGAATAGTCATTTCTTGTTGGATGACAAATGTGTCCTTCATATGGGTCCTTTAGGACCCATGATGTGAGAGGAAGCAAGTAGGTATCATTGGGCCTTAACTGCAGCATGTTTCCACTTTTCAAAAGAGATACAATGGAAATTCATTCAACACTGGTTGGTCATACTTTGGGAATAGGTAGGAATAGATGGTGTGGGAGGATTTTTTTCTTTTTATATTTTGCTCTGAGATAGGCTTTAACACACTAATCATTATGACACCACAACATACTCTGTCCACACAGGATCCCTTTGTCAAGGCAAAAAGGATTACATACATAAAACAACCAATACCTAAATCAACTTTCACGTTTTTACTCAATATGGATTGGAATCAGGGGAGGACTGACCATTTGGAAACTCGGGCACTGCCCGGGGCCAGTAGGGGGCCCCATGAGATGCCCCTGGTAACTTTTTCATAGGCTTCTTTGAGTTTGGGCAAGGACACAGGGGCCCCATGATCCCCTATTGCCCGGGGGCCCCATGAGTTGTCAGTCCGCCCCTGATTGGAATATTTTTTTACATTGGTGACATGACAGATTGAGGTCACACTGTTTAAAATATGACAGAAAAACTCATCTTACAGGAATGCAAAAATCATGTAATTCTATCAGAGGTTCTAACATTTAAAAAAGTGAATATAGAAATCCAACCCTGGATATTCAATACTGTATGTATGAGAAAGTAAATAGGTTCAAATATAAAAGAAAATCATTAGAAAAAATCCAACATTTTTACAACAGATTAACTACCTCCTGTTCATTCATTGTAGATAAATGGCTGGCTATTGGCATCCTATGTGCAGGAGGGTGTATAAATACACTCACAGGCTGCTTTGTTAGGTAGACCTTGCTAGTGCCAAAAGAATCTCCCCCACACCATGACACCACCCCCAGCCTGAACCATTGATACAAGACAGGATGGATCCATGCTTTAATGTTGTTTATGCCAAATTCTGACCCTACCATCTGAATGTTGCAGCAACCAGTCAGCCCATTCTCCTCTGACCTCTGACATCAACAAGGCATTTTCCCCCACACAACTGCCGCTCACTGGATATTTTCTCTTTTTTGGACCATTCTCTATAAACCCTACATATGGTTGCCATGAATATCCCAGTAGATCAGCAGTTTTTGAAATATTCAGACCAGACCGTCTGGCACCTACATCCATGCCACGTTCAAAGTCACTTAAATCCCCTTTCTTTCCCATTATGGTGCTCGGTTTGAACATCAGCAAGTCATCATTACCACGTCTAGATGCCTAAATGCATGAGTTTCTGCCATGTGCTTGGTTGATTAGCAATTTGTGTTAGCAAACAATTGAACAGGTGGACCTAATAAAGTGAGTGTATCTAGCCTCCCTCTCCTGCTGCTTGTGCACACCCTCTAGTCATCATTACCACTATGATGACACTTTAGGCCAGTAAAGCCAGTCATTGTCTCTGATCTCTACAAATAATATTACAATGACACCAGACCAATGCAACCCAATCGCAGTGTTCCTGACCAACACTACATCAGTCCTAGTGTCACCATAATAGTGCAGCTTGTCGCAGTGTTTCCCAATCACCACCACACCAGTCACAGTGTTGCCAATCACCACCACACCAGACCATTGCAGTCAGCAACAGTGTTCCTGATCACTGTCTTGGCAGTTTCAGTGTCAGCAGACCAGTGTAGGCAACCAACAGTGTTCCTGATCACCGCCACTCCAGTCCCAGACTCACCAGACCAGTGCACATCATCGACAGTGTTCCTGATCACTACCATGCCAGTCCTACTATCACCAGAGCGGTGTAAGCCAGAAAAAGGGTTCCTGATCACTGCCACACCAGTGCTAGTGCCACCAGACCAATGTAAGCCAGCAACAGTGTTCCTGGTCTCCACCACACAGTTCTAGGTTCAACAAACTTGTGTATGCCAACAACGGTGTTCCTGATCACTGTCTTACCAGTTTCAGTGTCAGCAGACCAGTGTAGGCAACCAACAGTGTTCCTGATCACTGCCACTCCAGTCCCAGACTCACCAGACCAGTGCACATCATCGACAGTGTTCCTGATCACTACCATGCCAGTCCTACCTTCACCAGTTTAAGCCAGAAAAAGGGTTCCTGATCATTGCCACACAGTTCTAGGTTCATCAAACTCATGTATGCCAACATTGGTGTTTCTGATTGCTTCACACCAGTGCTAGTGCCACCAGACCAGTGTAAGCTAGCTACAGTGTTCCTGGTCTCCACCACACAGTTCTAGGTTCATCAAACTCGTGTATGCCAACATTGGTGTTTCTGATTGCTTAAACACGAGTCTCCAGTGTTTACAGAGCAGTGTAAGCCAGCAACAGTCTCCCTGATGGTTTTCACACCAGTCATGGTGATATAACACAGCAGTGTTACTGATCATTACAACACCAGCCCAGTGACACCAAATTAGTGTAAGCTAGCAAAAGTGTTCCTGATCACTTTCATAGCAGTCAGTGACATCAGACCAGTGTACACCAGCAGCAGTGTTCCTGATCACCACCATAGAAGTCCCAGTGTCACCAAATAAGTGTAAGCCAGCAACATTGTTCCTGATCACTGCCACACGGTGCAATTCCAGTACAGAGATTTGGGTTTCACCATGTGCCTCGGGTCCCATACTAACGATCAGGACCCGAAGCTCCCGATTTCTGTGATAGCCTCTGATTGGCTAGCACAGTAATCAGTCACTGTGAAGCCCGCCCTCGTGTTTTGTCTCTCTGAATGGAGGAGAGAGATACATCTGTCCTTTCAGAGAGAGAAATAAAACAACAGTTTGTAAAATAAATAAATACATATTGTCATGGTATGGGAGCCTGCCAATTATTAATCCCCTTATTAATGCCTTGTATCACATGCCCTCAGTGTCCTGCTCTGTATTGTTCCAATTGTCCCCTGTGCCACTAGGCCAAATGGCCATATCAAATTACTCTGGGCCCCCTCCCTCCTGGCCAGCTGGCTGGGAGCTCTCTGCACACCTCCCAACCTGCTTTTCATCTATGCAGACAGCATCCCTGCCCCCCCAGGATGTCCCTGTCACCTGCCTGATTCTCCCAGGGGTCTAGTGTTCCCTTCCCCCTCCCGGTTGCCAAGGCGACCGGGGAGCGTTCAGCAGCAGTTTAAGAGGTGGATGCTGGGAGCTCCTATTCATTCTCTTGTGTAGTCTGCAAGGGATCTCAAGCTCCGGCGAGACCCTTGTGAATAGACTCTGCAAGCCTACCCCAGCCTCACAGAGACCCCACAGGAGGGAAGAGACAACCAGAGAAAGCTTGCCTACGATTGCGAGAGACCCCACAGAAGGGGGAGATACTACCACAGCCCGTCTACCAGAGCCAGAGGCCACCCACCTGATCCGGACTCCACAGGTACCTGCGTTCTGCTTCTACCCCTGGGAGACCAGGCACCCTGTTGGATCCGTGAGTACCTGCTTCCCCACTGTGTTACCTGGACTGTTGCGGTGGTGACTCCTCGCACCCCTCTCCTGTGTCGGACTACCCCTGTTACAGAGACACCCCCTTGGCTCTCCTAGTGGACTATAAGTGGGTGGGGCCCCCTCGTTACCCTTTAGTGGCAAATCCACCCTCTCTGCCACCCAACGTATTGAAGGACTGCCGTCTGTTTGTCTCAATAAAGCTTTGTGCGTCTGCCATCCACTCTGTGTGTTCTGTCCTGCCTTTCCTCCGTCACACATATATTTTAAAAAGAAAAGAAAAAATACCTAGAACAATTTTTGATCTAGGTCAGTGCCAGGGTTAGTGTTTGGGTCAGGTAAAGGTCAAAGGTCAAGGTCAGTATATTTTGGGCAGGATTTGCTTGGTTTTTTTTACTTAGCATCAGTGTCAGTTATTGTCAGTGTGCTTTGGATAGAACAACAAATAACCCCCCCAAAATGCGCACTATTGTTTTTGGGCTGTACTACGGGTACAAACAACAAATAACATACACATATGTGGTATCACTGCGATCATCAAGAGCTGGAAAACTAATTTTGGATTTTTCTTTGGTGGTAGGTTATGGTAGTAACAAGAAATATACAGCCGTACTTAAAAAAAAAAAAAATTTAATTTTTTTTTTTACTATTTTTGACCAGTTTTCATTTGATAATAAAAAAAAAGAAAATCAGGACATATCCATTATGTGGATATGGATAGCTGCCAGGCCCACACACTGCAATGACAGGCTGTTGGTGGCCTCAGCTATTCGTGACTGTTCTCACAGCTGGTGATGGTGGCTGGACACACTTTAAAAAGCTGCATAACAGTTTAAGCCTTTGAAACCTTTGTGCAGCCTTATAATTCTGATTGAGCAAGAAACTTTAGAGTGATGAGTGCTATGCATTTATATGTAAGTAGTAGTAGTACATTGGAGCTGCTTGTCTCCTACATTGGGTACACTTAACTTGCCGTGTTTGGAGGAGGAGGAATGCTGCCTATGACCCCAAGAACACCATCTCAACTGTAAAACATGGTGGTGGAAACATCCTGCTTTGGGGGTGTTTTTCTGCTAAGGGGACAGGACAACTGCGATGATGGATGGGGCAATGTACCATCAAATATTGGGTGAGAACCTTCTTCCCTCAGCCAGGGCATTGAAAATGGGTCGTGGATGGGTGTTCCAGCATGACAATGACCCAAAACACACGGCCAAGGCAACAAAGGAGTGGCTCAAGAAGAAGCACCTTAAGGTCCTGGAGTGGCCTAGCCAGTCTCCAGACCTTAATCTGATTGAAAATCTGTGGCGGGAGCTGAAAGTTCGAGTTGCCAAACGTCAGCCACCAAACCTTAATGACTTGGAGAGGATCTGCCAAGAGGAGTGGGCCAAAATCCCTCCTGAGATGTGTGCAAACCTGGTGGCCAACTACAGGAAACGTCGGACCTCTGTGATTGCCAACAAGGGATTTGCCACCAAGTACTAAGTCATGTTTTGTGAAGGGGATAAAATACTTATTTCCATCATGAACATACAAATCAGTCATCATTTGTTAGACATGCATTTCTTTTGAATTTTTTGTTGCTATTCTGTCTCTCAGTGTTACAATACACCTGTTTCGATTTTTAGACCGATCATTTCTTTGTGAGTGGGCAAACATTCAAAATTAGCAGGGGATCAAATACACATTTCCTTCACTGTATATATATATATATATATATATATATACAGTATACTGTATTTATTTTTGCTTGCAGCTTTGGGTTTTACAAAACTGGTACGTAAGAGTCTCTTCGGATGAAACATTAATCTGAACTCCACCAAAATAAATTGTTGGGGGAGGGAAGTTGAAGACCTATTCTGGCCAGTGCCGAGGCTAATAAGCAATTTAGGATTGTCAAATAAAGGACAGGGAGTTCTGTGTAGTGGCATGGGGGACATGTAACAATGCAAAAAACAATTTAAGAAGTACAGTTTGGTGTGGCGAGGGCCCTCCTTTTAATGCAAGATTGAAAGCGACATGGGAGAAACACCAATTTAATAAATGACCTGCTTGATAGATGTCTTTATGTTATATGTGGGGTCATGGAACAGTTCAACAAGGTCATCATATTCTAGCATGAATTTCACGTGAAATATTTTTTGCTTAATTTTACAACATTCTTTGACTAACATACAGCAGCACAACCTCAACCTGATCAATTAAAAAAAGTCTTTATTAAGTATTTTTTTTTTTTTTACAAAATACAACTAAACCTTTTCCCCCAATCTCCAAATGTTTGTAAATCTCTACCTTGTTTTGAACCTTGAACCATGTAAGTAATTATCTTATCCCTAGTGCAGCTGAAAATTCCCATTTCCCTATACTTTACAATCATGAATATTATGTGATCCAGTCTGCTTACGTCAACAAAAATTTTAGTATAGCAAATCCTGCATTGTAACTCTCCTCCGGAGGATTTACCACCCCCTTCCTGACCAGGCCATTTTTTGCAATATAGCACTGCGTTATTTTAACTGAAAATTGCGCGGTCATGCAATGCTGTAAATAAATGAAATTATGTCAATTTTTCCCCCGGAAATAGAGCTTTCTTTTGGTGGTATTTGATCCATTTATTTACTTTTTGCGTTATAAACAAAAAAAAAGACCAACAATTTCGAAAAACACAATATTTTGTTTTCTACTATAAAACAAATCCAATAAAAAAATTAAAAAAATCAAATTTCTTCATAAATTTAGGCCAATATATATTTTGCACATATTTTTGGTAAAAAAAAATCCCAATAAGCGTATATTGATTAGTTTGCGCAAAAGTTAGAGTGTCTACCAACTATGGGACATATACTGGAATTTATGTATTTATTTATTTTTAATATTAGTAATGGTGACAATCAGTGACTTATAGGACGGTGATATTGCAGAAGACATTTTTAGACTAACTGACACTTTGCGGTAATCAGTGACACTAACAAAGTGATACTAATTATTATTATTATACAATGTTTATATAGCACCAAAGGGTTTGCTCAGCGCTGTACATTAGCGAGGGGGACAGAACATGAGACAATACAGTACAATACAATACACGAGGTTTTCGAGGGCCTGCTCTTTCGAGCTTACAATCTAGGATGACATTGGGAAGGGGTTAAACTTCTAGGGTAATCAAATGGTTAACTGTGTGCCTAGCTATGTGCTTGGTGTACACTAGGTGGTGATTTTACTAGGGAAAGTGAAGGATCGTGTTCCCAGCTTTGCAGGGACACACGATCTTTCACCCCCCTCCCATCAAAGCTTTGCCTTTCACTCAGGGGCGGACTGACAACTCATGGGGCCCTGGGCAATAGGGGATCATGGGGCCCCTGTGTCCTTGCCCAAACTCAAAAAAGCCTATGAAAAAAGTACCAGGGGCATCTTATGGGGTCCCCTACTGACCCTTGGGCAGTGCCCGAGTTTCCAAATGGTCAGTCCGCCCCTGCTTTCACTGCACTCGCAGATTGGCTCCTGCTGTGAGTGTTCATAGCAGAAGCAATCCGCCAGTGGTGCATGTGTGCCCCCCTATGGCAGAGGTGCAAAATCACGTATTTATGTATACACAGGAAGCCCGCCCTGTAGCAGTAAGTCCTCATGCACACGGGACATTTTTACAGCGGCTGTTTTTGGCTTTTGACATTTTTTTCTACAGCTAGTAAACTCCCCAGCATGTTATCCTATGTGTTCATTCACACATAGACTGGAATCAACATTTTTTGTCAGGGAGGTTTTTTGGCTGCAAAATAAACTCAGGACTAGTGGGCTTCTAGAGGAGTTTTTAGATGTAAAAACGCTCTAACACTGAAAAATGGGGCAAAATGCAGTAAAACGCTACAAACTGGATTTTGTTTACTTTTTTTGACCGAAAAAATATTTTTGGTAAAAAAGAACGCTAAAACGCAAAAGTGGAAAAACGCCGCTAAATGCGGCAAAAGCTGCTAAACGCTAATGCAAAAACGCTAAAAAAAAGCTGAAAAACTCAGGTTTTTACCGTGACTTTGCACAACTAATGTTACCAGCGTTATCAAAACACCCCGTGTGCATGGAGCCTAAAACTTCTATAGGGCGGACCTTAAGTGGTTAGCCAATGGTGGGGTTCCAACAAAGTATCTTGAAGTTTTCAGACCTTGGTAAACTATAGACTGCCTGTGCTTAACTGCGATTTGACCTTGTCAAAATACTAAGCCTAGGACTAGGTAATAGTGAAATGTACTTTTGAAAAAAAAAGCAAGGTGAAAATTGTACTTTGGTTAGGGATCACTTCTTTTTTTTTAAATTTGTTGGTCAATAGGGAAATAATTCACAGCAGTTATTAAAAATGCACCTAACAAATAAATAGCAACATTCTTCACTGATTGATCTCTAAGGTGTGTTCTTCATGAGAATAAAAATTATTTATAGGCTGTAAGAGATGACTAAAACAAATGACAAAAGAGCTTGCTTAGGCAGTCCTGGGTATATGTATTTCCTCACTAATACTGAAATATACAGTTTGTTATGTACATGTATTAAAGGCTTGGACTGAAATTTTTAAAAGCAAATCAAGGTACCGTATTTTTCGCACCATAAGACGCACTTTTTTCCCCCCAAAAAAGGGGGGAAAATGTCAGTGCATCTTATGGAGCGAATATGGAGCGGCCGGTCCGGTATTTCCACTGTCGCCGTGTCAGAATACCGGGTTTGGCCGCTCAGCCCTACAGTGGGACCTTAGAGATGACTGCTGACCTTTGGGGAGGGAGGGGGAGCGGGTACCTGAATTTGACAGGTACCCGCTCCCACTTCCGTGGAGTTGTTCTTTCATCTTACCCGTTCCTCTATCCAGTGGCGCGGTCTTCCCGGCTTCTGTAGTGTGGGCATGACAGCCGGGTGCCAAGTGCGCATGCGCAGGAAGCGGTGCTTTTTGTGAATGGTAAGGTGGCACCTGGGACACATGACAGATCCGAGCGCCATTACAGAAGCTGGGAAGACAGCGCGCGGCTGGATAGAGGAACAGGTAAGATGAAAGAACAACTCCGCGGAAGTGGGAGCGGGTACCTGTCAAATTCAGGTACCCGCTCCCCCCCCTCCCCAAAGGTCAGCAGTCATCTGTACTGTCCGCAGTCTCTGGTCATCCCTGTGCTGTCCGCAGTCTCTGGTCATCTCTGTACTGTGTCCGCAGTCTCTGGTCATCTCCTGTACTGTGTCTGCAGTCTCTGGTCATCCCTGTACTGTGTCCGCAGTCTCTGGTCATCCCCTGTACTATGTCCGCAGTCTCTGGTCATCTCCTGTACTGTGTCCACAGTCTCTGGTCATCTCCTGTACTGTGTCCACAGTCTCTGGTCATCTCCTGTACTGTGTCTGCAGTCTCTGGTCATCTCCTGTACTATGTCCGCAGTCTCTGGTCATCCCCTGTACTGTGTCCGCAGTCTCTGGTCATCTCCTGCACTGTGTCCACAGTCTCTGGTCATCTCCTACACTGTGTCCGCAGTCTCTGGTCATCTCCTGTACTGTGTCCGCAGTCTCTGGTCATCTCCTATACTGTGTCCGCAGTCTCTGGTCATCTCCTGTACTGTGTCCGCAGTCTCTGGTCATCTCCTGTACTATGTCCGCAGTCTCTGGTCATCCCCTGTACTGTGTCCGCAGTCTCTGGTCATGTCCTACACTGTGTCCGCAGTCTCTGGTCATCTCCTGCACTGTGGCCGCAGTCTCTGGTCATCTCCTGCACTGTGGCCGCAGTCTCTGGTCATCTCCTGTACTGTGTCCGCAGTCTCTGGTCATCTCCTGCACTGTGTCCGCAGTCTCTGGTCATCTCCTGCACTGTGGCCGCAGTCTCTGGTCATCTCCTGTACTGTGTCCGCAGTCTCTGGTCATCTCCTGTACTGTGTCCGCAGTCTCTGGTCATCTCCTGTACTATGTCTGCAGTCCATTAGTTCAGAATTTTTTTTTCCTGTTTTCTGCCTCTAAAACCTAGGTGCGTCTTATGGAGCGAAAAATACGGTAACTGATCTAAAAGTAAGAGTGTATGACTTAATAGGGTATCAAGCTCCTGCACTGTGGCCGCAGTCTCTGGTCATCTCCTGTACTGTGTCTGCAGTCTCTGGTCATCTCCTGCACTGTGTCCGCAGTCTCTGGTCATCTCCTGCACTGTGGCCGCAGTCTCTGGTCATCTCCTGTACTGTGTCCGCAGTCTCTGGTCATCTCCTGTACTGTGTCCGCAGTCTCTGGTCATCTCCTGTACTGTGTCCGCAGTCTCTGGTCATCTCCTGTACTGTGTCCGCAGTCTCTGGTCATCTCCTGTACTGTGTCCGCAGTCTCTGGTCATCTCCTGTACTGTGTCCGCAGTCTCTGGTCATCTCCTGTACTATGTCTGCAGTCCATTAGTTCAGAATTTTTTTTTCCTGTTTTCTGCCTCTACTG
This sequence comes from Staurois parvus, assembly GCF_062004578.1. Taxonomy (NCBI): domain Eukaryota; kingdom Metazoa; phylum Chordata; class Amphibia; order Anura; family Ranidae; genus Staurois; species Staurois parvus. The sequence continues at coordinate 1,557,018 of NW_028318656.1, read as the reverse complement.
CACTGAAATCCCAAACACTTTGCCTGCCCTGCCCAGTTCATTTATGTAGACAATAGAATGCCTCCCTTTTATGTTATGGACATAAGGATATGAGGTTTTCTGTAGTCCTAACACTCTTCCCTTCCAGGAACAATGCTGTTCCTCAAAAGATACAATACAATGAATGAGTGTTGTCACCCTAGGGCAGTAAAAGTGTTATTGGCAGCATCAACAGGTGAAAATAAAGGGAAAAAAAAAGCTTGGAAAAAAGAAATGTAATGCGGCTGCCACATCTAGGGACTGGTAAGCTTAAAATATATTACTTTTTTTTACTTGTGGGTTTAACACACTTTAAAATGTGCTACCAAAGATGCAGATATGGAAGAAAAATATATTTGAAATATATTTTAAAAATATTCTTCCCAAATATATTTGAAATGCTACAATTTTGTCCATACGCAATATATTTAAAAAATAAATAAATAAAAATTAAAAAAATAAAATAAAATAAATAAATACTAATATAAATATAAAAATAAAAAAAATATAAAATAAAAATGTTTTTCAAAATATATTTTCTAAAGTATATTCTTCAGATTGTTTTCAACATATAAAAAAGTCATTTTAACATATATTTTTACATATATTTGTAAATGCAGTTAAAAAATGTAGATTTGTATTATTAAAGACATACAGTATATTTGAAATGTATATTTAAAAATATTTTTCATATATTTTGTAAAAACGCATTTCAACATGCAGTATATGCTGTATGTACAGTATATATATATATATATATATATATATATTTAAATATATTTTAAAGTATATTGAATATGGCCCAAATTGTAGCATTTCAAACATATGGCCATATATTTGGGAAGAATATTTTAAAAATGTATTTCAAATACCGTATTTTTCGCTCCATAAGACGCACCCTAGGTTTTAGAGGCAGAAAACAGGAAAAAAAAATTCTGAACTAATGGACTGCAGACACAGTACAGGAGATGACCAGAGACTGCGGACAGTACAGGAGATGACCAGAGACTGCGGACAGTACAGGAGATGACTGCTGACCTTTGGGGAGGAAGGGGGAGCGGGTACCTGAATTTGACAGGTACCCGCTCTTACTTCCGCAGAGTTTTTTTTTTTATCTTACCTGTTCCTCTATCCAGCCGCGCGCTGTCTTCCCGGCTTTCTGTAGTGTGGGCGCTCGTCGGACAGCCGGATGCCCAGTGCGCATGCGCGAGAAGCGCTGCGCTTTGTGATTGGTCCGGCGGCTTCTGGGATCTGTCATGTGTCCCAGGTACCGCCTTACCATTCACAAAGAGCACTGCTTCTTCCGCATGCGCACTTGTCACCCGGCTGTCACGCACACTACAGAAGCCGGGAAGACAGCGCGCCGCTGGATAGAGGAACAGGTAAGGTCCCGCTGCAGAGCTGAGCGGCCGGCCCGGTATTCTGACACGGCGGCGGTGGAAATACCGGACCGGCCGCTCTATATTCGCTCCATAAGACGCACTGACATTTCCCTCCCTTTTTTGGGGGAAAAAAAGTGCGTCTTATGGAGCGAAAAATATGGTATATTTTTCTTCCATGTGGATGTGCTACATACACTCACTGGCCACTTTATTAGGTCCACCTGTTCAATTACTTGGTAGCACAAATTGCTAATCAGCCAATCACATGGCAGAAACTCAATGCATTTAGGCATCTAGACGTGGTGAAGATGACTTGCTGAAGTTCAAACCGAGCATCAGAATGAGGAAGAAAGGGGATTTAAGTGACTTTGACAAATTGATACCATTGAATGGCCCCCACGCTCTCCTGACCTAAATCCAATAGAACACCTCTGGGATATCATGTTGTGGTCCATCCGACGCCGCCAGGTTGCACCTCAGACTGTCCAGGAGCTCAGTGATGCCCTGGTCCAGATCTGGGAGGAAATACCCCAGGACACCGTCCGTGGTCTCATTAGGAGCCTCCCCCGACGTTGTCAGGCATGCATACAAGCACGTGGGGGCTATACAAACTACTGAGGACCATTCTGAGTTGCTGCAATGACATTTCAGCAAAATGGACTCGCCTGCTGCATTATTTTTTTTCACTTCGATTTTCGGGGTGTCAGTCTGACACCGCCAGGCTGCACCTCAGTCTGTCCAGGAGCTCAGTGATGCGCTGGTCCAGATCTGGGAGGAAATACCCCAGGACACCATCCGTCGTCTCATTAGGAGCCTCCCCTGATGTTGTCAGGCATGCATACAAGTACATGGGGGCCATACAAACTACTGAGGACCATTCTGAGTTGCTGCAATGAAATTTCAGCAAAATGGACTAGCCTGCTGCATCATTTTTATACTTTGATTTTCGGGGTGTCTTTGAATTCAGTCCTCTGTAGGTCGATCATTTTAATTTTCATCAAATGATGGGAAATCCTTATGTTCCTAACACATTACCCAGTCCATGTCAGTATAGAGATCCAGCAGGAGATTTGTCCCCATTGAGATCTGATGGGTTTTCAAAGTGTTCCCTTCATTTTTTTGAGCAGTGTACTAATCATCATGACAGGCCAATGTCCTCTTTTCACCCAGGGTCTCTTTATCAAGGCAAAAATTATAACATACATAAATCACAATAGTTTTAAAATTTTTACCCAGTATGGAACAGAATAATTTCCACATTTACCACTTCCCACCCACCCTATTCTCAATATACATCCTCACAGCCATTCTCCAGTTCTGGAAGGGTGTACCTGGATGTCCTCCCGTGTGCACGCTTCCCACGTTCCCCCTGGGAAACACATGGGGCAGTATCCGTGACTGCTGTGTGCCTTGGAAACAGCACATCACAGATTGTGGTAAAGGACCAATCACAACAGCCCTTTGGCATGTGATTTCTGTGTCAAATCACAAACGACCACAGACGTAAACAGAACAGGTCTTTGCCTGTTAACGGCTATCCTTCCCTCACACACAGAGACTGTGTGTAAAGGAAGGAGAGCTGGATATGTGAAGGGGTGCAGTGAGTACATTATTTTACAGTGCATAGTGCCCTGATAATAAGTGCAGCCTCACCAGTGCCCGTCAGTGCACCCTCACCAGTGTCCATCAGTGCAGCCTGATCAGTGCCCATCAGTCCAGTTTCATCTGTGCCCATCAATGTAAACTTATCCATGCCCTTCAGTGTAGCATCATCCATGCCCATCAGTGCCTCCTCATCTGTGCCCATCAGTGCCTCCTCATCTGTGCCCATCAGTGCAGCCTCATCCATGCCCATCACTGCAGCCTCTTCAGTGCCCATCAGTGCAGCCTCATCCATGCCCATCATTGCAGCCTCTTCAGTCCCCATCAGTGCAGCCTCATCCATGCCCATCAGTCCAGCCTCATCAGTGCCCATCAGTGCAGGCTCATCCATGCCCATCAGTGCAGCCTCATCAGTACCCATCAGTGCAGCCTCATCAGCGCATATCAGCGAAGAAGGAAAATCATTAACTTGCAAAATGTTATAACAGAAACTAAAACTTAACGTTTTCACTCTTTTTTTTGTTTAGAAAAAAAAAAAATTAAAAACCCAGGGGTGATTAAATACCACCAAAAGAAAGCTATATCTGTTTAAAAGAAATAATAAAAATATAATTTGGGTACAGTGTTGCAGAGGCCCTAGAGTAGGTGTCACCCGCTGCGGTAACACTTGGTGACACCCTCTCCTATGATCCCTGCAGAATGGATCGGATCTGTGGATTGAGCATAATGGATCAGGCTTTCTTTACAACTTACCTTTGCTTGGAGCGGGTCAGGTGTCACCCCGTATAGGTTGCATGCCGAAGAGGATTGTCCAACCAGTCTGGAACGTAGCTTCTCACCATGAGGAACCATAGTGCGATGCTGTAACTCAGGGTCAGCCTAAGTATTCTGCTTCATAATCCCCAGTAACTTCCAATTTGTCTCTAATTACCTACTGGACCATTGCATGCCTAAGTTGGCTCTAGCTTTTGATGGATATTGAGTCCTGAGCGAAAATTAGCTATTAATCCCAGATCAGAAGGGACAGAGTTAACTAAAATAATAGGAGCTGCATATAAACTCTATTGCAATAATTAGGTTCACCTGCTGATATACTGGAAGTTGACACTACACACATTTACATAGTAGCACAGACCTAGCTATCTGGTCTGTGCATGAGAAATAATAACAATAGGACAGAGACCCGTCTGCCACTAGGATTCAAATCAAAAAGTTATGGACATGTCATCTCCAAAAACCTCTCTATTTCTTCCCTCTGGAGTTTTTAACCCAGCCTCCCAGGGGCAGGAAGTGCGTACATAATTAACTGTGTAACATTAGGAGCACAGGTATTCACAAATACAAACAGTTAAGGGCAGCAGATCCCTACACTTGCATACATGCATTACTTATTATATGTTTGTTCATACTGTATACTTCATATGAAAAATATTTGATGATAGGTCTACTTTAAACTGTCGAAAATGTGACACAAATATTGTCAAAACATTTTTTTTTTACAGCATAGATATTTCCAAACGTAATGAAAAACATGGAGATCAGGAACCAAACCTTCTTGAAAGAATTTATCTTAGCTGGATTTTCCCAGAACATTTTGATTTGTGTATTATTTTTTTGTGGCTTATTACTGATGTATATTTTTACAATTTTTGGAAATCTTTTTCTAATCGCTGCTGTTTTCTTGAGTCCCAAACTTCACCTGCCTATGTACTACTTCCTTTGCAATCTGTCATTCATAGACTTGTGCTTTTCATCCACCTCTCTTCCAAAAATGATAAAAGATGTATTTTCTCGGAGAAGGACGATTTCTGTCACTGGCTGCATGGTGCAGATGAATGCCGGAACCTACCTTGGGAGTATTGAGTGTTTGCTACTGGCGGTGATGGCGTACGATCGTTATGTGGCAATATGCTCACCCTTGTATTACAGTGTCATTATGAACTGGGAAATATGTAGAAATATAATAGTCATTATGTGGTTAGGAAATTTCGTCATATCTGTCATCCCGAGTGTTTCAAGGCCTCTTATATTCTGTACGGCAAATCAACTGGACCATTTTGTGTGTGAGATATTGGCGGTTCTAGAACTAGCATGTGGAAATGTTGCTTTTTATAAATTAATTATCTTTGTCGTGAGTTTATTTACATTGGTATTTCCACTCGGGTTTATTGTGGTGTCTTACGTTCTTATTATTTCATCAGTATTAAAGATCAAGTCTACAGATGGAAGATCCAAAGCATTTTCGACCTGTGCTTCTCATCTCATAGTCGTCTCTATGTTTTATGGGACGAGTATAACTATGTATATGGGACAAACAAAAAGTTTTTTTTCAAATCTGAAATATATTTCTCTTGTTTATGGTGTTATAACTCCTGTGCTAAATCCTTTGATATACAGCTTGAGAAATAATGATGTGAAAGAATCAATTAGGAAAATATGGATGAAATATTCTTCATAAGAGTCCACGTTATTATTTTTTTTCTTTCATAAAGTACACTTAAACCCAATTAAAAAAATGATATATTAAAGCGGCGTTCCAGTTCCCATAAAATGTCTTTAAAAAAAGCTCCCCCCCATAATTATAACAACCTGCAGTTAAATATGATCCTACTGTCTTTGATTAAATCATGCTCATTATTAAAATATTGTAAATATTCTTACATCAATCTCGGAAGCAGGCAGGTTCCATGATGGATGTGGGCATCTGAAGCCCGCTGCTGTGCACTTTCTGGATTTGGTGCTTCTGGCTATCCCAACATGCACCTCTTGATCTCACGCATGTGCAGTATGGACAAAGCACAGCACAAGTTGGTTGTAACAGGTTGCCATAACAATGGGGGAGATGGTGGAAGTTCACACCCCATTGTTATGGCTACCTGTCAATCAAACAACAATAAACAAAGGGAATGATTTCCCTATTCAAAAATGGCACTTGTCTCTGCCTGGCATTGTGTTATTTTGGGTCTTGAAATAACAAGCAGAGAAAGCTCTTTGATTCCTGGGATTGATGACTCATCGATCCCCGGTATCAGTGGGGTGGCAGGAGATGATGTTCTTCGCCTTGGCAAGGTAAAACGGAAGTGTGGGATAATAAAAAAAAAAAAAGGTATGTAAACCTTGAAAACAAAACAAAAAAAAACTTTTACTGGCATACATCAAGAAACATTTTAAAGGAAACTTAAAGAAAACAGGTTGAACTTTCAAATCCTTTGATATACAGTTTGAGAAATAATAATGTGAAAGAAGCAATAAAAAAAAAATGGGTGAAATATTCTTCCTAAGAGTCCAGGTATTTTTTTTTACTTTCATGAAGTACACTTAAACCCAATTAAAAATCCAATTAAAAAAATCACATATTAACTTGTTAATGTATTTTTCTAAAGTTGTTTTGATTCATATACAACTGTTGTGCCCCTGCATTGTCAAGCTGTCACACGATGCCCTGATGGAGACTGCAAATGGACTTGCCAACAGACATTGTGCAGAAATTGACCAGCGTTGTCCCTACTGGATAGTCAGTTCAGGGCAACAATGTGCAGCTGAGGCTGGAATGAGTAATTTGGACAGGTAGTAGCTAAAAGAGGCTGCTGGAGATCAGCAGCACTGAGATGCCATTTTTTTATTTATAATGGAGGAGCGAGAATCAAGGCAGTTTTCTTCAAGAAATAAAAATGACATGTTAAGTTAGAGACAAGAGCCATAAATATTGCAGAGACGTGCTGCACACAATATAAGTGGTTTACCTTGGCTGGAATAGTGGATTGAGAGACAAAGCAGTCTTTATCAAGAAATAAAAGTGAAATATATAGGTCAAAGACAACAGCCAAAAATAAAGCACAGACATGCTGTGCATCATGTAAGCAGTTTTAGTAGGCTGCAATAGAAGGAGAGACAAGCAGGATTTTCTCAAAAAAATAAAAAAATACAGTGTATTAAGTCAGAGATAAGAGCCAGAAATATTGCACAGAAATGCTGCACATCATGTCATCAGTTTTAGTAGGTGGCAATGGCAGAGAGATAAGGCAGGTTTTTTTACAAAAATAAAAAAACTACACTGTATTAGCTCAGATACAAAAACCATACATTTTGAACAGACAGGTTGCATGTCATGTAAGTGGTTCTACTAGGCTCCAATGGAAGAGGAAGAAATGAAGCAATTTTTATCAAGAAATCAAATTTACAGTTATAATGTCAGAGAAAAAAGTAATAAATATTGCACAGACACGCAGCACACCATGTAAGTGGTTCTACTAGGCTGAAGTTGATGAGTCGGGTACAAGCTATATTGTGAAATACAATTTGTAGTATATTATTTAAAGTGCAACTCCAAGGCTGATCTCACCTCTTACACAGGGCCATCTTTAATATTGCTTGGACTCTGGGCAAACATTTTCTTGGGCCCCCCCCCCATATAATTTCACTCTCCACCTGTTCTGATATACAATAAATAGCAGCTACATTCAAAATCAGTTTACTGCAACAGATCAGGCAGCAATTGCAATTGATTGTCAGAGCTTACTGCACATCCTTATTGACCACTGGTTGGTTGCTAGAGGTTACTACACATTATTACCACTTACTGATTGGTTTTTAGAGGTTACTGCACATCATTACTACTCACCCATTGGTTTCTAAAGATTACTGTACATCCTTACCACTCACTGGTTGCTGGAGATTACAGCACTTAATTATGTCTCAGTGATTGGTTGCTGAAGGTTACAGCGCATGATCTCTTAACTGCCTGCACACCATGGACTGGGAAGGTTAGGGGACCCAACAATTTTTGGGGGGAGGGTGTGATCAGTGCCAGTGTTAGGGGGAAGGTTGATGGGATCAGTGGAAGTGGTGGGAGGGATGGGATCAGTGGCAGTGGTGGGGAGGATGCAATAAGTGGCAGTGCTGGGGGGATTGGATGAGTGACAGTGCTGATGGGGGGATGGGGTGAGTGACAGTGTTGATGGGGAGATGGGATCAGTGGCATTGCTTGGGGTGAATGAGATCAGTGGCAATGCTGGTTGAGGATGGGAGGTGACATATCTACACCGACCAACAATGTTAGGGAGGATTAAAACTGATGACCAATGTAAAGGGATTTACACTGACCACCAGTGCAGGGGGAATTCTACACTTACCACCAATGTAACGGAACATTTACACTGGCCACAAAGATAATGGGGAATTTGCACTGATCACCAGTGTAATGAAGAATTTACACTGACAACCAATACATTTCTACACTGGCCACCAATGTAAGGGGGAATTTACATTGACCATCAGATGTTGGTGGGTGGAAGCTCGGGTGGGGGTTATGAATGCTGCCACTATTTACAGTACATATGAATGCCACATTGCAGCTGCTATTTACGTATGAATGCCACCATTATTTACATATGAATGCTGACAAGGTCTGCACATGGCATCAGGATAGAGCTGGGCAGCATAAGTGACAGCACTTGACACTGAGATATCGGACACAGCCTGGGACAAATACTTCAAGGGTCAAGGGAATGTAAACCAGAACAGTTGGCAAATATGGGGCAGTTGCTTTGGGCCCCACAACAATGAATGGGCCCAGGGCAGCTGCCCCTTTTGCCCCTCCTTAAAGATGGCCCTGCTCTTACAGACAGCTTACAGGTTATGTGCCTATCAAAACCACTGAATTCATTTTCTGTTTGCACATGTACTTTCCAAGATATGCTGTTTCATAATAATTGTGATGTCATCCTAACAATTCATTTATGTCAACCTGGAGGCATTCTGTACACATATGGAATCCAGAACACCCACAAGAAATGTAATTTCCTGCTTGTGTGATTGCCTTCCTGATTTTCCCAGAAGGCTGCAGTAAAATACTAGTCAGGATTTTGGCATCCCCTGCAACAAAAATGTCATATTTATTGAGATAATCCCAAAGGGTTAATTGTGTCTAAATGGATTCAGACCCTGCCATTTTCTTCATTAGAACTCTGCAAGTTCAGCATCTGATCAATAGAAAAAGTCTCACCCATTGACATTCACTTTACACATGGACACAGACAAACGGCTTTTTCTCCAGAATAAAAAAGTTAGGAATCTACAAAAACATTTGTTATAATCTCTGCAATGTACACAGATCACCCAGAGGGGAATGTTCTGGTTTTGGAATAAAATGGAGAAGGGTTAGCGTTATCTGGAATCTTCTCTGTGACTCCATGGTGGTGGTTCAATTTTTACCTTGGAACCAGAAATGAGGGGAACAGGACAGGAAGACATACAGTAAATTTAAACCCCACTGAAGAGCTAATACTTTTTTTTGGCTGCCATCTCAGTTGAAATTGAAGATATATCACATTACTTTCTTTCCTTTTGACCCCCTTGTTACTAAAGGTTGGAGGTCAGAGTGTGGGTTTGCGTTGGAACCACTTCTCCTAGACTTCCATGGGAATACAGAAATATCTTAAAGCAGGACAAGTGTAGGTCAGAAGGGAGTCAACTGAAGGCCAAATGTTTATGTCAATGAGTTCCAAATGATCTCAGGAGTGTCCCAAACAGAAGGCCTGTTTACACATGCAAAAATTGGAGGGAAGGAAACGGGGGAGAAGTTGCAAATGGACTTTAAAGGCACAGAAATTCAAAACACATATTAGTAAAATCATTTGTACTTTATTATGACAATGAGTCATGAAAAAACAGCTTGTAGTTTAAAAGAGATCATAGTTATACTGTCCCCGCAGACAATGTCCCACAACCCACCATGTACAAGGAACACACTAGTGATGAGGGATACAAAAACCGCCAGATGGATCCTATGGGGGGGGGGGGGTGAGAGACATTAAGCCTCGGGAAAAGGGCCCAACATGTTTTGAGACAATGATCTCTTCTTCACGGGACTAGTAGTAAAATCTAAAAGAGATATACATATATTGAATATATCAAATTACAACATGTAAATACAAGAAAAGGGAGAGTTCATACAATAACATAATATGACTTACAGATAATATCAATATGCACCATGCAGCAGCAAAACCCTCTGTCAGGAATGGACTTGCCAATAATGGTGGGACTCACCTGCCTTGTGGGCTGCAGTACCAGGGCTGGCCAGCGGGTGCTCTCAGCAATCAGAGACTCAATCCTGCAGTCAGCCAAAACACCTGAGGCTGATTGCAGGTGTATTTAAGGGATGGCCAGACCTGCAGTCTGTGCCTTGGTGTGTGTTTCCATGGGCCCCTGTATCTTGTTACCTGCGTTCCTGTTCCTGTTCCTGTCTGACTGATTTGTTGCCGACCCTGCCTGATCCGGACCTCTGTTGACTTCTCCTGTTTGATCCCTGGCTTGTGACCCCGACCATTCTCTGCCTGACCCCCTGTACCTACCTGCCGTTAGTTGCTGTACCCGGCTCGTGACCTGACTACTCTCTGCCTGCTCCTCCTGTTCCTACCTGCCCGATTGTTATTGACCCGGCCTGCCTGACTCGCTTGCATTGTATGTATTGTTATCTGTGGGTGATTTGGTTTGGTTCGTTTGCACTGTGTTATGTTTTCGTATTGCACTGCATTTATGTATTGTTAGTATTAATAAATTATATTGTTTATAACATATCTGAAGCCTGCGTTTCCCTGCGTCCGTTCACATACCTCTGGTCATACCCGGAGCCCTGACACCCTCCATGCATACGGGGTAGGCTTCCTCTGTGTTTCTCCAAGGCAAGGGGTCAATCGGAAGGCCAGATATGGGGGCGCAACAATGGCCAACAGTTCAAAGCCCCAATGGTCTAGACCAACCAGTAGAGAAAAAAAGAGAAGTATGTACTAGGACTCAACCCAAGAAACACAATAGCATATGTACAGTATATATGTGTGTAAATACTGAATATTAAATTAGACCGTCCCAATGATAGTAATACTAATTAACTGAGTATTACCTTTAACAGGAGTATTTGTGTCAAAGGTCAAATTTTCTTGCAGAAAAATGGTCCTCCCCTTCTTCTAAGCAGAAGATTTAGAAAGGAAAAGGGGGATGCCCTCAAATATTTAAAAGCTGAAAAAGGTGGAAAATATCACTGTTGGACGGATAGAAGCACCCCCTATAATATATATCATTAGCATAATTAGCATATGACACCCATCCAAAGAGGGGGAGAGAGTAGAAAACATGCCTCCCCAGAGTAGCCTATTGTATAATAACATAAGTTATAATGACATACCAAACTGCGAGAAGATGGCTCCCAGTCACAGATAGTACAGCTGGGCCAGCCCATCAAAAACTTAAAGGATACCGGAAAGTAGGCCCAGCATTCTAATGAAAAGCAGGTCTGAAAATATAAATATAGAGGAAGACAGTTTAATATCTTATACGCTATTTAAAGCTATAAACTCATCCCGATATTTCAGAAGAGTATCTTAAAAAATGAGGAAGAATATTTATATTTGTGCTTAGTTGATGGAGTAGGCACAATTGTCCGATGAGGAGACGGCCATGACCGCCAAGAAGATACCAAGTAAACTTTGTGCCACAAGGCTCATGTATTGTATCTAGTAACCTACAGGGCTTATCAGCCCTGGAAGAATGGCACTGGGTGGCTGAGAACCGAGCCTAAATAGCACCCCTAAATAGTGACCTTCTACCTGTCCCGATTAATTTTGTGTTGCATTTTGGTTCTGCCTGTACAATCAGCTGTCCCCATCCAGTATTATTATTATTATTATACAGTATTTATAAAGCGCCAACAGTTCGCTCAGCGCTGTACATTATAGTGGGAGACAATACATGCAACAGTACAATAACAATACAATAATACACGAGGGGTTCAAGGGCCCTGCTCCTTGGAGCTTACAATCTAGGAGGGAGGGGATAGTGGTACAGAAGGAAAAGCTGTGGGGGATAGAGTGGTAGGAAGAGTGGAGGAGTAGATCTACTTAATCTCATGTCACCTATGCCTAACCTATAACATGTCATGCTGCATGGCCTTATAGATGGTCACTTTACTAGGTTCACCTGTTCAAATACTTGGTAACACAAATTGCTAATCAGCCAATCACATGGCAGCAACTCAATGCAATTAGGCATCTAGACATGGTGAAGACGACTTGCTGAAGTTCAAACCAAGCATTAGAATTAGAGATGAGCGAAGTATTCAAAAATTCGATTTGGCTGATTCGGCGAATTCGAGGAATAAATTCGATTCGATGCGAAAATATTCGCTGCGAATTTAACTTATAAAAAGGGTGTTTCTAGGCTTCAGAGAGCCTTTATATTAGTGCAGAACACTGTACCTTTAATTTAAATGCCCTTGGAGTCTGCTGGGGAAGGGAAATAATACTGTCAGTCAGTATGACATGCAGATGAGTGCCGTCGATCTTAGAATCACCGCACACTTCACTCATTTGGGCAGTCACGGGGCCAAAACCAGAGTGTGGAGCCACAGTGTGGCGGTGGAGGCAGCAGCAATGGGAGGCCATACAGCACCCTATGACAAAATGGAACCCACCAGCAGTGTGAGGAGACCTGAAAGTGGCACATGGCAGAGTGTGGCGATGGAGACAGCAGCAATGGGAGGCCGTACAGGGACCCATGAGAGACTCTGGACCTGGCAGCAGCATGAGGAGGCGGTACGGGGGCCTATGACAGATTACGGGCCTGGCAGCAGCAATGGGAGGCCCGTAATCTGCCAGCACCCTATGACAAAATGGAACCCACCAGCAGTGTGAGGAGACCTGAAAGTGGCACATGGCAGAGTGTGGCGATGGAGACAGCAGCAATGGGAGGCCGTACAGGGACCCATGAGAGACTCTGGACCTGGCAGCAGCATGAGGAGGCGGTACGGGGGCCCATGGCAGATTACGGGCCTGGCAGCAGCAATGGGAGGCCCGTAATCTGCCAGCACCCTATGACAAAATGGAACCCACCAGCAGTGTGAGGAGACCTGAAAGTGGCACATGGCAGAGTGTGGCGATGGAGACAGCAGCAATGGGAGGCCGTACAGGGACCCATGAGAGACTCTGGACCTGGCAGCAGCATGAGGAGGCGGTACGGGGGCCCATGGCAGATTACGGGCCTGGCAGCAGCAATGGGAGGCCCGTAATCTGCCAGCACCCTATGACAAAATGGAACCCACCAGCAGTGTGAGGAGACCTGAAAGTGGCACATGGCAGAGTGTGGCGATGGAGACAGCAGCAATGGGAGGCCGTACAGGGACCCATGAGAGACTCTGGACCTGGCAGCAGCATGAGGAGGCGGTACGGGGGCCCATGACAGATTACGGGCCTGGCAGCAGCAATGGGAGGCCCGTAATCTGCCAGCACCCTATGACAAAATGGAACCCACCAGCAGTGTGAGGAGACCTGAAAGTGGCACATGGCAGAGTGTGGCGATGGAGACAGCAGCAATGGGAGGCCGTACAGGGACCCATGAGAGACTCTGGACCTGGCAGCAGCATGAGGAGGCGGTACGGGGGCCCATGGCAGATTACGGGCCTGGCAGCAGCAATGGGAGGCCCGTAATCTGCCAGCACCCTATGACAAAATGGAACCCACCAGCAGTGTGAGGAGACCTGAAAGTGGCACATGGCAGAGTGTGGCGATGGAGACAGCAGCAATGGGAGGCCGTACAGGGACCCATGAGAGACTCTGGACCTGGCAGCAGCATGAGGAGGCGGTACGGGGGCCCATGGCAGATTACGGGCCTGGCAGCAGCAATGGGAGGCCCGTAATCTGCCAGCACCCTATGACAAAATGGAACCCACCAGCAGTGTGAGGAGACCTGAAAGTGGCACATGGCAGAGTGTGGCGATGGAGACAGCAGCAATGGGAGGCCGTACAGGGACCCATGAGAGACTCTGGACCTGGCAGCAGCATGAGGAGGCGGTACGGGGGCCCATGGCAGATTACGGGCCTGGCAGCAGCAATGGGAGGCCCGTAATCTGCCAGCACCCTATGACAAAATGGAACCCACCAGCAGTGTGAGGAGACCTGAAAGTGGCACATGGCAGAGTGTGGCGATGGAGACAGCAGCAATGGGAGGCCGTACAGGGACCCCTGAGAGACTCTGGACCTGGCAGCAGCATGAGGAGGCGGTACGGGGGCCCATGACAGATTACGGGCCTGGCAGCAGCAATGGGAGGCCCGTAATCTGCCAGCACCCTATGACAAAATGGAACCCACCAGCAGTGTGAGGAGACCTGAAAGTGGCACATGGCAGAGTGTGGCGATGGAGACATGGGCCCCCTGGCCACGCTTGACTTTCTGGCCACATAGTCGACATACGGCTACGTTTACTTCCTCGGGCGGCTTGACGAAAAATTGCCACACCGCCGAGTAGGAAACTTTGCCCCCGCTACTCCTCACTGGCTGACTGCTACTTCCTCCGTGCACACCGGCACCACTACTGGCCGTGGTGGTAGGCTGCAGTGGAGCTGGTGCTCTACTCCGTGGCCGTTTGCCTCCACTGACACTGCTGCGACCCTGCTGCCTCCTGGGCAACCCACCGACTGTTTTGCTCGCTGCCAAGCTGGCACCCTCTTCTCCTGATGATGCGGAAGCAATAGCCTGATGACGACGAGGCTGCCAAGTGCGATCAGCCTCATCATCATCAATTAGGGTCTCCGCCTCACTACTAGCCCCCTCGGCTGCGTGTGGGTCAGGAGACAGACCTGTCTCTAGACCGGCTACCGAGCCACTCTCTTCGCCAGTACTTCTTCGCCTGGCTGCTGAAGAGGCGGATGTCTCCCCCCATTCCTGACCGCCCTCTGTTAGCTCTTCCTCACTGTACAGTGGGGCTGAGCCCACAGCATGCGATACTTTGCTTGGTGAGGGAACACCAAAGGACAGGGGCAGGTAGAGGACACGTGATTTCAGTGGGCTTGCTCCCGGGCCATGCCAACTAACGGTTGTGTCTGACGTACCCACCGACCGTTGGCTGTAGGTGTCAGAGGTGACCTGGGAAGAGGAAGACGACCGAGCCAACCAATCGATGACGGCAGGGTTGTCGGTGGAGACACGACCGCTGGATGACACCGGGAGCACTGGCCTCTGGCTGCGACTAGTGCTGCCTCGACCCCTTCCTCTGCTGCCACGTCTGCTCGCTCCTGAAACATTGCCTCCTCTGCCACTCCTCTGCATGTTGTCTGACATACTCTTTAATTCAACGATTCTGTGTCCCTGAGTAACAATTCTGTGTCCCTGAGTAACAATTCTGTGTCTGTCCCTGAGTAACAATTCTGTGTCCCTGAGTAACAATTCTGTGTCCCTCAGTAACAATTCTGTGTCCCTCAGTAACAATTCTGTGTCCCTCAGTAACAATTCTGTGTCTGTCCCTGAGTAACAATTCTGTGTCCCTCAGTAACAATTCTGTGTCCCTGAGTAACAATTCTGTGTCTGTCCCTGAGTAACAATTCTGTGTCCCTCAGTAACAATTCTGTGTCCCTCAGTAACAATTCTGTGTCCCTCAGTAACGATTCTGTGTCTGTCCCTGAGTAACAATTCTGTGTCCCTGAGTAACAATTCTGTGTCCCTGAGTAACAATTCTGTGTCCCTGAGTAACAATTCTGTGTCTGTCCCTGAGTAACAATTCTGTGTCCCTCAGTAACAATTCTGTGTCCCTCAGTAACGATTCTGTGTCTGTCCCTGAGTAACAATTCTGTGTCCCTGAGTAACAATTCTGTGTCCCTCAGTAACAATTCTGTGTCCCTCAGTAACAATTCTGTGTCAGTCCCTGAGTAACAATTCTGTGTCCCTGAGTAACAATTCCGTGTCCCTGAGTAACAATTCCGTGTCCCTGAGTAACAATTCTGTGTCCCTCAGTAACAATTCTGTGTCCCTCAGTAACAATTCTGTGTCTGTCCCTCAGTAACAATTCTGTGTCCCTCAGTAACAATTCTGTGTCCCTCAGTAACAATTCTGTGTCTGTCCCTGAGTAACAATTCTTTGTCCCTGAGTAACAATTCTGTGTCCCTGAGTAACAATTCTGTGTCCCTGAGTAACAATTCTGTGTCTGTCCCTGAGTAACAATTCTGTGTCCCTGAGTAACAATTCTGTGTCCCTCAGTAACAATTCTGTGTCCCTGAGTAACAATTCTGTGTCCCTCAGTAACAATTCTGTGTCCCTCAGTAACAATTCTGTGTCCCTCAGTAACAATTCTGTGTCTGTCCCTGAGTAACAATTCTGTTTCCCTCAGTAACAATTCTGTGTCCCTCAGTAACAATTCTGTGTCCCTCAGTAACAATTCTGTGTCTGTCCCTGAGTAACAATTCTGTGTCCCTGAGTAACAATTCTGTGTCCCTCAGTAACAATTCTGTGTCCCTCAGTAACAATTCTGTGTCTGTCCCTGAGTAACAATTCTGTGTCCCTGAGTAACAATTCTGTGTCCCTGAGTAACAATTCTGTGTCCCTCAGTAACAATTCTGTGTCCCTGAGTAACAATTCTGTGTCCCTCAGTAACAATTCTGTGTCCCTCAGTAACAATTCTGTGTCTGTCCCTGAGTAACAATTCTGTGTCCCTCAGTAACAATTCTGTGTCCCTCAGTAACAATTCTGTGTCTGTCCCTGAGTAACAATTCTGTGTCCCTGAGTAACAATTCTGTGTCCCTGAGTAACAATTCTGTGTCCCTCAGTAACAATTCTGTGTCTGTCCCTGAGTAACAATTCTGTGTCCCTGAGTAACAATTCTGTGTCCCTGAGTAACAATTCTGTGTCCCTCAGTAACAATTCTGTGTCCCTCAGTAACAATTCTGTGTCTGTCCTTCAGTAACAATTCTGTGTCCCTCAGTAACAATTCTGTGTCTGTCCCTGAGTAACAATTCTGTGTACCTGAGTAACAATTCTGTGTCCCTGAGTAACAATTCTGTGTCCCTCAGTAACAATTCTGTGTCCCTCAGTAACAATTCTGTGTCCCTCAGTAACAATTCTGTGTCTGTCCCTGAGTAACAATTCTGTGTCTGTCCCTGAGTAACAATTCTGTGTCTGTCCCTGAGTAACAATTCTGTGTCCCTCAGTAACAATTCTGTGTCCCTCAGTAACAATTCTGTGTCCCTCAGTAACAATTCTGTGTCCCTCAGTAACAATTCCGTGTCCCTCAGTAACAATTCTGTGTCTGTCCCTGAGTAACAATTCTGTGTCTGTCCCTGAGTAACAATTCTGTGTCTGTCCCTGAGTAACAATTCTGTGTCCCTCAGTAACAATTCTGTGTCCCTCAGTAACAATTCTGTGTCCCTCAGTAACAATTCTGTGTCTGTCCCTGAGTAACAATTCTGTGTCTGTCCCTGAGTAACAATTCTGTGTCTGTCCCTGAGTAACAATTCTGTGTCCCTAAGTAATGGTTCTGTGTCCCTAAGTAACGGTTCTGTGTCCCTAAGTAACGGTTGTGTGTCCCTAAGTAACGGTTCTGTGTCCCTAAGTAACGGTTCTGTGTCCCTAAGTAACGATTCTGTGGCCCTAACTCTGTCCCTCAATACAGACAGGTCTGTCTCTCTTGAATGACTGGAGGCTAATGGAGAATTCTAAAATGGCCGCAATTTATAGCTCGACCATTACACAGTGCTTGCTGGCTGGCTGCTGATTGGCTAATGCGATCACATGTCATGAATGAATGCATTATGGGTCAGCGCGCCTTGTCTGCGCGCCTTCCCAGAGATCCCCGCTCCGTCGCCGCACATGTCGCCGCCATTTTTGGAAAAATTTCGATTCGCGCATCCGAAGTCTGCTAATTTTCGGATTCGGCGCGAATCGAAATTTTCCTAATATTCGAAACGAATTCCACTTCGCCAAGTTCGATTCGCTCATCTCTAATTAGAATGGAGAAAAAAAGGGGATTTATGTGACATTGAACATGGCATGGTTGTTGGTGCCAGATGGGCTGGTCTAAGTATTTCAAAAACTGCTGATTTACTGGGATTTTCACGCACGACCATTTGTAGGGTTTACACAGAATGGTCCAAAAAAGAGAAACTATCCAGTGATGTCAGGGCAGGAGCTGAGGAACGAACAGGCAGGCCTAACAATGTAACGCACTGGCTGACGACAACCACCACCCACAGACCTAAGTCCCTCAGGGCGCGGAGTCTAAGTCCCAGGCTGCCCTTCACCAGGGCCCCTGATGGTGGGGATGGACTTGACGCAGCCAGGAACCAGGTCGCGGCCCCCGAGACACCTCAGCTGCGGTAATGGCTGCCGCCAATGGCGTGTAACTGGTGGAAGAGACAAAAGAGTAGTCAGACAAGCCGGGGTTAACAAGAACAGGACAAAACGGTACTGGACAGCAGACGAGAATCACAGGTCACGAGCCGGGTTCAGCAACAGAGGATCAGATCAAAGGAGAATACAAAGAATAGTCAATTCACAAGCCGAATCAGAATACCAGGAGAGTCACAAGAGTCAGAACAGAGTAATAGCAACACAAAGACACAAGACACAAGTGCAAAGAACATGTGCGGGCCACAGGCTTATATGTCATCAGCCACACCCCTCTGGGGGATGGACCACAGAAACCTGAAGGCATAAAAGGATTCCCATCATGCACAGCAGAATCCAAGATGGACACCAGCACATGGAGTAACATAACCTCAGGGGAAAGGTAGGACCTTGACAGTACCTCCTCCTCAAGGGCCCCTCCCCCTCCGCGGCTCAACAAAAGGTTTCTGAGGAAAGCGGGTATGAAAAGCGCGGAGGAGGGCAGGAGCATGGACATCCGCGGAAGGAACCCAGGAACGCTCCTCGGGACCATAACCGCGCCAATGAACCAGGAACTGTAATCGACCGCGCACCAATCGAGAGTCCAGGATCCGGCTCACCTCATACTCCTCATGACCGTCAACCCGGACCGGACGGGGCCGAGGCAGAGAGGTAGTAAAACGATTGCAGATCAGAGGTTTCAACAGGGAAACATGAAAGATATTGGAGATCCGCATCCCAGACGGAAGGGCAAGGGCATAGGCCACCGGATTCACTTTGCGGAGAATGCGGAAAGGACCGACAAAACGGGGAGCTAGTTTGGGTGTGGGCACCCGAAGATTGAGGTTGCGAGTAGACAACCACACCCGATCGCCGACCTGGTAAGAAGGAGCGGGCAACCGTCTGCGATCAGCCTGGAACTTCTGGCGCTGAGCTGAGTCCCTCAAGGCCCTCTGGATCTGCCCCCATGAAGAACGCAGGGCAGCAAGATGGTTCTCCACAGCCGGAATGTCCTGTGGTGAGAACCTCTCAGGTAATACCGCGGGTTGGAACCCATAGTTGGCCATGAAGGGAGACATCCCGGAGGAGGAGTTGACCGCCGAGTTCCTGGCAAACTCTGCCCATGGCAGGAGATCGGCCCAATCGTCCGGATGGTCTGAAATATAACACTGAAGGAATTGTTCTAAGGCCTGATTGGAACGCTCCGCAGCCCCATTGGACTGCGGGTGGTAGGCTGAAGAAAAGGAGAGACTAATACCCAACTGGGAGCAGAAGGCGTGCCAGAATCTGGACACGAACTGACTCCCGCGGTCTGAGACAATCACCTTAGGTAACCCATGCAGGCGAAAAACCTCCCTGGAAAAGACCGTGGCCAGTTCTTGCGCTGTGGGTAATTTCCTGAGTGGAATGCAATGGCACATCTTGGAAAACCGATCAACGATCATGAGGATGACCGTATGACCCCGAGACACCGGGAGGTCTACAATAAAGTCCATCCCTAGATGTGACCAAGGACGCTCCCCATTGGGAATGGGTTGCAGAAGACCCAAAGGGAGATGCCGTGGAGACTTATTCTGGGCACAGATCGAACATGCCGCTACATAAGAGGCAATGTCGGCACGGAGGGTTGGCCACCAGAATAAGCGAGAGACGACCCAACACAGCTGGTTCTTCCCCGGATGCCCGGCAGTTTTGGCGTTATGGTAGGTACGCAGCAGGCGGGTGCACAATCCCTCGGGTATGAAACATCTACCCTCCGGCTTCCCGGGAGGAGCATCAGTTTGAGCCGCCAAAATCTGTTCCCCAAGGGGAGAGGTCAGACTGGTGCGAATGGCAGCCAGGATCTGATCTGGAGGTATAAGTGAGATTAGCTCAGAGTCCTCCCTGGACAACTCAGAGTATTGGCGTGATAACGCATCAGCCCTGACATTCTTGGAACCAGGCAAATATGAAACCACATAGTTGAAACGTGACAAGAACAGAGCCCATCTGGCCTGGCGGGGTGTCAATCTCTTGGCCTCCGAAAGATAGGTCAGGTTCTTGTGATCGGTAAGAATGAGGACCGGAACCGCGGAACCCTCGAGCAGGTGCCTCCATTCCTTGAGAGCCAGAATGATTGCCAACAACTCCCTATCTCCAATCTGGTAGTTGCACTCAGCCGCGGAAAGCTTCCTGGAGTAGAACCCGCAGGGAAGTAGGGGTCCATCGGGCGACCGACGCTGAGACAGGAGGGCCCCTACTCCCATCTTGGAAGCATCAACTTCGAGGACGAAGGGCAACCCAGGATTGGGATGCGAAAGAATCGGAGCCGAAGCAAAGGCAGCTTTCAGAGCCTCGAAAGCTATGATGGCCTCTCGTGAGGGTTACTCCCTTTCTTGGTTAGGTCAGAGAGAGGCTTTGCCAATGTGGAGAAGTTCCTGATGAACCTCCGATAGTAGTTGGCAAAACCCAGAAAGCGCTGAATGGGCCGAAGACCATTGGGACGAGGCTACTGCAGAACCGCCGCAACCTTCTGAGGGTCCATGGAAAATCCCTCCGCGGAAACTATGTAGCCCAAAAAGGCAACCTGGGATCGATGGAACTCTCACTTCTCGAGTTTACAAAAGAGTCCGTTCTCACTCAATCGTTGCAGCACCTGCCTGACATCCTGGACATGGGACTCCATGGAGGCAGAGTAAACCAAGATGTCATCCAGGTAAACCACAACGCACTGCTGCAACAAATCACGAAGGACATCGTTTATGAATTCCTGAAAAACCGTGGGCGCGTTACACAATCCGAAGGGCATCACCAGGTATTCGTAGTGCCCAGTTCTGGTGTTAAACGCGGTCTTCCACTCATCCCCTTGTCTGATCCGTACGAGGTTGTACGCCGCCCTAAGGTCGAGTTTGGTAAAGACTGTTGCTCCCTTAAGGCGGTCGAACAACTCAGAAATCAAAGGAAATGGATATGCATTTTTAATGGTAATCCGATTGAGACCCCTATAATCGATGCAGGGCCTCAATTCCCCACCTTTTCCGTCCCTATGCTTTAGTCCCCTAAAATAGTGTTTCTTTTGGTGCATCACAAAAAACCCGCTCCTGCTGGGGAAGTAGACTTACGAATGTGCCCCTGGGAAAGCGCATCCACAACGTACTCCTCCATGGCCTTATTCTCCGCAACCGAGAGAGGGTACACCCTGCCACGTGGAGGAGTGGCCCCGGGTTGCAAGGATATGGCGCAGTCGTAAGGACGATGCGGTGGTAAGGTACCAGCGCGTACCTTATCAAACACGTCCCGGTACTCCCCATAGTCGGTGGGCAACGCAGAGTCCGAAGAGGCACACAATACCTTAACCGGCCCCCGGATGCACCCGGCCCCACACTGTGGAGACCATGAGAGAATCTCGGCTGTTTGCCAATTGAAGGTTGGATTGTGCCTCTGGAGCCAGGGATACCCCAAAACCACCAAATAGTGTGGGGAAGAAATCACCTGAAAACAGGCCAACTCCTTGTGAACAGCCCCAATGGCTACCTCTATTGGCAGAGTCTCGTGGGTAACCTGCGGCGGTTGCAGGGGCCTGCCATCTATTGCTTCGAGAACCAATGGGGCAGCACGAGCCTGCAGGGGAATGGAGTGCTGTGCAGCAAACGAGCTGTCCAAGAACAACCCACTGGCTCCAGAGTCTACCAACGCCTGGGCCATCACCGAGCCCCCCGTCCAAGAAAGGACCACGGTGATCAGTGGCTTATCCTTGCGGAACGCCGGGGACGAGGAAACTCCACCCAAGATCTGTCCCCGACATGATCTCAGGTGCGAGCGTTTCCCGGACAGACCGGACAAGACTGCCGAAAGTGACCACCGAGGCCACAGTACAGGCAGCGACCCTCCCGACGCCGGGCGGCCCGCTCCCCCTCGGAAAGGCGAGCAAACCCCAGCTGCATGGGTTCCCCACCAGACAAGCTATCCCCATGAGGCGTGGGAGGAGAGGGAGGAACGGGTGGGACAGAAAACGCAGGTGCCAGTCGATTGGAAGGCCTCCGCAGGCGTTCCTTGAGTGAAGGCCTCTCCCTGAGCCTGGTGTCAATCAGGATCAGGAAAGAGATGAGCTCCTCCAACACCACAGGCAGTTCCTTAGCTGCAATCTTGTCCTTCAATGTGTCAGAAAGACCATGGGAAAACGCAGCCACCAGAGCCTCATTGTTCCAACCGACCACTGCCGCCAGGGTACGAAACTCTATAGCGTACTCGGCCACGGTCCGTGAACCCTGATGCATGGTCATGAGCAGCTTGGCCGCCGAGGTGGAACAAGCCGGTACGTCGAATACCCTACGGAAGGCATCGACAAAACCGGAAAAATCTTGAATCACCGGGTCGTTCCTCTCCCATAAGGGATTTGCCCAGGCCAAGGCCTTGTCTGAGAGTAGTGAAATTAGGAACCCAGCCTTTGACCTCTCAGACGGGAAGGCGTGTGGTATTAATTCAAAATAAATACCCACCTGGTTGAGGAACCCACGACACTGACTCGGCTCACCCCCAAAGCGCTGTGGAAGAGGGGCAGAACCAGACATACCTCTGGGCGCCGCTGATGCAGCCGTCGAGGTGGTGGACACAATAGGCGGAGAAGCAGCGGGAGAGACCACCGGAGCGACTACCGGCCTAATAGCACCAGGAGCAAGGTGTGCAGTGCGTGCAAGCAGAGTTTGCAACGCCTGAGCGAACTGATCCAACAGGTGATCCTGTTGATCGAGTCTGGCGACTAGCGTTGGGAGCGAAGGCGTGCCTGCACCGTCAGGGTTCATGGCACTTGTGTAATGTCAGGGCAGGAGCTGAGGAACGGACAGGCAGGCCTAACAATGTAACGCACTGGCTGACGACAAACACCACCCACAGACCTAAGTCCCTCAGGGCGCGGAGTCTAAGTCCCAGGCTGCCCTTCACCAGGGCCCCTGATGGTGGGGATGGACTTGACGCAGCCAGGAACCAGGTCGCGGCCCCCGAGACACCTCAGCTGCGGTAATGGCCGCCGCCAATGGCGTGTAACTGGTGGAAGAGACAAAAGAGTAGTCAGACAAGCCGGGGTCAACAACAACAGGACAGCAGACGAGAATCACAGGTCACGAGCCGGGTTCAGCAACAGAGGATCAGATCAAAGGAGAATACAAAGAATAGTCAAGTCACAAGCCGAATCAGAATACCAGGAGAGTCACGAGAGTCAGAACAGAGTAATAGTAACACAAAGACACAAGACACAAGTGCAAAGAGCATGTTCGGGCCACAGGCTTATATGTCATCAGCCACACCCCTCTGGGGGATGGACCACAGAAACCTGAAGGCATAAAAGGATTCCCATCATGCACAGCAGAATCCAAGATGGACGCCAGCACATGGAGTAACATAACCTCAGGGAAAAGGTAGGACCTTGACAAGTGAGTGGCAGTTGTGTGGAGGAGAATGCCTTGTTGATGTAAGAGGTCAGCGGAGAATGGGCAGACTGGTTGCTGTAACATTCAGATGGTAGGGTCAGGATTTGGCATAAACAACATGAAAGCATGGATCCATCCTGCCTTGTATCAATGGTTCAGGCTAGTGGTGGAGATGTAATGGCATGGGAAAGATTTTCTTGGCACTAGCAAAGTGGCCATAGATTGTACATGGCTTCAAATCAATTCCTGTGGAATCAGCCAAAATGTGAGCTGTGTGTGGCTCTGATGGCACCACCCAACGCAGCAAATTTCTAAAAAAAAATAGAAAACGCTTTGTGGAGAATTATCAGCAGAACATCAACAGCATTCAATCAAGTGCAGTTACTGGTGGATTTCAGACAACTGTGGGTGCCGGCTATCTGAATGCAATTGCTGGTAGAGTAGAGTTTTCTGCCCATGCTGTTTACAAAGGATGGGGGAATCTATGAGCGTATGGCATAAATCAGACAGGGGTACATTTTTTATGTAGCAATGTGAAGTACAATTCATGTAAGATGAATGTTTTGCATACTGGAATTTCATTGAACATTGTTGAATGTTTGAAGTAAATGCAATTTCACAATGTCAAAAAATTAAAGATATTCTACTTTAGTAGATCAACACAAATGTTTTAAATTGCTGAAATTGGACGCTTCAGCAAATTTAAAATCTGCATGAATGCATGACATAGCAAACAAAGGATTTCCCAGCAACACTTACCAGCCAGCCTGCAAAACAACCAATTTGGCCCCGCTTAACAGTTTGCTTTAAAAACAGAGGGTTTTGTTTGCACACATTTGCAAATACAGTACATGCGTCAGCCGAAGTTTCAAGAGTCCTCTGTATACTGTAGACCTAACTAAAATTTCCAGAGTAGGGGCACATGTATCACTGGATAGGTTAAGGGCAGGTATGCCTGGATGTCACGTACCTGATGGGAGACTGAAATGACGAGGTCGGCCTCACTTGTATCACTAGCCCTGACCCCGCTGGAGTTGGAACAGAGGGAGTCTAGGGACCAGGGAGACAAGAGCGCCGGTAGTTGTTGTTTGCAGCTCTTGCAGATGATGACCTTGGAAGACTGATGATCCTCTGATTCAGGCTCAGTAGTAGCGAGCAGAGCAGGTCTTGTAGATTGCCAGGCGTGCACCAGAGCAAGGCAGGTAATGAGGACAAGAGACAAGAGCAGTGTCGTGGGAATAGTCAGGGTCACCAACAGTCGGGCAGCACGGTACAGAATCAGAAGGAAAGCCAAGGTCAGGAGCAGAGCCGAAGTTAGGAACCAGTATCAATCAGGAGAGCAATCAGAGTCAGGTGAGGAACAAGCCGGGTCAGCAACACAGGAATTACACAGGAACAAGCAGGACATGGGGGAGCTGAATACCAGTCAGCACTTAACATGGGCAGAGACACTCTTTAAATAGGCCATCTGGTGCCAATCTTTGCTGCGCGTGTGCACGTGTACGGGCGTGTGCATGATAGCGCATTTCTGTGCATGCGCACAACCGGCAATTCTTCTCCAGGAATTCCTATGCGCATGCGCATTTCTACTCGCGGTTTGTCTTGCTGGAAATCCCTTACACTGGAGGAGCCCATCCCTCAAAGGTACAAGGACGCACGTGATCCCCAGATATACCAGAATGACAGCAAAGGCACCCAGTGCATCCCTACATTCAAATTAACCAACTACACAAAAATGGCAACCATCCCAACCTATAACCAGCCTTAGTAGTAAGGTGCACATGGAAGGGCAATGCACGTCGCAAACAAAAGAAGGGTTTCCCAGCAACCCTGTACCTTTAAGGAGGGATGGGCTCCTCCAGGCACACCTGACCTTGACCTATCCATAGATGTGCTCCTACTATGGAGGCTTTGGAAATTTTAGTTAGGTCCACAGTATACAGAGGACCCTTGACGTGGCTGGAGGCTTACGCATGTATTTGCAAATGTGTGCAAACAAAGCCCTCTGTTTTTAATGCAAACTGTTAGACAGGCCAAATTGGTTGTTTTTCAGGCTGGCTCGTAAGTGTTGCTGGGAAATCCTTGAACTGTTTGCAATGTGCATTGCCCTTCCATGTGCACCTTACTGCTAAGGCTGGTTATAGGTTGGGTTGGTTGCCATTTTTTGTGTAGTTGACTAATTTGGATGTAGGGACCCACTGGATGCCTTTGATTCAGATTCACTATACTTTATTAATCCCAAAGGGAAATTATTAAAATACAGTGGCATTCAATGAAGACAACACAAAATTACAATAACAAATGGAAACAAGACACAAAAATAACAATACAATTACCAATAACAACAAATTATTACCAAATAACACTAAATTAATATTATGCTGTAATAAACCATACCATCCTATTAAAACACTACGTAGAATAAATAACACAGACTGAAAAACAACAAAAAACCAAACTACCAAAATGCAAATACAAATTCAATTATTATATTTTCACCAAAGCAATGTAGCAGAATACATTTTGATCTAAATTTATGAAGAAATGTTCCTATTTGCAAAATTTTATAACAGAAACGAAGAAAAGTGCGTTTTTTTGAAAAGTT
The DNA here is from genome assembly GCF_062004578.1 of Staurois parvus. Taxonomy (NCBI): domain Eukaryota; kingdom Metazoa; phylum Chordata; class Amphibia; order Anura; family Ranidae; genus Staurois; species Staurois parvus. The sequence goes on along the minus strand of NW_028318656.1, from coordinate 1,530,863 downwards.
TCACGTGCTTTTTGTTTTATTTAGCAAAAAATAAAAAACTCAGTGGTGATTAAATACCACCAAAAGAAAGCTCTATTTGTGTGAAAAAAATGTTTGGTTATAAACTAATTTGGGTTATTTTTTTTTTACTAAAAAGATAACTGAACACATTTTGACCAAGATTTATGAAGACAGATTATTTATTTGCAAAAAACACTTTTTTAAAATTTTTTTGAACTTTTTCATTTATATAGCAAAAAAAAAATAAAAATCCCAGTGGTGAATAAATACCACCAAAATAAAGTTTTATAAAAAATGCTGAAAATGGGTACAGTGCTGCATGACCGCGCAATTGTCATTCAAAGTGTGACAGCGATGAAATCTGAAAATTGGCCTGGACAGGAAGGGGGTATAAGTGCCTGGTATTGAAGCGGTTAAAGACCTCACCCTCCTCCAAAAAAAAAGAGGTGGCTTTGGCCCTTCCTGTAGAGCACTGTTGCAGTGTTCTTGCTCCAGTCCAGCTTATTATCTATGTACACCCCTAAATACTTGTAATCCTCTACTACATCCACATCCACCCCTCTGATGGAGAAAGGGGTCACTAGTGCCTTCCTCCTTCTCAAATCCACAAGCACCTCCTTTGTCTTAGTCACCTTTAGATACAGATGATTATCCTCCAGGGGCGGACTGACCATTTGGAAACTCCGGCACTGCCCGAGGGCCCGGGGTCAGTAGGGGGCCCCATGAGATGCCCCATGTACCTTTTTTTCATAGGCTTTTTTGAGTTTGGGCAAGGACACAGGGGCCCCATGATCCCCTATTGCCCAGGGGCCCCATGAGTTGTCAGTTCGCCCCTGTTATCCTCACGACAAAGTTCTCCACCACAGTCCTATACTTAGTGTCTTCCCCATCCCTGATACATCCCACTACTGCAGAGTTATCGGAAAATTTTCTGGAGATGGCAAAGTTCTTGTCATATAAAAGCCATCACTAAGCTCCTGTCTAGTGACTTTGCCTAGGCTGGGATGATGCCATCATTCTGCTGTAGGCTGGAGGAAGCATTTCCTCAGTCTGTTCATGCAAAAACCTTCAGGGGATCATACAAAAACCTATTTGGTCATTGTCACACTATACAGAAATAATATTATCATCTCAACATTTTTTATCTTGTATTGCTTTTACAGATTAAATTCATTCATTCATTGATGCTTTAATTTTTCATCTCTTTGAGTTCTTTTTTTTCTTTGTTTATTCATCCATGCTTTTTATTTTTAATTGTAAAAATTAAATGTATCACGTAAGATATATAAGCAAGTGATATCTTCTCTGTCTAGAACACAAATCTGATTTACAGATAAATCCTTTAGAAAAAGAAAGTATTATTTTTTAAATTAAATTGTATATTTTGGAATATAATCCCTGTGAACCAGACCTTGCTGAGAGAATTTATTCTTGTTGGCTTTTCTCAAGACATGCAACTTTGCATATTATTTTTCATTTCCTTATTTCTAATTTATATATTGACCATTTTGGGACCAGTTTTTTGATCTGCGCTGTTTTCATGGGTCCTAAATTGCATACTCCAATGTACTTTTTTCTCTGCAATCTCTCCGTTCTAGACTTACTAGACTTACTGTTACTCGTCCACAGCGGCGGACTGACGATTCAGGCTCTCTGGCACTGGCCAAGGACCCGTGGTCAGTAGGGGGCCCCGTGAGATGCCCCTGGTACCTTTCATAGGCTTTTTTAGGTGTAGTTTGAATGTGGGTGAGGACACAGGGGCCCCATGATCCCCTATTGCCCGGGGGCCCCATGAGTTGTCAGTCCGCTCCTGCTCATCCATCTCTGTTCCACATATATTACTTGTTGTCCTTTTTCACAAAAAAACTATTTCTTTTTTATTCTGCATGGTGCAAATGAACATTGGGCATTTTCTAGGGAGTACAGAGAGTCTACTGCTGGCAGTCATGGCGTACGATCGCTACATTGCTATATGTTTCCCCTTGTATTATACCATCATTATGAACTGGAAGATGTGTCAGAACATTACAGTCATTGTGTGGTTAGGGGGGTTCTTTACATCGGTTGTCCCCAATATATCAAAGCCTCTGATCTTCTGTACGGAACACAAACTAGACCATTTTGCCTGTGAGATATTAGCACTGCTTAAGATAGCATGTGGGAACATTGTCGCCTTCAATCTAAGATTATTAATCGTAAGTCTGTTTGTCCTCCTAACACCATTTGTGTTTATTGTGGTGTCTTATGTTGCCATCATTTTATCGATATTAAAAATTCAGTTTAATGATGGAAGATCCAAAGCTTTTTCCACTTGTGCTTCTCACCTGACTGTCGTCTTCATGTTCTATGGGACAACTATTACAATGTACATGGGACAGTCCAAGCATCTATCTTCTATGCTAAAATATATCTCTTTAGTTTATGGTGTTGTTACTCCTGTGTTAAACCCTTTGATATACAGCCTAAGAAATAATGAAGTTAAAAATGCATTTCTGAAAATATTTAAAAGGGCGTAGTTGTCTTAAGTTAAACATACATTTCTGAACATTATTAAAAGCTTTTGATCTACTTCAAGGGACTCCGAACTATGGCCCTCCAGGTGTTGAGGAACTGCAAGTCTCATGAGGCCTTGCAAGACTCTGACAGCCACAGGCAAGACACCCAGAGGTAGAGGCATGATGGGACTTGTAGTACTGCAACAGCTGGGGGGCCATAGTTTGGAGACCCCTGATCTACTTGGACCTGCAGTTGTCTTAAATTGTACACAATTCATAGTTACATAGTTAGTCTGGATGAAAGAAGACAAATGTCCATCCAGTTCAACCATTAAATTCAATGATATGACTAGAAGTGAAGGGCTTTTAACCTCCCTGGCGGTATTCCAGAGTGTACCTTGGGGTTAGCTTTCAGTACCAGAAGCAATAACCCCGAACTACACTTGGGAATACACTGCAACGTTGCTCTGGGATCTCTCCGGCACTTACCTTGTCCTGCGCTCCCGCGGTGTCCCCCCTGCAGCGTCCCAGGTCATGTCTTCCAGCCGATACTGGCATCTGTCTTCTAGGTTCCATTCCCTGCGAGCGTTGGGACGTACGGGACGTACGGGAGAAGGAACTGGTGGGAATTTCAAAAATGGAAACATTTGACATTCGCTCAATACACTAAAATCTTGGGTTGACATTGAGAAATGTGTTTTTTTTTTTTTTTAGCCTAGTCAATCCAGTGAGAGTTCATGCTTCAGACAGTACCATGCGTTTATATTTTTCCATATTTTTTTTGTTTACAAACGATTTTATTGCATAAGAGTAGACTGTAAAACAACAGTACATTTTCAAATAATACTTACAGCAAAAACAAGGCACTTTTGAAAAGTACAATACAGAAAAGTATATTAATGTAAGAAAGAGAAGAAATAGAAAAGAGTAGATTGCAAGTACATGAAATACGTAAATGATAAGGTAGGTTAAATTATACATCTGTTAACAGTATATGCCAGTCAGCTTTCACTGGGAATGTTGTCAATCATGCAACAAATGTCTCTAGTCCCTCCATGACTCCCATTTTTTATCAAATAAGTGTATCTTATCCAGTAGGGTATAATGAATGCGTTCCATGAGCATTACAGCATCAATTCTGTGTAAAACGGAGGCCAAGGGTACAGCATTGGACCTCCAATGTAAGGCAATAGACCATAAAGTGGCAATACATAATGTATGTATCAATCTCATAATGGCATCAGAGACCCCCGGGATATGAGCCCCCAATAAACAGGTCTGTATAGACAATCGTACCGGGGTACCAACCAGTGAGGTAGCCACCTGAGATATCTTGCACCAAATCAAAGATATGGTTGGGCAATCCCAAAATATATGAACCAAAGTACCTGTGAGGCCACATACCCGGAAACATAAAGGGGATGTTTGTGGGAACAATATATGTAGTCTTGATAGGGTATAATACCATCTGGTTAAAACCTTAAGGGCCGTCTCACGACAGAAAGAGATCTAGAACACTTACATATGTTATCCACCATGGAATCCCAATCCTCATCCGAAAAAGTGATACCACTATCCTCTTCCCATTTTTGTCTGTATAAAGGGGGTGTAGGAAAAAGACAGATCAAAGATTGGTGATAAAGATCAGAAATAAGTCCCCTACCCCTGGGAGAGTCTTGGCTGATACGTTCAAAAAAGGAAATCGGAGAGGAAGGTATAAGGCCAAAATGTGAATTAAAAAAGTGTCTAATCTGTCGGTAACGATGGTACTCACGAAGAGGAACATCAAAAAACACACGCAGCATATCAAAGGTAATATAAGATCCTCCTCTTTGGAAATCAGATAATCTGATAAAAGAACGGTCATAAAACCAGCGAAACGTTTGAGGGGAAGAAAAAGCTGCAACAAAAGTAGGATCACCAAAAAATGAGTGTCAGGAATCAGGGTATGACCAGAGGGGTGTGGACTGACACGGAAACGCAGGCTTCAGATATGTTATAAACACTATAATTTATTAAGACTAACAATACAAAACGCAGTACAAAACTAAACCTAAACACAGTGTAAACAAACCAAACCAAACCAAACCACCCACAGATAACAATACATACAATGCAAGAGTCGTCAGGCAGGCCGGGTCAGTAGCAAACGGGCAAACGGAGTACCAGGAACAGGCGGGAGAGTGGTCGGGGTCACAAGCTGGGTTCAGTAACTCACGGGCAGCGCAGTGCAGAGGGTCAGGCAGATAATGGTCAGGGTCACAAGCCAGGGATCAAACAGGAGAAGTCAGCAGAGGTCAGGATCAGGCAGGGTTGGCAACAAGTCAGACAGAAACAGGAATACAGGATACAAGATACAGGGGCCCATGGAAAAACACACACCACGGCCCTGACTGTGAGTCTGGCCATTCCTTAAATACAACCCCCGCAATCAGCTTCAGGTGTTTGGCTGATTGCAGGGGTGAGTCTCTGATTGCTGAGAGCACCCGCTGGCCAGCCCTGGTACTGCAGCCCACAAGGCAGGTGAGTCCCACCATTATTGGCAAGTCCATTCCTGACAATGAGACACCTGGGGGAATAAGAGAGACTAGATTCAATTTAAAATTTATATTTAGACCAAAGTGTCAGTGAATGGGTCACTATGGAGTTATGGAAAGTAAGCGATCGGGGGGAGATCTTGGACCACAAAATACCCGGTAAATAGAATGGGCGTATAGACTGAGATTCAAACTTGATCCATGGAATCTGAGAGTTAATAGTTGCCCATTGTGATAGTTGCGCAAAACAGGCCGAGAGGTAATATAGCCAAAAATTGGGAAGACCGAGACCTCCCGTCCGTTGTGAGCGGTACAAAATGGATGAAGCAAAATGTGGACGCTTATTACCCCAGATAAAATTGTTAATAGTCCGCTGAAAGTGGTCCAAAAACGTTTTTGAGACCGGAATTGGAAGTGCTCTAAAAAGATAAAGTAGTTTAGGCAAAATATTCATTTTAACCGCTGTGACTCTACCCAGAAAGGAAATAGGGTAACCGTGCCAAATCTTCAGTAGAGTAGAGAGATGTGATATACATGGTGGATAATTAGCAGTAAACATATCCGAGTATCTAGGAGTGAGATTAATACCTAAATAGGATATCCGATCCTTGACCCAATGAAATGGAAAAGAACTACGGAGAGATGCACTTAGGGAATCAGGAGGAACATTACCAGGCATAATCACCGATTTGGTATAATTAACAGTAAGACCTGACGCTATAGCAAAATTGGTCAATACGGCACATAAATTAGGCAATGAGGTTAACGGGTTAGTGAGAAAAAGCATAACGTCATCAGCATATATGCTCATTTTGAAATGTGAAACTAATAATGGGTAGCCAGAAATATCCAGATTATTTTTCCATATTTTGTCCACGGTGGTCATCTGGGGCACATTTCAGGAAACATTTTTTTCAGGAAAAAGTCTTTTTCATCAGTCCTCCTTCTATTGCAGCTGCAATGTTCTGAAGTGATTCTGACACAAGCGTGCTGCTCGGGGCACTAAAAATTGTGTCTGAGTGCCTGCCTGAAATTGACAATAAATGAGTCCTAACACGTTTCATGATGATAACATTTATCAAATGAAAAAAAAAAAAAAAATCTAAATCAGGTACATCTAATGTAAATCTACTGCCATCTGTTCCATTTTTCTTGGCAGTGTTGGTGTTCGCTGCTTTGGGATCGCATATTCATACCCAGAGGTTCAGGGTTTCTCTTTATTTTAGAGCAGGGGTGTCAAACTGGTGGCCCTCTGGCTGTTGCAAAACTACAAGTCCCATCATGCCTCTGCCTTTGGGAGTCATGCTTGTAACTGTCAGTCTTGCAATGCCTCGTGGGACTTGTAGTTTCCCATCATGCCTCTGTCATTGGGAGTCATGCTTGTAACTGTCAATCTTGCAATGCCTCATGGGACTTGTAGTTTCCCATCATGCCTCTGTCATTGGGAGTCATGCTTGTAACTGTCAATCTTGCAATGCCTCATGGGACTTGTAGTTTCCCATCATGCCTCTGTCATTGGGAGTCATGCTTGTAACTGTCAGTCTTGCAATGCCTCATGGGACTTGTAGTTTCCCATCATGCCTCTGTCATTGGGAGTCATGCTTGTAACTGTCAATCTTGCAATGTCTCATGGGACTTGTAGTTTCCCATCATGCCTCTGTCATTGTCATTGGGAGTCATGCTTGTAACTGTCAATCTTGCAATGCCTCATGGGACTTGTAGTTTCCCATCATGCCTCTGTCTTTGGGAGTCATACTTGTAACTGTCAATCTTGCAATGCCTCATTGGACTTGCGATCCTCAGACAAACAGAAGAAAAGAGACAAATACAGTGCACTTCAAAAGAGCGGAGGGACAGAGGAGGAGGGGCAGGAAGAACCTGGAATTTGCTTTGTGGGGAAAGAAGAAGTCTGACTCCGCCCCCTTTTCATCCACTGGGTCTGTACAAGTGAGTCCATTGGAGAGTGCAGTTGAAGAGACAGAGTCGGAATCCTGGAGCCAGGTTTCAGTAATAGCAAGTATGTTGAGGGAGTGGGATAGGAATAGGTCATTGATAGTAGAAGGTTTGTTAGAGGCTGAGCGAGCATTCCAGAGGGCACATAGGAGGCAGGGGAATTGAGATGAGAGAGTGGGGGTTGCTGCTGCGGCCAGTGAGGGGAGGCTGCTGTTTCTGTGGGTTGGAGTTTGATGGTGGAGGGCCAGGGTTTGGGGCAATGTCTCCGGAAGTTAGTAGTAGTAGGCGGGTGAGGGAGGTGAGGTGGGAGCGAGATTTATATGAGGGCGAATGCCGCAGTGATTTTGTAGCGGTGACATTATGTGGACCAAGAGAGAGCAGGAGATAAGTGCAATGATATTGAGAGGGCAGAAGTGAGGGTGATATGTACAGGTTGTGGGGTGGGGAGGGGGGGTAAACAAGAGAGAGTTTGAGAAGAGAGGGCATTATAGCAACAAAGAGAGTTAGCAATAGCATGCTGGAGAGAGGAGAAATAACAAAGGAAGGCTGACAGAGAGAGGGAAGAGAGGGAAGAGAGGTAAGAGCACATGCAATCTACTTGAGGTGGAGCACTAATGTTTGTACTTGCCTTAGTCAATGTGCCGTGTCTAAAGTGCCATGCACTTAGCGCCGTAATGCGTACTTTGCGCAAGGAATGCCAGCCTGTCCCCTCGCCAGCCATCCCAAGGAATGTACTGAATTTATACTTGGATGACAGGGGGAGGTTAGGCAATCGTTTGATTAACCACTTCCCGTCCGGCCGCTGTTTATAAACGACAGGGCGGTGGCACTCCAGGGGCGGGTTGCCGTTCATAAACGGCACCCGCCTTTAATGGCTGTGCGCACTCCCTGGGAGCGCGCAGCACCACGATCCGGTGCCCGCTTTGTCCTCCGGACACAGTGAAACACTGATCGTCGGACGGGACCTCTGTACGAGGTCCCGATCATGTGATCACTGATTGGCCATCATTGCTTACTACGTGTGAAATCTGTGAATGATCACAGAGGTCACATGGTACAAGGCTGTTCACAACAGCCTTGTACCATGTGACAAGGTGTGACCAATCACAGCTCACTCAGTATTTCTCAATGGCTGCAAGAATGCAGACAGAGAGAAAGAGAAATGATTGCTTTTACATCCTATATGGGTGTAAAAGCAATCACTGTAAAAAAAAAAAAAAAATCTTCATCACCCCCCACAAGTAGCACAGTGTCACCATGGTGACACTGTACTGCTAGGGTGACAGTATGTAAAAAAAAAAAACATAAATAATAATATAAAAAAATAAATAGAAATGTAAAACAAATGTTTAAAAATTAAAATTTTTGGTTATATACTAATTTGGCTTTTTTTTTTTTTACTAAAAATATAACGGAATACATTTTGGTCAAGATTTATGATGAAAGATTATTTATTTGCAAAATTTTATAAGAAAAACACTTTTTTAAAAAATTTTTGGACTTTTTCATTTACATAGCAAAAAAAATAAAAATCCCAGCGGTGAATAAATACCACCAAAATAATGTTTTATCTGTCTCAAAAAAATGGTAAAAAATTCATATGGGTACAGTCTTGCATGACCGCGCAATTGTCATTCAAAGAGCGATAGAGCTGAAAATTGCCCTGGACAGGAAGGGGGTGAAAGTGTCCGGACTGGAAGTGGTTAAGAGCTAATAAATGACACATGGTGGAGGGGTTCTGCTCTTAACAAATTGCAAGCAGGATGGACACAAGGTAAGGCAAGGTGTTTGATCTCAGCTAAGGCTAATCACATATATATTTGTGATTTTGTGCACCTGTGTCGCCCTGTTGCAGTATTTCTGTTATAGGGCGGACGGGAAGCAGTTAATTACAGCATGCATTTAATTATTTAATTACATATTTCCTTCTGTGAATTGACTTTATGGTCTCTATGTGGTATTTACCAAGCATTGTTGTTAATACCTCATACTAGCAATAGCGAATTGACATTTTCAGTATCGCATGCAGTATGTGGTCATGTGACCGACGTAACGCATGCGATTACCTTTGGTGAATTGTCCCCTATAATGAAGCCAGTCAACAGTTCCTTGGACAAACATACTGTAGACCTATACTGAGACAAAAAAAAAGTTAACGAAAAAAAACAAAAACAAAGAAAATTACAAAACATTTATGAAAAAAAAATGGGCAGACTCGATGGAGCACTTAGTCTTTTTTTCTGCCATCGCTTCCCTTTGTTTCTATGCCTCGTCTTCTTCTTGTGTATAGCACACACACCCTGCCACTGTATGCCCCTTCCCTGTCTCTTTTTCCCTTCTTCTCTTTCTCTTCTTCCTTACATATTCTCTTTTCCTACTCTTCCCTTATCTGAGTTACTTGTTGTATAATGAATATGTTTACATTGCCCTTACAGCATATATAATCATTTATTTGGCACGTTCCTGTCTCTCGTGTAATGGTAGATGTGTATATGTGATTTTACAACATTACAAACCATAGCAATAAAAACAATTGAATCTTAATTACAGTCAGGTGGCCGATATTAAATCTTGATTTTCACATTAAAGCTTTGTGAATTGAGACTATGCATCTTGAGCCCATTTATGTAGAATGTTTAATGACAAAAGGGAGATCATTTGTTGCAGCCAATCACAATGTGATGTGTTTTACCACAGTGTTCTGCATTTGGTAGTATTGCTTATATATACCGAAAATTTCACTGAAGAGAGTTTCTTAGATCATTCCATGAATTTTACATTTCATTTGATTTTTTCTTTATATGACTATCTGCACATTGCTTAGATCATTTCCAAAAACAATACGAAAAGCTGCCAAATTACAATTAATTGTATTATTTGTTATCTTTTATTGGATTTCATTAGCTACAAGAATTACTACATTCCAGGCAACATATGAAATTGTGTGTGTGTCACTGTATCAAAAAATCTAAATCTTATTTCAAAGCCAGAAAAAAATAAACCCCTGAGAGTACTGATAAGATACTGACAACGTTGCCAATTTACAAGGTGAGATTATTTAAAAAATAACCAACACTATATTAATATATTGTTCAAGGAAATACTCTTGTCAACAATATTATATGAGAGATATGAAACTTTTCACTGATGGTTATATTCACTCAAATTATAGGAACCTAATGTGTAATCCACTCCATACACTTTTTGGCAATAATGGATACTAACAGTTATTTTGCAAAGAAGAATGGGCAGAAATGTCCCTCTCTAGAAGTGCAAAGCTGGTAGAGACATCCCCAAAAAGACTGGAATTACAGCGAAGGGTCGTTCTACAAAGTATTGACTCCGGGGGGCTGAATACAAATGCTGCCACACTTTTCACAGATTTATTTGTAGAAAATGTTGAAAACCATTTCTCATTTTCTTTCCACTTCACAATTATGTGCCACTTTGTGTCGGTCTATCACATCAAATCCCAATAAAATACATTTACGATATTGGTTGTAACATGAGAAAATGTGGAAAATTGCAAGGGGGAGGAATACTTTTTCAAGGCACTGTATGTCCAAAAGTTCTATCCGTGTTTATTGTCATAGCAAAATGATACAGATGCCTTAGTGTTCTATAGCAAACACAGGTTACCTATAGCCAGTCTTGTATTAAAAAAAAAAAGCCCCAGTTGCAAGCATTCCAATTTTTTTGTATCATTTGGACATATTAACTATTTGGTCCAAAAGAACAACAAGGGCGGCTGGATCAATAACTTTTCATAGGTGTCGAGATATTCAGATTATACATAGTGTATATATAATACATTTGCCCTGAAAACTAATAGTATTGCACATTGGAAGAGTTAGCTCTTTGCTGAAAATAAGATCACATTTTTTCCAAATCAAATTTTATTTATGCCACTGAGAATAATTTACTAACTGATTAAAGTTTACTTCATCCTACTGAACTTTTTGTTGCTTTAAATATCCTGTCAAAACAATCTATCTGATAGAACACAAACCTATTTTGTTCAGCAAAGTGAAATAGATTTAGTTTACCAATTTAGCTCATTGTGCAGCACAGGCAGAATTTATTTAAACACAAGCTAGACATTTTATTATTTAACCATGAGAGCTCTGGAAGATTTTACCCCCTTCATGACCAAGTAATTTTTTGCTATTCAGCACTGCGTTACTTTAACTGGTGATTGCGCGAACATGTAACGCAGTATCCAAATTAAATTTATATACTTTTTTTTAGCACAAATAGAGCTTTTGTTGGTGGTATTTTATCACCACTGGGTTTTTTTCTTATTTTTTGCATAGTATGTAGTGTACATAGCAGAGTCTTGGGGCAGTCCCAAGCTCGAGGTTCAAGTCTAACACAGAACTACTAACAGAACAGTTTAGAACATCTACTATCAAACAGTAGCTGACACCTTTGCTTGATCCAATACAAACATAGACACAAGGTGTTACCATGCAGTTATCTCCGCCACATTACCCAGTTATAGGACCATGAGAAAATTTCAATAACATCACTCCCACGCTCTTGTGAAAAAAAAAACTCCATGAAGACACCTCCATCACCACTCCCTCACAAAACAATTATGACCATCACAAAGCTAATGTTCTTTGTATGATGCGTTATTCAAAGAAGACTCCAACCAGATATTCCAAACTTTATGAAATGTAACAAGATAGCCTCAAGACTCATATGTGCCTTTTTATAGGGGGATGGATGTATTTACTAGGAACTTCCAGAATTCAAGAGAAGATGTCTCTGGTAGCCTCCACCTCAGCACTATCGCTTTTCTTGCATAGAACAGGAGGATGCCAAGGAGAGTCCTGGCCGCTCAGCCAAAAACCAATTGACCCACCAACCCGAGCAAGGAGACCTCCACAGTCAGTGGGATAGGTATAGTGGTCAAATGAGAAATTAATTTCGTAACATCTTACCAAAATCTGTGAATCTCATTGCAGGTCCAAAACATATGCATGAAGTCAGTGTCTGGTTGGGTACACTTGCCGAAATGAGGGTAGGCCCTTGGATAAATTCTATTCAAACATTGGGGCATGTAATAAGTCCTGTGCAATATCTTGAACTGGATAAGTCTGTCCTTGACCGCTACTAGATGCTGAAAAGGGTACCCCCAAATATCCTGCCAATCCTCTGCATTCATGTGTGGAAAGTGAACCTGCCACTTAGAATGCAGTCCCTCCAAACCAGTATGTACGGAGGGTACTAAGGCTTTATATATTTGAGAAAGAAGTTTTTTGGGTGTTCTTCTCCTAGGAGGGATTCAAAATCAGATCTCTCTAGGGCCAGGCAGGTCGATTCAAACTGAGCAGAAAAGGCATGCCTAATCTGAGGGTATCGGAAAAAGTGAATGTAGGGTAGAACAAACCTCAGCTTCAGAGCATCAAAAGACCTAAGCCTATCCCCCCCCTCACTGATGTGCTCCAAGGTTTTAATTCCATAAAGGGCCCATACCCTGGGATCCAGAATGGATTGGAACTCCAGAAGTCTTGGATTGAGCCAAAGAGGAGTATCGGATGACCAGGTGTCAGTGGAATGCGATTGTCTGTCTAAAACCTCTTGCCATGCTCTGATTACAGCCCTCATAGACTTGGTGAGAAGAAATGGAGCTCTAGAGCCTCTATATAGTAGGTTTCTCAATGCTTTGTAGGACCCCAAAGAAGCTGCTGATGAGTTGGAGTCGTCCGATACCAGCCAATTGTGGGCATGAGTGAGTAGAGCCACCATAAAATAAGTCTGGCAGTCCGGGCACACCAGCACCCCGTTGTCCAGGGCCTACGTAGGGTCACCTTGCTAAATCTTGGAGCACCCGACCCCCAGAGAAAAGATGAGATTATAGAATCAAGCTTCCCAAAGAAAGCCTTCGGTATCCAGATAGGAGAGTGGTGTAAAGTATATAGCCATATAGGGAGAACTTTCATTTTAAGTAGGTTCATTTTACCTATCAGTGTCAGAGGAAGATTATCCCATGCCTTCAAACATCGGTATGCACAGATTGAAATTTGGATGGCTCCTGCTTAATCGGATGATTTTTGGTCTGTGTATACACTGCTTTAGACTGTAAGCTGCTTGTGGGCAGAAAGTGAATTGAACTATGCAGTACTTAAGTGCTACGTAAACTGTTGTTTTTATATACAGGCCTGTAATGATATTAATTGCGCTAAAATTATACATTTTTCAGATTTTCTAGAAAAGTTAAGGCAGAACTCCAGTAAGAATTATTATTTTCCCATGCAATGGAGCTGTGACGGCACTGCATGGGTTAACTGCTCATTTTGTCCAGGGGCTCAGGAAAAAGCTATACTTACCCTGTCCCCTGATCCTCCGGAAAGTTGCGCTCCCCCATATCCAGCAATGGACTGTTCCTGTTGTCCTCACATCCGGAGCTGGTCTATGGGCATGATGACAGGAATAGTTCATTCACAAGACCGCTAGCATGTAAGAGGGCAGAAGCGGTGGGGACCGGTCTTGTGCTTGGAGGATCAGTGGATTGGATATCTAAGCTTTGGGAACCCATAGACAAAAATGAGCATTTAACTCATGCAGTGTGGGCACAGCCCCACTGCATGGGAAAATAAAATGTTTGCCTGGAATTCTTAAGAGAAATAAAACTTTCAATTTTTTCCCATTAATAATTCCTTTAGTAACACTCGTACTGTAATATAGATGAAACGTACACTATATTGCCAAAAGTATTGGGCAAGACCTCCAAATCATTGGATCCAGTTGTTCCAATCCCCTACATGGCCACAGGTGTATACAATCAAGCACCTAGGCAGACAGACTACTTCTATAAACATTTGTGAGGAGCTCAGTGACTTCAAGCGTGGTCCTGTGATAGGTTGTCACCTGTGCAATAAGTCCATCCGTGACATTTGCTTGCTACTAAATATTCAACGGTCAACTGTTAGTGGGATTATAACAAAGTGGAAGCAACTGGGAACAACAACAAATTAGCCACAAAGTGGTAGGCCACGTATAATGACAGAGTGGGGTCAACGCATGCTGAAGCGCACAGTGTGCAGAAGTCACCAACTGTCTGCAGAGTCAATAGCTAAAGACCTCCAAACTTCATGTGGCTTTCAGATTAGCACAAAAACAGTGCATAGAGAGCTTCATGGAATGGGTTTCCATGGCCGAGCAGCTGCATCCAAGCCTTACATCACCAAGTGCAATGCAAAGCGTCGGATGTAGAGGTATAACGCACGCTGCCACTGGACTCTAGAGCAGTGGAGACGTGTTCTCTGGAGTGACCAATCACGTTTCTCTGTCTAGCAATCCGATAAACGTGTTTGGGTTTGGTGGTTGCCAGGAGAACAGTACTTTCCTGACTGCATTTTGCCAAGTGTAAAGTTTGGTGGAGGGGATTATGGTGTGGGGCATTTTTTCAGGGGTTGGGCTTGGCCTCTTAGTTCCAGTGTAGGAAACTCTTAAGGTGTCAGCATACCAAGACATTTTGGACAATTTCATGCTCCCAACTTTGTGAGAACAGTTTGGGGATGGCCCCTTCCTGTTCCAAAATTACTGCTCACCAGTGCACAAAGCAAGGTCCATAAAGACAAGGATGAGCGAGTTTGGGGTGGAGGAACTTGACTAACCTACACAGAGTCCTGACCTCAACCCGATAGACCACCTTTGGGATGAATAAGAGTGGTGACTGCGAGCCAGGCCTCCTCCCCCGACATCAGTGCCTGACCTCACAAATGTGCTTCTGGAAGAACGGTCAAACATTCCCATAGACACACTCCTAAATCTTGAGGATGGCCTTCCCAGAAGAGTTGAAGCTGTTATAGCTGTAAAGGGTGGGCCAACTCAATATTGAACCATACGGACTAAGACTGGGATGCCATTAAAGTTCATGTGCGTGTAAAGGCAGGCGTCCCATTACTTTTGGGAATATAGTGTGCATTAACTACTTCAATACTGGTCACTTTCACCCCCCTTCCTGCCCAGGCCAATTTTCAGCTTTCAGTGCTATCGCACTTTGTATGACAATGTCGTAGTCATGCAACACCGTACCTGTATAAAATTCTTCTCATTTTTTGAGACAGATAGAGCTTTATTTTGGTGGTATTTAATCACCACTTGTTTTTATTTTTTGCTAAACAAACAAAAAAAGACTGAAAATTTTGAAAAAAGCCTCATTTTCTTTGTTTCTGTTATAAAATTTAGCAAATAAGTAATGTTTCTTCTTCCTTGAAGTTCACTGATGAGGCTGCACTGATTGGCGCTGGTATGCTGCACTGATGAGGTTGCACTGATGGGCACTAATGGGCACTGATGAGACAACATTAACCTCCCTGGCGGTGTAGCTCGGGGTAAAGTTTCCGCACCACAAGCGGTAACCCCGAGCTACACTCGGGCTTACCATGCGGCGCTGCTCCGGGATCTCTTCTTCACTTACCTTGTCCTCCGCTCCCGCGATGTCCCTCCTGCACTGTCCCCGGCAATGTAATCCAGCGGATGCCGGCATCTGTCATCTGGGTTCCGTCCCCTGCGAGCGTCGGGATGTACGAGGACGGAACGGCGGGAAATTTGAAAATGACAAAAAGTGACATTCACTAAAATCACTAAAATCACATAGTAAAACATTACTGTGTCAAACCATTTCACATACATTTTGTCCCTACTGCTTTGTCCGGCGCCCTGCCTGCATTTTTGCTCTTCTTTCTGCCTGGAAACTGAGAAACGTCCATGGCGTTCAAAAAGCGTCCCTTTAGGTCAAAAGTGGTTTTAGACCGGCTAGAGAACAGCGATAGTAAATCAGAACCACTTGCAGAATTGAGTGATAATGATTCGTGGGGAAATTCATCATCAGACACTGAAAACGATTCTGCGACTTTGCTCAGCGATGTGCGAACTTGGCGCTATATTTCAAATTTCAGTGTTTTTGGTTTGATTATATTATTGAATAAAATGTATTATTATATTATTATTTTTTATGATTATTTATTAAAATATAATTTATGATTTTGTGTTTCAAGTTTTATCCTACCCGGGATGTTTACTAGACTCTTGTTCGGACAGATTTCAGTGAGTTATTCCTAAAAATTAAAGGCCTACAATATAAAACGCCAAATTTTCATGCAATATAATGGTACCGCTTTCAGCACCAAACATCTGAAATAATCATACTGCCAGGGAGGTTAATGTGCCAGAAGCACTAATTGATGAGGGGGCACTAATGAGCACTGATAAGCTGCATTGATGGGCACTGATGAGGAGACACTGATGAGGCTGCACTGAAGGGCATTGATAGGCGGCACTGATAGGCACTGATAAACTGCACTGATGGGGCTGCACTGATAATCAGGGCAGTGAGGATCACTGTCTCTTCCTGACACAAACACAACATGTAAAAAAGAAACTGTTGATAACCAGCAAGTCTGTTTACATGTGATCATCTGTGATTGGACACAGCTGATCACATGGTAAAGGGCTGCTGTGGTTGGTCCTTTACCACCTTCTGTGAGCAGCAAAGGACACAGCAGTCACAGAGCATGCCTGATGCATGCTCCAGGGGGAGCATGTGAGGTGTTCTCTAGGAGGAAGTCTATAGAACAAGAGAACTGTTCTGTAGCCATCTTTCAGCTACAGCGCGGTATTAAAGTGGTTAAATAGTTAATAAATATTGCTTCTTAAATATTCAGGTACATTTACATAGTTACAGTAATATGATAACTACTCAAATACATAGGTGCATAAGACTAAACACATTATAAAACATGAATCGAATGAACATTAAAATGTTTTCAGACTAACACCACAAATTAATTTTATTTGATTTTTTATTGTTGAAACAAATGACATACATTATTTTGGTGGGTTTAGCTTGTATTGGATTTTATTCATTCATTCTTTAAATTTTTTCTCCTTTTTTGTATTTTATCTGCATGCTTACTCATTCAGGATTTTCTCTTGTTTATTGCCTGTAAAAATTAAATGTGTCACATAAAATATTATTATTATACAGGATTTATATAGTGCCAACAGTTTGCGCAGCTCTTTACAAAACGAAGGCAGACATTTCAGTTACAATACAATTTGGTAGAAGAGGAAACAGAGGGCCTGGCTCGTTAGAACTTACAAACTAGGAATAAAAACAAGTGATGTTTTCTGAAAATTTAGAACACAATTTTAATTTACAGATGTCAGTTATCTTTTAAAATCCCATAGGAAAAGAAAATACTTTCTTCAACATTAAGTTACACAAGTTGTGAGATTTGTGATATGACCCCAGGGAACCAGACCTTGCTGAGAGAATTTATTCTTGTTGGCTTTTCTCAAAACATGCAACTTTGCATATTA
Organism: Staurois parvus; assembly: GCF_062004578.1. Lineage (NCBI taxonomy): Eukaryota > Metazoa > Chordata > Amphibia > Anura > Ranidae > Staurois > Staurois parvus. The sequence goes on along the minus strand of NW_028318656.1, from coordinate 1,513,543 downwards.
TTTTTTATTTCCTTATTTCTAATTTATATATTGACCATTTTGGGAAACAGTTTTCTGATCTGCGCTGTTTTCATGGGTCCTAAATTGCACACCCCAATGTACTTTTTTCTCTGCAATCTCTCCATTCTAGACTTATGTTACTCGTCCATCTCTGTTCCACATATATTACTTGTTGTCCTTTCTACAAAAAAAGCTGTTTCTATTTTAAATTGCATGGTGCAAATGAACATTGGGCATTTTCTAGGGAGTACAGAGAGCCTACTGCTGGCAGTCATGGCGTACGATCGCTACATTGCTATATGTTTCCCCTTGTATTATACCATCATTATGAACTGGAAGATGTGTCAGAACATTACAGTCATTGTGTGGTTAAGGGGGTTCTTTACATCGGTTGTCCCCAATATATCAAAGCCTCTGATCTTCTGTACGGAACACAAACTAGACCATTTTGCCTGTGAGATCTTAGCGCTGCTTAAGATAGCATGTGGGAACATTGTCGCCTTCAATCTAAGACTATTAATTGTAAGTCTGTTTGTCCTCCTAACACCATTTGTGTTTATTGTGGTGTCTTATGTTCTCATCATTTCATCGATATTAAAAATTCAGTCTAATGATGGAAGATCCAAAGCTTTTTCCACTTGTGCTTCTCACCTGACTGTGGTCTTCATGTTTTATGGGACAACTATTACAATGTACATGGGACAGTCTAAGCATCTATCTTCTATGCTAAAATATATCTCTTTAGTTTATGGTGTTGTTACTCCTGTGTTAAACCCTTTGATATACAGCCTAAGAAATAATGAAGTTAAAAATGCATTTCTGAAAATATTTAAAAGGGCGTAGTTGTCTTAATTTTGTACAAAGTCCAAAGAAAAAAAATAATAAGTGAAAGGTTATTTATTAAATTCCACACTAAAAAAAAAAGTTGGGTTGACCTTTATGAATGTGACCTATTCAGCCTAGTCAACCCAGTGACTGTTTAGGCCTCAGACAGTACAATTCATGTATATTTTTCAATGTTATAAATTTACTTGGTTCCATTCATGGTGGTCATCTAGGACACATTTCAGGAAACCTGTTCTTTCATTAGTCCTCCTTCTAGTTACAGCTGCAACGTTCTTTGGTGATGTTGACAGAAACATGTTGCTTAGGATTCTAAAAGATGAGTCTACAGTCTACAATGATGTAAGGGAAGAACAAGGAGGTGCCAGCTAAGTGTTTCTTACAAAGTCCTTATAAGTCCTTAAATTCCACAAACTCCAATAGAGCACAGGCGGCAGCCATCCGCAGAGTGTGAGCAGCTCTGTAGGGAAGACAGTAAGGGAAGAACAGGAGGCTCCAGCTAAGTGCTGTATGTATATAAGATGGTTTATTAAAAGCGGTTAAACACACTCACAGAATGGCTAAAATATCAGACTTATTAGAAAGTAGGTCCTCAGGTCACTCCTTTAGCAGGGTCCGCCGCTGTCATCCAGGCTTGGAGATGGAAAAATGGGGCCAGGACGTCTTGTGTACATGAGGAAGTGCATCAGAACCAGTGTGTAACGCACGGGTGGCAGTGAAGTCACCAGAAGGAGGAGAGGATCGGGACCAGTGTCAGGCTACGTGTTCAGAGCTGCTTGCTCCTTCTAGAGGCATCATCCAATGCAGTGGTCTCCAAGTTATAGCTCGTGGGAGCCCTTTGCTTGCCCTTAAGTGGCCCTTGGGGCACTTTTTCTCCCACTGATACAAGACACTATTCCTCCCACTGACACCAACAAGGGGCATAATTCCTGCTACTAACATCAACAACAGTCACTATTCCTCTCATTGAAACAAACCATGGGGCACTATTCCTCCCACTGACACCAACAACGGGCCATTATTCTCTCCACTCACACCAAGAATAGGGAGCTATTCCTCCCCTAATGCCTAAGATGCAGTGTTTACTCCCAATGACACAGGGCAATTTCTACTCCCAATGGCCATAGCCCGGCCCCCCTAAAGTCTGAAAGCCAGTAAACTGGCCCTTTGTTTAGAAAGTTTGGAGACCCCTGATGGAACAAATTAGCCAGTGACAATTGTCTGAGATGGGAATTCTTCTCATTTGGAGAATCCACTAAATTCCTATAGCAACTTCTTAACAAGTAATTAGGCATCTTCTCAGTAAGACACCCGAATGTATCTAGGGAGTACAGAGAGTCTACTGCTGGCAGTCATGGCGTACGATCGCTACATTGCTATATGTTTCTTGTATTATACCATCATTATGAACTGGAAGATGTGTCAGAACATTACAGTCATTGTGTGGTTAGATGGGTTCTTTACATCGGTTGTCCCCAATATATCAAAGCCTCTGATCTTCTGTACGGAAAACAAACTAGACCATTTTGCCTGTGAGATACTAGCGCTGCTTAAGATAGCATGTGGGAACATTGTCGTCTTCAATCTAAGATTATCAATTGTAAGCCTGTTTGTCCTCTTACCACCATTTGTGTTTATTGTGGTGCCTTACCTTCTCATAATTTCATCAATATTAAAATTTCAGTCTAATGATGGAAGATCCAAAGCTTTTTCCACTTGTGCTTCTCACCTGACTGTCATTGTTATGTTTTATGGAACAACTATGACCATGTACATGGAACAGTCCAAGCATCTATCTTCTATGTTAAGCTATATCTTTTTAATTTATGGTGTTATTACTCCTGTATTAAACACTTTGATATACAGCCTACGAAATAATGAAGTTAAAAATGCATTGATAATGTTTAAAGGCTTTCATCGTCTGGGGCCATGTAGTAGGCCCTAGAAGATGTAGTTATCTTACATTGTACAAGATACAATGAAAAGATAAGAAATGAAGAGTTAATTATTTTTCTGCACACTAAACAAATGTGGGCTGACGTTAATAAACGTGTCCTTTTCAGCCAAGTCAACCTGGTGAATGTTCATGTCTTAGCTAGAGATGTTCACAGAGGAAAACGTGTTTTGTTTCATTTAAGGAGATTTCCTTAGGTTAATAATATCATTTTGTCATATTTGTTGTGTTAGAATGATCCATTTCAGAAATTTGTTATTTTTTAACCAATTTGAAATTAGAATTTTGGAAATTCAAATTTTGGGAGACATCAATATTCCATCTATTTTTTTATATTCGAAATTGGAAATTTGGAAGAAGGCTATATTCTTTCTATTTTATTCTATTCTATTCCATCCCAAATTTGAATTTGAGAAGATCATTACATAGTTACATAGTTAGTCTGGCTGAAAAAAAGACAAAAGTCCATCCAGTTCAACCATTAAAAAAAAATAAAAAGTTATAATCCTATACACACAGTTGATGGCTATATTTTTTCTATTTTATTCCATTCAAAATTAAAAAATGGAATTTTGGAAGACAGCTATATGTTTTCTATTTTATTCTATTCTACTCTATCCAAAATTCAGATTTTGTTAGATGGCTATATTCTTTCTTTTTTATTCTATTCTGTTTTATTTGAAATTTCAGAAAATGCTCTTTTCCATGAATCTTTCTATTTGTGTCTGCATTGTTCTTAAGTGATGCTGACAGAAAGGTGCTGTGTAGGACACTAAAAGTTTTGTTTTCAGTGATGAAATCTAGTCCTGATGAGATGCAAAATTTTTGCCTGCCAGAAATTGAAGCAAAAACTAAACCGGGAACAACAATGTAAACCAATTTCCGCCTGTTCCATTTTCACACCAGTTTTGAAGTCCACTGCTTTTGAATTCCATATTCATAATGAAAACCTCCTGATCATGACATCATTATTCAAGAGGAACTGCCAATTCTTACTTGTTTTGAAAAGATGAACATTCCAGGAATGTCCTTTTATTCTGGCTTTACTACCTTGTGACTCAACCACCTGGAAAAAAGCATGCAAACTTGGACAAGCTGTGCCATGCCATGTTGGAAAGTCCCCAACTACCAGTACCAACCACCAGTACTTGGCTACAAAGTAATAGAGGGTGACATAAGTGTATTTATAAACTCAGCACTGGGGCCTCTCAGCTAGAAGAACACAGAGATTCTAGTTTTTTTTAAATTTATTTCTAATAATAATACATTTTAAACAATATTTCTAATATTGCTTTTCTTTGCCTTATGACATTTTGTCAAAATTAAAGACATTGTTTTTGCTGAAAAAAAAAGTTCTGAGAAATTGTCCGCTCATCCTAACTGCTAAAAGATGTTAAGTCTTTTGCTTTCTCCGTTCCTTATCAGCTAGATATTGTAAACTATGAGAAAAAGAACTGAAGTGGAAATGTAGGCAAAACTTTTTAAATTTTGGATAGAGTACGGCAGTGGTCTCCAAACTGACACCAACAATGGAGCACAGTTCCTCCCAATGACACCAACAATGGGGCCTATAATGACACAAATGATGGGGCAAAATTCCCATCCAACGATACCAACAATGGGGCCCAGTTCCTCCTAATGACAGCAACAATAGGGCCCAATGCCACCAACGATAGGGCACAATTCCTACCAATGCCACCAACAATGGAGCACAATTCCTTCCAATGACACAAATGATGGGGCACAATTCCTCTCACTGACACTGAAGATGGGGCATTGTTTACTCCAACTGATGCCGGAATGCTTTATACTTCTGATGACCACAGTCCAGCCCCCCTAAAGTCTGAAGACCCATAAACTGGCCCCTTGTTTGGGAAGTTTGGAGACCCCTGGAGTAAAGGATTATAACCCCTGTTGTTTTTTTTGCCATCTGTGTCCCTTTGGGGAGATTTACCTTCACTCACTGTTCCATAGCCAAAGCAGGAAGTGAGAGGAAATTCCTGAAAATTAAGAGAATCATTTGAGCCCCATCAAGTCACCAGAACTACTGTCCCCATTGGAAGATTTCTGTTTTTCTGGGGACCACCCAAAATTTGGGATTTTTCTTTACTTTCACCTTCAGCTATAATGGTAAAACAGTACAAATAGAAAGGGCAAACCTACCTAATAGGGGCACATACAGAAATAAAAACATAGTAATTGTTCTAATCCATTGCCACTCAGTCCAACTTCAAGGAATACATATAAATATCCTATTGAACCCCTTCCCATCCACAATTTGTATATTAACCACCTGAGAATTTTTAATGTAAGAAATACATTCCAGATAACTTGGTCCCTCTTCCCCTTCTCCTCTTAGCTAGGAAATGTTACAAAATAAGTATTTTTTTCATTCACAATTAACGTTGCATGCTTTGTACCAGAAACATTATTTAATCTCATTTTAAATGTGACACCTTATAGAAAAAACGAAGTAAAAACATAACAAAAAAGGTTGAATTTTAACATTTTGTTCATTTAATAATATGTATAATTTGCAAAATTAAAGTATTTAAAAATGTGAAAATTATTTGCACATGTAAAATGGCATAGCAAAGCTCTCAAGCTAATTGGCATTCAGTAAGTGTTAATTTAGCCTCTGGTTTACAGTGATTCTCATTGTAAACTCAGTGGACTATTGCCTACTTTAAGGTCACCCCAAACGGTACAAGGGTGCTTCTTTTGCACTAAAAAAAGATTATCTTCCACATTTGGAAAGGGTTTTCTACTGTAAGAGTTTTAAAAATGTGGAATATGCTTTCATGGGAGCTAATTCTTACTGACTCAGTAAATTGCTTCAAAAAAGACTAGATATGTTTCTAATTGAGCAAAATATAACTGGCTACTAATATGTATTTATAGGAAATAACGCGTTTAATTTTAATAGAGAAACTGCTTGTACATTGGGATTGTGAAGGAATTTTTACACCACTGGAGGAAATTGAATCATTCTTTACAAAAAAAATAAAAATTCTTCCATGGGCAGGTTTAGATTTCAAGGTATAAAAGTGGTATAGATGAATCAGAGTGACTTGCGAGCCACAGGTGTGATAATTACTAGAGGATCGCAAACATGAAACACATAACTACAACTGTGTTGGAAATATCTACAAATATATGTTGGGCTCCTAAATACTTCTCAATAAATAATAATTAAATTATTACCATTAAATTAATTCAAATTATGACACAAATAACTAATAAAAGTGTATAAATACCAACAAATATTTAAATAGATAGTTTCAACTAATCAATCTCCTCCAAATAAATATCAAAATAATTCCACATGAAATACTCCTCTAAAAAAATATTTTACCAAGTGCTTATAAATCATCTATTAGTGACATGATGTACTTACTAATACCCTCAATTTCATTTATATTCATAATACCCTCATTTAATATAATAAAAAAATAGTAAACCAACTAATAACCCTCAATTAAAACGCATTTAAATGATCCCCCACTAAATAATTAGTAGTGATTAGTATAAATCCAAATATCATCAAAATAATAGTCCCACTGCTTTATCAGTGACATTTAGGTTTGGATAATACGTACATATATGATAGGATGATATATTTTTTGGTTTTAAGTATGTAGAACATGTGAGTGGGGGAGAGTACTTTTTACATTCGGTATGAATTTAAAACAGGTGCAGACCTGTATATTGAGTGTGAGGGATTCTTTCTGCACCATTTAAAAGGTTTATTTTAATAAATATTTTTAATTTTTTTTTTATTATTATTTTTTTATTAAAATTTTTTTTTCTTTTATTAAATTATTTTTTTTATTAAATTATTATTATTTTTTTAAATTAAATTATTTGTTGATTTTATATAATTATTATTTGTTTAATGGTATCATTATTTGTTATTTATGCCATTTTTTAATTGGCACACTTATTTTAAATCATTATATGTATTATTAAAAAGATTGTAATGCATAGTAAAAGAAGAGGTTGTTTAAATCCAGGCAGTCCGATGAGTCATATGCAAAGTATCTTTCCGAGATAGTAGCGTAGTAATTGAAACAAACATGTCAAAAGGAAGGAGAGTTTGTGCTTCCAATTGACCCCAAAAACATGGCCGCCTCCAGTACATCTACGGGAAAATGGAGGACGGGATCTATATAAGCTGGCAATGGATGAGTGATTGACCTATCACAACCCCCTAATGAAGCCATGTGATTGGAGGCGTAACGCGTAGGGGAGGGGCTACGTTATCACTCGGAGAGGAGCCGCACAACACGATAGACGGCAGGTGTATGACTCAGAGGCCAGCAGAGGATTTCCAATGGGATATTGCGTTATTTAAACCTGTATAATGTGAGTTTAATACTTGGATGGTGGGAATAAAAAGTTTTAAAAGGTAAAGCACTATGTCCTCTATTTCTTCCTGCATGCGGAGTAACACAAGGAGAGGATAATTAGGAGGTCTGGGATAACAAAAGGAGTGTGTAATCCCTGAGGGGATAATCAGCCACCAGAGGATACATCCATTACTCCTAAAGGAAGGATCTCCCAATTATACCAGCAAAAGTATATATCTAGCAGGTTCCAGGGAAAGTGAACCGAAAGCGTGTATAGCCTAATTGCAGGCATCAAAGGAGGTGAGCGCACATCTTCACTAGTTGAAGGATTCACAAAAGTCACAAATTGAAGAACAACAAGCACCAAGTCACTATATATAAACAATTGTTTATTCAATGGGACTATTATTTTGATGATATTTGGATTCATACTAATCACTACCAATTATTTATGAGCATTTGGTTATTTTTATTTATGGGGGATCATTTAAATGCGTTTTAGTTGAGGGTTATTAGTTGGTTTACTATTTTTTTATTATATTAAATGAGGGTATTATGAATATAAATGAAATTGAGGGTATTAGTAAGTACATCATGTCACTAATAGATGATTTATGAGCACTTGGTAAAATATTTTTTTAGAGGAGTATTTCATGTGGAATTATTTTGATATTTATTTGGAGGAGATTGATTAGTTGAAACTATCTATTTAAATATTTTTTGGTATTTATACACTTTTATTAGTTATTTGTATCATAATTTGAATTAATTTAATGGTAATAATTTAATTATTATTTATTGAGAAGTATTTAGGAGCGCAACATATATTTGAAGGTATAAAAGTGCTTTTTTTTTAACTGGATGAACTTGATGACCCAAGTTCATTTTGCAGAGGGTTTATGTTTATCAATTTCAAACTCTTTATTAACTACAGTGTATCCTTTAGACTTTTCTATATTCCTACTTTTATTTTTATTTATTTTATTAAAACACGTACAGAAATGGTTATCACTGCATCCACTTAGCAGTTTAGGCGCCCCTGCTTACCCACCACCTCTGAGGCTGCTGCTGTCAAACTCACAATCAGGCAGGGAGCCAGATGCATGGCAGGCCTGAACAGAGTGTGGGAGTGGATCAACTTTTCAACTGAAGAAATGGGTGATTGATTGCTAAGACATGGGTGGCTTGTTAGCATGAAAAGTTGGCCAGCTCCCACCCTTCATCCAGACCTGCCATGTCTCTTGTCCTCTGCTCTGATGTTTCAAGGTAGGACTATGAAGGGATGGGGCTGTGATTGCAAGAGGGGGACTGTAATGTGAAGGAGACTGTAATGTGAGGAAGGGGGAACTTTGATGTAAAGGGGGCTGTGAAGTAATGGGGCCTGTGATGTAAGGGGGACTGTGATGTTAGGGGGGCTTGAGATAAAAGAGGGGGATATGTGATTGAGGCTCAACTTTTCAACTAAAGAAATGGGTGATTGGTTGCTAGGACATGGATGGCTTGTTTGCATGAAAAGTTGGGCAGCTCCACCCTTCATCCAGACCTGCCATGTATCTTATCCTCTGCTCTGATGTTTCAAGGTAGGACTATGAAGGGATGGGGCTGTGATTGCAAGGGGGGGACTGTAATGTGAAGGAGACTGTAATGTGAGGAAGGGGGGAACTGTGATGTAAAGGGGGCTGTGAAGTAATGGGGACTGTGATGTAAAGGGGACTGTGATATTAGGGGGGCTTGAGATAAAAGAGGGGGATATGTGATGTGAGGCTCAACTTTTCAACTGAAGAAATGGGTGATTGGTTGCTAGGACATGGGTGGCTTGTTAGCATGAAAAGTTGGGCAGCTCCCACCCTTCATCCAGACCTGCCACATCTCTTATCCTCTGCTCTGATGTTTCAAGGTAGGACTATGAAGGGATGGGGCTGTGATTGCAAGGGGGGGACTGTAATGTGAAGGAGACTGTAACGTGAGGAAGGGGGAACTGTGATGTAAAGGGGGCTGTGAAGTAATGGGGCCTGTGATGTAAAGGGGACTGTGATATTAGGGGGGCTTGAGATAAAAGAGGGGGATATGTGATTGAGGCTCAACTTTTCACTGAAGAAATGGGTGACTGATTGCTAGGACATGGGTGGCTTGTTAACATGAAAAGTTGGGCAGCTCCCACCCTTCATCCAGACCTGCCATCTCATCCTCTGGTCTGATGTTTCAAGGTAGGACTATGAAGGGAAAGGGCTGTGATTGCAAGGGGGGACTGTAATGTGAGGAAGGGGGGAACTGTGATGTAAAGGGGACTGTGATGTAATGGGGACTGTAATGTAAAGGGGACTGTGATGTTAGGGGGGGCTTGAGATAAAGGAGGGGGATATATGATGCGAGGGAGACTGAGATATAAGGAGGGGCTGTGGTATAAGAAGGGAGACTGTGGTGTGAAGGGGACTGCGATGTAATAGGTAGCGAGGGACTGTGATTTGAAGGGAGAACTGTGATGTAAGGGAGTCTGTGATGTGAATAGGGGACTGTGATGTAAAGGAGGGGACAAGGATGAACTGTTATGTAAGGGGGACTTTGATGTTAGGGAGACTGTTATTGTATATAAAGGAGGGGGAATGGGGGAATTGTGATGTAAGTGGGACTGTAATGTGAGGGGGACTATGATGTGAGGGGGACTGCGATGTTAGGGGGGACTGAGATATAAAGTAGGCTGATATGTGATGTGAGGTAGACTGAGATTTCAGGGGGGGGCTGTGATGTTAGAGAGACTGTTATATAAAGGAGGGGGAAGGGGGAATTATGATGTAAGGGGGACTGTGATGTGAAGGGGACTGTGAAGTTAGGGGGGACTGAGATATAAAGGAGGCTGATATGTGATGTGAGGTAGACTGAGATTTCAGGGGGGGGGCTGTGATGTTAGGGAGACCGTTATATAAAGGAGGGGGAAGGTGGAATTGTGATGTAAGGGGGGATATGATGTGAGGGGGACTGCAAAGTTAGGGGAGATTGAGATATAAAGGAAGCTGATATGTGATGTGAGGTAGACTGAGATTTAAGGGGGGACTGTGATGTAAAAAGGGAGACTGTGGTGTGAAGGGGACTGCAATGTAAAGGGTGGTGAGAGGATGTGATTTGGAAGACTGTGATGTAAGGGAGGCTGTGTTGTGAATAGGGCACTATGATGCAAGGGGGAGGGTTGTGATGTGAAAGTGACTGTAATGTAAACTGGGGTATTGTGATGTGAAAGGAGAACTGTGATGTAAATGGGGGCCTGTAGTGTGAAGGGGGTGAGGAGGACACTGCTGTAATGGGGGGGGGGTGTAATCTAAAGGGGGGCTGTGATGCAAAGGAGGGCTGTGATATAAAGGGGGGACTGTAATGTTATGGTGGGCTGTGATGTAAAGGGAGGTTCTGTGATGTGATGGGAAACTGTGGTGTTAAGGGGATTTTGTGATTGAAAGGGGGGTCTGAGGGTACTGATGACCTGGTATGTTTCTGAACCATGTTAATTTTGGGCCATTGTTGTTCATTTGAGGCTATGTCAATACTATCCCTATTATGGACTAACCTACACTTCTCCAAAAAATGAAAGGAACATTTTGAAAACACATCAGATCTCAATGGGGAAAGATCTCCTGCTGGATCTCTATACTAATATGGACTGGGTAATGTGTTAGGAACGTAAGGATGGCCCATTGATGGAAATGAAAATGATCGACCTACAGAGGACTGAATTGAAAGACACCCCAAAAATCAAAGTAAAAAGAATTATGCAGCAGGCTAGTCCATTTTGCTGAAATTTCATTGCAGCAACTCAAAATGGTACTCAGTAATTTGTATGCCCCCCATGTGTTTGTATGCATGCCTGACAACATTGGGGCATGCTCCTAATGAGACGACGGATGGTGTCCTGGGGTATTTCCTCCCAGATCTGGACCAGGGCATCACTGAGCTCCTGGACAGACTGAGGTGAAGCCTGGCGGCGTCAGATTGAACCAAACATGATATCCCAGAAGTGTTCTAATGAATTTAAGTCAGGTGAGCGTGGCGGCTATTCAATGGTATCAATTCCTTCATCCTCCAGGAACTGCCTGCATACTCTTACCACATGTGGCCAAGCATTGTCATGCACCAGGGGGAACCCTGGACCCACTGCATCAGTGTAGGGTCTTACGATGAGTCCAAGGATTTCATCCCGATACCTAATGGCAGCCAAGGTGCCATTGTCTAACCTGTAGAGGTCTGTGTCTCTCTCCATGGATATGCCTCCCCAGACCATCACTGACCCACCACCAAATGGTCATGCTGAATGATGTTACAGGCAGCATAACTTCTCCACAGCTTCTCCAGACCCTTTCACACCTGTCACATGTGCCCAGGGTGAACTTGCTCTCATCTTAGAAAAGCACAGGGTGCCAGTGGTGGACCTGCCAATTCTGGTGTTCAATGGCAAATACCAATCGAGCTCTATGGTGCCAGGCAGTGAGCACATGGCCCACTAGAGGACGTCGGGCCCTCAGGCCACCCTCATGAAGTCTGTTTCTGATTGTTTGGTCAGAGACATTCACACCAGTGGCCTGCTGGAGGTCATTTTGTAGGGCTCTGGTAGTGCTCATCCTGTTCCTCCTTGCACAAAGGAGCAGGTACCGGTCCTGCTGATGGGTTAAAGACCTTCTACGGCCCTGTCCAGCTCTCCTAAAGTAACTGCCTGTCTCCTGGAATCTCCTTCATGCTCTTGAGAATGGCACGTATTGATGTGTCATCTTGGAGAAATTGGACCGCCTGTGCAACCTCTGTAGGGTCCAGGTATCGCCTCATTCTACCAGCAGTGACACTGACCCTAGCCAAATGCAAAACTAGTGAAAACAAGTCAGAAAAAGATGAGTAGAGAAAAAATTTAAATGGCCTCCACCTTTAAAACCATTCCTGTGTTGGGTGTCATCTCATTTTTACCCATCTACTGCACCTGTTGTTAATTTCATTAACATCAAAGTAGCTGAAACTTATTATCAACCCCCTCTGCTACTTATCTGACCAGATAAATATCCCAGGAGTTTCAATAATTTGATGCTATACTCTTATTAAAAAGTCTTCCTTTAATTTTTCTGAGCAGTGTATATATACATAGGAAGGGCCAGGGCCACCTCTATTTTTTGAGGAGGTTGAGATCTTTTAACATCTGCCGGATGATGTTGAAAAGGTTTTATGAGTCTGTGGTTTCCAGTGCTTTCCTGTATGTGGTGGCATGCTGGGGAGGCTGGTCAAGGGTGGCCCACAACGACAGACTCAACAAGTTGATTCACAAGGCCAGCAATGTTGTTGGATTGGCGTTAGAGTCTTTAAACACAGTGTTGGAGAGGAGCATGTTGTTCAAGGTACGGTCAATCTTGGACAACTCATCCCAACCCCTTCACATGCTGTTCAGTCTGAGGAGTATCTTCAGTGGTATATTGTTACAACCACAATGCACCACAGAGCATGTGTGATGTGGTTATCAATGGAGGCTTGTGGAAGAAGGGGATGTTGTTTTACCACACAAAAACAAAAAATGTACCCGAAATTCCACTAAAGGTTTGGAAGGGGGAAAATCCACCAAAAGAAAAAAAGGAATGAAGGTCTATTTTAAAATGATATATTGAAATCAGTATATGTAAACTAATAAAACTTTAAAATACTATCAAGTAAAATGCAAACCAAATGTACCAATGGCATAACATACTATATTTAATGATACACATATTTCTCATTTAGGAATATAGCAGGAAAAGTTACTGATAGATTTCAGTGTTTTTCACAGTTCAAATGACTTAAAAAATATCATGCAATAAAGAAGGATGCGTTATACGCAACTCTTTTTATGAAATAGTTTTTTTCTAACATTATTGTTATATTAATTGGCAGTTTTGGACATAATTCTTAACGACAATTGTTCAGGTTTAAGACAGATAAGGTAACATTTAGGAAGGAAAATACAGGCAAGTAACCCAGCACCGGATGCCAAAATGGCAAATATTTCCACAGCCACCATGCTGTTCCCCTTTGTGCTCAGATAAGTGGGAACAAATGCCACCCATGTACTGGTAAATATCAGCATACTAAAAGTGATATTTGTGGCCTCATTAAACCGGTCTGGGAAATTCTTAGCTTGAAAAGCAGTGACCAGACTTATCAACACCAAGAGTCCAATGTAAGAAATTCCTAAAAAGAAAAAAGTGACTGAGCCTTCATTGCATAATAAAATAATAGTGTCTGTATCTGTATTGGCATCTGGAAACGGGGGATAGGATGCAAACCATGTGACTGACAACAAAATCTCAACCAAAGTGCAAAGACAGATCAGGGTAATAGACCATCTAATCTTTAAAAGTTTCATCATCTTGCTCTTGGGTTTTGTGGCGTTAAAGGCAATGATAACTGTTAGTGTTTTAGCCAGTACAGAAGAGATTGAGACAGTAAAGCTCCCTCCGAATGCTGCCTGTCGTAGAAGACACCGTATTCTTGATGGTCGACCAATGAACAGCAAAGGACAGAGGAAACACAACATAAGAGACACAAGAAGGATGTAGCTTAGAGTTTGATTATTCGCTTTCACAACTGGAGACTCATGACACCTCCAAAAGAATCCAAAAACAGCAATTGTTGTAACGGAGAATATCAGAGATAGTGAAGCTAAAATGATCCCTAAACTTTCCCAGTAGGACAGAAATTCCACTTCCTTTGGAATACACCGACTCATTTCATGATTGGGTTTCTGAAAGTCAGAGCACCTTAAACACATTTGGGAGTCTGAAAAAAAGGATAGTTAATTACTTTACGATATGGTCAAATAAAAATAATTAAGTGCTAGTTATAAATTCACACATTTATTTGAAAAAGAGCACATGGCTAAAAAGTTATAATGGAGGCTTGGAGGCACCTCCGTTCCTAACCCTAGAAACTACTAAGCAACTCATTCACTCCCTTATTATCTCAGGACTTGACTACTGTAACTCCCTCCTCATCGGCTTACCTCGTCACAGGCTATCCCCGCTTCAGTCTATCCTGAACTCTGCGGCTAGACTCATCCACCTTAAGAAACCGCTCCGTATCCACCACCTCCCTCTGTCATTCCCTCCACTGGCTTCCGATTGCCCAACGCATAAAATTCAAATGGCTAACATTAACGTACAAAGCTGTCCATAATACTGCCCCAAACTACATCACCGACCTGATATCCAAATACCACCCAACACGTACCCTTCGCTCCTCACAAGACCTCCTACTCTCCAGTTCCCAGGTCTTGTCCTCCCATGCCCGACTCCAGGACTTCTACAGGTCTTCCCCCATCCTCTGGAACTCACTCCCCAATACATCAGACTGTCATCTACCCTGAAAACCCATCTCTTGAGGGAAGCCTACCCCACCCTCACCTAACAGCCGATCTCCTCCACTCCTCCTACCATTCCATCCCCACAGCCATTTCCTCCTGTACCACTATCCCCTCCCTCCTAGATTGTAAGCTCCAAGGAGCAGGACCCTCGAACCCCTTGTGTATTGTATTGTTACTGTATTGTCTCATGTACTGTCCCCCCTATAATGTACAGCGCTGAGCAAACTTTTTGGTGCTATATAAATACTGTATAATAATAATAATGATCATATCTGACCAGAGATGATGCAGGAAAATACAACACTACAGAATGGGGCTGATATAATAAAAGAGTAGAAAATGTTTAATTAGCTTCAGAGGTGTAATTTGAAGCTTGTGGGCCCTGATGCAAAAGTTGACCTAGGTCCCCCCCACTACCTTTCACCGTGCGTCAAGATGCTTCCACCTTGCGCCAAGATATGATAGCTGTATGGTGGATGTCTCTCTCTTCTCTCTCTCCTGCTGACGTCTGCATGTGCACACAAGGTGGGGCAGGCAGGCCACACTCTGAGCTGTTGGGTGAAAGCGGTAGGGTTGTATGTAAAAGAGGAAACTCAACATGCCCTCTGACTTCCAGATCCAAATACAAGCCCCCTGCTTTCACCCAGAGGGCATGTTGAGTTTCCACTTTTACATACAACCCTACCACTTTCACCCAACAGCTCAGAGTGTGGCCTGCCTGCCCCCACCTTGTGTGCACATGCAGGGCTGAGCAAGGGGCAGGAGGGGGGCCGATCAGAGAGTGTGCCACTGCAGATATCACACTTTTTTTTAAAAAAACACCTTCCTTTTATACATTATTAAACAGCACCCAGTTACCTCTCTCATGGCCAGGCTACAGTGATATGGAGGTGCAGGATAATAAGGAAAGTAACACCCCCCTTCCTGGTAATGACACATGCTCTCCTGCTTCCTCTTGGTACTGACAGATGACCCCTCCTTCAAGAGCCCCCCACTTCAGCTAATCATAGATGACCACCTTCTCTTGTAATGACAGATGACTTTCCCTTCTGGTAATGACACATAGCCCCCCACCAGGTAATAACAGATGACCCCCTCCCCCCACCAGGTAATGACAGATAACCCCCCACACCAGGTAATGACAGATACCCCCCTCCCCCCACCAGGTAATGACAGATACCTCTCCCCCACCAGGAAATGACAGATAATCCCCTTCCCCACTAGTTAATGACAGGTGACCCCCACCTTCAGATGCCCTCCTGCTAGTAACGACCCCCCAGGGAATTACTGACTACCCCACCATCCTGGGAATGCCACATTACCCCCCCTATGCTGACAATGACAGATTCCCCATCCAGCTCCCCCTCTGCTCATCCTGCTCAAACTGTCAAAGTAAAATCTGCAGCCTCTGGAGCCCGCAGTCCCTTGGGGGCCCTTCAGGAGGTGTTATAGGATTTTGTGAGAATTTTTGTGTGAGTGTCAACAGGGGTTGTGGGGAAGGGCGGTGTGTGACTGTTCTCTGCACGGATCCAACCAGTATCTTTTTACCACCCCAATGACAACAGTACCAGCTCCTGGATGGTGCTCTCCTCCTCCTCCCTCTCTCCACACAGTGAGAGCTCAGTGTGCCTGCCTGGTTGTTAGCACTGACACTTTCCCATCCAGCAGGGCTGGCCTCACCCCTTCCTTCACACGCTCCTGCAATGGACGCACATATCATGTCATATACAGTCAGGTCCATAAATATTGGGACATCGACACAATTCTAACATTTTTGGCTCTATACACCACCGCAATGGATTTGAAATGAAACGAACAAGATGTGCTTTACCTGCAGACTGTCAGCTTTAATTTGAGGGTATTTACATCCAAATCAGGTGAACAGTGTAGGAATGACAACAGTTTGCATATGTGCCTCCCACTTGTTAAGGGACCAAAAGTAATGGGACAATTGGCTTCTCAGCTGTTCCATGGCCGGGTGTGTGTTATTCCCTCATTATCCTAATTACAATGAGCAGATAAAAGTTCCAGAGTTCATTTCAAGTGTGCTATTTGCATTTGGAATCTGTTGCTGTCAACTCTCAAGACTGGATCCAAAGAGCTGTCACTATCAGTGAAGCAAGCCATCATTAGGCTGAAAAAACAAAACAAACCCATCAGAGAGATAGCAAAAACATTAGTCATGGCCAAATCAACTGTTTGGAACATTCTTAAAAAGAAGGAACGCAGCGGTGAGCTCAGCAACACCAAAAGACTCGGAAGACCACGGAAAACAACTGTGGTGGATGAGCGAAGAATTCTTTCCCTGGTGAAGAAAACACCCTTCACAACAGTTGGCCAGATCAAGAACACTCTCCAGGAGGTAGGTGTATGTGTGTCAAAGTCACCAATCAAGAGAAGACTTCACCAGAGTGAATACAGAGGGTTCACCACAAGATGGAAACCATTGGTGAGCCTCAAAAACAGGAAGGCCAGATTAGAGTTTGCCAAATGACATCTAAAAAAGCCTTCACAGTTCTGGAACAACATCCTATGGACAGATGAGACCAAGATCAACTTGTACCAGAGTGATGGGAAGAGAAGAGTATGGAGAAGGAAAGGAACTGCTCATGATCCTAAGCATACCACCTCATCAGTGAAGCATGGTGGTGGTTGTGTCATGGCGTGGGCATGTATGGCTGCCAATGGAACTGGTTCTCTTGTATTTATTGATGATGTGACTGCTGACAAAAGCAGCAGGATGAATTGTGAAGTGTTTCGGGAATATTATCTGCTCATATTCAGCCAAATGCTTCACAACTCATTGGACGCCACTTCACAGTGCAGATGGACAATGACCCAAAGCATACTGCAAAAGCAACCAAAGAGTGTTTTAGGGGAAAGAAGTGGAATGTTCTGCAATGGCCAAGTCAATCACCTGACCTGAATCCGATTGAGCATGCATTCGCTTGCTGAAGACAAAACTGAAGGGAAAATGCCCCAAGAACAAGCAGGAACTGAAGACAGTTGCAGTAGAGGCCTGGCAGAGCATCACCAGGGATGAAACCCAGTGTCTGGTGATGTCTATGCGTTCCACACTTCAGGCTGTAATTGACTGCAAAGGATTTGCAACCAAGTATTAAAAAGTGAAAGTTTGATTTATGATTATTATTCTGTCCCATTACTTTTGGTCCCCTAACAAGTGGGAGGCACATATGCAAACTGTTGTAATTCCTACACTGTTCACCTGATTTGGATGTAAATACCCTCAAATTAAAGCTGACAGTCTGCAGTTAAAGCACATCTTGTTCGTTTCATTTAAAATCCATTGTGGTGGTGTATAGAGCCAAAAATGTTAGAATTGTGTCGATGTCCCAATATTTATGGACCTGACTGTATATTATCCTGTGCTAGCACTACCCAACACATCGCACCCCCTTAACTTAAGGGCTCACAAATACAGAGGTCGTTAAATGTGGTGGTTTCCCAAGGCTACTTTGCACCTTTGGTAAACAAATATCATTGAATTGTGGAGGCTGAGAGGCTCCAATGGAAATGTTTTTGTGCTCCAGAGTATTAGAGAGGGGTTCCAGAAACCTTTGGGTCTCCTGAGACTCCTTGAATGTGAGATTCTCTCCAGATGGGGACTGGAAGTAAAAAATTGCCAGGTAGGCAAGGGTGAAGTTGCTCTGTTGCTGGTATAAAGTGGAAAAAATGGGAACAAAAGCCTTATGCTTACAGCAACAGGTAATGGCCATTCAATTATAGTGTGCAGGTGGCCTTTCTGTAGCTTTGCTAGAAAGCCAGCTTGTCAGCATAGTTTAACCTCCCTGGTGGTATTCCCGAGTGTAGCTCGGGGTAAAATGTCAGTACCAAAAGCGGTAACCCCCCGAGCTACACTCGGGCTTACCATGCGGCACTGCATAGGGAGTCCCTGCAGAGCTTACCTTGTCCTTCGCTCCCGCGATGTGTCCCCTGCAGCGTCCCCGGCCATCTCCTCCGGCCGATGCCGGCATCCGGCTTCTGTGTTCCGGTCCCCGTGACGTCGGGACATATGGGCGCCGGAACCGGCGGCAAATTTGAAATTTTTAAAAAATGTAATTTTTTTCCAAACAAATTTTACATAGTAAAACATTGCTGTTTCAACCCATTTCACATACATTTTGTCCCGAGTGCTTTGTCCTGTCCCCTGTCTGCATTTTGTCTGTTCTTTCTGCCTGGAAACTGAGAAAAGTCCATGGCGTCCAAAAAGCGTCCCTTTAGGTCAAAAGTGGTTTTAGACCGGCTAGAGAACAGCGATAGTAAATCAGAACCACTTGCAGAATTGAGTGATAATGATTTGTGGGGAAATTTGTCATCAGACACTGAAAACGATTTTGCGACTTTGCTCAGTGATGTGCGAACTTGGCGCTATATTTCACATTTCAGTGTTTTTGGTTTGATTATATTATTGAATTAAATGTATTATTTTATTATTATTTTTTCTGATTATTTATTAAATTATAATTTATGATTTTGTGTTTCAAATTTTATCATGTTTACTAGACTCTTGTTCGGACAGATTTCAGTGAGTTATTCCTAAAAATTACAGGCCTACAATAAAAAAACTACATATTTCCATGCAATATAATGGTACCACTTTCAGCACCAAAAATCTGAAATAATCAGACCTCCAGGGAAGTTAAGAAATTAACTATTACAGGTCTAGGTTTAGCAGATTTCTTGGAAAGCGTTCCCACCTGATGCATCTCCACTGTACACTGTGTTGGCAGGCTTAGAGCCTTTGGAATATGGTTACTACAGATATCCATAAGAGAGTTAGGCTGGCCATACATTATACAATTATCTTCCAATTTTCTGCCCAATTTCCTTTAGATTTACCTTCAACTGTGTAGTGCAAGGGCCTCCCTAATTGCATAAAACTGAAAGTGTTGTTTAGGTTTGTCCTCCTATTATATGGTTTTTGGTAAATCTAAACCAAAATTCTCCAGATAATTGTATAATGTATGGCCAGCCTTAGCCTTACACAGTATTTCTCAGAAAGGCTAGTGACCCTGAGATTGTTTCACCTGGAGCAATTTTCAAGATCCTCCACCTTGTCTAAGAGTGATTTCTGCAGGCTAGAATGCAGTGAAATGGTGGCAATGGCTTGGTACAGCTCATCCTCATGGGAAGAGATCTTCTGCTCAGCCTGCAGTAAGCTGTACGATTGGTCCTGCACCTCCTTATGGAACTGCTCTATACCTTGCAAAACAGTTCTGTCCATAGTCTCTGTGATCTAAGGCTACGTTGACACTAGCGTTGTGTGCAGGCGGCAGAGAGGCGTTTGGGAAGCATTTTTACCGCTTCCCAAACGCCTCTGCCAATTCTGCACATTACAGCACATGGTGCGGTTCTAACGGGAGCGTTTGCGTCAAAACAGATGCCTCTTTTCGAGTCAGGAGGCGTTGAAGCCTCCTATTCTCGTCTATGGTGCCACTCCGTTTGCGACGCGGTTGCGGGGCGTTTGCGGAGCGGTAACACCACTCAAACCGCATTATAGGCGTTTGTGGGAGATTCGCCCTCCATATTTGTCATGTTTACCTTTATCAATGAAAGTGAAAGAAAATCACATGTTTTGGGTTGTCCCCAGAACAAGAATATATAGGGAATCTTCCAATGGGGACACTAGTTCTGTTGATCTTGGTGACAACCATGGATTTCCTACATTTGGATGGATTTCTGCTTACTTCCTGTTGTGGCTAGGGGACAAAAAGTGAGGGAAAATCTCCCCAATGGGACACAGATGACAAAAACAAACCTGAAAGGGGTTATACCAAACACAACTTTTTCCTATAAGCAATCTGTCCTCAGAACAAAACTGTTGCATGTGTAAAGTGTATTTGTTAAGAGTGATCACCTGTTATGTTGGATATTTCTCCCTGTGCACACTGGACACAATCATAGCAACATGGGGATTCTCCTTCCCTTTTATTTTTTTTATAGCCAGGCCTACAGGGTTCACAGCAGAGACTCGGAGGTATCTGGATTAAATACATTTTTACATGTTCAAAAGGAATAAAAAACAAAACTATTTGTTAGTCATCGTCGTCATTAGCAATAGCAAAGGTTGTGGAAACAATATGTTAGTGATAATAATGATAACTAGAGATGAGCGAATTATTCAAAAATTCGATTCGGCTGATTCGCCGAATTTCAGGAAGAAATTCGATTCGATGCGAATTTATTCGCTACAAAGTTAACTTATAAAAAGGGTTTCTAGGCTTCAGAGAGCCTTTAAATTAGTGCAGAACACTGTACCTTTAATTTAAATGCCCTTGGAGATGAGGAAGGAGAAGGAGAAGGAGAAGGAGAAGGATGAGAAGAAGGAGAAGGAGAAGGATGAGAAGAAGGAGAAGGATGAGAAGAAGGAGAAATAGAAGGATGAGAAGAAGGAGAAGGATGAGAAGATGGAGAAGGAGAAGGATGAGAAGAAGGAGAAGGAGAAGGATGAGAAGAAGGAGAAGGAGAAGGATGAGAAGAAGGAGAAGGATGAGAAGAAGGAGAAGGATGAGAAGAAGGAGAAGGAGAAGGATGAGAAGAAGGAGAAGGATGAGAAGAAGGAGAAGGATGAGAAGAAGGAGAAGGAGAAGGATGAGAAGAAGGAGAAGGATGAGAAGAAGGAGAAGGATGAGAAGAAGGATGAGAAGAAGGATGAGAAGAAGGAGAAGGATGAGAAGAAGGATGAGAAGAAGGAGAAGGATGAGAAGAAGGATGAGAAGAAGGATGAGAAGAAGGAGAAGGATGAGAAGAAGGATGAGAAGAAGGAGAAGGATGAGAAGAAGGATGAGAAGAAGGAGAAGGATGAGAAGAAGGAGAAGGAGAAGGATGAGAAGAAGGAGAAGGAGAAGGATGAGAAGAAGGAGAAGGATGAGAAGAAGGAGAAGGATGAGAAGAAGGAGAAGGATGAGAAGAAGGATGAGAAGAAGGATGAGAAGAAGGATGAGAAGAAGGAGAAGGATGAGAAGAAGGATGAGAAGAAGGAGAAGGATGAGAAGTAGGATGAGAAGAAGGAGAAGGATGAGAAGAAGGAGAAGGATGAGAAGAAGGATGAGAAGAAGGAGAAGGATGAGAAGAAGGATGAGAAGAAGGAGAAGGATGAGAAGAAGGAGAAGGAGAAGGAGAAGGATTAGAAGAAGGAGAAGGATGAGAAGATGGAGAAGGAGAAGGATGAGAAGAAGGAGAAGGAGAAGGATGAGAAGAAGGAGAAGGAGAAGGATGAGAAGAAGGAGAAGGATGAGAAGAAGGAGAAGGATGAGAAGAAGGAGAAGGAGAAGGATGAGAAGAAGGAGAAGGATGAGAAGAAGGAGAAGGAGAAGGATGAGAAGAAGGAGAAGGATGAGAAGAAGGAGAAGGAGAAGGATGAGAAGAAGGAGAAGGATGAGAAGAAGGAGAAGGATGAGAAGAAGGATGAGAAGAAGGATGAGAAGAAGGAGAAGGATGAGAAGAAGGATGAGAAGAAGGAGAAGGATGAGAAGAAGAAGGATGAGAAGGAGAAGGATGAGAAGAAGAAGAAGGATGAGAAGAAGGAGAAGGATGAGAAGAAGGAGAAGGATGAGAAGAAGAAGAAGGATGAGAAGAAGAAGAAGGATGAGAAGAAGGAGAATTCCAAGCCGGCAAAAAGTGTATCTGCAGAGCTCCGCTATTTCTTAGCGGAGCTCTGCAGAAACACTTAGCGGAGCTCTGCAGATACACTTTTTGCCGGCTTGGAATTCTTCTTATTTTCATCCTACTTCTTCTTCTTCTTCTTCATCCTCATCCTCATCCTCTTCTTCTGAGGATGAGGATGAGGAGGAAGAAGAAGAAGAAGTAGGATGAAAATAAGAAGAATTCCAAGCCGGCAAAAAGTGTATCTGCAGAGCTCCGCTAAGTGTATCTGCAGAGCTCCGCTATTTCTGACAGTTCTGTGACATTCCCTCCATACAGCGGTTGAAACATTGTATCTATTGCTGTATGGAGGGAATGTCACAGAACTGTCAGAAATAGCGGAGCTCTACAGATACACTTAGCGGAGCTCTGCAGATAGATACAGCGGTTGAAACATAGGCTATGTTTCAACCGCTGTATGGAGTGAATGTCAGAGAACTGTCAGAAATAGGCTATTTCTGACAGTTCTGTGACATTCCCTCCATACAGCGGTTTCAACCGCTGTATGGAGGGAATGTCACAGAACTGTCAGAAATAGCGGAGCTCTCTGCAGGGACACTTTTGCCGGCTGATCGGGAAAAATCCGATTCGCGCACCCGAAGTAGGCTAATATTCGGATTCGACGCGAATCAAATTTTTCCTGAAATTCGTATCGAATTCCACTTCGCCTGGTTCGATTCGCTCATCTCTAATGATAACCATACATTAAACTTTGTAAATATGAAATGAACAA
Organism: Staurois parvus; assembly: GCF_062004578.1. Classification (NCBI taxonomy): domain Eukaryota; kingdom Metazoa; phylum Chordata; class Amphibia; order Anura; family Ranidae; genus Staurois; species Staurois parvus. The sequence continues at coordinate 1,490,642 of NW_028318656.1, read as the reverse complement.
TAGCCTTCCCTTTACAGACACCACAAATTCACAAACAAGTGCACCTGGTTAAAGTAGGGCCCCCATAGATTGGAGATATTGTAAAATTTTAGCTGTTCTCCAGATGGGGATGATGCATCAAATTCTCCAACTTTAGATGAACTCATTTTCACAAATGAAAAGAAACTATGCTTCATTACATCAAAACGTGCCGGGACCATTTTGTTATCATCAAAGTAAATTTTATCTCCAGAGGAAGTGGTGAAAGCAACATTTTTCAGGTAAATGTTTAGCTAAAGAAGAAGAAAATGTTTATTAAAAGGTTGATATACTCTTATGTCTTTATGGTGCTTCCATCATATTTATATTCACATACTGTAATCAAAGCCTTAAAGCGATATTAAAGGCATTTTTTTAATAACAAACATTTTATACTTACCTGCTCTGTGCAATGGCTTTGCACAGAGCAGTCCTTATCCTCTTCATCTTGGGTCCCACGCCAGCGCTCCTTGCCTCTCCCTTCTGCCAAGTGCCCCAGAGCAAGCAACTTGCTATGGGGGCACCCAAGCAGGCTTGCACTCAAGTCACTGATCTGCATCTTCAATCACACACATAGCCTCATCTCGTCTTCACCCCTCTCTCTCCTCTTTAGTTCACTGGCTGTGATTGACAGCAGTGGAAGCCGATAGTTCCAGCTGCTGTCTCAGCCAGTGAGGAGGGAGAGTCCCTGGACAGTAGAGGCGTACCTCACTGGATCGCTATGGGGCTCAGGTAAGTATTAGGGGGCTGAGAGACTGCTGCAAACAGAAGGTTTTTTACCTTCATGCAGGGAATTCATGGAATTAAAAAACCTTGAGCCTTTACAACCACTTTAATAAAGTTTTTTTTTTTGCATGCTATGAAATGTTAAAATGGGATGGTGTCAATATTTGTTTTTTAACCATTTCAATACCGTGCAATTTTACACCTTCCTGCCCAGGCCATTTTTCAGGTTTCAGCGCTCTCACACTTTGAATGACAATTGCGCGGTCATACAACACTGTACCCAAACTAAAATTTTATCATTTTCTTCACACAACTAGAGCTTTCTTTTGGTGGTATTTAATCACCACTGGGGTTTTTATTTTTTGCTAAATTAACAAAAAAAGACCAAAAATTTTGAAAAAAAAACACATTTTTCTTTGTTTCTGTTATAAAAGTTTACAAATAAATAATTGTTCTTCATAAATTTAGGCCGAGATGTATTCTGCTGCATGTCTTTGGTGAAAATAACCCAAATTAGGATGTAATATTCAGTTTGTAGGAAAGTTATAGAGTTCACAAACTATGGTATAGATCTGAATATTGATCAATCCTGAAGTACTGACAGCCAATCTAATTTCTTGAGGTCCAAGAATGTCAGAACAGTACAGATATCCCCAAATGACCCCTTTTTGCAGAGTAGACAGTCCGACGTACTTCACAAGAGGCATGGCAAGTTTTTTGAAGTTGTATTTTTTTGTCATAATTTTTCCGAAAATGAAAAAATGAAAAAAATTATTTTCACTATTTTTTTTTTTACATACTGTCACCAGTGCAGTACAGCGTCATCATATAACTGGCATGGCGGTGAACAGGGACACTGACTTGTGACAGTATGAAAAAAAAAATATATATATTTTTTTAATTTTTTTTAATTTTTTTATTATATTTATTTTTTATTACATTTTTTTTTTTTTTTTAAGATTTTTTTTTTCATATTTTACTATGACCAAAATAGTACAATGTTACCATAGTAACATTGTACTACTTTGGGGAAGTGATCAGTATTTTTTTTTTTTTTTTTTTACACAATTTGCTTATAGCAAAGAATTACTTTGCTATAAGCAAGCATTTACCTGAATGAAATCGATTCATTCAGCTTTTTTTTTTTTTTTTTTTTTTTTGTGCTTAGCTGTGATTTGGTCACAGCTAATCACATGACATGTGCATGTGATTAGCTGTGACCATTCACAGCTAGGCACTAGTATACAATGGATGGCATCATGAATGAAGCCATCCATGTATACAACTGTCATGTGACCTGCTGTGATTGGTCACAGCAGGTCACATGGTACCAGCAACGGGAGCCGGTACTCGGATCTGTCATCGGCCGTGTCCGAGGTGCACGGCCGCCGACAGATTGCACTGCTGCGCCGCTCTGCACTAGTGCAAACGGCGCATGTGCGGGAGCACGCCAAATGGCGTGCACCCGGAATGGAGGAGCACATCTGAAGCCGCCAAACGGCCATTGGCCCGGGCGGCTAATGGTTAAAGTTATTGAGTCATTGGTATAAAAATATAAAAAAAAATAATGAGGAATTGCAAAAAATACTCATCTGTATCTTTGAACTTCACTATGCTCAATAGCCATGGCATAATATATGATAATATATGATCTTAAAAATATATGGGACCAGGGGATACATTTCAAGTAATAAAAGCTGAATCTTAAGCTTAATCTTATAATAAATAAGTAACAAAAGCTTAATCTTGATATTATATTGTGCAAAAATTCCACAATATAATATCATTCACTTAAAGGTCCCTTACGTCTCATTAAAGAGAGCCTGCCACACCAATATAGTTTCCCATAGGAGACTTTTAAGTGATAAAAAACAAATTTAGTGAAAAATTTTTTTAAAGAAAATGCACCTAAACCCCTCAAAACTTTTTAAGCCCTCCCACCCCCAAACACATGTCTAGGATGCACTGAAATGTCAATTGCACTTCACATGTATCATCATGCAGGCCCAAGTGAGAGCAAACATAATAGGCACATTATTCATGGTTACATCTAAACTGATGACCTGTAAAAAATATATGCTAACAAAGTTTGTTGCCATTTTACAGGTGTGAACAATTTTAATGCTTGGCATGTCTAGTGTCTATTTACTCATTTAATCTTTTTTTATATGTTGCCAAAAATAGGGTAATATATTGCATTAGTGTGTCCTAAAATTACCTAAATATAATCTTTACTGATTTTTTTGCACTTGATAAACCATTGCACTTATACTGTGTCACATAAAAAAATGATCTTTCACTATTTTGTTATCCAGGGTCAAAACTTTAAAAAATATCTAATGTTATAAGGGACTTTAAGGGGTTTTAAATAATCTTCAGGACTAAAATGATTTTTTAATCATGAGTGCAAAAAAAAAGAAACAGAAACAGCTCCAACGACAAAAGAGCTAAAGAAATGTTGTATTTTAAGCCACCTGAAAAAATCCTCTACCCACTTAATAATGTTTTTTTTTTCTGTTGTGCATATCCCCTTGGCCACTATCCATCTCCCCATGCTATTGCATGACAATCCCTTCTCTATTAGAATAGAAAATGGCCATTACCGATATCTAAGATTTGGCTCTCATTGTTTTCATGAGGTTCAGATTCAGCATCCAAATTTCTATAAAGTTTGCCAAACTTACCCTGAACCAAACCGTAACTGGGGTATGTTTGGCTTATCATTATTGTGACGGGAGTGACTTTGGGTGGGGGGCCATTGGAACACAGCTCACTTTGGAGAGGTGGGGAGACCCCTGTCTCAGCTTCCCATATCCCTATTATGTGTAAGTCACCCTGTGCCTGTTAGGGGTGCAGGATGAAATGTCCTGATATTGTGTAGACATGTAAAGTATAGGTGGGGGTTGTTCATTGTTTAATGCCATGTGGTTGTATTCCATTCTTCTATTGTGTGTCTTGCCTGGGAGCAAACTATTATGGGATGTATGTGTTTGTGTATTGGCTTGGTGGGGGGTGTTTCCGGCAGCCCTTCCCCCTGATGGGACTGTCTGCTGATGTGTTTCTTGTTGCTAGATTTGGTTTGCCCTGCCCTGTGTCCTTATGCAGGGAGGGGGGTTGTTCCCTTGAATGTATATATCTTGTCTCTGTGTTAAAATAAAGGAGTCTATTTCCTGATTTCTTTCAAGACTGGGCTCGTCTAGTCTTGTATGGCCAGCGGTGGGGTCCGTGGACGGTGTTTGGACAGGGAAGAGGGAGTCTAACGGAAATACCCTAGTGCAGTCGGGGTCTGGTTCTGTTACAATTAGTATCTATGGAGGAAGTGTGGTACTCACCCCTGAAAGGGCCCGCTCTTTTGCCACAGGTTCTTTTCCCAAACTAGCACAGCGACAACATGGCACACAGTAACAGTCACTCTTCTGGCTCAATGAATAGTCGAGAGGTATATTGTTGGTGCTTTATTGAAAGTTGAACTTGGATAGAGTGCAAGGAAGGTGTGGAACACTCCAGTAGCACAAGGTTGTAACATGAGGACACGTTGTCAAAACTTCTTAGTATGGTACCTCTAGCAACAACTAAGGGATTGAGCAACACTGAGACACCACAGGAAATATCCCAATTCAAGCAGGCACTGGCACTGATGCACAAGGGATAGTAGCAGCACAGTCACTAGGATCTTCAGGCTTGTATCCCAATGTCCCTGGATACTTGGATTCCTCCTTCCAACATCAGTCAGATAGTTATCCCGTAAACTCTCCTCAATGAAATCCCTTAACCAGTTTCATCAAGTGTCAGCAAAACAGGCCCCCAGGTCTTAGCATAGCTGGGACCTTAATAAGCACATACAAAAGTACAGTTGGACCACCAAAAAGGGCAGCAGCCCTTCAGGCTGGGAACTTTTTCCTTTTATTATTATTATTATTATTATTATACAGAATTTATATAGCGCCAACAGTTTGCTCAACGCTTTACAATATAACGGGAGACAATACAGCAACAATACAGTTCAATACAAGAGGGATTTGAGGGCCCTGCTCCTTGGAGCTTACAATCTAGGAGGGAGGGGAAAAGAAAACAGGAAAAAGAGCAGGGCTGTCTTAGGTCTCATGCTATTTATGCACTCCTCAGCCACCCACTGAGCATCCTTTTCCAAGGATTAGTTGAGACTGTGGCAGCACCCAGATATGGCAGAGTTCCCCTTTAAACTCTAACACTTCTAGCAGCCTCTGTTTGCAAAAGCAAGGTTTTCAGCTCACTCACCCCCTCCCTTATTTCCTGTGAGTAATGTGTACCAGTCTATAGCTAGTACCCTTATCTGCAGCTGCTATTCAATGTTATATTCTGCAGAGTTTAGAAAGTCTCTTGAATGTAGAGAAAGTGAAAGAGGAAAAAATATGCATTGTGACATAATCATTGGTATATACGCTTGTAAGAAGTATATACAACTCACTCGTCTTTGCAGGCATGACCCTGGCTGGGTCACTCAGCACTGTTTTAATAAATAACTTGATTTCCTCAAGTCCGTGTCTGGAGTTCCCTGGTTTTCCAAAATTGCTACTACAAGACCACATAAATATTATGTTTGTGGGTCTATCTCTTCTGGCCCACTACATTCTAGAATACTCCAGAAGAAAGGGGGAAGAAATCAAACCTGCAGCCAATAAAGCCATGAACAGTCCAAAGCAATCACAACCTGCTCCATTGATTACAGGGGATCTAAAAAATAAAATATATTTATTTAGCAGCCTCTCTAGGAGGGTGCTACATGGCTGTCCTCCCAGCTGAACTTTAAACATATTTTCCACTCCTCATCTTCATTGGGGCTGGGAAGCTAGTAGTTTAACCTCCCTAGCGGTATTCCTGAGTGTAGCTCGGGGTAAAATGTCAGTGCCAAAAGCGGTAACCCCGAGCTACACTCGGGCTTACCATGCGACACTGCATAGGAATTCCCTGCAGAGCTTACCTTGTCCTGCGCTCCCGCGATGTGTCCCCTGCAGCGTCCCCGGCCATCTCCTCCGGCCGATGCCGGCATCTGGCTTCTGTGTTCCGGTCCCTGTGACGTCGGGGCGTACGGGCGGCGGCGGGAAATTTGAAAATTTTAAAAAATGTCATTTTTTTCATAACAAATAGTAAAACACTGCTGTTTCAACCCATTTCACATACATTTTGTCCCTAGTGCTTTGTCCTGTGCCCTGCCTGCATTTTGTCTGTTCTTTCTGCATGGAAACTGAGAAACGTCCATGGCGTCCAAAAAGTGTCACTTTAGGTCAAAAGCGGGTTTAGATCAGCTAGAGAACAGCGATAGTAAATCAGAACCACTTGCAGAATTGAGTGATAATGATTCGTGGGGAAATTCATCATCAGATACTGAAAACGATTCTGCGACTTTGCTCAGCGATGTGCGAACTTGGCGCTATATTTCAAATTTCAGTGTTTTTGGTTTGATTACATTATTGAATTAAATGTATTATTATTATATTATTATTTTTTATGATTATTTATTAAATTATAATTTATGATTTCGTGTTTAAAATTTTATCATACCCGGGATGTTTACTAGACTCTTGTTCGGACAGATTTCAGTGAGTTATTCCTAAAAATTACAGCCTACAATAAAAAAACTACATATTTCCATGCAAAATAATGGTACCGCTTTCAGCACCAAAAATCTGAAATAATCATACCGCCAGGGAGGTTAAGGAAGAAAGATAAGATTGTGATTTCAGCTCAGCTCGGAGGAAATTTGCTGAACACTGTGATCGTTGCAAGATAAATTGGCATTTTTTTATACTTGCTAAAAGTGTACTTAACATAAAAAATTAACTTAATGCAGCCGTCATATTTAAAGAATGATAAGCTGCAATATATTACACAATTGTTTTTGGATCTAGATATCCTTTAAATATAATATCCCTTGCCTAGTGTTGTTCTGTTCTTACTCATGCTTTTCTAAAGTAAGTCAAGGTGTTTTCCCTGTCCCTAAACATATACTTCAGATAAAAGTTTCTATAACTTTGCAAGTTCTAAAAAGCCTTGTTTGATTTTTGTGTAGCCAGGTGCCAGCTATGATAAAATGAATGCAGTGGACATTACCTTTAGAGATGAGCGAATTATTCAAAAATTTGATTCGGCTGATTCGCCGAATTTAAGGAAGAAATTTGATTCGATGCGAATTAATTCGCTGCGAATTTAACTTATTAAAAGGGTTTCTAGGCTTCAGAGAGCCTTTATATTAGTGCAGAACACTGTACCTTTAATTTAAATGCCCTTGGAGTCTGCTGGGGAAGAGAAATAATACTGTCAGTCAGTATGACATGCAGATGAGTGCCGTCGATCTTAGAATCACCGCACACTTCACTCATTTGGGCAGTCACGGGGCACGACGAAGAAGAAGAAGAAGAAGAAGAATGAGAAGAAGAAGAATGAAAAGAAGAAGAAGAAGAATGAAAAGAAGAAGAAGAAGAATGAAAAGAAGAATGAAAAGAAGAAGAAGAAGAATGAGAAGAAGAATGAGAAGAAGAATGAAAAGAAGAATGAAAAGAAGAATGAGAAGAATGAAAAGAAGAATGAAAAGAAGAAGAAGAAGAATGAAAAGAAGAAGAAGAATGAAAAGAAGAATGAAAAGAAGAAGAAGAAGAATGAAAAGAAGAAGAAGAAGAATGAAAAGAAGAATGAGAAGAAGAATCAAAAGAAGAATGAGAAGAAGAATGAAAAGAAGAATGAAAAGAAGAAGAATGAAAAGAAGAAGAAGAAGAATGAAAAGAAGAAGAATGAAAAGAAGAATGAAAAGAAGAAGAAGAATGAAAAGAAGAATGAAAAGAAGAAGAAGAAGAATGAAAAGAAGAAGGAGAAGAAGAATGAAAAGAAGAAGAATGAAAAGAAGAATGAAAAGAAGAATGAGAAGAATGAAAAGAAGAAGAATGAAAAGAAGAATGAAAAGAAGAAGAATGAAAAGAAGAAGAAGAATGAAAAGAAGAATGAAAAGAAGAAGAAGAAGAATGAAAAGAAGAAGAAGAATGAAAAGAGAATGAAAAGAAGAATGAGAAGAATGAAAAGAAGAAGAAGAAGAATGAAAAGAAGAATGAGAAGAAGAATGAAAAGAAGAATGAAAAGAAGAATGAAAAGAAGAAGAAGAATGAGAAGAAGAATGAAAAGAAGAATGAAAAGAAGAATGAGAAGAATGAAAAGAAGAATGAAAAGAAGAAGAAGAAGAATGAAAAGAAGAAGAAGAATGAAAAGAAGAATGAAAAGAAGAAGAAGAAGAATGAAAAGAAGAAGAAGAAGAATAAAAAGAAGAATGAAAAGAAGAAGAAGAAGAATGAAAAGAAGAAGAAGAATGAAAAGAAGAATGAGAAGAAGAATGAAAAGAAGAAGAAGAAGAATGAAAAGAAGAATGAAAAGAAGAAGAAGAAGAATGAGAAGAAGAATGAGAAGAAGAATGAAAAGAAGAATGAAAAGAAGAATGAGAAGAATGAAAAGAAGAATAAAAAGAAGAAGAAGAAGAATGAAAAGAAGAAGAAGAAGAAGAATGAAAAGAAGAATGAAAAGAAGGAGAAGAAGAATGAAAAGAAGAATGAGAAGAAGAATGAAAAGAAGAATGAGAAGAAGAATGAAAAGAAGAATGAAAAGAAGAAGAAGAAGAATGAAAAGAAGAAGAAGAAGAATGAAAAGAAGAAGAATGAAAAGAAGAATGAAGAGAAGAATGAGAAGAATGAAAAGAAGAAGAAGAATGAAAAGAAGAATGAAAAGAAGAAGAAGAAGAATGAAAAGAAGAAGAAGAAGAATGAAAAGAAGAATGAAAAGAAGAATGAGAAGAATGAAAAGAAGAAGAAGAATGAAAAGAAGAAGAAGAAGAATGAAAAGAAGAATGAAAAGAAGAAGAAGAAGAATGAAAAGAAGAAGAATGAAAAGAGAATGAAAAGAAGAATGAAAAGAAGAAGAAGAATGAAAAGAAGAATGAGAAGAAGAATGAAAAGAAGAATGAAAAGAAGAAGAAGAATGAAACGAAGAATGAGAAGAAGAATGAAAAGAAGAATGAAAAGAAGAATGAGAAGAATGAAAAGAAGAATGAGAAGAAGAAGAAGAAGAATGAAAAGAAGAATGAAAAGAAGAAGAAGAAGAATGAAAAGAAGAAGAAGAAGAATGAAAAGAAGAAGAAGAAGAATGAGAAGAAGAATGAAAAGAAGAATGAAAAGAAGAATGAGAAGAATGAAAAGAAGAAGAGGAAGAATGAAAAGAAGAAGAAGAAGAATGAAAAGAAGAATGAAAAGAAGAAGAATGAAAAGAAGAAGAAGAAGAATGAATAGAAGAATGAGAAGAAGAATTAAAAGAAGAATGAGAAGAAGAATGAAAAGAAGAATGAGAAGAATGAAAAGAAGAAGAATGAAAAGAAGAAGAAGAATGAAAAGAAGAATGAAAAGAAGACGAAGAAGAATGAAAAGAATAATGAAAAGAAGAAGAAGAATGAAAAGAAGAAGAATGAAAAGAAGAAAAAGAAGAATGAAAAGAAGAATGAGAAGAAGAATGAAAAGAAGAATGAAAAGAAGAATGAGAAGAATGAAAAGAAGAAGTAGAAGAATGAAAAGAAGAAGAAGAAGAATGAAAAGAAGAAGAAGAAGAAGAAGAAGAATGAAAAGAAGAAGAAGAATGAAAAGAAGAATGAAAAGAAGAATGAGAAGAATGAAAAGAAGAATGAAAAGAAGAAGAAGAATGAAAAGAAGAAGAAGAATGAAAAGAAGAAGAAGAAGAATGAAAAGAAGAATGAAAAGAAGAAGAAGAAGAATGAAAAGAAGAAGAAGAAGAATGAAAAGAAGAATGAGAAGAAGAATGAGAAGAAGAATGAAAAGAAGAATGAAAAGAAGAATGAGAAGAATGAAAAGAAGAATGAAAAGAAGAAGAAGAAGAATGAAAAGAAGAAGAAGAATGAAAAGAAGAATGAAAAGAAGAAGAAGAAGAATGAAAAGAAGAAGAAGAATGAAAAGAAGAAGAAGAATGAAAAGAAGAAGAAGAATGAAAAGAAGAAGAAGAATGAAAAGAAGAATGAAAAGAATGAAAAGAAGAAGAAGAATGAAAAGAAGAATGAGAAGAAGAATGAAAAGAAGAATGAAAAGAAGAAGAAGAAGAATGAAAAGAAGAAGAAGAAGAAGAATGAAAAGAAGAATGAGAAGAAGAATGAGAAGAAGAATGAAAAGAAGAATGAAAAGAAGAATGAGAAGAATGAAAAGAAGAATGAAAAGAAGAAGAAGAAGAATGAAAAGAAGAAGAAGAATGAAAAGAAGAATGAAAAGAAGAAGAAGAAGAATGAAAAGAAGAAGAAGAATGAAAAGAAGAAGAAGAAGAAGAATGAAAAGAAGAAGAAGAATGAAAAGAAGAAGAAGAATGAAAAGAAGAATGAAAAGAATGAAAAGAAGAAGAAGAATGAAAAGAAGAATGAGAAGAAGAATGAAAAGAAGAATGAGAAGAAGAATGAAAAGAAGAATGAAAAGAAGAATGAGAAGAATGAAAAGAAGAATGAAAAGAAGAAGAAGAAGAATGAAAAGAAGAAGAAGAATGAAAAGAAGAATGAAAAGAAGAAGAAGAAGAATGAAAAGAAGAAGAAGAATGAAAAGAAGAAGAAGAAGAAGAATGAAAAGAAGAAGAAGAAGAATGAAAAGAAGAAGAAGAATGAAAAGAAGAATGAAAAGAATGAAAAGAAGAAGAAGAATGAAAAGAAGAAGTATTCCAGTACAGCAAAAAGTGTATCTGCAGAGAGCTCCGCTATTTCTGACAGTTCTCTGACAGTTCCTTCACATGTACAGCGGTTGAAACATTGTATCTATTTGTTTCCGAATAAAAACATCTGTATCCTAAATGGAAACAAATGTTTCAACCGCTGTACATGTGAAGGAACTGTCAGAGAACTGTCAGAAATAGCGGAGCTCTCTGCAGGGACACTTTTTGCCAGCTGATCGGGGAAAATTCGATTCGCGCACCCGAAGTATGCTAATATTCGGATTCGCCGCGAATCAAATTTTTCCTGATATTCGAAACGAATTCCACTTCGCCAAGTTCGATTCGCTCATCTCTAATTACCTTCATTGCTGCAGATTGTTCAGTTCTCCCTCTAGTGCTATACTCAGGACGCTTGCATCATATTCCTGAGCCCAGAAGAAAAGGACAGTTGGACTTGTAGTCTTGTTTTCAGCCATATCTGGACTCCTGCAGATACCCTTAGACTACATCTCCCACCAAGATGCTAATTCTGCAGGGGGGTGATGGGAAAAGCTATTTAACAGCTGGGTTTGGTAGTCTCTCTCTCTCCTTGGGGATCATCAGCGTGCACCAGAGCTGCCGTCCTACTATTGCGACCATAGCCTACACAGAGCCTGCGAGCAGTTCTTGTACCTGGAAGGGTGAGCTTACACCACTGCGCAGCTTTAGAAGACTCCCTGTCACTGTGTTGTGGGCGCCAACCTGTGTCGACAAGTTTACATTTGACTAACCTATCATGTCCATCCTTACACTGCCTGGAGTGCAGACCCTGCATTGCTACTTCCATGATCCGGTGAGAGGGCTTGAGCCCAAACCTTTCTCTCTTCAGTAACACTCAGCATATGGACACTGCGTACAGACACCATAATCTGGATAATAAAGGAATTTGCTACTTCAATGCACCCAATACTTGTTTACTGATTGCTTAACTCCCTTTTCCCCACCAAGGATATTTTTTTCAACTTATTGAGTTTCAACGTGTCGGCGAAGACTGTGTTCAGGCTTGACACTTGGACTACCCTTATTTTATCTGCAGGGTGTGAGTTGGCCCAAATAGAAACTAACTATCCACCATAAGTTTTAGGGTCCCCTACAGTCAGGCCCCCTTTTCAGTGATAACTCCCTTCCCAACTTCCTTTCCACCTGTGAGTTCCTGGAGTAAAAGGAAATATTCATTGTCTAACATTCTTAGCATATTTAAGAGCTATTGTTCATTACTGTTTACTTTGCCAGTCTTGGATGCTATCCAAGGGTTTGGCTGACTGATACCTTCAAATCCATTGTTTGCTTTAATTAATGTAGAAGTCTGCTGTGTTCAGTTACATTGGGGTTTATTTACTAAAGCTGGAGAGTCCAAAATCAGACTCCCTTCTGCATAGAAACCAATCAGCTTCTAACCTCAGCTTGTTCAATGAAGCTTTGGCAATGAAACCTGGAAGCTGATTGGTTTCTATGCAGAAGGGAGTCTGATTTTGGACTCTCCAGCTTTAGTAAACAAACCCCATTGTGTCTGTGGTTCATTTAAAGGGGTATACATCATGTTAAAACCTAGAGTGTCAGAAGTAGGGATGGGCTTTATGTTTGAACATTGGCCATTTGTGTGTTCAATGCTTTTCTCCTGCCGTGACCCACCCTTACATTGCATTGTGATTGGTCAAAGCAATGCACCTGACCACAGCAATTCTTTGGCCAATCACAGCACATGATGACACCCCTTGTGACATCATCACACAATTAAAGAACTGTCATCATGGCACAGCTGTCAAATGGGCGGGAGCCAGCGCTGACAGCGGAGAGTTTTTTTTTTCTTTTTTTGGGTTGCGATGGTGGTGTGCATTGCCATTGACAATGGATCTACTTCTGGGGACATTTTTTTTATTTTTGTTTTTAATAAAGGACTTCTCGAAGACTGTCTACTGTCATTTTTCCACTACACTTTTTTTTGTGAAAGGGTAGCAGTACCATGTACTCCATACTCATTCACATAGGGGAAGACTGGATCTGGGGCCCCCCTTGTTAAAGGAGGCTTCCAAATTCCTGTAAGCCCCCCCACCCGCAGACCGCCACAACCACTGGCCATGGTTGTGGGGATGAGGCCCTAGTCCCCATCAACATGGGGACAAGGTGCTGTGGGGGGAGCCCTCCTGCCCCAAAGCACCCCTCCATGTTGAAGGCACCTTAGATTATATGCTCCTCCAGGGTTAGAGACCAGGGGAAGACTGACAACTCATGGGGCCCCCAGGCAATAGGGGATCATGGGGCCCCTGTGTCTTTGCCCAAACTCAAAAAAGTCTATGAAAAAGGTACCAGGGGCATCTCATGGGGCCCCCTACTGACCCCAGGCCCTCGGGCAGTGCCCGAGTTTCCAGATGGTCAGTCTGCCCCTGTTAGAGATATGTAAAGCACTGCGTAAATTGATAGTGCTATATAAGTACCTGAAATAAATAAATGTGGCCTGGTATGGTTCAGGAGGAGGGGGGCACTCGCTCGTCCCTCTTCTGACCTGCAAGGATGCATGCTTATATAAGGGTCTGGTATGGATTTTGGGGGGGTGGGGACCTCCCTTTTTTAACCTTGGCATGGGGGTTCCTCTCAAAATCCATACCAGACCCAGAAGGCTTGGTATGGATGAGGGGGGGGGGGTCCTCTTGCATTTAAAAAAAAAATTGAATTGCTGGACAATGCCAGCAATTCTTTTTACATTCAGCCGTCAGCACTGACACCTGAAACAATAAAGAATGTTTTTATTGGCTGTGCGGTTTCTTACCACATACTCAGATGCAATAAGATGTCGCTTAGTGCATTGTCCCCTCTGTTCGAAGTTTGCGGTGAAACTTTCGTTATGTTCAAATGTTTGACCTCAAACCGAATGGGGGGGGGGTAGGGGGGGTTCGGCCCTTCATTAGTCAGAAGGGCTGGGAAGTTCCCAGGATCAGGGCAGCACAAGAGGCCAAGTAATATCCAGTGCCTCTTATGGGGGTAGCGCTACATTTGTTCTGTAGTAGAACCCTTTGTGGACTAAATTCCTTATTGTATGGCTTGCAATCAATAAAGGTACATTATATAGTATTTACAGTGTGAGTGTGTCCCATTGTTTCTTGAACAATTCCATTCCAGGGGGAAAGATGTGATGCACCAAATAAATGTTCGGCTGTTTATAATACCTACTCTTTTTGGCTTAACCCTTTGAATACCATAAGATTACGGAACGCCAAAAGAATCAATTGTTTGTTTTTAAAGTTCGTACACGTCAGTTGCTGTAACTAAGCCATTTCATGAAATAATTGCCAAAAAGCTAGATCCATTTGTTGATAAGAACTAATATTTTGACTCAAACCAAAAAAAAAAAAGTATTTTAAGTTCTTAATCAGATGAAACAGGCAATTAAAAACATGGGACAAATACGTCCCTTGGTCCTCAAAGGGTTAAGTTGCCCTAAAATTAGTAGATTCAATTCTCTTCCATCCCGGTATCATGGTCATTCTCACCTTCCATGGTTTGAAATAAGTTTGTAAATTCTTTGTATTAACAAAAGTCATCTGATCATGAAGAGCATGGGCCAGAGCATATGTGGCAGTGTAAACTCCAAAGGAAATTCTGAAGGTAAAAAAATGAATTCCCCTTAAATAATCGTCATTCACCGATTCATTCCCTGTACATTTAGGAAGTGATATGTCATTACTCAACATAAACATACAACCAGCTATTTGTTCCCAGATATTTCTAAATAGTGGATCATTCAGGTTTTTAGCAACTAGTAAGTTACTGAAGTATTCCTTGAAACCTTGGATTTCTCTTTGTTGAAAATAAAATGTCAAGCTTCCATTAAATGTATTCCTGATATTCAGACGTCTTAATTGTATGACATGATGGAAAAACGAGGATGTGATCCAAAATTTATTTTTCATTTTGGGTAAAGTAAATGTTTTGGCAAACATTGGTGCTAAATTCTGATGTACGAAAGCCACAATGAGGTTAGCATTGCTTCTATTGATCTCCTCAAGACACTTTTCTTTCCAAATAAACCATCTCAAATCAGAACTAGGAATTGCCAAAAAAAATGCCACACAGGCTCCAGAACGATTAATTTCCTTTTTAATTATATCAGCAGCCCTCAGACCTGTGTCATCATCTGATACAAGGATCCCAACCCATTTCCAGCCAAACTGCTTCAGTAACTTCACAACTGCATCTATTTCGAATAAGTCACTGGGGAGAGTCCGGTAAAATGTTGGAAGCTGCATGTCCCTAAACAAGGGACTCATGGATCCATAACTGATCTGAAAGTGTAGGTAACAGCTTTCAGAATCGCAAAAATGATTTCTTGCCTTTAAAGCAGCATTAAATCCAAAACCAAAAATGTATTAAATTACAGCTCGCTAATTCTTAGACATGGTGGCTGCATACTGTGTTTCCTTTTTTTTTTTGGCCTTTTTCTTTTATTTTCACCTGGTGATCCAGGCAGTACACCTGTTATTTTTCAACTTACTTTAACATAGATAGTCTGGTTGAAAAAAGTTCAACCCACAGAAAAAAAACCACATACACACAATAGAAAATCTCCATATACACAAACCTATAACCACAGGTGATCCAGAGGAAGCCAAAAAAAAACTACATGATCCTATTTGCTCCAGTGAGGGAACATTTTTCCTTCCTAAACACCTAAGAGGCAAACAGATATTCTCTGGATCAACTTTACCTATTAGTACCCATTATATTTTGAACACACCAAGCTGTAGTTAGAGGGTTATGACCAATGGACTGACCATTCGGAAACTCTGGCACTGCCCGAGGGCCCGGGGTCAGTAGGGGGCCCCATGAGATGCCCCTGGTACCTTTTTCATAGGCTTTTTTGAGTTTGGGCAAGGACACAGGGCCACATGATCCCCTATTGCCCGGGGACCCCATGAGTTGTCAGTCCACCCCTGGTTATGACACACCATTTACCACTGCTTACAATGATCAGCTGTTATTCATTTATGTATTATTATTATTATACAGGATTTATATAGCGCCAACAGTTGCGCAGTGCTTTACAATATAACGGGAGCCAGTACAATTACAATACATTTCAGTACAGAAGGAATAGGAGGGCCCGGCTCATGGAGCTTACAATCTAAAGGAAGAGGGAGGTGATACAAAAGGTGATAACTGCGGGGGATGATCTGGTGGTGGTGATTCAAGTACAGTTCTTAAGTGGAGGTGGGGTAGGCTTCCCTGAAAAAGTGAGTTTTCAAAGATCGCCTAAAGGCAGACCGGGTGGGGGCTGACCAGACATGCTGTGGTAGGGAGTTCAGAGGATGGGAGAGGCTCTGGAGAAGTCCTGGAGGCAAGCGTGGGAAGAGGTGATGAGGGAGCTAGGGAGCAAGATATCTTGGGAGGAGCGGAGTGGGTGATTTGGGTGGTATATGCGGATGAGGTTGGCGATGTAGCTAGGGGCAGTGTTGGGGATGGCTTTGTGTCAGGGTCCGCCGCGGCTCCGTCCCCGGCGCATGCGCAATAGCGGCGGCTCACGCCGGGACACAGGCACCAGATCCCGGCGGGCCGCGGCTGACAGGAGGCCGCGCATGCGCAGTAGGAGTTAGGACTTAGACCCCACACTCCGGGTGATTCCGCCTAGTGGGCTGCCAGAGGTGCCACCTGGCGGATCCGTAACAGTACCTTGCGGCCATGACAGAGTCAGGAAGAGGCCCGGCCTCCCTGGAGGATATCTGCCAGCATATGGCGACCCTAACCCAAGCGGTCCAGACTTTTCATACCCGATGCTCCCACCTTGAGGACCGCATGGAGACGTTAGTCACCCTTACATCCCCGGCACAGAGCTCGAGTCCCGCAGCTTCTCCTGGGGAATCACCTGCTACCCCAGCTCCCGGAGCAGGGGCCGCACCCCCTACTCCTGAACCCCGCGTTCCCTTACCAGAACGCTTCCGTGGAGACCGAAGCCGCTTCAGGGCTTTCCGGAATGCGTGCATCCTGTTCTTCGACCTGCAGCCCCGCACGTTCACCACCGAGACCGTCAAGGTGGGGTTTATAGTCTCTCTCCTTCAGGATGAGCCCCAGGATTGGGCTCATCGCCTGATGGAGAATCACGACCCCCATCTTGATTCCGTGACTGAATTTTTTAGAGCCATGGCCATACTATATGACGACCCTCAGCGAGCTGCTTCCGCAGAGTCCACCTTGTACTCTCTGCGGCAGGGTCGCCGGGCAGCCGAGGAGTACGCGTCTGAATTCAGACGCTGGATGGGGGACACCCGATGGAACAATGAGGCATTATGTCACCAATTTCGCATCGGGCTATCTGAGTCACTCAAAGACGAGTTAGCACGGGTAGGCCTACCTGACTCCCTAGAGAAGCTAATCGAGCTGGCCATACAAATTGACCGCAGACTGAGAGAACGCCGGCTTGAACGAAGCAACCAGGGTCAAAGGGCGGCTTGGGTACCATCAAGGGGATTATTCCCGCCCACAGGAAGCACTACCCGGAGTTCGGAACCTGAGGACACCTCCGAACCCATGCAACTGGGACTGGCTCGGTCCACATTATCGGCTGAAGAACGTCAGAGGAGACTATCACAGAACCTCTGTCTGTACTGCGGAGAAGCTGGCCACCGGGTGCGCTCCTGTCCTACGAAAAAATGTAAGTCCACTTCTAGTTTTTTTCCGTTATCTGCGGAAAGGGGTGATCAGTCAAGTTATCTGGCCATACCGGTGTCTTTACAGCTCCCAGGAAGAACCTTGACGGTGACAGCTATCATAGATTCGGGGGCATGTAGCTGCTTTATTGATCTCACGTTTGCTCACCAGCAGGGTATCCCACTCCAGACCAAGGAAAGGGGGCTGAACATCTTCCTGGCGGATGGGTCTAGCTTAAAATCGGGAGTGGTGAATCAGGAGACACCCCCTATTTTCGCCTCAATGGCTGATCATCACCAGGAATTCCTCCGTCTGGACGCCATCGCGTCCCCCCTTTTCCCGGTCATTCTGGGGCTTCCTTGGCTGCGAGCCCATAACCGCCAGATTGACTGGGAGAAGGGAACCGTGCAGTTTCGGTCCACATACTGTCTGAAAAGTTGCCACGTCTCAGGGCCCGTGGTCCCCCAATTACTCCTATGCATGGATAGGGATACAGATCTGTCCCAGGTTATTCCCCCGGCCTACCACGACTTTCTGGACGTGTTTAGTAAGCAAGGGGCAGACACACTTCCCCCACACCGATCTTACGACTGTCCCATAGACCTCCTGCCCGGATCTGAAATTTCGTTCGGCCGTATTTTCCCTTTATCAGAGCTCGAGTCAGGAGTTTTGAGGGAATACATAGACGAAAACCTTCAGAAGGGGTTTATTCGCCCTTCCACGTCCCCAGCCGGGGCCGGGCTATTCTTTGTAGAGAAGAAGGACAAGACACTGCGGCCCTGTATAGACTACCGCGACCTGAATAGGATCACGGTGAAAAACCGCTACCCGTTACCCCTGGTTCCCGAGCTCCTCCAGAGGTTAAGGTCCGCAATGGTTTTTACTAAGCTAGACTTACGGGGGGCCTACAATCTAGTTCGTATCAGGGAAGGTGATGAATGGAAGACGGCCTTCCATACGCGATACGGACACTTTGAATACCTGGTCATGCCGTTCGGGCTCTGTAATGCTCCGGCCACCTTCCAACATTTTATAAACGACGTGTTTCGTGATTTCCTTGATATCTTCATGGTTGTCTATTTGGACGACATCTTAATCTTCTCGCCCTCTCTGGAGGCTCATCGAAATCACGTGATGCGGGTGTTGGAACGTTTGCGCCAACACAGGCTATACGCCAAAGCAGACAAATGCTGTTTTGAACAGCATAAGATCACATTCCTGGGATTGGTTCTCTCCCCCGCGGGGGTCGCGATGGACCCCCGGAAAGTCTCGGCAATCCTGGATTGGCCGATACCCACCGATAAGAAGGGCGTGCAGCGTTTTATCGGTTTTGCAAACTTTTATCGAAAATTTATCAAGAACTTCTCCGGACTGGTCTCCCCAATCACGCAACTGACTAAACAGGGGATCCGCTTTAAGTGGTCTACCGAAGCACAAACTGCTTTTGAAGTTCTCAAGAAACTTTTTACCTCTGCTCCGATACTCAGTCATCCCGATTCTTCTCTCCCATACGTGTTGGAAGTGGACGCCTCAGAAAACGCGGTAGGAGCGGTCCTGTCTCAAAGGAACGGCACCAAGGAGCTGCTACATCCTGTAGCGTTCTTCTCCAGGAAATTGACACCTGCCGAGCGAAACTACGACATCGGAGATCGGGAGCTCCTGGCCATAAAGACCGCCCTGGAAGAATGGCGGTACTTGCTGGAAGGAGCTACACACCCCATCCTGATATATACCGATCACAAAAACCTGGAGTATTTGAGGACAGCCAGACGACTGAAGCCACGCCAGGCGAGATGGGCTCTTTTCTTTTCCCGGTTTACCTTCCACATAACTTATTGACCTGGCTCTAAGAACACTAAGCCGGACGCGCTGTCCCGCATGTTTGAGGACCCCGACGATACACCAAGACCTGACACGATCCTACCATCTGGAAATTTCCTCGTCCTACAGACGGAACTCCGCTCCAAACTTCTTGACGCTTCCGTGGGACTACCAGCGCCGCCTGGGACACCTCTCCTGAACCGTGAAGGGTTATTGTGGAAGGAGGGTCGGATCGTAGTACCCGAAGGAGTCCGAACCATGGTCCTGGGCCACTGCCACGACCATTCAATGGCGGGCCATTTTGGAGTTACGAAGACCCTGGAACTTCTGCAGCGCTCATTCTGGTGGCCGAACATGGTCAAGGACTGCGAGCGCTACGTTCAGACTTGTCCTACCTGCCAGAGGAATAAACCATCCAGAAGCAAGGCCTGGGGATTGTTGCGCCCGTTGCCAATTCCAAAGAGGGCCTGGCAAATGATAGCCATGGACTTTATTGTCGAACTCCCACCGTCTCAAGGCCACACTGCCATATTTGTGATTGTCGATCGCTTCTCTAAGATGGCCCATTTCGTACCCCTGGAAAAGACACCATCCGCGCCGGAAACTGCACGAATATTTATCAAGGAAATAGTTAGACTACATGGAGTTCCCGAGGATATAGTATCAGATCGGGGAGCCCAGTTCACTTCAAGGTTCTGGAAGGCCTTGTGCGAAGCATTGGGAATCAAGTTGTCACTCTCGTCCGCTTACCATCCCCAGACCAATGGGCAAACAGAGAGGACCAACCAAGTATTAGAGCAATACCTCCGATGCTACACGTCCTACCTACAGGACGACTGGTTGACGCTGTTACCGTCAGCGGAGTTTGCCTACAACAACTCGAACCACTCCGCTACGGGGCAATCCCCGTTCTTCACCAATTACGGTTACCATCCAACATTTCTTCCCGATCTCATGCCAGAGAGCTCAGTACCAGCATCTCAAGACATCCTAAATTTCCTTTCGACCAATAACAAAACAGTTCAGGAGGCCATCACGAGAGCCCAGGAGGACAGCAAGAAGGCATTTGACAGGAGGAGAAGGGGGGAACTGGCGCTTCAACCTGGAGACCGGGTTTGGCTGGCCACTGCCAACTTGAAGATGCAGTGTCCATCAAGGAAATTGGGTCCAAAATTTGTTGGCCCGTTCCAAGTCAAGCGAGTCATCAACGAGGTAGCTTACGAACTCGAACTGCCGGAGTCTTTCAGGATTCACCCGGTGTTTCATGTGTCTCTTCTGAAACCGGCCGCATCGGACCCTTTCCCGGATCGGGAATCCAGGCCTCCTGAGGCAGTCACCATAGGTGAACAAGAAGAGTACGAGGTAGAAACGATTCTCGGTTGCCGTAGGAGGGGAGGCCAGACGCAGTTTTTGATAAAATGGAAGGGTTATGGTCCTGAGGAAAACTCTTGGGAACCCATCCAGAATGTTCACGCTCCCAGGCTCATCCGGGAGTTCTTTCGTGGCCACCCGCGGTGGAGAAATCAGTGGGGCTCCCGGAGGGTGCCCGTAGGGGGGGGGCAATGTCAGGGTCCGCCGCGGCTCCGTCCCTGGCGCATGCGCAATAGCGGCGGCTCACGCCGGGACACAGAACCAGATCCCGGCGGGCCGCGGCTGACAGGAGGCCGCGCATGCGCAGTAGGAGCCGCGGGCGTGCCTCGGGCGACCAATGACAGCCCGGGGGCGCGTCCTGGGCGGCCAATGGCAGTGCAGGGCGCGATATTTAAAGATGCCCTGCACTGTCATAAATCGCCGCAAGGTCTGATCTGATACCTGTGTTTCCTGTGATTGTGACCCGGATTGTTTGACGTTCTGCCTGCTCCTGCCCTGACCCGGATTATCTGACTACGCTGCCTTCCCCTGTGATTGACCCGGATTGTCCCTGACTACGCTGCCTTCTCCTGTCCCGACCCCCGGCTTGTTTGACCTTTCTGCGGACTGACCCCGGTAACTGACCCAGCGTGCGACCTGACCACTCTCTGCCTACTGTCTCGGTACCACGCCATTTCCCACGGTGACAACCGCCGGTTTATCCTGCCAGGTCCTGCCGGCCTCCTCACATCTGACTCTACTCTGTCCTACTTCTATCCACGGAGGCTCCCTCTGCCACGGGTGGTATTGCTCGGAGGTCGTGACCTGGTCCCGGTTCTGCTCCAAGTCCATCCCCACCATCAGGGGCCCTGGTGAAAACGCAGACCGGGACTTAGACCCCACGCTCCGGGTGATTCCGCCTAGTGGGCTGCCAGAGGTGCCACCTGGCGGATCCGTAACAGCTTTGTAAGCTGTGGTTAGGATTTTGAATTTTATACGTTGGGTTAGTGTATGTTATGTAAAACCTTTCTCCCCCCCCTGGAGAACAGCATCAATCTGTTAGTCAAGTTCATCTAAATCCACTAGTCACTACCAATCAGCAATAACAATCACACCCTATAAGAGGCCAAAACAAAAGTCAGTTTACAATAATCACCATAAATACAAGATTAGGAGCCCACAAATCTAAAATTGTCTATGTTTATGCTACTATCCAATTGGTGGGAAGGACCTCACCTGACATATTTCACATATTGCTTACTCTGGAATTGGGTGAAAAAGATTGGTATAGAGCATGAGGGCTCCCTGCCTCACTAGGGCCACCAGTGAGGGAGACACAGAAGGCAAACTGTGAGAGTAAAAAAATGCAATTGGCATGCAGATGAATTATCAGAGACTCGTATTTGATAACCACTGGATTTTTTAGTGATATAAAAATTGGCTGGAAATTTTGAAAAAAAAATGATATTTTCTACTTTCTGTTACAAACCATATCCAATAAAAAAAAATTGCATTTCTTCATAAATTTAGACGAACATGCATTCGTCTTTGGTAAAATAATCCCAATAAGTGTATATTAATTGGTTTGTGCAAAAGCTATAGAGTCTAAAAACTTTTGTAAATATACTTGTATTTACGCAGCTACGGTATGACACTATACTGGTAATGGTGGTGATCAGTGACATATGGTGGGACTGCGATAGAGTGGTGGACAATCTGGTGCTAACTGACTCTGGCTGGGAGGTACTGACATCCAGGGGCAGACTGACCATTTGGAAACTCGGGCACTGCCCGAGGGCCCAGGGTCAGTAGGGGGCCCTATGAGATGCCCCTGGTACCTTTTTCATAGGCTTTTTTGAGTTTGGGCATGGACACAGGGCCCCATGATCCCCTATTGCCTGGGGGCCCCATGAGTTGTCAGTCCGCCCCTGCTGACATCAATAGTGATACGAATACAGCGATCAGTGCTAATGCTGTACACTGTCATTATATTAATGACACTGGCTGGGAAGGGGTTAACATCAACGGGCAATCAAGGGGCTAACAATGTGTAATAGGTGCTGCTTTTACTTTACTGTCTGGTTTGCAGGGAGAAGAAACAGGCAAATTGATGTTCCCAATACACAGAATTCTGTGTTTTTGTAAACACAGGACTCTTTGTGTGATAGGCCACAGCCGATCAGCTGACTTCATTGGCTGAAATCAGCTGCCAAATTTGTGCTGTGTCCAATTACAGCACGAGTCAGCGGGGGGGGGTGTGCCCATGCGCGCCCCGAACCCAGAAGAAAGGCCGCGACGTACAGGTACTTTTTCCCGACCTGAAGCTGCTGCCCACTCGCAGTGCAATTACTGGGGGGACGCTGATAAATAGACACCATTATAATGTTTTTCTAGTCTGTTCAAAGCAAGAGAAAAGGTTTTCAATGACATTCAATTGTAACTCATCCCCACAGTGACGTCCCTAGGCAGGTGTGGGGGGTGCATCCTACCACACAGGGTGACACCGGACCCGCTCCACAAAAAGGTAAGTTGTAAAGCAAGCCGACGATCCCCACAGGATGGATCAGATCTGCTGGTTGAGCATAATGGGTCGGATTCCAAACCATTATGCTCAATCCACAGATCCAATCCATCCTGCGGGGATCGTTGGAGGGGGTGTCACCAAGTGTTATCGCACCGGGTGACACCAAGCCTTGGGATGCCTCTGCGACCCCATATATTGTAAAATGCATTCTGTGGGGATCGTTGGAGGGGGTGTCACCAAGTGTTACCGCTCCGGGTGACACCAAGCCTAGGGATGCCTCTGCGGACCCATATATTGTAAAAACACGCGGACAAAATACAAACCTGAGAATACCCATACATTCCAGCTATCTGGGCTATAGAATAGGATGCATGTGCTGACAGGTCTCCTATGAATCCCACCACTTGGGTATTCTCCCGAAAGCCAAAATTTGGGATCATTTCCCAATTTCCTGATAGAATTGTCAGGATGCTGGCAACTGAGTTGTGAGGATTTCCACATGAATCCAATATTTGATATCCAAGGGTGATGTTAGGCAAAAGGTTATTAATATTATTAATCTCTTCAATGGCAAATTGGAAGACCAGTAGATGACGATATAAGACAACAGACGGACTAAAACATGAAAATAGGAAAACTGAATAGTAGGGGGTAGTAAAAATGTTACATAGTTACATAGTTAGTCTGGCTGAAAAAGACAAAAGTACATCCAGTTTTTTTTAGTGGTATGTAATCACCAGTGTTTTTTTTTTAACCAGTTCCTGTCCGGCCCATGTGTATAAACAGCCGGAAGGGGGCAGTGCAGGAGTGGGTTGGTGATCATAAACGGCGCCTGCCATTTTGGATTGTGCGCACTCCTTGGGAGTGCACGGCACCACGATCCGGTGCCCGCTGTGTCCTCTGGACACAGCGGGCACCGGATCGCGGCGCCGCACGCTCCCAGGGATTGCGCACAATCCAAAATGGCGGGCTCCGTTTATGAACACCGATCGCTGTACGGGACCTCTGTGTGAGGTCCCAATCATGTGATCACTGATTGGCCAATCAGTGATCACATGATTAGTAGTAAGCAAGATGTCACTTCTAACATCATTGCTTACTACCTGTGAAATCTGTGAATGATCACAGAGGTCACATGGTACAAGGCTATTCACAACACCCTTGTACCATGTGACAAGCTGTGACCAATCACAGCTCTCACAGTATTTCTCAATGGCTGCAAGAATGCAGCCAGAGAAAAGGAGAAATTATTGCTTTTACAGCCTTTATGGGTGTAAAAGCAATCAGTGCCCTGATGATCAGTGTAGCCCCATCAGTGCCATCTGTCAGTGTCCATCAATGCCACCTGTCATTGCCCATCAATGCCACCTGTCAGTGCCCATCAATGCCACATATCAGTGCCTACCAGTGCACATCAATGCCACATATCAGTGCCTACCAGTGCACATCAATGTCACATATCAGTGCCCATATGAGCTGCCTTTCAGTGCCACCTATCAATGCCTGTCAGTGCAACCTACGAGTGCTGCCAATCAGTGCCAGTCAGTGCCACCTATCAGTTCCAGTCAGTGTTGCCTATCAGTGCCCATCAGTGCTGCCTATCAGTGCCTGTCAGTGCCACCTAACAGCTCCAGTCAGTGCCACCTAACAGTGCCAGTCAGTGCCGCCTATCAGTGCCAACCAGTGCCACCTATCAGTGCCAGTCAGTGCTGCCTATCAGTGCCATATATGAGTACTGCCTTTCAGTGCCCATCAGTGATGTCTGTCAATAGCCATCAGTGCCACCTACAAGTGCCTCCTCATCAGTGCAGCCTATCACTGCCCATAACTGCAGCCTCATTAGCGCACATCAGTGAATTAGAAAAATTACTAATTTACAAGAATTTATAACAGAAACTAAGAAAAAAACATTTTTTTTCAAAATTTTTAGTTGTTTCTGGTTTGTTTATCTAGAAATAAAAAACTCAGTGGTGATTAAATACCACCAAAAGAAAGCTCTATCTGTCTCCAAAAAATGCTAAACATTTCATATGGGTACAGTGTTGCATGACCGCCCAATAGTCATTCAAAGTGCGACAGTGCTGAAAGCTGAAAATTGGCCTGGGCAGGAAGGGGGTGAAAGTGCCCGGTAGGCATGGGGATAAAGTAACCTTACAAGCAAAAAAACAACAAAAAACCACACACTTTTTCAATAAAATATATTATTGTTTAGGTTACTAATAACCCTTCATTAATCCTAATTATCCCAAATTAACCCCTTCCTTCCCTTAGTTACTATTTTTGTGCAGTATTTACTAGTTATTTTTTAAATAATTTTTTTTAACATTTTAATTCCTTTATTTTTTCAATGTCACATAAAAATTCCAGAGATACAATTTTAGGGTCATTTTAAATGGGACAGATCATATAGAACAGTGGTGGGCATCCTTTTTTTTCAACTGAGCCAAATCTCGCCAAAACCACGATTGAAATTTATTTTGAGAGCCACATTTTTAAAACTGAAAATACATCTCCCATATAGTAATTCATCCCCCATAGTAATTCATCCCCCATAGTAATTCATCCCCCATATAGTAATTCATCCCCCATAGTAATTCATCCCCCATATAGTAATTCATCCCCCATATAGTAATTCATCCCCCATATAGTAATTCATCACCCATATAGTAATTCATCCCCCCCATAGTAATTCATCCCCCATATAGTAATTCATCCCCCATATAGTAATTCATCCCCCATATAGTAATTAATCCCCCATATAGTAAGTCCCCCATAGTAATTCATTCCCCATATAGTAATTCATCCCCCATATAGTAATTCATTCCCCATATAGTAAGTCCCCCATATAGTAAGTCCCCCATATAGTAATTCATTCCCCATATAGTAAGTCCCCCATATAGTAATTCATCCCCCATATAGTAAGTCCCCCATATAGTAATTCATTCCCCATATAGTAAGTCCCCCATATAGTAATTCATCCCCCATATAGTAAGTCCCCCATATAGTAATTCATTCCCCATATAGTAATTCATTCCCCATATAGTAAGTCCCCCATATAGTAATTCATCCCCCATATAGTAAGTCCCCCATATAGTAATTCATTCCCCATATAGTAAGTCCCCCATATAGTAAGTCCCCCATATAGTAAGTCCCCCATATAGTAATTCATTCCCCATATAGTAAGTCCTCCATATAGTAATTCATTCCCCATATAGTAAGTTCCCCATATAGTAATTCATCCCCCATATAGTAAGTCCCCCATATAGTAAGTCCTCCATATAGTAATTCATTCCCCATATAGTAAGTCCTCCATATAGTAATTCATTCCCCATATAGTAAGTCCCCCATATAGTAATTCATCCCCTATATAGTAATTCATTCCCCATATAGTAAGTCCCCCATATAGTAATTCATTCCCCATATAGTAAGTCCTCCATATAGTAATTCATCCCCCATATAGTAAGTCCCCCATATAGTAATTCATTCCCCATATAGTAAGTCCCCCATATAGTAATTCATTCCCCATATAGTAAGTCCTCCATATAGTAATTCATTCCCCATATAGTAAGTCCTCCATATAGTAATTCATCCTCCATATAGTAATTCATTCCCCATATAGTAAGTCCTCCATATAGTAATTCATTCCCCATATAGTAAGTCCCCCCTGTGTCAATTCACTTACCTTTGCTCCGCGCGTTCCTCTCGTATTCCCGCGCCGTTCTGGTCTTCAGGGAGGACTGTGAGAGGAGAAGAGTTCGTCACGCTGCCCCGCCTACATCCTGGCTGCCCCGCCTACATCCTGACAGCTGCAGAGTCCTGACGCCCGAGAGGAGGGGAGGGGAGAGGGGGAGAGGAGGAGGAGAGGAGGGGGGCGGCCGGCCGCCCGCCTGCCCGCCTGAGAGGAGGGAGGGGAGCGGGCGCCCGGCACACAGGAGTTTGAGTTTAAGTTTGTAAAGAGCCGCATGTGGCTCGTGAGCCGCGGCTTGCCGACCGCTGATATAGAATAATAGGATTTTGTATTTACTTACTGTAAATTCCACCTTTTTTAATGAACACTGGTCAAAAAAATTTGTTTTTTTTTCATCTTATTATTGTTTTTGGTCTAGCACCTTTACCCTATGTCAACCTTCTTGAGTCCCAGCACCTTTACCCAATGTCAGCCTTCTTGAGTCCCAGCACCTTTAACCTATATCAGTCTTCTTGAGTCCCAGCACCTTTACCCTATGTCAACCTTCTTGAGTCCCGGAACCTTTAACCTATGTCAACCTTCTTGAGTCCCAGCACCTTTACCCTTTTGTCAACCTTCTTGAGTCCCAGCACCTTTAACCTATGTCAACCTTCTTGAGTCCCAGCACCTTTAAGCTATGTCAACCTTCTTGAGTTCCGGCACCTTTAACCTATGTCAACCTTCTTGAGTCCCAGCACCTTTAAGCTATGTCAACCTTCTTGAGTTCCGGCACCTTTAAGCTATGTCAGCCTTCTTGAGTCCCAGCACCTTTAAGCTATGTCAACCTTCTTGAGTATCGGCACCTTTACCCTATGTCAACCTTCTTGAGTCCCAGAACCTTTAACCTCCTCGGGGTAACATTTCAGTACCAAAAGCGGTAACCCTGAGCTACACTCGGGAATACCATGCGGCACTGCTCCGGCATTTGTTCTTCACCTACCTTACCCTGCGCTCCCGCGATGTGTCCCCTGCAGCGTCCCCGGCCATCTCCTCCGGCCGATGCCGGCATCTGGCTTCTGTGTCCTGTCCCTGTGATGTCGGGACGTACGGGCGCCGCCGCCTCCGGCGGCGGGAAACTTAAACATTTTAGAAAATGTCATTTTTTTTTTTTTACATTTTACATAGTAAAACATTGCTGTCTCAACCAATTTCACATACATTTTGTCCCTAGTGCTTTGTCCGGCGCCCTGCCTGCATTTTGTCTGTTCTTTCTGCCTGGAAACTGAGAAATGTCCATGGCATCCAAAAAGTGTCCCTTTAGGTCAAAAGCGGTTTAGATCAGCTAGAGAACAGCGATAGTAAATCAGAACTACTTGCAGAATTGAGTGATAATGATTCGTGGGGGAAATTCGTCATCAGACACTGAAAACGATTTTGCGACTGAGCTCAGCAATGTGCGAACTTGGCGCTATATTTCAAATTTCAGTGTTTTTGGTTTGATTATATTATTGAATTAAATTTTTTATTATATTTATATTATTTTTAGGATTATTTATTAAATTATAATTTATGATTTTGTGTTTCAAATTTTATCATACCCGGGATGTTTACTAGACTCTTGTTCGGACAGATTTCAGTGAGTTTTTCCTAAAAATTACAGGCCTACAATTAAAAAAATACATATTTCCATGCAAAAAAATGGTACCGCTTTCAGCACCAAAAATCTGAAATAATCATACCGCCAGGGAGGTTAACCTATGTCACCCTCCTTGAGGAGTCCCAGCACCTTTACCTTATGTCAACCTTCTTGAGTTCCGGCACCTTTAACTTATGTCAACCTTCTTGTGTCCCAGCACCTTTAACCTATGTCAACCTTCTTGAGTCCCAGCACTTTTACCCTATGTCAACATTCTTGACTCCCAGGGCTTTTTTCAGGTTTTTGACATATGACTGATTGTCTTACAGTTGCTGCTTTGTTTTTTGGTCATCTTGGCCAATCTTGACGTTGTTTTTGGGGAACATGGTACTTTCTTTTGATACCATACTTTAAATCAGGAGTCGCCAAGCTGTCGGCCGTGATTGACTAGTTGCCGGGGAGCCAACAGGTGGAACATGACTATGGTTACCTCCCCCCAGACTCCGCCTCTCTCATGTTCCCAGTGATTGGTTGCTAGGTGGTCCTATAAATCAATCATCAGCTTGTTATTATGAAATGTTAAGGTGTCCGTTTATGACACAGAGAATAGCTGCGATTCTACAGATCTCAGCTATTCTCTGGTCATTCACAGTTTATGACACTCAGGAGATCATGTCAGCCCTTCTCTGGAGATCTGTGTTCTCCCTCCAGATTCTCCAGCCCAGAGCTGGAGAATCAGAGGGACCGAAAACTAAGCAGAGATAATTTACCTCTGTTTAGTAAACTGATCTTTTACTATAATCTCGAGAGATTATAGTAAAATGAGCCGTTTTCCAGAGTTTGTAGACCGTTCTCCAGCGTTTGAAGACAGTTCTCCTTTCGTTTGGAGAACTGCTTCATAAACTGCATTCACAGGAGAACTGTGTTCTCCGAGAATGCCGGAGAACTGAGCAGCGATCTATTACCGCTGGTCCATAAACGGACACCTAAATCCGGCAGCTCTACTTCCACCTCCTGTCCAGCACTATGCCGTCTCCTGATCTCTGCTCTGCTGTACACACACTGGCAGGTAGGATGAGCTACCTACACAGCGCTGTTTGTATGGGGGGAGTGGGTGATGTGAAGGGGACAGAGGATACACTGTTGGAGAGGGCACAGAAGTGACTACACGGGGGGGTGATTGTGATGAGAAATGGATAGAGGACACTGCTATAGGGATAGGGAGGCAGAGGACACTGCTTTCAGAGAGAAGAGGGGCAGAGGACACTTTTTGGGAGGGAGAGGACATGGCTATGGTGGGGGTAGAGGATGTGAAGGCGGGCAGAGAACACTACTGAGGAAACAAGGAGACAGAGGACACTACAGTGGGGGGGGGGGGATCTGAAGGGGCCAGAGGACCTTGCAATGGGGACGGTATAGGACACTACTGTGTGGGGAAGGGGGAGAGGACACTGATATGAGGGGCAGAGAACACTGCAGGGGGGGGTGATGTGAAGGGGCAGAGGACACAGCATTAGGGGGGTACAGGATACTACTGTAGGGCGAGATGGGCCGAGGACACTACAGTGGGGGGGTGATGTCAAGGGGCAGAGGACACAGCATTGGGCGGTACAGGATGCTACTGTAGGAGGAGAAGGGCAGAGGACACTACAGTGGGGGGGTGATGTGAATGAGGCCAGGGACACTGCATTGGGGGGTACAGAACACCACTGTGGGGGGATGGTGCAGAGGACACTGCTATGGGGGAGAAGAGGACCCTAGTAACCCCCACTGTCCACCCCTCCATATTGTCCAGGTATATCTCAGCCTCTGAAAGGTTGCTAAACCCCTTCTTTAAATTAAATACTTTATTTTATTTATTTATTGTTAGAAATTAGAGAAGAAAACAATAGTGAAAACTATGAAAAAGTGATTTTATGGATTTTGATCACATAAAAAATGTAAAAGACATTTTTTTTCCCCGAAATATATATTTTTTAATCTTAAATCAAACAATACCAAATCTGCTTGTGTATTTCCAAGTATTTGCTATGCAGAGCCATGCAAAGCAGTGTGCAGGAGCTGACAGGGGAGAGATCTGTGTTGTTTATACACAGATCTCTCCCCCGTCGGAGATACTAGGCAATCCCTGGGTGCCGGCGAGTGATCACCGTCCGAGACCTGGTGATTGACAGCCGAGGCTGCAAAAGGCGGTGCAGGTAGGGCTCTTACCCGGAAATGCAAAATCACATATATATAAGTGATTTTGGGCACCCATGCTGCCTTTTAGCAGTATTTTGCTATAGAGGGGCGCGGAACCGGTTAAGGTAGTAATTAAACTCACAGTGCCTTATCTGCATTAAATTAGCCTCAGAACCTGTGTAATTAATATGTGTTTGGCTTTGAAGAGATGAGGTGGCATCCCTATCACATACACGTGTAAATGCAACAATTGAAAGTAAATGGTGAGATTCAATTCAAACATAAGCAACTTACAGGATGCAAAGGTGAGGTGTTGGTTTTTTGGTAAATGTGAAGTTGGGAACTACGAACGTTTTCTTCACTGGTATGATCCCGCCAACTATGAAATCTCCTTCCTTGTAGTAGCCATCCATCCTCGGGCTCCTTAACATACAGGCAGTGTCAGGACGTGATCTGTCCTCACATGCTGCTGGGAGCGCCTGCAGTAAAATCATCAATAGGAGTATGAAGGCTTTACAGCTCAGTATCAGAAGTGACACACTGCACACTGCAAGGTGAGACATCTCCGGAGACCGAAGGCCTTGGATGAGTCTCAGTAACAGCATTGAGTGATAGGGACATGAAGTGTGCTCTGTCAGGAACAGATGAAGCCTTTATAAAAGCTGAACAATTCACTTGTCTCTCCTCAGAGTAACCTCGTACATGAATACATTTACTCAAAAAAATGTATTTGCAGTAAAATATTTTAAGACTTTTATTTTTCAAATCACCAAGATATTACTGACAACAGCAGACCAGTGTTATGATTTATAGTGAATATATTTTATTGTAATATATATATATATTTAAATATATTATCTTTTTAACAACAAAAAAAAATGTATTTACGTATTTAAAAAAAAAATATCCATGACACACACAGATCCATTTAAACAATACTAAGCGGAGTTCCAGTTGAAAAAAAAAAAGTCAGCAGCTACAAAAACTGTAGCTGCTGCCTTTTAAAATATAGACACGTATGTGTCCCTCGGTCCAGTGGTGTCCTCTGATTTCACCGGCCGTCTTCTCTCCCAGGCGTGAGGAGTGAGGGCACCCGGCTGTGACAACTTGCGGCTTCACAGCCGGGTGCCCACTGCACATGCGCGAGAAGCACTGCGCTTTGTGATTGGCCCCGTAGTCTTCTGGGACCTGTCATGTCTCCCAGAAGACTACAGGGAGGGAGGGAGGGAGAGGACAACTTCCACTTCCAATAACTTTAGGAGATTGCAGCGGAAGTGGGAGTGGGTACCTGTCAAATTATTACTATTTATTATTATACAGGATTTATATAGCGCCAACAGTTTGCTCAGCGCTTTACAATATAAAGGGAGACAATACAGTTCAATACAGGAGGGTTAGGAGGTCCCTGCTCCTTGGAGCTTACAATCTAAGAGGGAGGGGCTGGTAGTACAAAATGTAATAACTGTGGGGGATCAACTGATATGAGGAATAGAAGATTCCGTTATTAGCTGAAGGTCAGGGGCGGACTGACCATTCAAGCACTCGGGCACTGCCTGAGGGCCCGGGGTCAGTAGGGGGCCCCTGGTACCTTTTATAGGCTTTTTTTTAGTATGGGCAAGGACACAAGAGCCCCATGATCCCCTATTGCCCGGGGGTCCCATGAGTTGTCAGTCCGCCCCTGCTGAAGGTGGGTTAGGCTTCCTGAAGAGATAGGTTTTCAGAGATCGCCTAAAAGTGGGCAGAGTAGGTGATAGTCGGATATATTGGGGTAGAGCGTTCCAGAGGATGGAGGACCCTCTGGAGAAGTCCTGGAGACGAGCATGGGAGGAGGAGACAAGGGAGCTAGAGAGCAGGAGGTTGCGGGAGGAGCAGAGAGGACAGTTTGGGTGATGTTTGGAGACAAGATTGGTGATGTAATTGGGGGCAGAGTTATAAATGGTTTTAAATGTTAGGGATGGCACATATGGAATGGTTAGTAAGGTGGATGAGTCTGGCAGAAGCATTCATGATAGACTGAAGAGGGGATAGTCAAGGCGAGAGATAACAAGGGTGTGAATAAGTTGATTAGTAGTTTCAGAGGTTAAGAACGGGCATATTTTGGAGAAGTTGCCAAGAAGTCTACATGATTTGGACAGTGATTTGATTTTGGGCTGAAAGGACAGATGAGAGTCTTGGATTATGTCACAAACCTGTGGTAGTGAGCCCTTGTAGACCACCAACTCGGGGTCCCCAGGGCATGGAGTCTAAGCCCCAGCCTGCTTCTTCACCAGAGCCCCTGATGGTGGGGATGGACTTGCAGCAAGCTGGGACCAGGTCGCAGCCCCCGGGTACGTCCAGCTGAGGATGAGGAGACCGCTCACGGGAGCAGAGTACAATGGGAGGAGACAAACGGAAATCCGTTAGACTAGCCGAGGTCAGGACAGGCAGAAAACAAGCACAGTCAGATAACGAAGCCGGGGTCGGTACATGAGTAGTCAATGCAGAATACAGGAGGTAGCAACACACAGGAGCTCTGACAACTACGAAGTTGCTCAGGCAAAGTGACCTAAACTGAGCATGTCTTATATAGGCAGGCAAACAAGGAGGCGGGCCAGGAAGTGATGGAAGGGAAGGAAATAAAACCCAGAGAACAGCAGACCACGCCCATAGCTGTGCACAGACAAACATACATGTGAAAAGGATCAGGAACAGCACTGCAGCAAGGAGGTAAGAATACACAAACCAGAAACTGCAGGCTAACTTGTGACAGTACCCCCCCTCTTACGAGGTCTCCCCACTTTTTTAGGGCCAGGTTTAAGGGGAAACTTCTGGTGAAAAAATTCTACCAGACAGGGTGCAAAAACATCAGTAGAAGGAATCCAACACCTCTCCTCAGGACCATATCCCCTCCAGTAAATTAGATACAAGAGCTTCCCTCTGATGAATTTAGAATCCAAGATTTGCTTGACTACATACTGATCTGAAGTATTCACTATTGGGGAAGGGTGACGATGAGGACGGGAAAACCTGTTGATGTACAATCTCAGAAGAGAAACATGGAAAACATTAGGAATTCTCAAATGTGAAGGGAGGTGAAGTTTAAAAGCAACAGGATTGACCTGGCGGAGGATAGCAAAGGGACCAATGAACCGAGGAGCAAATTTCATAGAGGGTACTCGTACACGGATATTCTTGGTAGAGAGCCAAACCTTGTCACCAGGGAAAAATTTGGGACTCACTCGGCGATGACAATCTGCAGCTACGTTGTACTTGGAAGCTGACAGATGTATGTTCTTGGAAACATTTGCCTCAGAAGGAGTTAGAATGGGAGAACATAAATCAGGAAGCTGGGCTGGAGCAGATACCAATAGCCAGGATGAAGGGTCTGGTGAGGAGGCAGCCAGGGAGGACACAGGAGTAGGCTTCAAGGCTTTTATTTGTACAGTGGGCAAGACAGGCTGTGCAGAACAGGAACCTGGGGTATTACAGGGGACAGAGGGCACTTTAGGGTGTGTGGAGGCAGTACAGGGAACAGAGGACACAGTAGGGCGTATGGGGGCAGGGCAGGGTACAGAAGTCACTGTAGCTACTAATGTGGAGACCACAGCTGAGTCTAAAGCAGCTGAAGGGAGTAACGGTATTGGGGTCTCAGCAAACAGGGCACATGAAGCTGGGAACTCAGATGGTACAGAGGTCACAGATGTTGGGGCCTCCACCCATCCAGAAAGTAGTGAAATAGAAGCTCTGAGCTGCACAGTATGTAAAGGGACCGATGGTTTGCACAGCAAAGAACTAGAGGTGGATAGTACCGGAAAGGGGCCTTCAATAGGAGTAGGCAGGGGAGCAGCTTTACTACAAAAAACATCTTGGAAGGCCTGGCAATGTTGAGGGAGCATCAAAGAGGTGGTGGCCTCAGCCATGAGTACAGTGCGAGGTGGGAGCACCTTAGGGAGACATGTCCGATTGCATTTTGACCCCCAAGACAATACTTGGCCAGAGTTCCAGTCAAGATAGGGTGAGTGTTTCTGCAACCATGGAAGTCCAAGAATGGTGGCACTTGAAGACTTAGGGAGGATCAGGATGGAGATTTCCTAACGATGAAGAGCGCCAACATGCATAGTTATGAAGGTGGTTCGGAAGCGTAGAGGTCCTAAGGCCAAGATAGAGTCATCAACTGTAGATACTGATTGGGGTGTCATCAAGGGGACAAGAGGAATGCCCAATTCAGTGGCCAAAGATTGCTCAATGAAGTTCCCGGCTGACCCAGAGTCCACATAAGCAGACACCTGGTACAAGTTCAGGGCCCAATGAATGGAGACAGGTATGATAAATCGAGGGAAGGTGGCAGAATTCAGGTTCTGGTCTAGATTACTTCCCTCAGAGTGACCTAGACCCGAGAGTTTCCGGGATGGACAGAACAAGACTTAGTTATACGACCTTCAGCCCTACAGTAAAGGCATAGGCCAAATCTTAGGCAACGCGATCGCTCTTGTGGAGTGAGGCTTGTTCGGCCTAACTGCATAGGCTCTTCAGATGTCGGTATGGACCCATTGGGGGTGACGTGGATGAGCCTTTTCCAGAGCTTGCTCCTGGAAGCGGATATCAATTTGGATGCTAAGAGCAATCAAATCATCCAGGGTGGTGGGTATGGTTCTTCCAGCTAGACCCTGCCAAAAGGTTGCAGAAAGGGCCTCATTATTCCATGCCAGTTCCGAAGCTAAGGTATGAAACTGAACTGCATATTGTCCAACAGTCATGCTACCTTGATGAAGCCGAAGAAGAGCTCCTGCGGCAGATGTCCTGCCGGGCACATAGAAGGTTTTACGGAAAGCTTGCAGGAAGGCTGAGAGGCTGAAAACAGTTGGATCTTGACACTCTCACAGTGGCGAGGCCCAAGCCAGTGCTTCACCAGAGAGCAGGGAAATCATGTACGCCAACTGGGAACGGTCAGTAGAAAAATGGTGGGCTCCCAGCTCAAAGTGAATTGAGCACTAATTGATGAAGCCCTGACAAGCTTTGGTATCACCAGAGAAGCGAGGTGGTGGAGGCAGCTGGAGTTTCAAAGGACTGTGTTCCACTGGAGGAACAGTGGGGGTTGGAGCAGCAGGAACTGGAGCAGGAGCCGAAGCAGAGGGTGAGGAAGTGGACACAACCTGCAGCTGATCCAACCGGGAGGAAAGTTCCTGCAGACATTGCATAATATGTTCCTGATAAGTCTGCTAGACATCGACTCTCTGTGCCAAACACTAAAGTTGTTCTAAAAAAGAAAAAATATATAAAAGTGAGCGCTCTCACAACAGCAGCCAATGCACCCAAGGTAATCACAGCAAAACCTTCAAAATACACAAAAATATAGGAAGTGCGGCGCTAATGGATATATGTCCCAGATAATCTAAAACACAGTATGATATTTAAGCAGAGATAAAAAACACAATGCATCAGATAAATGATAATGTCCAAGCAAATAAACGCAGGATCTTGCATAGAAATTTAGAAAAACCAGGATCCAACAATAGAATTGCGCACTCACCGGACGCGCTATAAAAAAGCGCATATGTAGTATGACCCCTGGAAATCCCTCCTGGAACAGATGATCCTGGTGTAATGGACAGCTTCCAGATCCAGAAAACCCCTTTAGACTGGATGAATAATAAGTGAGGAACTCCCTCCGGTGGTCAAGATGAGTAATAGGATTCCTAAAATATGTTAGCTCAAGATAGGAGCCAAAAAACACCTCATAGTGTAGTAGGTAAGATCAAAAACGTTTATTACAAAAATATGATGCTTAAAAACAGGGCAGAAACACTGAAACAGTGAGTAATGAATAAAGTGTAAGATGGCCGCCGGGCCTCCTCGTGGCTCCAGGCGGCTAAAATGTCACTCGCTGCTGGCTTCTCCTATAAAGTTGTTCTAGGAGAGGCTCCAAGGAGCTCATGGCCTGAACAAACTGTCACAAACCTGTGGTAGTGAGCCCTTGTAGACCGCCAACTTGGGGTTCCCCAGGGTATGGAGTCTAAGCCCCAGCTTGCTTCTTCACCAGAGCCCCTGATGGTGAGGATGGACTTGCAGCAAGCTGGGACCAGATCGCGGCCCCCGGGTACGCCCAGCTGAGGATGAGGAGACCATTTGTGGGAGCAGAGTACAATGGGAGGAGGCAAATGGAATTCTGATAGACTAGCTGAGGTCAGGACAGGCAGAAAACAAGCACAGTCAAGAGAATGAAGCCGGGGTCGGTACATGATTAGTCAATGCAGGACACAGGAGTTAGCAACACACAGGAGCTCTGACAACTACAAAGTTGCTCAGGCAAAGTGGCCTAGACTGAGCATGTCTTATATAGGCAGGCAAACAAGGAGGCGGGCCAGGAAGTGATGGAAGGGAAGGAAATAAAACCCAGAGAACAGCAGACGATGCCCATAGGTGAGCACAGACAAACACACATGTGAAAGGGATCAGGAACAGCACTTCACCAATAAGGTAAGAATATACAAACAAGAAACTGCAGGCTAACTTGTGACAGATTACACCTAGTACCCCAGAATGAGGGGAGGGACTGATGGTTGTATTATTGATCTTGATGGAGAAGTCAGGGGAGGGGGCATGAGCTGGGGAATATTATGAGCTCCATTTTGGAAAGATTGAGTTTGAGGAAGTGGAGTGACATCCATGCCGATATGTCACTTAGTAGGTTAGTAATGCGAGAGGAGACTGAAGGGGTGAGGGGAGGAGTAGAAAAATAAATTTGTGTGTCATCAGCATAGCGATGGTACTTAAATCCAGTTTATCAAGTGACCAAGGGAGGAGGTGTAGATGGACAAAAGAAGGGGTGCAAGGACAGAACCTTGAGTGACCCCTACAGAAAGAGGAAGTGGAGAGGAGGAGACAGAGTTTTAGGTTACGCTAAAGGAACACTGCAATATGTAGGAGGAGAACCAGGAGAGAACAGAGTCTAGGAGGCCAAGAGAGTGGAGTTTTTTTGAGGAGGGGATGGTCAACAGTGTCAAAAGCCACAGAGATGTCAAGTAGTAAGAGTATGGCGTAGTGGAAATTAGTTTTAGCAGTTAGTAAATCATTAGTGAGTTTTAGTAGGGTAGTTTCAGTGGAGTGTAGTGAGCAAAAGCCAGAATGTAAAGGGTCAAGAAGGTTGTTGTCAGTGAGGTAGGAACTCAGGTGATTGTAGACTAAGCGTTCTAAGAGTTTAGAGGTAAACAGGAGCAATGAGATGGGTCTTAAGTTGTTCAGGTTGGTGGGGTCCAGTGAGGGCTTTTTAAGTATGGGAGTGATCTGTGCATGCTTTAGAGGGGTGGGGAAGGCACCATTGGAGAGGGAGAGATTGTTGATGTGAGTGAGGGAGCATAGGACAGAAGATGAGGGTGACCGTAGTACTTGTGAGGGGACAGGATCCAGGGGGCAGGTGGTGAGACAGGTTTCTGAGAAAACTTTAGTGATCTCTTCAGTAGTAGCAAGGTCAAAAGTGTTGAGGGAGGTTTAGTATAAGGTATGCTAAGTGGGATAGATGTCTGTGTAGTGGAGATGCCCCTACAAATTGCATAAATCTTGTTTTTGAAATGATGTGCAATCTCGTAAGCAGTGAGTTACTGGGTGGATGTGGAGAAAGTAGAGAGTTAAAAGTAGAGAAGAGATGACGAGGACTGGATGACAAGATATTATTAAGAGTGACAAAGCAGGCTTGTTTGGCAGCATGGAGGGAGGAATTGTATGTTAACAAAGCAGAGATATATAGGGTGACTGCTTGGTGAGATTTGTCGCTTAAGATTTCTGGTGTCGTCAGTCTGCCATGGTTGTAATGGTCAGGGCCTGATACTTTGTGTAGTTATTGGCGCAAGTGAGTCTAGTGTGGATGAAAATGAACTGTTGTTGACAGCAGTGACCATATCAGGGCAGGACAGGGGAGAGATTCTGTCATAGAGGCAGTCAGTTGTAGAGTGAAGAAGAGAAGGGTTAAAGTTGTGAAGGTTTCTGTGGGTAATTGTTTGCTGCTTGGAGGGATAGGTGTTTGAAGGAGAGGACACTGTGAAGGTGATGATATTGTGATCAGAGAGAGGAAAGGGGGTGTTTGTGAAGTTGTTGAGAGTTCAAAGATGGGAGAAAACAAGGTCTAATGTATTCCCATCAGAGTGAGTGGAGGACTGTGTTCATTGTGTTAAGGCAAAAGATGAGGTTAGGTTGAAGAGTTGGGATGCAGCCGAGTTGTTCACTTTAATGGTGGATGTTTTTCATTTTCTGAGTAGCTAATGAACCCTTATATCCATACTCCCCAAATTACATCAAATCATGCAACAAACATACAGTAAATCATACAATTTGAGAGGACTGTAGAAGGAGCTGGAGGCTCCAAACGTGTAGCCTGTGTTCTTTGTGTCGTCTGTGTTCCACACCTGGCCCTCCGCCTCTTCCGGTGATGTCACTTCCACCAATGCATTCCACGCTAGTGACGTGGACTCTTCCTGGCCCAGACGGCGTTGGACTGGCTCTGCTGCACCGCCATGACATCCGGGTGGTCTTCCAACCAGCACCCATCTCCACACTGTTCCAGCTTACATCCATGGCACCCAAGTGTATGACCGGCGGTACCTGCAGGACGGAGAGGAGTAGCCACATCCCCTACACAGATGAGCTTGTCATTTTCTTGCATCTTGAGAATGTTTTTATTCCTATATTATTAAATACAAAATATTATTAAATAATCCTAAATATTAAACACTCAAGTGGCTTTCTATTAAATACTTGGAGTAAATATAGAGTAAAAAGAAGCATTTCATGGTTTATAGGGATCTACTGCATGTAAGGTGTAAAAGGATTTGTGCATGTGGATATATATGCTATATTGCTTTTAATTCCAGGTACTCTCTATATTCTATTTGTAGTATGTTTCTTGTTTTAATCTGTTTGATTGTTCCATCTGATTTTTTAATTGACCACAGTATTTAAATGAAGAGAAAGTGACTTGGGAGAGCTGAGGCTCTCATGCACCATCACTGTATTGTGATCAGGCTCTGTTAAAGTATTAATAAAGCCAGTATTCTGTATTCACTATATCTGGTCTGCAACAGAACATGGAAATGTAATTATTGTAGCAAATATAAACTGCTAAATACCTTTTCTCATCAGCAGCATATAGCAGTCTTGTGACTTCTATCAGTGTCCAGCCGAGAACTGCGTAATCTTGTAGGTGTAGTTTTCATTCTCCTCTGATTGTACTATGAGGCTGCATAACCCCTGACTCTCTGTCTGGACAGTGCTGATTGGCCCTGTGCTGATCACATGCACCCTCACAAGAAAAAAAAAAACAACTCTCTAACAATACACACCAAACTGAACATGAGCAGAGAGACTCCTAGAGCTCTGTGCCATCAGCAGATGGATTGGGGACTGTGAAAGAAGGGTAGGATCAGAGAAGACAATATCAAACAGCCTTTTTACACAATATGGAGGATTAACCCCTTAGGTTCCACAGTGAGTATAACAATCATGCTTTACTGCATATACAGACTGATTTCACTGAGGAGAAAAAAAAACTAGAGAAGGTCTTCACAGTAATGAGCACTGTGATTGGTTAATCATAGTGATCACATGATAAGGATCTGGTTCTTGGGGCTCCCAATCCTTACACTGAAATCCTGAAACTGTCAACAACAGCTCAGTTTCATCGAGCGCCCTTCTAGCACAAACACAGGAGCGCATATACACATCACTCAGGAAAGAAGAGGACTTCCTGGACACAGCATATATGCAAGGCCATCTTTAATGTGGGGCAAAAGGGCAGCTTCCCAAGGCCCTGTTATTGTTGTTGGGCCCAAAGCAGCTGCCACTTGAGCCTGCACCGCCCACAAATAGCATACTTACAAACAGTCGTGGGACAGTCCCATTAATTGGTCCATTGGATGTCTGTGTCCCAGCGGGCTGGGTCCCGATCGTCAGTAATGTGCAGCAAGTCTCCTTACTGCTTCCTCTGGTCAACATGGTGATCAGACATTGAGGCTGTGGTCCGAGGCATTAGGAATGGATCCCTGTGGAGAGACAAAGAGCAGGTCTGCAGGCAAGCTCTAATCCCTGCAAGGAGCCTGCAGAAAACCCCACTCTAGTCCCACCCCCTCCTCAGCTGCACAGCTTGTTTTCTATGTATTGCATGCTGCTGGGCAGTCTGCAGATAGAAGATCTCTGCACTGTGAGTCCCAAAGTAATTATGACCTGAATGGTGGAAAAAATGCTGGTGGTACAATGTTGACAAAGATTATGGTAGAGATATGTTAGGGGCATAAAGGTACTGTATCCAAGAGGAGTATTGATGGCAGCAGTAAAGAGGCGAAGTGCAGTGGTGGCAGGGGGCACATGGGTGGCATAAGAGTGCAGGGTAGTGCACTTGTGGGAGGGGGTATAGTGTAAAGAGGTGTTTCTGGGGAGGAACAGTATTCACAGTGGTGTGTTATTGGGTATGGTGGGTGACAGGTTAGGGACATTGGTGACATGGTGGTATGGTGGGAGTGCAGTTGTGGCAGAGATGTGTTGCGAGGGAAGGGTAGTTGCAGAGGTTTGCAGAGATGCGCAGTGGGAGTGCAGTTTTTAGCAGAGGTGTGCTCAAGATGTATAGAGTTGTGTGAGCGGATATTTGCTGAGGGTGAAAAAGTGATTGCAGAGGTGTGGTAGTAAAGGTGTGGGAAGTTATCTGCTGTAACCTCTAGAAACCAATCAGTGAATGGTAATGATGTGCAGTACCCTTTAGCAACCAATCAGCAAGCAGTAATAATATGCAGAAACCTCTAGCAACCAATCAGCGAGTGGTAATAATTAGCAGTAACCTCTAGCAACCAATCAGTAATTGGTAATAATGTGCAGAAACCTATAGCAACCAATCAGTGAGCAGTGATGATGTGCAGTAACCTCTAGAAACCAATCAGTCTGTGACAATGATTTGTAGTAACCTTTAGCAACCAATCAGCAAGCAGAAATGATGTGAAATAGCCTCTAGCAACCAATCAGTGAGCAGCAATAAAGTGCAGTAACCTCTAGCAACCAATCAGTGAGCGGTGATGATGTGCAGAAACCTCTAGAAACCAATCAGTCTGTGATAATGATGTGCAGTAACCTTTAGCAACCAATCGGTAAGCAGAAATGATGTGCAGTAGCCTCTAGCAACCAATCAGTGAGCAGCAATAAAGTGCAGTAACCTCTAGCAACCAATCAGTGAGTGGTGATGATGTGCAGTAACCTCTAGAAACCAAGAAGTCTGTGATAATGATGTGCAGTAACCTTTAGCAACCAATCAGCAAGCAGAAATGATTATTATTATTATTATACAGTATTTATAAAGCGCCAATAGTTCGCTCAGCGCTGTACATTAAATGATGTGAAATAGCCTCTAGCAACCAATCAGTGAGCAGCAATAAAGTGCAGTAACCTCTAGCAACCAATCAGTGAGCGGTGATGATGTGCAGAAACCTCTGGAAACCAATCAGTCTGTGATAATGATGTGCAGTAACCTTTAGTAACCAATCGGCAAACAGAAATGATGTGCAGTAGCCTCTAGCAACCAACCAGCAAGCAGTATTAATGTGCAGTACCATATAGCAACCAATCAGTAAGTGGGGGGGGGTTTCCAAGAAAATATTTGCCTAGGGTCCAATCAATATTAAAGACTGCCCTGCATATATATGTGATGTGGTTTGTGTTTACAGATGGGTCAATGTGAGATAATATTATGGTGGGTTTTAGAATTTTACATGAGCATACGGAGAAGCATGGACATAGGTCATGTGATCTTATTTAACCACTTGTCTACCAGGCACTTATACCCCCTTCCTTACCAGGCCAATTTTCAGCTTTCAGCGCTGCCGCACTTTGATTGACAATTGCGCGGTCATGCAACATTGTACCCATATGAAATTTTGATAATTTTTTTCTCACAAATAGAGCTTTCTTTTGGTGGTATTTAATCGCCACTGGTCGCTTTACTTTTTGTGCTATAAATTAAAAAAGTGTAAAAAAATTTGAAAAAAAAAAAAAAAAAGTTTCTTTGTTTCTATTATAAAATTTTTCAAACAGGTATTTTTTCTCCTTCACTGATGTGCGTTGATGAGGCAGCACTGATGGGCACTGATAGGCGGCACTGATGGGCACTGATAGGCAGCACTAAAGGGCACTGATAGGCAGTGCTAATGAGGTGGCGCGGATAGGCGGCACTGATAGGCAGCACTAATGAGGTGTCACGGATAGGTGGCACTAATATGCAGCACTGATAGGCGGCACTGATAGGTGACACTGATGGTGGGTACTGATAGATGGCACTGACTGGCATCACTGCTGGGCACTGACTGGCGGCACTGACTGGCACAACTGCTGGGCACTGACTGGTGGCACTGACTGGCAGCACTGCTGGGCTGCACTGGTGGGTGGCACTGGTGGGCAGCACTGGTGGGTGGGCACAGGTGGGTGGCACTGGTGGGCACAGGTGGGTGGCACTGGTGGGCACAGGTGGGTGGCACTGCTGGGCACAGGTAGGTGGCACTTCTGGGCACAGGTGTGTGACACTGCAGAGTGGCACAGTTGGGTGCACTGC
Source organism: Staurois parvus (assembly GCF_062004578.1). NCBI lineage: Eukaryota > Metazoa > Chordata > Amphibia > Anura > Ranidae > Staurois > Staurois parvus. Next base: position 1,447,777 of record NW_028318656.1, on the reverse strand, counting down.
TGGGCACAGGTGGGTGCACTGCTGGGCACAGGTGGGCGGAGCTAGTGGGCGCACTGCTGGGCACAGGTGGGCGGAACTTGTGGGTGGCACTGCTGGGCACCGATCATCAGGGCACTGATCATCAGTGGCCCTGATGATCGGTGCCGATCCTCGCTCTGACAACTGCCAGTTCTCGGCAGTACTTTCCTCACGATCTGACAGCGTGAGGAAAGTGCAGCCGAGAACCGGCACTTGCATTTCCCTGTGATCAGCGTGTCATTGGACACCGCTGATCACGTGGTAAATGGCCGGTATGATCGGCCATTTACCACATCTCATGATCAGCTGTGTCCGTAGGACACAGCGATCACGGAGATCGCCGGGTGCGCGCCCCCTGGGGCGCGCAGGAGAGCGCGTTCTGGGGGGACGTCATATGACGTCCACCCAGAACTGGCCGGCCGCAGTGAAGCCGTCATTCGGCTATCTGCGGTCGGCAACTAGTTAAAACTAACAATAAAATGTAAACTTTATTGTAAGTTAATATTGAAAACTTAATTCACAATACTATAGTACATAACACTTGAATTCATAATATGTATTCCCAATAATATAAGTATAAATAAAAATGTAAAAACACAGTGCAAACAAAAAAAAATATATACACTTAGAAATAAACTGGTTAAAACTGTTCCAGACCCACCCTTGAAGAAGCTCACCTTTTTAGATCAGGTGGGCTTCTTCAAGTGTGGTAGATGTATGGCATGAAGGATTATGAAAGGTGACAATAAATTGAGGAAATTCACCCAATTTCAATCCCAAGATAATGGGGTAATTTATAAAATCCCAAAGTTTATCACATGTGTCTTTTGGAATGTCCATGCCACCTACTGTATTTAGGGAAAACTTCTAGGAAATTATCCATTAGACTGGGAGAACATATTAGGAATATAAAAAAAGGGTTTCAGACATCACGGTTTATTTTATCATTTCAGAAAATTTCACAACAGAGATCCTTCTTTGTTGAGATTTTGTGGGATTGATAGAGTTGAACCTCATTGGCGTGGGGGTGATTTGACTAGGTCAATCTCGCAGAATGAAACGAAGTGGATCCTGCAGCTTAGAACTTTGACCCCTATAGGGTGACCTTAACTGTTTCCTGTCCATTTGGTAATTTTTATTTATATATCCCTTTATATAATTCTTGGTTTTTGTTTAGATAATTAATTTGTTAATGTGGATGATTATTTAAATTATTATATTTATTTATATAAAATTATTATTTTTAATTATATTTAATATATATTTTCTTTTCATATATTTCTTGTATACAGATTACCTTTTTAGAGTATAGAAAGGAATTACCTATATCTATATTGTACCGCGCTCCAAACTATATAAGTGCTCTAAATAAATTATGAATAAATATTGTGTATCACCAATAATTCAATAATAATCTATAACCATAATGCTTAAATCCATAATTGCATAATACTTAAATCCATGATTAAAGTGAATCAAAAAATTCTAATAATATTTGTAAATCAGTGCATAAAAAACTGCGTGCATACAAAATTAATAAAAAGTGAAAAAATGAAAAAATATAAAAAATATAAAAAATATATAAAAGAATAAAAAATAAACTGAAAGAAAATTTATATAAGTGAATAATAGTTCAGTTCATACGAATTGAGATAGTAATGTAGTTCATTCTAATCTGCGTAGTAAGTCAATGTTCATGACATGAACCTCTCTCTCTCCTTCCTCCTCTCCTTTCTCCTCAACACAGCTTTTCTCAATAAGGACTTTCTCCTCTAGTTGCTTGGCTTATTCCTCCATAACCGATACATACAGAGAAGGGAAAAAAGAAGAAACATAGTGTCTTATCCTGGGTAACAAATGTTTAATGAGCTTCTGATCTCCCACTCACATGGTATCAACAAAAGTAGCGCTTTGTGTAAATATATCCAAATCCTCCTGCAAACAGCCCTGCAGGTGTGTGTATGTTCACTCGATATACTCGCCGTTCCTCTGTGGATGCGTGATGACGTCACCGCCCCTCCCCTACGCGTTACGCTACAGGGACTCGTAGCTTCCTCTGGGGGATGTAGAAAACTACATCCCCCAGAGGAAGCTACGAGTCCCTGTAGCGTAACGCGTAGGGGAGGGGCGGTGACGTCATCACGCATCCACAGAGGAACGGCGAGTATATCGAGTGAACATACACACACCTGCAGGGCTGTTTGCAGGAGGATTTGGATATATTTACACAAAGCGCTACTTTTGTTGATACCATGTGAGTGGGAGATCAGAAGCTCATTAAACATTTGTTACCCAGGATAAGACACTATGTTTCTTCTTTTTTCCCTTCTCTGTATGTATCGGTTATGGAGGAATAAGCCAAGCAACTAGAGGAGAAAGTCCTTATTGAGAAAAGCTGTGTTGAGGAGAAAGGAGAGGAGGAAGGAGAGAGAGAGGTTCATGTCATGAACATTGACTTACTACGCAGATTAGAATGAACTACATTACTATCTCAATTCGTATGAACTGAACTATTATTCACTTATATAAATTTTCTTTCAGTTTATTTTTTATTCTTTTATATATTTTTTATATTTTTTATATTTTTTCATTTTTTCACTTTTTATTAATTTTGTATGCACGCAGTTTTTTATGCACTGATTTACAAATATTATTAGAATTTTTTGATTCACTTTAATCATGGATTTAAGTATTATGCAATTATGGATTTAAGCATTATGGTTATAGATTATTATTGAATTATTGGTGATACACAATATTTATTCATAATTTATTTAGAGCACTTATATAGTTTGGAGCGCGGTACAATATAGATATAGGTAATTAACATCCATACACCTAGAGAGGGTGTAAAAAGTACCTGGCGATCTAAATATCTAATTAAGCACGTTAATTGATTTATTAGTGGTTCACTTCATTCATTATCTAATATTATTTTTAAACACGGAATTAATTGCTTTATTAGTAAGAAAACTTCTAGTGGCTCACAAGTATTTAATTAATTTGCATTTTTAATTTATAGAAAGGAATTAGTTATGAGATTCTGTTAATATAGTATCATACATGTACAAATTGATTGTTATGTTGTTCAACCCTTTGTTTTGGTTGGTCTGTATATCGATTGTATCCCATTGGCTGGTTTTGAAGGTTAAATAGATAAGAACTGGAAGCGTTATTACCATCTAGTTCAATGGGAATCGATGGGCCAATTGTTTTCAGGGGGTGGAACGATGAGTATTTTAGGAAGGAATTGCCGGAGTTCAGTGTCTTTGATAATGCCCTGGAGGAGGGGCGAAACGCGTCAACGTAATTTCCGGTCTTTCTTTGCTACGCCATGACGTCATATCCACGTGGGACACTGCGTTCCAGAGCCATCTTTACTGTGTCTGTATTTATCTGAGCTGCCAGTTCACACACTATGGCAATCTTCATTGGCCGAAAGTGATTTGATGGTCATATGTAATAGACCCAAGGCGTTTCTTGTTGTTTTAACGTGTGAGTGCAATTGATGCATCTATTTTTAGAATTCAATTCTTTTGACAATATAACACTATCAGTATTTTTCTTTTTTACACTGATCGAATTGTGTGGAACATTTTTCTGAGCAATGGAACTCCTATTGGTAGGATATATAATATACACAAAGTGTTTTTGATCACTGAGAGTCCACTATACTTGGTGAGTGCAGTATATGTTGGTTATCACGGATGGTGTTTATACACTGAAGTTTTCTGCATACGGCAATTTTTTTCATGTATTTCTTGAGCACATTGGATTTAGGACATCTCTTATTTTTTAGATTGGGACTTTTGTTTTTTTGCACTTTTGATTTGGACATTATTTTATATAATATTTTTTATATTTTTCATTTAAGTTTTGTGATTTATTTATTTCTATTTTTTTTGCACTGTGTTTTTACATTTTTTATTTATACTTATATTATTGGGAATACATATTATGAATTCAAGTGTTATATACTATGGTATTGTGAATTACATTTTCAATATTAACTTACAATAAAGTTTACATTTTATTGTTAGTTTTAAATAAGATCGCTTATGATTTTCATTTAAGTTTTGTGATTTATTTATATATATTTTTTGCACTGTGTTTTTTATTTTTATTTATTTTGTTTGATGGTTTGTCAGCAAAGAGCAGCAGCATTAGTTTAGGAATTTAATATATATTTTTTGGCGTGGTTTTTTTTTATTAATAAATAAAAATGTGCACTAAAGATTCAGAAAAAAGAAAGTTTTAAAAGTGTAATCGTCACAAGAAGAGTTTTTTTTTCTTTCTTCCTCTTTTGAGCATAGAGTCTTTAATATTGAACATAAAAGAAGTAATGAATATCTTAAAGCTCACTGGGAATTACCTCTGTATTTGTTCACTTGTAATGAAAACTCGTTGGCAGGATATATAATATCCACAAAGTGTTTTTGATCACTGAGAGTCCACTATACTTGGTGAGTGCAGTATATGTTGGTTATCACGGATGGTGTTTATACACTGAAGTTTTCTGCATACGGCAGTTTTTTTCATGTATTTCTTTGGAGCACATTGGATTTAGGACATCTTCATTTTTTAGATTGGGACTTTTATTTTTTTGCACTTTTGATTTGGACATTATTTTATATAATATTTTTTATATTTTTCATTTAAGTTTTGTGATTTATTTATTTCTATTTTTTTTGCACTGTGTTTTTACATTTTTTATTTATACTTATATTATTGGGAATACATATTATGAATTCAAGTGTTATGTACTATGGTATTGTGAATTACATTTTCAATATTAACTTACAATAAAGTTTACATTTTATTGTTAGTTTTAAATAAGATCACTTATATTTTTCATTTAAGTTTTGTGATTTATTTATATATATTTTTTGCACTGTGTTTTTTATTTTTATTTATTTTGTTTGATGGTTTGTCAGCAAAGAGCAGCAGCATTGGTTTAGGAATTTAATATATATTTTTTGGCGCTTTTTTTTTTATTAATAAATAAAAATGTGCACTAAAGATTCAGAAAAAAGAAAGTTTTTAATCGTCACAAGAAGAGTTTTTTTTTTCTTTTTTCCTCTTTTGAGCATAGAGTCTTTAATATTGAACATAAAAGAAGTAATGAATAGCTTAATGCTCACTGGAATTACCTCTGTATTTGTTCACTTGTAATGAAAACTCGTTGAGCGGCACTACAATAAGGGGATCATTGTAGGTTTTGCGCTGTGCCAAGAGACACCTCTCACTCTCCAGTGATTATACTGCAGTCAGCTCTAATGTATAATTATGTTTGTACATGATAATATATTCAGGTGCAGGGATCTGTAATGAGAGGTTTTTATGACCAAGATCTATTCCTTGTGGAGACTTGTTAATGCAGACGATAACTAGACACAAGTAAAATGGTTCAGTTTAATTATGAAAGTAGACTGAATTAACCTGTTTATATACATTCAAGCATTTTCAATTGTTAGGTTAAAAAGGCATGTCAATAAATAAAAAAAATTCAATGTAAACCCTAAGAATGGAAAGGAAAGAAGTATGTTTTTTTTTATTTTCTCTAACTATTCTTTCTCATCTCCAAATGGTAAATCGGACACTTACATAGTTACATAGTTATTCTGGCTGAAAAAAGACAAAAGTCCATCCAGTTCAACCATAATGTTGATACAAATTTTACAATACTATTTTTTTTTTTAATTGTGTAGCTAACAATGTTTGTATTTTTGTTCACTTTGGAAACATGCCCAACACTGACACAATCTTTGGACCAGATAAGCATAGCCAAACTAAAGAAGAACTCTATTTTTTTAAAAGTGTGGTTGGGCTTCTGGTAGGTGAACATGGATTGATATCCATTGGCACAGCCTGTTGGCACTGATGACTTTTGATTACTGTTGAGTATTGATGAGCCGAACTGTCCTTGATTCCATTTGGCAGGGATTTGCCATTGAAATCAATGGAAGCTGAATCTGTCAAATTATAAATTCCCTTAATAATAGGTAAGGGGATGTAAAAAAACTAAAATATATAGCATAGGGATGGGCACTACCCTACGGAAAAAATGCAAAAAAATTAAAAAATGAAAGTTCACTTTTGGAGCATGTTACACATTACACATTTAGAGTATAATAAATAACTTGCTTCAGCACATCCCTCGTATACCTTGACACCCCCTGACAGTAGATGGGGGTTTCAATCTGCTGTACAGCTGTCACATTCAAATTCAGCACAGCTTCTTCCATAGAGCCCCCACCCCAAATTGCACGCTCGACCCAAGTCTGTTCCAATTTTTAAGAGGGACCCCAAGCAAAAAAAAAAGTGTGAGGTCCCTCTAAAAAGCCGTCTGGTGATATTTCAGCAATGATTTTCTATCACTTCTCTATCACATCGAACAACGCCACCATCAAACCCGCCCTGCAGGCCAGAGTACTTCCTGTCATTCTGGACTCCAACCTATCCTTCCAGCCCCAAGTCCAATCTTTAACAAACTCATGCAGACTCCACCTCCGCAACATCGCCAAAATCCGCACGTTCCTAACCCCAGAAACCACTAAACAGCTCATCCACTCCCTCATCATATCACGACTCGACTACTGCAACTCCCTCCTCACTGGCCTGCCTCGCCGCTGGCTATCCCCGCTTCAGTCGATCCTGAATACAGCTGCCAGACTCATTCACCTTTTCAACCGCTCCGTCTCTGCCATCCCCCTCTGCCAATCCCTCCACTGGCTTCCGATTGCGCAACGGATCAAATTCAAAATCCTAACACTGATGTACAAAGCCATCCACCATACTGCCCCGTACTACATCACTGACCTAATATCCAAGTACCGCCCAGCACGCACATTCCGCTCCTCACAAGACCTCCTTCTCTCTAGTTCCCTGGTCTCCTCCTCCCATGCCCGCCTCCAGGACTTCTCTAGGGTGTCACCCATCCTCTGGAACTCCCTGCCCCAACCCATCAGACTATCACCTACTCTCCTCTCCTTTAGGCGCACCCTGAAAACCCATCTCTTCAGGGAAGCCTACCCCACCCCCTGCTAACCTGCCGACCTCCTCCACTCTTCCTACCACTCCATCCCCCACAGCTATCTCCTCCTGTGCCACCATCCCCACCCTCCTAGATTGTAAGCGCGAAAGAGCAGGGCCCTCGATCCCCTCATGTTTTGCATTGTATTGGTATTGTTCTGTCACATGTTCTGTCCCCCTTTGTAATGTACAGCGCTGAGCAAACTATTGGCGCTTTATAAATACTGTATAATAATAATAATGATGGAAGGATCCATTCCCTGCCCTGCCATTTGCATACATGGCCAGGGATTCCCGGCTTTTTAAGTGAATGAACTGGGGAAAACCAGTGGTTGTTAAAGATGCAGTGGGTGCAACCATCCGCTGCTTCCTTAACAACCATTGACAGCTAGGATAGTTGTGCCATCATTGCCCAAATACGGATGTGTGGCGTGGCCGTAGTTAGGCAATGATGTAACCTGCTCTATTCCCCATCCATTTGCATACATGGCCGGGGATTCCTGGCTTTTTAGCTGAATGAGCTGGGTAAAACCAGTGGTTGTTAAGAATGCAGTGGGTGCAACCAGCCACTGAATCCTTGACAACCATTGAAAGCTAGGATAGTTGTGCTGTCATTGCCCAAATATGACCGTGTGTCCATATTTAGGCAATGATGTAACCTGCTCCATTCCCCACCCATTTGCTTACAAGGCTGGGGATTCCAGTCCATGTAAGGGGGGAAGGCTGGGTGGCATCAGTGCTTGGTAGGGGTGCAGTGGCTTCAAGCTTCCATGGATTCCAGAGGAATCATTGACAGCCAGAAGCTGGTATGTTCATCCAAATGCCCTAAGCGTTCAGCGTTCAAACCAATGTCCGAACAGTCAGTGTTCAATCCGAACTAACATTGTGACTGAACATTGAGCTCATCACTAATGTTGAAAGCTGGTTTAATTCAGGTTTAATTTACTTTGGATTTAGTGAATCCTGTTAGAAATGTGGTACATACAAACTTTTCTTTGTGTTGAAATCTCTGGGGAATGGGGGATGGGGGGGTGTGTTGGTAGAACAGGGTAGGAGTCTTGTTCGTCAATTCAGGCAACTTGTAGGGCTAACGGGCAAGAGTTTGTCAAAAAAGAAACCAAAATGTGTGCACTACCCAAACATTCTTACAACTACATTAATTAGTGGCATTGTTAAGTACAGTGAGGGAAATAAGTATTTGATCCCCTGCTGATTTTGAATGTTTGCCCACTCACAAAGAAATGATCAGTCTAAAAATCGAATGGTAGGTGTATTGTAACACCTGTGGACAGGTGTCTTTTATACAGGTAACAAAATGAGATTAGCAACACTCCCTTTAAGAGACTGCTTCTAATCTCAGCTTGTTATCTGTATGAAAGACACCTGGTAGCCAGCAATCCTGCTCAATGATAGGGGATCAAATACTTATTTCCTTCATGAACATGCAAATCAGTGCATCATTTGTTAGACATGTATTTCTTTTGAATTTGTTGTTGCTATTCTGTCTCTGTGTTACAATACACCTACCATTTGATTTTTAGACTGATCATTCCTTTGTGAGTGGGCAAACATTCAAAATCAGCAGGGGATCAAATACTTATTTCCTTTACTGTATCTGTATGGGACTGGCACCAGCATAAGGCTGCTTAGGCAGCTGCCTTAGGGCGCCAGAATAGGGGGGAAGGGCTGCCAATAAGGGGGTCTTCTCTTATATGGGGCCTGGGCACAGCTGCTGCAGAAAGAGACACGCAGGGGATCGTCTCTGTAAATGTTTTGTTTATTACAAATCATACAAACAAAAAAAAACAACTTTATATACATGCAGAATAAGAAAAAAAAAATATATATATAAATATAGGAAACAGGAAATGGCTTTTTTTCCCGGGAAACAGAACCAATCATATTTAATATTATTTAATATTATTATTTTTATATTATATCTCAATTGTATCATACCCAACTTTCACCTCAGGCATACACTCTCAGGCTAAGAAATGATTGAACATTTATCCCATGCATGCAGCCTTTTTTTAAAAAATCTAGGGGATGTAAAAGGACTGAAAAAGAAGTCACGCACCCAGAGACCGTCAGACAGCGGTTATGGGGACCTGACATTCCTCCACGCCTTTGTCCAGGCTCCCGGCTGCCACCTGTCCTTCTTAAGACCCCAAATCTTCCCAACCTCACCCAAAATGTTATTCACCACCACCTCGACAGGAAGGACTTTTTTGTGAATGAAAACCTGACACTGTGCATTCCACGTGTAGTAACGGTCTACTAGGCTAACTAATAAAAGTTTCTCAAAATCAAAGTCCCGGTAAGTTTGAAAGGCTCCATAGGACCTTTCTTCATAACTCAAGCAAGAAAGGAAAGGGATTCCCAGAGCTCCACCCACCTGCTTGTAGACTTCTATATTGAAGGGGCACTGAAGCAAGAAATGGTCCATCGTCTCCTTCACCCCACTGCACTCCACTCTTGGTCAACCACGGTTCTCCACAGAGCGATGCTTCCTGTTGCTTATCGCATAGAGTCTGCCACGGAATAAGAGCCAGGCCAAATTCCGAAACTTTAAGGGATTCTCTCCAGATTCATCAAACGCAGGCCCTCCCTCATAACAGGGCCTGGGCAATCCCTCAAGGCCAATGGCTTACTAAAGGTGGATTCAACAACCCTCCTCTCCAGGGCCTTTCCTCTGCTGTCACTCGCCACTGCCAAAGCATTTTCAGGCACGGGGCAACATAAGTTGGGAGTTTACCATGTTGGACCCTCAGGCTTTTCACTGGCCCACTATTCTCCCAGCTCCACAGAAAAGGTCCTCTGCCAGTATGCTACCAAAATTATGTTTCAAAATCATCAGAGAAAAGAAAACCACTGGGTTGACCATACTTAGGCCACCCATCCACCTGGGAAGGTAGGTTACAGACCTCTTAATTAGGTTCAGTCTGTTCCCCCATAACATCTGGAAGAAACAACTGTAGATCTTTGCATAGAGAGACACTGGAAAAACACAGACAAAGCTGACATACAGAAATACTGGGATCAGATAAGTTTTAGGGGATCATTTCTGTAATTGCCCCCTTTGCCACACTCATCCCCCTCCCTGTCCTGCCCACAGCTGATTCCTCCTGCTGTTTGCTCCCTTTCTCTGCCGTGCTGCTGGCTTCTCTCCTGTCTTGTCAGCTGCTGCTGGCACACAGGGGGATGTTCAGGATGGAGAGTGAATGAACCCAATGAGTGACTGTTACCGATCACTCACTGTGTTCCATTAGAACTGAAGCATAGTAAACAGTATTCCATTTCCTGTTCATTCATCAGCAGTGCAACTGATGCTGCAGAGAAAGGAATTGAAGAATGTGTGTCCTCAATTCCTTTCTATAGAAGTCCACAAATGCTTTAGCTATAGCCAAAGGATTGGACACGAGATCATTAGCTCTCAGATGGCGTGTTGTCTTAATTGTGTTTTTTAGACGTTGGCCTTTAACTGACCTGGCTAGGAGGGAGCTCGCTTTATTGTTTAGAGAGTAGTAATTGGCTTTCACTTTTTTTAAATTAAGGTCATATTGGAATAGTAGAAGGGAACAAAGCGTTTCCCTCTCAGCCAATAGGGAGGAGGAATTATTCTCAGAGGAGCTATTTTTGTTTATTTACTCTTTAGTTTTTGTAGAAGCCAAGAACTCTTCAATCTAGAGTCTCCTATGGGTGGATACTTGAGGTGATAGTTTAGCAAGGATCCTTTGCATAAAAGCTTTGTATGTAGACCATAAGGTGCTAATGGATATGTCAGAAGTATTACTGGTTTCAAAAAGGGCATGAGCATCTATAATAGTTTTCCTGTGTTTGAGTTCCATTAAAAGTATGGAATTTAACCTCCAAGGTTTAGCAATGGGTAGTCTGCCAGGTGTGGCTAGTGCCACGGTGATTGGTGAGTGATCCGACCAGATTAAGGAACCGATTGAGGAGGAAGAAATGTGCTGTAAAGTCCATTTATCCGTGAGGAAGAAGTCTACAGTATTCTGAAATACGAAGTTGGGAAGGAGAGTAATATGAACAGTCTCTGATCGTTGTCATGAAGGAATTGATTAAGACTGAGTTTCGAGGATCGTTTGCCAGATGATGTGTCCAGTTGAACATTGCCAACTATATTGAAATCTCCACCTATTAATAGCTGACCTTTCTTCATTGTTGTAATTTTGGCCATTAGTTGTTTGTAGAATTGGAGTTGGTCAGACCATGTACATTAACAAGCGTAAAAGGGGTATTGTCGAAAAAGACATACTAGGATATGGAGGCGACCCAAGGGATCAGCGTATTCCAAAGATAATTGAAATTTAACCAAGTCTTTGATCGCTGTCATGACTCCATTTGTTTTTTGTGGTGGGATGCTAGGAATCTTGTTGAGAAATTCTTGAGTTTGAAAAAAGGTGTTTTAGATAGAGCAAAGTGAGTTTCTTGAATAAAGATGACATCAGCAGGTAGGGCAGTAGTTTCCTTATTTATTGAAGTACTCATAAAGGGAGAGTTGAGTCCTCTGACCTTAAATGATACTACATTTAAACATTTTTTAATATATATTGATGTGAGTAGTATGAGGTAGGCTGTATCATCGAAGGATTTTCGAGTGATAGGTTAGACGTGTGAGAGGTGCTATTTCATTATCTTGGAAAGGTGACGGGCGTGTTCTGTGTTGTCGCTGAGAAGCCTTGTGGCAGGTAAAGTCACTTGTAAATTAAGATTGTAATGATAACTGCCAAAGATATAGAATGTAGAAGTGGAGCAGTAGAAACAATAGAGAACATCGTAGAGACTTATATTTAAAAACATCTTGCGGAAAATACAAGAAACATGGGTAGCCCGGATGACTACTGTCATACGGGGGCAGAGTGGTACACATGACAACATCCAGTTGTCACTCGTCAGTGGTGAAAAAGAGGGAACTAACATTAGAAGTAGGCCAAAGCCCTACAGCAGCATATGTATGAGATAAGGGTCGGGAAGCCGACTTATGAAAAGACAGTGTTCAGGTCCAGTCACCCTCCATTTAGTGAGGCTTGTGTGGGTTTTTATGGTGGTCGTCTACCGGAAGTATATTCCACTACTTAAGGAGATCTATGCCATCGTTTAGGCTCTTGATAGTAAAATATTTGCCCTGATGCTTAATAAGAAGTTTGGTTGGGAAGCCCCATTGGTATCCTATACCGTTGTTTCCTAGTGCTTTGGTGATAGATAGAGATGAGCGAATCGAACATGGCGAAGTGGAATTCGTTTAGAAGATTAGGAAAAATTCGATTCGCGCCGAATCCGAAAATTAGCAAACTTCGGATGCACGAATCAAATTTTTCCAAAAATGGCGGCGACATGTGTGGCGACGGAGCGGGGATCTCTGGGAAGGCGCGCAGACAAGGCGCGCTGACCCATAATGCATTCATTCATGACATGTGATCGCATTAGCCAATCAGCAGCCAGCCAGCCAGCACTGTGTAATGGTGGAGCTATAAATTGCGGCCATCTTACAATTCTCCATTAGCCTCCGGTCATTCAAGAGAGACAGACCTGTCTGTATTAGGGACAGAGTTAGGGCCAGAGAGACTTTAGGGCCACAGAATCGTTACTTAGGGACACAGAATCGTTACTTAGGGACACAGAATCGTTACTCAGGAACACAGAATTGTTACTCAGGGACACAGAATTGTTACTCAGGGACAGACACAGAATTGTTACTCAGGGACACAGAATTTTTACTCAGGGACACAGAATTGTTACTGAGGGACACAGAATCGTTACTGAGGGACACAGAATTGTTACTCAGGGACACAGAATTGTTACTCAGGGACACAGAATTGTTACTCAGGGACAGACACAGAATTGTTACTCAGGGACACAGAATTGTTACTCAGGGACACAGAATTGTTACTCAGGGACAGACACAGAACTGTTACTCAGGGACACAGAATTGTTACTCAGGGACACAGAATTGTTACTGAGGGACACAGAATCGTTACTCAGGGACACAGAATCGTTACTCAGGGACACAGAATTGTTACTGAGGGACACAGAATTGTTACTCAGGGACACAGAATTGTTACTCAGGGACAGACACAGAATTGTTACTCAGGGACACAGAATTGTTACTCAGGGACAGACAAAGAATTGTTACTCAGGGACACAGAATTGTTACTCAGGGACACAGAATTGTTACTCAGGGACAAACAAAGAATTGTTACTCAGGGACACAGAATTGTTACTCAGGGACACAGAATTGTTACTGAGGGACACAGAATCGTTACTCAGGGACACAGAATTGTTACTCAGGGACACAGAATTGTTACTCAGGGACACAGAATTGTTACTCAGGGACAGACACAGAATTGTTACTCAGGGACACAGAATTGTTACTCAGGGACACAGAATTGTAACTGAGGGACACAGAATCGTTACTCAGGGACACAGAATTGTTACTCAGGGACACAGAATTGTTACTCAGGGACACAGAATTGTTACTCAGGGACACAGAATTGTTACTCTGGGACACAGAATTGTTACTGAGGGACACAGAATCGTTACTCAGGGAAACAGAATTGTTACTCAGGGACACAGAATTGTTACTCAGGGACACAGAATTGTTACTGAGGGACACAGACTCGTTACTCAGGGACACAGAATCGTTACTCAGGGACACAGAATCGTTACTCAGGGACACAGAATTGTTACTCAGGGACACAGAATTGTTACTCAGGGACACAGAATCGTTACTCAGGGACACAGAATCATTGAATTAAAGAGTATGTCAGACAACACGCAGAGGAGTGGCAGAGGAGGCAATGTTTCAGGAGCGAGCAGACGTGGCAGCAGAGGAAGGGGTCGAGGCAGCACTAGTCGCAGCCAGAGGCCAGTGCTCCCGGTGTCATCCAGCGGTCGTGTCTCCACCGACAACCCTGCCGTCATCGATTGGTTGGCTCGGTCGTCTTCCTCTTCCCAGGTCACCTCTGACACCTACAGCCAACGGTCGGTGGGTACGTCAGACACAACCGTTAGTTGGCATGGCCCGGGAGCAAGCCCACTGAAATCACGTGTCCTCTACCTGCCCCTGTCCTTTGGTGTTCCCTCACCAAGCGAAGTATCGCATGCTGTGGGCTCAGCCCCACTGTACAGTGAGGAAGAGCTAACAGAGGGCGGTCAGGAACGGGGGGAGACATCCGCCTCTTCAGCAGCCAGGTGAAGAAGTAGTGGCGAGGAGAGTGGCTCGGTAGCCGGTCTAGAGACAGGTCTGTCTCCTGACCCACACGCAGCCGAGGGGGCTAGTAGTGAGGCGGAGACCCTAATTGATGATGATGAGGCTGATCGCACTTGGCAGCCTCGTCGTCATCTGCCAGGCCCGTAATCTGCCATGGGCCCCCGTACCGACTCCTCATGCTGCTGCCAGGTCCAGAGTGTGTCATGGGTCCCTGTACGGCCTCCCATTGCTGCTGTCTCCATCGCCACACTCTGCCATGTGCCACTTTCAGGTCTCCTCACACTGCTGGTGGGTTCCATTTTGTCATAGGGTGCTGGCAGATTACGGGCCTCCCATTGCTGCTGCCAGGCCCGTAATCTGTCATGGGCCCCTGTACCGCCTCCTCTTGCTGCTGCCAGGTCCAGAGTGTGTCATGGGTCCCTGTACGGCCTCCCATTGCTGCTGTCTCCATCGCCACACTCTGCCATGTGCCACTTTCAGGTCTCCTCACACTGCTGGTGGGTTCCATTTTGTCATAGGGTGCTGGCAGATTACGGGCCTCCATTGCTGCTGCCAGGCCCGTAATCTGTCATGGGCCCCTGTACCGCCTCCTCATGCTGCTGCCAGGTCCAGAGTGTGTCATGGGTCCCTGTACGGCCTCCCATTGCTGCTGTCTCCATCGCCACACTCTGCCATGTGCCACTTTCAGGTCTCCTCACACTGCTGGTGGGTTCCATTTTGTTATAGGGTGCTGGCAGATTACGGGCCTCCCATTGCTGCTGCCGGGCCCGTAATCTGCCATGGGCCCCCGTACCGACTCCTCATGCTGCTGCCAGGTCCAGAGTGTGTCATGGGTCCCTGTACGGCCTCCCATTGCTGCTGCCAGGCCCGTAATCTGCCATGGGCCCCCATTACCGACTCCTCATGCTGCTGCCAGGTCCAGAGTGTGTCATGGGTCCCTGTACGGCCTCCCATTGCTGCTGTCTTCATCGCCACACTCTGCCATGTGCCACTTTCAGGTCTCCTCACACTGCTGGTGGGTTCCATTTTGTCATAGGGTGCTGGCAGATTACGGGCCTCCCATTGCTGCTGCCAGGCCCGTAATCTGTCATGGGCCCCTGTACTGCCTCCTCATGCTTCTGCCAGGTCCAGAGTGTGTCATGGGTCCCTGTACGGCCTCCCATTGCTGCTGCCTCCATCGCCACACTCTGCCATGTGCCACTTTCAGGTCTCCTCACACTGCTGGTGGGTTCCATTTTGTCATAGGGTGCTGGCAGATTACGGGCCTCCCATTGCTGCTGCCAGGCCCGTAATCTGCCATGGGCCCCCGTACCGACTCCTCATGATGCTGCCAGGTCCAGAGTGTGTCATGGGTCCCTGTACGGCCTCCCATTGCTGCTGTCTCCATCGCCACACTCTGCCATGTGCCACTTTCAGGTCTCCTCACACTGCTGGTGGGTTCCATTTTGTCATAGGGTGCTGGCAGATTACGGGCCTCCCATTGCTGCTGCCAGGCCCGTAATCTGCCATGGGCCCCCGTACCGCCTCCTCATGCTGCTGCCAGGTCCAGAGTGTGTCATGGGTCCCTGTACGGCCTCCCATTGCTGCTGTCTCCATCGCCACACTCTGCCATGTGCCACTTTCAGGTCTCCTCACACTGCTGGTGGGTTCCATTTTGTCATAGGGTGCTGGCAGATTACGGGCCCCCCATTGCTGCTGCCAGGCCCGTAATCTGCCATGGGCCCCCGTACCGACTCCTCATGCTGTGACGTTGCAACAAGGTGGAATTCAACCCTACATATGTTAGACCGCCTTTACGAACAGCGAAAGGCCATCACCGATTTCCTGATGTTACAAGCGGATAAAGGTACTCCCCTGTGTAACTTAGATGTCAGCCATTGGCAGCTCATGCGTGACACCTGCCGCTTGCTCAGGCCCTTTGAGGAGGCCACGCTATTCGTGAGTCGGCAGGACTATGGGATGAACGATGTCATTCCTCTGTTGCACGTCCTGGAACAAATGCTGTTAACAATGGCTGGTCAGGGTGCGGAAGACGTGGCGCACAGATCTCAACGCCACATGACCCCTGTGGGGGCAGGACAGGAAGAAGAGGAGGAGGTAGAGGAGGACATTGGTGCTCAGGAATTATTGAGTGAAATGGGTGGTTTTTCCACTCAGCGGACAGGAGTGGAGGAGCAGGAGCATCTGGTAGAGGAGGAGGAGGAGGAGACAGAGGACCCAGACGCACCGTGGCAGTATGCTGTGGAGATGGAGGCAGGGAGTCCCTCGCATTCCTTGGCACAAATGGCCCATAGCATGCTCGTTTGCTTGCGTAGCAACAGCCGAATAATAACCATCAGACAGAGGGATGACTTTTGGCTGTCCACCTTGTTGGACCCTCGCTACCGTTCAAAAATGGTGGCCTTTTTCACACCTGCTGAGAGGGAGGCCAAAATAACGTACTCTAAAAACCACCTATGTAGTCAGCTGGTCTCTGCCTTTCTGCGCCAACGTCCATCCTCAGACACTGTGGGCCCTGTGCGCTCGCGTTCCGCTGCCATGGCAGCAGGGGAGGGGTGGGGTGGTAGGAGCAGTGGCAGCTCCACCAGCAGCGGCTGCCTCAATCTGCAGTCGATGATGAGTAGCTTTCTTCACCAGCGCAGTGAGGAAACTACTAACCAGCCGCAGCAGCAGCAGCATCAGGTGGACCTGGAGCATGACCTCAAACAACAGGCTTGGGCCTACTTGGACAGCACCCTGCCAACCGAGGTAGACAATCCCCTTGACTACTGGGCAACGAAACTTGACCTTTGGCCCCAACTAGCTGAATTTGCCCTTGAAAGGCTGTCATGCCCGGCCAGTAGCGTGGCATCGGAGCGCGTGTTTAGTGCGGCAGGAGGTATTGTAACTCCGCGGAGGACACGACTGTCCACCCAAAGTGTGGAGAGACTCACGTTTGTGAAAATGAATCAGGGGTTGATTAGTCTGGATTTCAAACCACCAGTTCCTGACACAACTGACTAAATCCGCCATGAATCATGCCCCAAACATGTTATTATTTTTAACATAGGCCTCTGTATGGCCTTCAATTTAAGCTGCTTACGCTTCGCCACTCTGCCATGGGCCCCTGTACCGCCTCCTCTTGCTGCTGCCAGGTCCAGAGTGTGTCATGGGTCCCTGTACGGCCTCCCATTGCTGCTGTCTCCATCGCCACACTCTGCCATGTGCCACTTTCAGGTCTCCTCACACTGCTGGTGGGTTCCATTTTGTCATAGGGTGCTGGCAGATTACGGGCCTCCCATTGCTGCTGCCAGGCCCGTAATCTGCCATGGGCCCCCGTACTGACTCCTCATGCTGCTGCCAGGTCCAGAGTGTGTCATGGGTCCCTGTACGGCCTCCCATTGCTGCTGTCTCCATCGCCACACTCTGCCATGTGCCACTTTCAGGTCTCCTCACACTGCTGGTGGGTTCCATTTTGTCATAGGGTGCTGGCAGATTACGGGCCTCCATTGCTGCTGCCAGGCCCGTAATCTGCCATGGGCCCCCGTACCGACTCCTCATGCTGCTGCCAGGCCCGTAATCTGTCATGGGCCCCTGTACCGCCTCCTCATGCTGCAGCCAGGTCCAGAGTGTGTCATGGGTCCCTGTACGGCCTCCCATTGCTGCTGTCTCCATCGCCACACTCTGCCATGTGCCACTTTCAGGTCTCCTCACACTGCTGGTGGGTTCCATTTTGTCATAGGGTGCTGGCAGATTACGGGCCTCCCATTGCTGCTGCCAGGCCCGTAATCTGCCATGGGCCCCCGTACCGACTCCTCATGCTGCTGCCAGGCCCGTAATCTGTCATGGGCCCCTGTACCGCCTCCTCATGCTGCTGCCAGGTCCAGAGTGTGTCATGGGTCCCTGTACGGCCTCCCATTGCTGCTGCCAGGCCCGTAATCTGCCATGGGCCCCCGTACCGACTCCTCATGCTGCTGCCAGGCCCGTAATCTGTCATGGGCCCCTGTACCGCCTCCTCATGCTGCTGCCAGGTCCAGAGTGTGTCATGGGTCCCTGTACGACCTCCCATTGCTGCTGCCAGGCCCGTAATCTGCCATGGGCCCCCGTACCAACTCCTCATGCTGCTGCCAGGCCCGTAAGCTGTCATGGGCCCCTGTACCGCCTCCTCATGCTGCTCCCAGGTCCAGAGTGTGTCATGGGTCCCTGTACGGCCTCCCATTGCTGCTGTCTCCATCGCCACACTCTGCCATGTGCCACTTTCAGGTCTCCTCACACTGCTGGTGGGTTCCATTTTGTCATAGGGTGCTGGCAGATTACGGGCCTCCCATTGCTGCTGCCAGGCCCATAATCTGCCATGGGCCCCCGTACCGACTCCTCATGCTGCTGCCAGGCCCGTAATCTGTCATGGGCCCCTGTACCGCCTCCTCATGCTGCTGCCAGGTTTAGAGTGTGTCATGGGTCCCTGTACGGCCTCCAATTGCTGCTGTCTCCATCGCCACACTCTGCCATGTGCCACTTTCAGGTCTCCTCACACTGCTGGTGGGTTCCATTTTGTCATAGGGTGCTGGCAGATTACGGGCCTCCCATTGCTGCTGCCAGGCCCGTAATCTGCCATGGGCCCCCGTACCGACTCCTCATGCTGCTGCCAGGTCCAGAGTGTGTCATGGGTCCCTGTACGGCCTCCCATTGCTGCTGTCTCCATCGCCACACTCTGCCATGTGCCACTTTCAGGTCTCCTCACACTGCTGGTGGGTTCCATTTTGTTATAGGGTGCTGGCAGATTACGGGCCTCCCATTGCTGCTGCCAGGCCCGTAATCTGCCATGGGCTCCCGTACCGAATCCTCATGCTGCTGCCAGGTCCAGAGTGTGTCATGGGTCCCTGTACGGCCTCCCATTGCTGCTGTCTCCATCGCCAGACTCTGCCATGTGCCACTTTCAGGTCTCCTCACACTGCTGGTGGGTTCCATTTTGTCATAGGGTGCTGGCAGATTACGGGCCTCCCATTGCTGCTGCCAGGCCCATAATCTGCCATGGGCCCCCGTACCGACTCCTCATGCTGCTGCCAGGCCCGTAATCTGTCATGGGCCCCTGTACCGCCTCCTCATGCTGCTGCCAGGTTTAGAGTGTGTCATGGGTCCCTGTACGGCCTCCAATTGCTGCTGTCTCCATCGCCACACTCTGCCATGTGCCACTTTCAGGTCTCCTCACACTGCTGGTGGGTTCCATTTTGTCATAGGGTGCTGGCAGATTACGGGCCTCCCATTGCTGCTGCCAGGCCCGTAATCTGCCATGGGCCCCCGTACCGACTCCTCATGCTGCTGCCAGGTCCAGAGTGTGTCATGGGTCCCTGTACGGCCTCCCATTGCTGCTGTCTCCATCGCCACACTCTGCCATGTGCCACTTTCAGGTCTCCTCACACTGCTGGTGGGTTCCATTTTGTCATAGGGTGCTGGCAGATTACGGGCCTCCCATTGCTGCTGCCAGGCCCGTAATCTTCCATGGGCCCCCGTACCGACTCCTCATGCTGCTGCCAGGTCCAGAGTGTGTCATGGGTCCCTGTACGGCCTCCCATTGCTGCTGTCTCCATCGCCACACTCTGCCATGTGTAACTTTCAGGTCTCCTCACACTGCTGGTGGATTCCATTTTGTCATAGGGTGCTGTATGGCCTCCCATTGCTGCTGCCAGGCCCGTAATCTGCCATGGGCCCCCGTACCGACTCCTCATGCTGCTGCCAGGCCCGTAATCTGTCATGGGCCCCTGTACGGCCTCCTCATGCTGCTGCCAGGTCCAGAGTGTGTCATGTGTCCCTGTACAGCCTCCCATTGCTGCTGTCTCCATCGCCACACTCTGCCATGTGCCACTTTCAGGTCTCCTCACACTGCTGGTGGGTTCCATTTTTTCATAGGGTGCTGTATGGCCTCCCATTGCTGCTGCCTCCACCGCCACACTGTGGCTCCACACTCTGGTTTTGGCCCCGTGACTGCCCAAATGAGTGAAGTGTGCGATGATTCTAAGATCGACGGCACTCATCTGCATGTCATACTGACTGACAGTATTATTTCTCTTCCCCAGCAGACTCCAAGGGCATTTAAATTAAAGGTACAGTGTTCTGCACTAATATAAAGGCTCTCTGAAGTCTAGAAACACCCTTTTTATATGTTAAATTCGCAGCTAATATATTCGACTCGAATCAAATTTATTCCGCGAATTCGCCGAATCAGCCGAATCGAATTTTTGAATAATTCGCTCATCTCTAGTGATAGACATCAGTTTTTCCTGTTAAGGAGGGTTTCTTTGGAGAGATCAGCATAAAATTTGATACCTATATGAGAAGTAGGGAGTACTGTGAGGTTTCTAGTGGCCATCATTAGCTTCTCTTTGTTATGATAAAAGTGAACCCTAATTAGTACATCTCTTGGGATTGATGCTGGCAAAAATGAGGGTGTAAGGGACCACCTGACAGCACCTCTAGCAACCCACTGGTCGGGCTTCCCCAGAGCGCGTGGTCTAAGTTCCGGAGCACTTGTTCACCAGAGCCCCTGATGGTGGGGATGGACTTGGAGCGCTCCGAGACCAGGTCGCCACTACTGGATATACCCACCAGTGGTAGAGGAGTCCGCCAGGGGCTCCCGCAGGGTGAGAGTCTGATGTGAGGGGACCAGGGGGTCCTAGAGGATGGATGGATGGAGGAGCGAAAGCTAAGTCAAACAAGCCGAGTCGGTAGCCGGGGGGTCGGTGCGGTACAAAACAGTAGGCAAAGAATGGTCGGGTCACACGCCAGGTCAATAACAGGAGATCAGATCTAAAGGGGAACATCCAGGAGCGAAGTCAGGCAAGCCAGGGGGTCAGGATAGGAGAAGGCAGCAAGGTCAGACAATCCGGATCAATAGTACTCACAACACAGGTATCAGATAACAGGAATCACAGAAAGACCATTCGGCAACAAGTGTCTGTGCAAGGCTGGTTTAAGTAGCCCACCCTGCACCTGACAGGCGCAGCCTAGGTCCTAGTGCCAGCCCAGCACTGTCATAGACGACGGGTGAGCCTGGGTCCTAGTGCCCTGCTGCCTGCATGTCTTGACAGACACCTACGCATGTGCAGACCCATGCGTCGCGATGGTCCCTGACAGAGGGTTTTGGTATTCTGTGTGCTCTGTCAATTGCAGCTTCAGTTGTGTTAATTGCCGGAATGAGGTGTTTCATCAGTTGTATGTATGGTAGAAGAGCATCAGGAGTGAACGATTCTGAGATTCCGCAAGTTTTTATATTATTTCTTCTAGACAGTCTTCTAAATCTATCTTGTTTCTTAGTTGTATGATCTCAGATGCGTGGTCAGCGTGTGCATCTTCTACTGTGTTATGGGCTACAAACATGTCAGACATCTTATTTTCAATGTGGTGTATCCGTTTGGTATGGTCAAAAATGGCATTTGAAAGAAGGGTTATCACATTGGAAATATCATTGTGTAAGGTATGCCTTAAAGAGAGCAGCATACTTTTCATAGTTAATTCAGATACAGGTTGATCAGAAGCTGGAAATTCTTTAATGTAGTTGTAGTGTAGTAGTATATCGGACAGCTGAGGAGTGTGGATAGTTTTGTGATGGGTCCTCAATCCTGGGCCTAGTCTTACCAGGGCTTCTGGATGTGGGAGAGAGAGGAGGAGAGGACTCACCCGGGTCGCCATCATACAAGGGAACCAGGAGCCTGTGGTTCGCATTTAGGTGTTCTGTTATGATGCGGGGATGGAGCGGCCGTTCTGTGAGGCGCTGATGCCATCTTGGGATCTGGAGTCCCGGGTCTAATAGAAATCCATGAGCCTTTGGGGTTGTGCAGGAGATTTCCTCCTGCGTGGCACATCTCCAGAGGGTGTGTGGGGGTTATACCCCTTAGTTACGAGTGTCTAAAACAGCTGCTGTGGCGGAGATGGCAGCAGAGCTGTTTCACATTGCGGCCATCTTGGGTGCCAGCCGAGCATGCGCCCCCATAACACCTTTTTAGTCATTGGCATATGAGGTCACATATACAAAGGAAGCAACACCAGAAAATGTGTATAATTTGCCTTGACAGCAATTTTACTCTTATGGGTCAGTAGCATGTGTCAACTCATTCACCCATTCATGCAGTCATTGATTGCAAATAGGACAAGTAATTATAGTTAACACAAATATTAACTGCTTCCCATCTGCCCTATAGCAGAAGTACTGCTACAGGGGCGGCACGGGTGCGCAAAATCACATATATACAGTATGTGTGATTTTGCAGTACCAGATAGGGGGCTCGCAGGATGCGCGTCCCTACCCTCACTGCCATTCGCTGCCTCAGCTGTCAATAACCGGGTCCCAGCTGGTAATTACTCCCTGGCCCCAGGTTATTGCCGAGCATCTGCAATGGGGGTTGAACTGTTTGTAAACATTAGAGTTCTCTCCCCTGTCAGCTCCAGAACACTGCTTTGTATGGCTCTGCATAGCAGTGAGCTTACAGTGAAGCACTAACACACCGCCCCACAGTAAAACAGCACACAGTTAACCCTTTGATCACCCCACATGTTAACCCCTTTCTGCCCAGTGCCATTACTACAGTGTCAGTGTTATTTATTAGCACTGATCACTGTATTGGTGTCACTGGGGATGTCAGTGACACCAAGTCAGTTCCCCCCAGTGTCAGAATGCCAGATGCAGTCCCAATTTAAGTTGCTGATCACAGTCATTACTAGTAAAAACAAAAATTCCAGTATATATACCGCCATTTGTAAACCAATTAATTTACACATATTGGGATTTTTTTTTAGCAAAGACATGGAGCAGAATACATTTTGGTGTAAATTTATGACGCAATTTGATTTTTTCATTTTTTTACTGGACTATGCTTTTTGCTATGTTTAATAGCAAAAAGTCAAAATATTGTTTATTTCTCAAAATTTTAAAGCGCAAAAAATAAAAATCGCACAAACTATCAAATACCAGCAGAAAAAAGCTCTATTCGTGGGAAAAAAGGACACAAATTTAATTTGGGTGCAGCATTGCATGACCGCGCAATATGGCAAAAAGTATGGCTAGGTTAGGAAGGGGGGTGAGGTAATCCTCTGGAGGGCAAGTGGTTAAGCAATAAAAAAAAAAATCACTGCCCTGGCCAAATTAAATTTTTTAAAACCTTTCCTTTGGTATATCTTACCCAGGGGTGGGTCCCCCCACCCTATGCAAATTTTTATAACCCCTTGCTTATTAGCCAACAACATAGACATTTTTGATTTCACAGCTTCCGCTTCCATTGATTTCAGTGGACTTTGGGTTTAGTGGCCTAACTTCTCTGAAGTTTGACGAACCCTGCTTGAACAGAACTCAGGTCAGTTTGGCTCATCCCTAATTATGATGCAGATAACATGTTCTGATGCCTTTAGGCACTGAGATCTACTTTGTAGCCTTTCCCAGATTGGTATTTCAGCTACCGAATTGCAGACTGCTCCTCATTTCTAGAGCTGTAGCACATCACCCATCCACACTTTCCTAATACATATCATTTAATAAATATCAGTCAAAGTAACGCAGTGCCGTAACGCAAAAAATGGCCTGGTCAGGAAGAGGGTAAATCCTCTGGAGGGCAAGTGGTTAGAGCAGACTTCCCTTGTACCTTGTTATCCCACAATGAGATTAAAATGCAATTGATGGTCAAATAAGACAACACTGACGTGCAGAAAAATAAATCTCATGTTTTTAAAAGTGGAGACAGGTCGGCAGGAATTCCAATCCATTCTGGAAGGAAAGCAGCTTCATACTTGAAAATTTTAAGAAAAGGAGAATCTGGCAAAGTGAAGTTTGTAAGGTAGATGGTTTCACCACCAACCAAGTAGGCAGCCCAATAGCCAAATGTCCCTATGGTCATAATGGTATGGTTACAATGTGCCAGGAGGGCAAAATCATGGGCTGGAGAATGTACCTTACCATCTCCAGCAAAATGTACATCTCCCAGAGAGTTATTAACGTTCTGTATACACCAATTCATCTCATTACTGGTAACCACAAAGAGAGGGCTATCATACTTCATTCTGAAATAGTCCATAGCTTTTTGTATATAGTTTTTATCAGCTACCACACCTTTCCGTTCTTCAGCCATGACCCTTATATAGTCCCCTCTGCGAACATGAACTCCGATAAAGGTCACATTTTTTCTATTCCCTTTCAGGTTTGCAAGGTATGAATTTGCCATTTCCTTAACATAGTCTTGGAAAGTGAATTCTTGTAGAATCTCTTCTCTTATGTGATGATAGAAGGTCCACGAACATGGAGCACCAAACAATTTAACATATTGTCCAGAGATGTTGGTATATTCCGGGGACATCCAATCATTCAGCTTATATATTCTCCATTTAATCTGGTCAGCAACTTCCTGATGAAGAACAGGCAATTTCATTTTAAATATTCTTCCTAGCTCACTATGCATCTTTGGCAAAATGTAACCTTGGTGCCCATTAAGCTTTGCTAGAGCATAAAGAACTGCATACTTCCCCATCTTGTTTCCCAGGCGTGCAACTGGATTCACAGTCCAAATTGCAGCATCTGATTGCACATTGCTGGAAAGTGATCTCTGTTTGTCAGTTAGAGTACTGCAGGAGCCACTGCTATGGTTTGTATAGCGGAATGTTGTTACAGGACTTGATTTCCAGTTGACATGATACCAGACAATTAAAAGATTCATAGAGAGCATCGTAAAAAGCACACTTGTCTTCTTTAAATTCAGGTTCATTTCTAAACAGAAATAAGACAATACAAAAATTACAAAATGCTTTTAGACATGACATAGCTAAGTTGTATATAGCAGGGGTGGACTGACCATTTGGAAACTCGGGCACTGCTCGAGGGCCCGGGGTCAGTAGGGGGCCCCATGAGATGCCCCTGGTACCTTTTTCATAGGCTTTTTTGAGTTTGGGCAAGGACACAGGGGCCCCATGATCCCCTATTGCTCGGGGGCCCCATGAGTTGTCAATCTGCCCCTGGTATATAGTAATCCTTTTAATAGCTAACAAATGTGGTCTTAGTCCATAAATGCCATACATGTTATATACTGTAGTTGAGAAGAGAAAATGAGAGTCCATGAGTGATCAACAATAGATAAGATGCCGTCTTGGAAAATTTAATAGGCCTGTTTTGGAGGAAAGGAATGGCATTCCTCAAATTTCTCTTCCTTTTACGTTAACATTGTGTAAATCAGATGTGTTAAAGTTCTTCACTGTTCATCATTTCTGTCATGTTCATCCTTGGACACTTACGCTTTCTTATATTTATATAACTACAGTATACAAATTTTATTTTTTAACATTCTGAAAACTCAAGCCATAGATGGTCCTTCAATCACCACCCAGCACAGCAAAAGTCAAAGTTAAGGTGTTTTGTAGCCCACAGAGATACTGTAGCAGGAAATAATGCTAACTGGTAAAAGTGCATAAAGAAATCAGCTCACAAGTTCTGGTAGATCACAAGCTTAATAATGTCATGCAATGCCAAGCTGCGGTTTCTAAAGGGAGCAAAATCCTCTCTTGTATTAGAAGAGCTATAGAGAGTGAGATATCATTCCCCCGGTACAAATCATTAGTAAGACCTCATCTGGAATATGCAGTTCAGTTTTGGGCACCAAATCACAAAAAGAACATTGGGGAACTGGAGAAAGTACAGAGAAGGCCAACCAAACTGATTAGAGGCATGGAGGAGCTCAGCTATGAGGAAAGATTAGAGGAACTGAACTTATTCTCTCTTGAGAAGAGGAGATTAAGGGGGGGATATGAGCTCCATGTATAATACATAAGGGGGGATAAGATCTCCATGTATAATACATAAGGGGGGATATGATCTCCATGTATAATACATAAGGGGGGATATGATCTCCATGTATAATACATAAGGGGGGGATATGATCTCCATGTATAATACATAAGGGGGGGATATGATCTCCATGTATAATATATAAGGGGGATATGATCTCCATGTATAATACATAAGGGGGATATGATCTCCATGTATAATACATAAGGGGGGATATGATCACCATGTATAATACATAAGGGGGGATATGATCACCATGTATAATACATAAGGGGGGATATGATCTCCATGTATAATACATAAGGGGGGATATGATCTCCATGTATAATACATAAGGGGGAATATTATCTCCATGTATAATACATAAGGGGGGATATGATCTCCATGTATAATACATAAGGGGGGGGGATATGATCACCATGTATAATATATAAGAGGGGATATGATCTCCATGTATAATACATAAGGGGGGATATGATCTCCATGTATAATACATAAGGGGGATATGATCTACATGTATAATACATAAGGGGGGATATGATCTCCATGTATAATATATAAGGGGGATATGATCTCCATGTATAATACATAAGGAGGATATGATCTCCATGTATAATACATAAGGGGGGATATGATCTCCATGTATAATACATAAGGGGGGATATGATCTCCATGTATAATACATAAGGGGGGGTATGATCACCATGTATAATATATAAGGGGGGATAAGATCTCCATGTATAATACATAAGGGGGATATGATCTCCATGTATAATACATAAGGGGGGATATGATCACCATGTATAATACATAAGGGGGGATATGATCTCCATGTATAATACATAAGGAGGATATGATCACCATGTATAATACATAAGGGGGGGGGGATATGATCTCCATGTATAATACATAAAGGGGGATATGATCTCCATGTATAATACATAAGAGGGGATATGATCTCCATGTATAATACATAAGGGGGGATATGATCTCCATGTATAATACATAAGGGGGGATATGATCTCCATGTATAATACATAAGGAGGGATATGATCTCCATGTATAATACATAAGGAGGGATATGATCTCCATGTATAATACATAAGGGGGGATATGATCTCCATGTATAATACATAAGGAGGGATATGATCTCCATGTATAATACATAAGGGGGGATATGATCTCCATGTATAATACATAAGGGGGGATATGATCTCCATGTATAATACATAAGGGGGGGATATGATCTCCGTGTATAATACATAAGGGGGGGATATGATCTCCATGTATAATACATAAGGGAGGATATGCAATCCATGTATAATACATAAGGGAGGATATGATCTCCATGTATAATACATAAGGGGGGATATGATCTCCATGTATATTACATAAGGGGGATATGATCTCCATGTATAAATACATAAGGGGGGATATGATCATCATGTATAATACATAAGGGGGGATATGATCTCCATGCATAATACATAAGGGAGGATATGCAATCCATGTATAATACATAAGGGAGGATATGATCTCCATGTATAATACATAAGGGAGATATGATCTCCATGTATAATACTTAAAGGGGGATATGATCTCCATGTATATTACATAAGGGGGATATGATCACCATGTATAATACATAAGGGAGGATATGATCTCCATGTATATTACATAAGGGGGGATATGATCTCCATGTATAATACATAAGGGGGGGGATATGATCTCCATGTATAATACATAAGAGGGATATGATCACCATGTATAATACATAAGGGGGGATATGATCTCCATGTATAATACATAAGGGGGGATATGATCTCCATGTATAATACATAAGGGGGGATATGATCTCCATGTATAATACATAAGGGGGGATATGATCTCCATGTATAATACATAAGGGGGGATATGATCTCCATGTATAATACATAAGGGGGGATATGATCTCCATGTATAATACATAAGGGGAGATATGATCTCCATGTATAATACATAAGGGGGGATATGATCTCCATGTATAATACATAAGGGGGGATATGATCTCCATGTATAATACATAAGGGGGGATATGATCTCCATGTATAATACATAAGGGGGGGATATGATATCCATGTATAATACATAAGGGAGGATATGATCACTATGTATAATACATAAGGGGGGATATGATCTCCATGTATAATACCTAAGGGGGGATATAATCTCCATGTATAATACATAAGGGGGGGATATGATCTCCATGTATAATACATAAAGGGGGGATATGATCACCATGTATAATACATAAGGGGGGATATGATCTCCATGTATAATACATAAGGGGGGATATGATCTCCATGTATAATATATAAGGGGGGGATATGATCTCCATGTATAATACATAAGGGGGGATATGATATCCATGTATAATACATAAGGGGGGATATGATCACCATGTGGGAGGGAGAAGCGAAGAAGCCAGCTTTCAGCTGCTGCAGAAAGAGCCATACAGGGGATCGGTTCCAGTAATTGCCCCCCTCCATAGTGCCGATCACCCTCCCTGCCCACATCCAATTCACAGGCTTCCTGGTCCCCTATTCTGACCTGGGTCTCATTCAAGAGGACTGGTGGTACCTCCTTATCCATGGCCCTGGCCCTGATTATCAGTGCATCCCCAAGAGTGCCCATCAGTGCTGCCTATTAATGACAAACAGTGTCCATCAGTGCTGATTACAGGGTGGCAGGGGTGCGCAAAATCACGTATATTTACGTGATTTTGCAGTTCCGGGTAGAGGGCATGCGCGAGCCGTGTGCGTGCCCTACCCATGCTGCTGTTAATCAACGGGTCCCGGCCGTTGAACACTTGCTGGCACTCGGTGATTGCCGAATACTACTGACGGGGGAGAGAACTGTATGTAAACAACACAGATCTCTCCCCTGTCAGCTACTGTACACTGCTTTGTATGGCTCTGCATTGCACAGCCATACAAAGCAGTGTGCTTACAGTGGAAAGCACACACACTGCCTCATAGTAAAACACTCCCCACACACAGTTAACCCTGTGATCAGCCCAGATGTTAACCCCTTCCTGCCCATTGTCATTAGTACAGTGTCAGTGTTTTTTATTACTGATCACTATATTGGTGTCACTGGGGATGTCAGTGACACCACGTCAGTGCCACCCAGTGTCAGAATGCCCGCCGCAGTTATAAGTTGCTGATCGCCACCATTACTAGTAAACAAACAAACAAAAAATTCCAGTATATACACAGCCATTTGTAGATGCTATAACTTTCACGTAAACCAATAATTTACACGTATTTGGATTTTTTTTTAACAAAGACATGGAGCAGAATACCTTGCCTTAAATTTATGATGAAATGTGATTTTTTAAATTTTTTTTATTAAATATGTTTAATAGCAAAAAGTCAAAAATATTTTTTTTCTCAAAATTGTCAGTCCTTTTTTATAGCATAAAAAATAAACACAGAGCCAATCAAATACCACCCAAAGAAAGCTCTATTTGTGGGGAAAAAAGGTCAAAAATGTCATTTGGGTGCACCGTTGCCTTACCACGCAATTGTCAGCTAAAGTAACTCAGCGCGTTTTTTTACTGGATATGTTTAATAGCAAAAGGCCAAAAATAGTGTTTTCTTTTCTCAAAAATGTCGGTCTTTTTTTTATTTCGCAAAAAAAAATTAAGGGCAATCAGATACCAGCAAAAGAAAGCTCAATTCATGGGAAAAAAAGAATGTAAATTTCATTTGGGTGCAGCGTTGCATGACCGCGCAATTGTCAGTTACAGTATCGCAGCGCAGTAATGCAAAAAAGGGAAGCCATAGTCAGTTAGCTATTTACCTAAGATGTGACCCCCTGCGCTGCTCTGTAACCGCCCTGCCCCCTCTCTCTATGCTCCCTGTCACTTCTATTTGCCCTAAGGCATGGGTGTCAAACTGGGGGCCCTCCAGCTTTTGCCTCTGCCTCTGGGAGTCAAGCTTGTAACTGTAAATCTTGAAATGCCTCATGGGACTTGTAGTTTGGCAACAGCTGGAGAGCTGCCAGTTTGACACCCGTACCCTAAGGCTACTTTCACACTGAGAAGTGTTTGAAGCGCTTTTGCATTAAAAAAGCACCTGATAAGCTCAAGAAAAATGCTTCCCTATGTTTGTCTATGTATGTCTATGTATGTTTTCACACTGGGGTGCTACACTTCTGTTGTGGTGTAAAAACTCCTGCTTGCAGCATCTTTGGAGCATGTTTGTTCAGTTAAAAAAAACTCCCTAAAAACGCCTCTTCCCATTGAAATCAATGGAAAACTCCTGAAAAACGCCTGAAAAACACCTCAAAAACACCTCTGAGAACAGTTTTTGGTGCAGTTTTTAAGTCACGTGTCCTTTAAAAAACGCTCAGATAGCATGGTAAAAGCGCGGCAGATCAGTGTGAAAGTAGCCTTACTTCTACTGTACATTGATTCTCCTCCTTGATGCTCCAATCCCCCTTTGCTTCCATCTTACCCCTCGGGAGGTCTTTCGGTTACATGGGTTACCTAAAGCTATTATTAGCTGTACATTATAATGGGAGACAATACATGAGACAGTACAATAACAATACAATCTAGGAGGGAGGGGATAGTGGTACGGGAGGAAATAGCTGTGGGGGATGGAGTGGTAGGAAGAGTGGAGGAGATCGGCAATTAGCAGGGGGCGGGGTAGGCTTCCCTGAAGAGGTGGGTTTTCAAGGTGCGCCTAAAGGAGAGGAGAGTAGGTGATAGTCTGATGGATTGGGGTAGGGAGTTCCAGAGGATGGGTGATGCCCTGGAGAAGTCCTGGAGGTGGGCATGGGGGCAGAGGAGACCAGGGAACTAGAGAGAAGGAGGTGTTGTGAGGACCAGAGAGTGCGTTTTGGGTGGTATTTGGATATTAGTTTGATGATGCAGTTTGGGGCAGTATTATGGACAGCTTTGTACGTCCATGTTAGCATTTTGAATTTGATAAGTTGGGCAATCGGAAGCCAGTGGAGGGATTGGCAGAGGGGGGTGGCGGATACGGAGCGGTTGGTAAGGTGGATGAGTCTGGCAGCAGAATTCAGGATAGACTGAAGCTGGGATAGCCTGTGGTGAGGTAGGCCAGTGAGGAGGGAGTTGCAGTAGTCCAGTCGTGATATGATGAGGGAGTGGATGAGTTGTTTAGTGGTTTCTGGGGTTAGGACTGGGCACATTTTGGCGATGTTGCGGAGGTGGAGTCTGCATGAGTTTGTTAGCAATTGGACTCGGGGCTGGAAGGATAGATTGGAGTCAAGAATGACACCAAGTACTCTGGCTTGCGGGGTGGGAGTGATGGGGGCATTGTTGGACGTGATGGAGAAGTCAGTGGGGGGGGGGGAGTGCTGGGCGGAAAACTAGGAATTCGGTTTTGGAGAGGTTCAGTTTAAGGAAGTGGAGCGACATCCAGTCTGTCATGTCGTTCAGTAGGCTAGTGATTCGGGTGGAGACTGAGGGGGTGAGGTGGGGGGTCGAGAGATAGATTTGCATGTCGTCGGCAAAGAAGTGGTAGTTGAAGCCGTGAGAGTGTATCAGTTGGCCAAGGGAAGAGGTGTAGATGGAGAAGAGAAGGGGCCCGAGGATAGAGCCTTGAGGGACCCCGACAGAGAGGGGGAGTGAGGGGGAGGTGGTAGCGTTATAGGTAAAACTGAAGGAGCGTTGTGATAGGTAGGACGAGAGCCAAGAGAGAGCGGAGTCTCTGAGGCCAAGGGAGTATAGTTTTTTGAGGAGGAGGGGGTGGTCGACTGTGTCGAAAGCCGCGGAGAGGTCGAGGAGTAGGAACACTGAATAGTGGCCATTAGCTTTGGCAGTTAGCAGGTTGTTGGAGAGTTTAAGTAAGGCAGTTTCGGTGGAGTGTAGGGGACGGAAGCTGGGCTGTAGGGGGTCAAGGAGGTTGTTGTCATTGAGGTGGGAGCTTAGCCAATTATAGACTAAGCGCTCAAGGAGTTTGGATGTAAATGGCAGCAGGGAGATGGGTCTAAGGTTGTTCGGGTCAGTGGGGTCCAGGGAGGGCTTTTTAAGTATGGAAGTGATGTGCTCGTGCTTCAGAGGGGAGGGGAATGCGCCATAAGAGAGGGAGAGATTAAAGATGTGGGTGAGGGAGCGTAGGATGGAGGAGGAGGTGGTTGTGGGGACAGGGTCAAGGGGGCAAGTGGTGAGGCGGGCTTCTGAGAAGACCTTGGTGACCTCCTCAGTTGAGGCCAAGGGAGAGGGGTGTTGAGGGTGTTGAGGGGGTTGCTGTGTGAGAGGAGATAGGTGGGGAGGAAGTCTGAGCAGCGGCGATTTCCCTGCGAATTGTGTCTATCATTTTGGACAGTAGCCAGTTTATGTCCAGGTTTTGGCAAGCCTTTTGTGCATAGTTGGGAATTCAGCTTTTTTTTCTCCTCAGGATATCACCCGCAGTCCACTGGGGCCGCAGAACGGGCAAACCAAGCCTTGGACTAATTCATACACTGCTATATTTCAGACCACCATAACAACTGGTCAGACCTGTTACCTTGAGTGGAGTTCACTCACAATAAAGCCATCAATGCCGCCTCCTGCTTATGACAGTTTATGGCAACATCTTCGAGAACTCTGTTCCACTTGGGTGCAGATTCAAGAATCCTTGCAACACTCCACATAGAGGTGCAAACTCTATACTGACCTCTGACACCTACCTGCACTCTCCTACCAAGTTGGGGGAAGGGTCTGGCTGTTTTCCCATAACCTCCCACTCCATGTTCCCTCACTAAAACTGTCACCTTGGTATATTGGGCCTTTCTGCATTCTCTGTAGGGTTAACCCAGTGGCATACACATTAGATCTTTCCAACATGTATTTCCAACAATGTCCATGTTTCCTTATTAAAACCTTTGGTGTGTAACCACTATTCCACACCCTTGCCCGGTTCAGGTTGGCAACCATGAGGAATACGAGATACAATCTATCATTGACTCCCATAGGTTTCATGGACGCATACACTATTTAGTTCACTGGAGGGGATACGGTCCGGAGGAACACTCTTGGGTCTCTTCCTCGGATGTTCATGCTCCTGCCCTCCTCTGTGCTTTCCATTTACATTGTACCCTCAAGACTGGTGCCCCACTGAAGTGGGATGGTCGTTAAGGAGGGGGTACTGTCAGGGCTGGACTCCTGCTACTTAAAGAGCAGCTCTTTTCTTTCAGTGCTCAGAAGCTGCTCAGCTGTCGGTTAATTACCAGCCATTCGTCTCCACAGTGACTCGCCTGGATACCTTTACCTATCTCATTAGTCTAACCTACATCCAGCCCTTTTTGCTATTTTAGCAGCTTAGTTCATTTCCTCCTTGCCCTTGCATGGCCTATGATCTCCAGTGTGTTCCTCCCTGTGTTCCTGTGTACAACTCGGTCTAGCTGAATTCTCTTCTGGTTCCTGTTTCTCTTCCTAATTTTTGGCTCCTGACTACGCTGACTTCTGGTTTCCTGACTCTGGATCATCTGATTACCCGCACTTGCATCCAAACCCTGGCTTCTGTTTTGACTATGTTTCTGATCTATGTTATATTTTCAATTTCATCAAAGGTGTAATTTTTGCTGCATTTTCTGTCTCTCCTGGTTTATGGTTCCTGACCTAATCCTGCTACCTCCTTAGCTGCAGCTTACAAGATACTCAAAGAGTTTAAAAACTAAAGAAGATATAAGAGGGTGCCAAACCATACACCAAACCAGGAGGTGGTATCAAAAAATGTCAAGACTAATTTTTTAACACGCCAGCAGAAGGCAGCACAAGGCGGCATGCACAGTCAGTGGGAACACTGACTTTCATAAGTCAATTGCCAAAAGACATCATCCTATATCAGTGATGGCGAACCTTTTTGAGCCCGAGTGCCCAAACTGCAACCCAAAACCAACTTATTTCTTTCAAAGTGCCAACACTGCAATGAAACCGGAATATCGAGCTTTTGGTTTAGAAAAAACAACTCGTACAGTAGTGCAAACTAATTAACAGTACAGGGATGACCAGAGACTGCAGACACAGTACAGGGATGACCAGAGACTGCGGACACAGTACAGGAGATGACCAGAGACTGCGGACATAGTACAGGGGATGACCAGAGACTGCAGACACAGTACAGGGATGACCAGAGACTGCGGACACAGTACAGGAGATGACCAGAGACTGCGCACAGTACAGGGATGACCAGAGACTGCGGACAGTACAGGGATGACCAGAGACTGCGGACACAGTACAGGGATGACCAGAGACTGCGGACACAGTACAGGAGATGACCAGAGACTGCGGACAGTACAGGGATGACCAGAGACTGCGGACAGTACAGGGATGACCAGAGACTGCGGACACAGTACAGGGATGACCAGAGACTGCGGACACAGTACAGGGATGACCAGAGACTGCAGACACAGTACAGGGATGACCAGAGACTGCGGACAGTACAGGGATGACCAGAGACTGCGGACACAGTACAGGGATGACCAGAGACTGCGGACAGTACAGGAGATGACCAGAGACTGCGGAAAGCACAGGGATGACCAGAGACTGCGGACAGTACAGATGACTGCTGACCTTTGGGGAGGGAGGGGGAGCGGGTACCTGAATTTGACAGGTACCCGCTCTTACTTCCGCAGAGTTTTTTTTTTATCTTACCTGTTCCTTTATCCAGCCGCGCGCTGTCTTCCCGGCTTCTGTAGTGTGGGCGCTCGTCGGACAGCCGGATGCCCAGTGCGCATGCGCGAGAAGCGCTGCGCTTTGTGATTGGTCCGGCGGCTTCTGGGATCTGTCATGTGTCCCAGGTACCGCCTTACCATTCACAAAGAGCACTGCTTCTTGCGCATGCGCACTTGGGACCCGGCTGTCACGCACACTACAGAAGCCGGGAAGACAGCGCGCCGCTGGATAGAGGGACAGGTACGGTCCCACTGCAGAGCTGAGCGGCCGGCCCGGTATTCTGACACGGCGGCGGTGGAAATACCGGACCGGCCGCTCTATATTCGCTCCATAAGACGCACTGACATTTTCCCCCCTTTTTTGGGGGAAAAAAAGTGCGTCTTATGGAGCGAAAAATACGGTATTCTCCTGGCGTGCCCACAGATAAGGCTCGGCGTGCCGGCTGTGGCACGCGTGCCACGGGTTCGCCATCACTGTGCTATATGCTTTGGGATCTGTGCAACTGGTGCTATTCTTACCATGTGTGTTACCACGTCTGCTATTTCATCATGGACAACAAGTTAGAACAGAGAACAAATGTGAAATCTCTGCAATGTTGTCAACACAGTGATCTTTGAACTGGATCTTCATTTTCAGGAAGATTACATTTTCTGGGGTTGAACTCGTTGAAGGTCTTCCTGATCTCTCGTCATGTTCCAGTGATGTTCTTCCATTCTTGAAGCATGCATGCTACTTAACCTCTTCACACCGGCCGAATGCAAATGTGTGACCTCCCGGTGTCTGGACCTAGATGCCGAGCGGCTGCACATTTGCGTTCTATTAAAAAAGAACATATGTGCTGAGACGGTTCGCAGCACACATGTCCGGTACGCACGGAAAGGTCCCAATCTCCTTTTTTAATCGGGACCTTTCCCGATCATGTGACCGCCGTGACGGTGTGTCACGGTGGTCACATGACCATAAACCCCGCCCCGGATCCCGGCTTCTGAAACCCTTAAAGGTCCGGGAGGCGCAGGCGCCAAGGGGTTAAATAACCTCAAACGACTTATTGCAGCATCTCTGTAAACTTGCCAAATTGAGGAAAATGTCTCTGTTGCAGATTTTTTGTGAAAATGGGCAATGCACATGGACAGAATAGCACCAGTTGCATAGCTCCTGATGTACACAGGACAATGTCTTTTGGCACACTGACTTATGAAGGTCTGTGGTCCCTGTGACAGTGCATGCAGCCTTATGCTGCCATCTGTTGGAGTGTTACAAAACTAATCTTAAAACTTTTTGATAACAGCTTGTATATATATTACCAAGGCAGCTGTCCCTTTAAGTGCAAACAACACTACAAAACATACAAAATAAAACAAAGGTAGGCTCCAGCCCTCTGATCTGTGAAATATAAATGGTATAAAACTGAAATAAACACAATATAAGTATAATTATATACAGTGGGGCAAAAATGTATTTAGTCAGCCACCAATTGTGCAAGTTCTCCCACTTAAAAAGATGAGAGAGGCCTGTAATTGGCATCATAGGTAGACCTCAACTATGAGAGACAAAATGAGAAAACAAATCTAGACAATCACATTGGCTGATTTGGAAATAATTTATTTGCAAATTATGGTGGAAAATAAGTATTTGGTCAATATCAAAAGTTCATCTCAATACTTTGTTATATATCCTTTGTTGGCAATGACAGAGGTCAAACGTTTCCTGTAAGTCTTCACAAGGTTGGCACACACTGTTGCTGGTATGTTGGCCCATTCCTCCATGCAGATCTCCTCTAGAGCAGTGATGTTTTGGGGCTGTCTCTGGGCAACACGGACTTTCAACTCCCTCCAAAGGTTTTCTATGGGGTTGAGATCTGGAGACTGGCTAGGCCACTCCAGGAATGCTTCTTACAAAGCCACTCCTTCACTTCCTGGGCGGTATGTTTGGGATCATTGTCATGTTGGAAGACCCAGCCATGTTTCATCTTCAATGCCCTTGCTGATGGAAGGAGGTTTGCACTCAAAATCTCACGATACATGGCCCCATTCATTCTGTCCTGTACATGGATCAGTCGTCGTGGTCACTTTGCGGAGAAACAGCCCCAAAGCATGATGTTGCCACCCCCATGCTTCACAGTAGGTATGGTGTTCTTTAAATGACCATATGACATTCTCCCAATCCTCTTCTGGATCATCCAAATGCTCTCTAGCAAACTTCAGACGGGCCCGGACATGTACTGGCTTAAGCAGGGGGACACGTCTGGCACTGCAGGATCTGAGTCCCAGGCGGCGTAGTGTGTTACTGATGGTAGCCTTTGTTACGTTGGTCCCAGCTCTCTGCAGGTCATTCACTAGGTCCCCCCGTGTGGTCCTGGGATTTTTGCTCACCGTTCTTGTGATCATTTTGACCCCATGGGGGGAGATCTTGCGTGGAGCCCCAGATCGAGGGAGATTATCAGTGGTCTTGTATGTCTTCCATTTTCTAATTATTGCTCCCACAGTTGATTTGTTCACACCAAGCTGCTTGCCTATTGCAGATTCAGTCTTCCCAGCCTGGTGCAGGACTACAATTTTGTTTCTGGTGTCCTTCGACAGCTCTTTGGTCTTCACCATAGTGGAGTTTGGAGTGTGACTGTTTGAGGTTGTGGACAGATGTCTTTTATACTGATAACAAGTTCAAACAGGTGCCATTGATACAGGTAATGAGTGCAGGACAGAGGAGCCTCTTAAAGAACAAGGTACAGGTCTGTGAGAGCCAGAAATCTTGCTTGTTTGTAGGTGACCAAATACTTATTTTCCACCATAATTTTAAAATAAATTCTTTCCAAATCAGCCAATGTGATTGTCTGGATTTTTTTTCTCATTTTGTCTCTCATAGTTGAGGTCTACCTATGATGCCAATTACAGGCCTCTCTCATCTTTTTAAGTGGGAGAACTTGCACAATTGGTGGCTGACTAAATACTTTTTTGCCCCACTGTATACATTTGATATGTGCAAATAAAATAGTCCAAATGTGCAATAAAATTTTGCTAACCAATGTGTCCATATCAAAGTGTTGGGTGTCTTGCTCTTTAAATACCACAAAAGTACTCCACCATGTGCAAATATATTCCGCACTCACCAGACCAATGTATGTTATTTGTTGTTTGTACCCATTTTGCATTTTTATTTTCATTTTTTAACATTTTTATATCCTGGGATATACTGTTACTTTATATACTGGGATCATGTCTACTTTACATATAGGGATCATGTCTACTTTACATATAGGGATCATGTCTACTTTACATATAGGGAGCATGTCTACTTTACATACCGGGATAATGCCTACTTTATGTACTGGGATAATGTTTACTCTATGTACTGGGATCATGTCTACTCTATATACTGGGATCATGTGTACTCTATATACTGGGATCACATCTACTTTATATACTGGGATAATATATACTTTATATACTGGGATCATGTCTATTTTATATAATGGGATCATGTGTACTCTATATACTGGGATCACATCTACTTTATATACTGGGATAATATATACTTTATATAATGGGATCATGTCAACTTTATATACTGGGATCATGTCTATTTTATATAATGGGATCATGTCAACTTTATATACTGGGATCATGTCAACTTTATATACCGGGATCATGTCTACTTTATATACCGGGATCATGTCTACTTTATATACTGGGATCGTGTCTACTTTACATACTGGGATCATGTCTACTTTACATACCGGGATCATGTCTGCTTTACATACTGGGATCAAGTCTACTTTACGTACTGGGATAATGTCTACTTTATAATCCGGGATCATGTCTACTCTATATACTGGGATAATGCCTACTTTATAATCTGGGATCATGTCTACTCTATATACTGGGATAATGCCTACTTTATATTTGCTAAATGTCCCTATTTATGTAGCACAACTGAAAAAAAGAAAATTAAAAATTGCAGCTTACCTTTTTTGGATGTTCCAGTGTTTGGATGTTTCCAGTGAGTTGAAAGGTTTTGGGAAGCTACGTTTACCACAAGTAACTCCGTCTGGAGGCAGATATCTCATCAGTTGTTCTAGATTTGAATACTGTCTGTCTTAACGGAAGGTTAAAGGCTTAGGAGCTGGGCTCCTTCTCTATTGTATGTTGATAAGAACTGGACTCAGCCAATCCCTAACCCAGCTATTGGGACAGATCAAACTGAGCAAGACACGGTTGCAGTCAGGCATGACACCGTCTCCTCAGAAACATCTAAGAAATGAAAAATGTTTGTTTAAACTTTCTTTTAGGTATGCTATATACATAACATACGGCGTGGTTTTCACAAATTTGAAACTTTGATTTTTTGAGAGGCTGCTATTTTTGTATCCTTTATTCATAATGATTTTTTCGTATTATCACCTTGACCTGAATTGTTTAAATATTTTTCATATCTAACTTCTTTGCATATTTTTGTAGGTCATTGTGTCCATTGAACCTATTTATACTATTCTTTGTAGCAAACTTTAACCCTTCATTTCAGAGGGTTAGACAAATCTTAATGCTTGAAACCAGTTTTGCAACTTTGTGTTGGTAAAACCATGAATATCATTGCATCTGCTTAGTGTATCCAGATATATTATAACTTTTTTTTTCCCAGGACACATTGTCACTTTATTTGGTGGTAACCAGTAATGGAAATCTGTTGCTTTTGTAAATATAAAGCAATGTTAGATGCAGGGCTGCTGTAGAAACCACGGGGCCCCATACAGCCAACCTGACAGGGCCCCCCAAACCACGGGCCCCATACAGCCAACTTGACAAGCCCCCCCCCCATTCCCACAAGAAAACAGTTTACTATGCTTCAATTACGAATGAACACAGTGATTGATTGGTACCAATCACTCATTGAGTTCATTCAGGAAAGGAAGGGGCTGATAAATGTGACTTATTTACCAGACCCTTCCCCCACTCTCCATCCTGAAGGATCCTATTGTGAGCTTGCAGCTGCTGGTGGAAATGAGAGGAGGGAAGCCGACAACATTACAGGGGTGGGGGAAGCAGGGGGAAATGTATGGTGTACAGGGAGGGTGATGAGTGCAATGGGGTGGGGTAGTTACCGTAACCATTTCCCTGTATGGCTCTCTCTGCAGCAGCTGAAAGCCATCGGGAGGGAGAGGGAAGAAGCCAGCTTTCAGCTGCTGCAGAGAGAGCCATACAGGTAAACGGTTTCAGTAATTGCCCCCCCGCCATGCCGGCCAAGTGCATTATCTTTAAAAATGTGATTTATTGATAAAAAGTAAAATACTGACAAAGGAATACAATCAAATGAAGGGCATGTCACAAGAAATGCAGCCTGGTCAGGTCATCCTGAAGGATGTCTGGTGGGGAACTGTAGAGCTCTAGGTGGCTGTTGGCTGATGCGTTTGGAGGCTGTGCCTCTTCCTCAGAGCCTCCGCCATGCCGATCACTCTCCCTGCCCACATCTGATTCACCTAGCTGCCTGGGCCCCTCTGCTGGCCTGGGCCCCGTACAAGAGGACTGGTGGTACCCCCTTATCCACAGCTCTGGTTAGATGTGACAGAGTTGATGTTGCTGGCAATTGTTCTTAATCACTTGCCCTCCAGAGGATTTATCCCCTTCCTGATCATTTTTTGCATTACGGCACTGCGTTACTTTAACTGACAATTGTACGGTCATGCGCTATGTAAAGCCATACAAAATAGTGTGCAGGAGCTGACAGGGGAGAGAACTGTATTGTTTACATACAGTTCTCTCCCTCTGTCAGTAATGCTCCTCAATCAGCGGGTGCCGGCGAGTAATCACCAGCTGGGATCCGGTGATTGACAGCCAAGGCCATGAATTATGGCACGGGTAGGGCATGCGTGCTGCTCTCATACCCCCTACCTGGAAATACAAATCACGTATATATACGTGATTTTGTGCACCCCTGCTACCACCCTGTAGCAGTATATCTGCTCTAGGGCGGTGGGAACGTGGTTATGGAGTGAAAACAGCCAGTACAGTAGAAAGTAGCTGACATTCGGTGCACGTGTACAGGTCCTTGGCTGACAGAAGCTGATCTAATGACCGGCTTCTGTCGATGGAGCATCCTGGAAAACCAGCAGTCAGTTGGCATTCCATCAACACTATCAGTCAATGGCTGCAAGCTCTGACCGGTGTGCTCTGGTGGGGGTTAAAGACATTAGGGTATGAACAAGGTTCAGAAGGGAAGTATTTTCAAAATGAAGTTAAAAGAAAAGAACATGGGGACATGAACTGAAATTAGCAGGGGGAAAGTTCAAAACTAGAAATTTGTTCTATAGGCAACCGTTGGATGGCAGTGTGGTAAAATGGGCAACCGTTGGATGGTAGTGCGGTAAAATGGGCAACCATTAGATGGTAGTGTGGGGTAAAGACATTAGGGTAGGACAAGGTTCAGAAGGGAAGTATTTTCAAAATGAAGTTAAGATAAAGAACATGGGAACATGAACTGAAATTAGCAGGAGGAAAGTTCAAAACTAGAAAATTGTTCTACGGGCAACCGTTGGATGGTAGTGCGATAAAATGGGAAACCGTTAGATGGTAGTGCAGTAAGATGGGCAACCGTTGGAAGGCAGTGTGGTAAGATGGGCAACCGTTGGATGGTAGTGTGGGGTAAAGACATTAGGTAGGAACAAGGTTCAGAAGGGAAGTATTTTCAAAATGAAGTTAAGATAAAGAACATGGGAACATGAACTGAAATTAGCAGGAGGAAAGTTCAAAACTAGAAAATTGTTCTACGGGCAACCGTTGGATGGTAGTGCGATAAAATGGGAAACCGTTAGATGGTAGTGCAGTAAGATGGGCAACCGTTGGATGGCAGTGTGGTAAGATGGGCAACCGTTGGATGGTAGTGCGGTAAAATGGGCAACCGTTGGATGGTAGTGTGGTAAAATGGGCAACGTTTGATGGTAGTGCGGTAAAATGGGAAACCGTTAGATGGTAGTGCAGTAAGATGGGCAACCGTTGGATGGCAGTGTGGTAAGATGGGGAACCGTTGGATGGCAGTGTGGTAAGATCGGCAACCGTTGGATGGTAGTGCGGTAAAATGGGCAACCGTTGGATGGTAGTGTGGTAAAATGGGCAACATTTGATGGTAGTGCGGTAAAATGGGAAACCGTTAGATGGTAGTGCAGTAAAATGGGCAACCGTTGGATGCTAGTGTGGGGTAAAGACATTAGGGTAGGAACAAGGTTCAGAAGGGAAGTATTTTCAAAATGAAGTTAAGATAAAGAACATGGGAACATGAACTGAAATTAGCAGGAGGAAAGTTCAAAACTAGAAAATTGTCCTACGGGCAACCGTTGGATGGTAGTGCGATAAAATGGGAAACCGTTAGATGGTAGTGCAGTAACATGGGCAACCGTTGGATGGCAGTGTGGTAAGATGGGCAACTGTTGGATGGTAGTGCGGTAAAATGGGCAACCGTTGGATGGTAGTGTGGTAAAATGGGCAACGTTTGATGGTAGTGCAGTAAAATGGGAAACCGTTAGATGGTAGTGCAGTAAGATGGGCAACTGTTGGATGGCAGTGTGGTAAGATGGGCAACCGTTGGATGGTAGTGTGGTAAGATGGGCAACCGTTGAATGGTAGTGCGGCAAAATGGGCAGCGTTTGATTTTAGTGCGCTAAATTGGGCAACCGTTGGATGGTACTGCGGTAAAATGGGCAACCGTTGGATGATAGTGCGGTAAAATGGACAACCGTTGGATGATAGTGCGGTAAAATGGGCAACTGTTGGATGGCAGTGCAGTAAAATGGGCAACCTCCTAATTATAGAACAATATTTGTAGGGACAGAAAGTTGGTTAATTAACTTATAATGTTTTTTATACACTTGTCTTTCTGTGCCTATAAAATCCATGATTTTTTCTAGTGTCCTTACTGTTCAAACCCAACCTAGAAAGTGGTATTTTACCAAAAGAGTAGCTGATGCTTGGAATAGACTTCCAGCAAAGGTAGTGAGTGAGTCAGTCCACAGTAAGTGGATTCAAATATGCTTACATTTATGTTTGGAAAAAAAAGAGAAGGCTGACTTGATGGATCACTTGGTCTTTTCTCTGCTGCCACGTCTATGTGTCTGTGATTGGATGCAAAATCCAAACTCCATTGAGATCAATGGCAGCCAAAGTCTAACAAACCAGTAATGGCCATTGTCTAGACTAATAGGCAGCATACTATCAATCAAATGACATGGGAGGCCGGGCACTGCTCCAGGGAACATGTATCAAAGCAAACAATGGTGTTGACTTACTAAAACTGGAGAGTACAAAATCTGATGCTGCCGTAGATGGTCACCAATCAGCTTCTAACTTCTAATATGGTGGGGGCCAGTTGCCTAAATTATGGGGGATGATCTGATGGTAGAAATAAAAATTCAGACGTTTGGCGTGATAGACTTACCTGAAGAGATGGGTGTTTTTCTTTTTTTTATTTAGTATCAGTGTCAGTTAGTGCCAGTGTGTTTTACCCTAGGTTCACACCTAAGCGTTTTCTGCAGCGGTTTGCAGAAACGCAGTACAGTCCATTTAACATGATTTCCTATGGGACATGTTTACATCTCCGTGTTTTCACCCAGTGCGTTTTTTGGAAGGGGTCAGGGACTTTTTTTTAACTCAAAACGTTGCTTGTTTGGTTCTATAGGCTGCAATGGAAATGCTGCAGAAAAGCATGTATTGCGTTTTTGCTGCATTTTTTATTTATTTTGCCGCATTTTTTGATGCGTTTTGCATTTTTAAAGCTACCTAGGAGCAAGAAAAATGGAAAAAAAAAAAACGCAAAATGCATCAAAAACGCAGGTGCAAAAATCAAAAATGCAAGGCTGAAACGGGTCAAATGCAACCTGCATAGGTGTGAACCTAGCCTTAGGTAGGATTAAAAAAATCAAAATACACACTATTATTTCCTGGACCTACTATGGGTACAAACAACAAATAACATATACATATGTGATATTGCTGCAATTGTCAGGAGTAAAACTAGGTTCACACCTATGCAGGTTGCATTTGAGGTGTTCCTGCATTGCGTGTTGAATTTTGCGTTTTGACGCATTTTGCGTTTTTTTTTCTTGTTGCTAGGCAGCTTTCAGCGCTGTCCCATTTTGAATGACAATTGCACAGTCATGCAACATTTTACCCATATGAAATTTGTATCATTTTTTTTTCTCGCAAAAATAGAGCTTTCTTTTGATGGTATTTACTCGCCGCTGGGTGTTTTATTTTTTGTGCTATAAACAAAAAAACTAAAAATTTGAGAAAACAAGTTTTTCTTTGTTTCTATTATAAAATTTTGCAAACAGGTAATTTTTCTCCTTCACTGATGTGCGTTGATGAGGCTGGACTGATAGGTGGCACTGATGGGCACTGATAGGTGGCAGCACTGATGAGGTGGCAGGGATAGGCAGTACTGATGGGCACTGATAGGTTACACTGATGAGCTAATACTGATGAGGCGGCGCTGATATGCTTAAATGATGGGCTCTGATAGTCAGTGCCACCCATCAGTGCTCATCAGTGCTGCCTGACAGTACTGCTGGGAACTGATGGGTGGCACTGGTGGGTGGCACTACTAGGCACTGCTGGGCACAGCTGGGTGGCACTGCTGAGCACAGGTGGATGGCACTACTAGGCACTGATGGACACAAGTGAATGGCACTGATGGGCACTAATGGGCACAGGTAGGTGGCCCTGATGGACACTTGCGAGCAGCACGGTTGGATGGCACTGCTAGGCATTGATCATCAGGGCACTGATCATCCATGCCCTGATGATCGGTGCCGATCCATCCTCTGAGAATTGCCGGTTAACGGCAGTACTTTCCTCATGCTGTGACAGCCAGGGGCGGACTGACCATTTGGAAACTCGGGCACTGCCCGAGGGCCCGGGGTCAGTAGGGGGCCCCATGAGATGCATATATACTATAGG
This sequence comes from Staurois parvus, assembly GCF_062004578.1. Classification (NCBI taxonomy): domain Eukaryota; kingdom Metazoa; phylum Chordata; class Amphibia; order Anura; family Ranidae; genus Staurois; species Staurois parvus. Next base: position 1,403,093 of record NW_028318656.1, on the reverse strand, counting down.
TAGTTATTAAGAGGTTGTTAATTAAGTTATCGTGTCACCCAATGTTTGGTTTCCATTCAGTAGCCAAAAAAGGCATTCAAAAAAGGGGGGTTTGTGAAAAGAGATTCACAGAAAAGCGGCTACATTATGAACAGACCGTGACACTCAGAAAATTTTCCAAAAATTATGCTTTATTACACAGATATAAATATGACATATGGGCATTCGCCCTGGTTTACCATCACCTCAGTATGAGACAATAACACACAGACCTAAAACCATATAAAATGACATCAAGACCGGTCTAAATGTATGTGCAACAGAAAAAGTGACTGCAAGAGTCTAATATCTCTGTAGTACAAACACATAGGTAAACACTTCCCTAAAGAGGTGTATCCAAAAATTATACCATAGGTATACCATAATATTGAATAATGAATTTACACCAATATCATAATGGTGAATCCCGAACAGGGAATCCAAAAATTATACTATGGATATACGTATATCACATGTATGAAATGCAGTAAGCACAATAAGCGTGAAGAGGGGAACAGTAAGCCTCAGGCTTGTTTGGAAAAAGACATAAATGTCAAATATATGATGCAATACATTCCTGTGCCGGCACACGTGGTTGGGGCCCGTTCATCTGTAATGTGAACAGCTGTGTCATAAAGCTCTTGAATGGAAATAAGCCCCATTTATTCCCAGGATGGGAGAAAAGGTGCAGATTGCAGCACTCTGCTTGAAATGGTGTCTTCACCACTGTATGTGAACTACACACCACCCTTTGTAGGAAAAGCAAGACATATCCCAAGGAATCTTCTGCCTGTTGAACTATATGCGGTATGTCCTGTATCCTACACAAAGCACCATAATGTCCCCATCCTGTAGTGAAACAAATAATGTGGGAAGTCACTGACAGAGCTTGCACTCAATAAGATATGTAGGTCATATTAATCACAGAGGACCGTATATCTAATGTCCTGTAACAATCCACTCACCACCTGTGCCGTGGATAAAGGGAATGAAAGAGATGTCCTTCATGGATATTGCCAAACACGGCCACAGAGGCCCAGGAGCCACCGCTGACATCCGCCGATGTACCGCGGGTTCCAGCCCCCTCTCAGCGCCTGTGCTGCTCACGCTTGCCTCATAGCATGTGAAGATGGCTTCCTCCTTATGGGTCAGCGTGCGTTCCACCTAGTGCGCATGACCGGAAGTGACGTATCTGACGTATGACGTCAACGCGTTTCGCCGATGGGCGTATCTCACTCAGCTTCGTCAGGACCAATGGGACAACTGCATTTCAATATCCTATTTATAGTGGGTAAAGACCCACCCATTTATGCAAAAGAGGTGACCTGCAGTTGTTCCTAATGGAAGAAAACAAGGGGGGGGGCTAAATACTTAGCACAGCTACTGGTCTTAATTAAAATTAAAAAGGCAGGCGGCTGGAGTCCACAGAGAGGGGAGAGGCTTAATATTTTTACCAAAACATATATTAATCAAAGGTCATAAATTACATATACCAGTCTGTTGGGGCTTTTGTCACACTTTAACCAGGAGATGGCGATATAAATCAGAGAATCACCAATTCCATCCACTGAATCGGGTTTTTGGGGAGACAATATCAATTATCAAAAGGTACCAACAAATACCACAAGATGGCAATATAATCTGAAAATTCACATGAGGGTCATTATAACAAAAATACCCCAGTTTTTTACATCCATCCTATGGTATGGTTATTATTCAGAGACGAAAGATATTAAGGGACATATAACCAGACAGTGAGTCCTTTTGCATTATTTAGAGCTATATAAAAAACTCAGAGGAAGTAGCAGAAGAGAATATTCATGACAAAAAGGTAATTAATTTGGCCAATTTTCCACTCAAAAGGGAACATATCTCTCTACTAAACAAAGGTATGTCCTTCTCACCAGTGACCCCCATGGACGAGTTCGAGGTATTCAAGGATGTGAACTTATTTCTAAGAAAAGTCTTCTTGAGAATGATACATGGTAATCCTACCATTTTGGAGGATATGGCCTCCGACTCGTCCATGGAGGACCGCAAGATACTGGATATGTTGATATCTCTCATAGAGGAAAATGAGGATGGTGATGAAAGTATAACAGACTTGGATAATTCCAACAATATAATTAGAAAGGTTGATCTAAATATTAGATCGACAAAAATGCCGAAAATTCGTTCCAATATGAGGATCTCGACATTTCTAGATTTTGTTGCTGATGACCTTAAAAATCTTGAGTGGAAAATGCCAATTGGCGACAACCTTACCAAAAAAGAAAGAAAAGCTCTTAAAGAACTAAAAGAGACCAAAGATATTGTCATTAAGAGAAGTGACAAAGGGGGCAATGTAGTGATTTTGAATGAACAAGACTATGTCAGGGAGGTGAAGCGCTTATTGAGTGACTCATCCACATATAGGAAAGTGACTGCGAATCCTTTCCATCTGGTGGTTAAAAAATTAAATTCCATTTTGACACTAGGAAAAGAAGTGGGTTTGTTAACTAAGAAAGAATATGACTATTTGAGAACTGAAGAATTCAATCACCCTACGTTTTACATTATCCCTAAAATACATAAAAACCAAGAAAACCCTCCAGGTAGACCTATTGTTTCAGCCATTAATGGTCCCCTAGATAAAACAGGGAAATATATAGATTTGTTTCTTAAGGATATGGTTCCGAATCTCCCCTCTTATGTGAGGGATACTAAGGATGTGTTGGCTAAGATTGAAAATATGACCATTAAGGATAACTCCATTCTAGTGGGAATAGATGTGGAATCACTTTACACCTCTATCCCACATGAATGTGGCGTGAGATCAGTTTCCTATTTTCTTGAAAAAACATATCCTACTTTGGGAGGACAGAATGAATTCATTAGTGAGTTATTGGAGTTTGCTTTAAAACATAACTTTTTTCAATTTAATAATACCTTCTATCAACAAACTAGAGGTACTAGTATGGGAGCACCGTGGGCTCCGGCCTACGCATGTCTCCATTTGGGGTTTTGGGAGGAACAGGTTGTCTTTAAATCATCAAGATTTCTTGCTAATGTCCAGATCTGGTTAAGATATATAGATGATGTGTTCCTTGTGTGGCAAGGAACATCTGAGGAATTAAAATCATTTTTGGGAGAGTTAAATCAGAACTCCTTCAATATTGGACTTACATATATATGTGACGAAAGATGTATTTCTTTTCTGGATCTGGAGATTAGACTTGAAAATGGAAAACTCCTCACTAAGACATATAGGAAACCTACTGCTGCCAATACCCTATTAGAGGCAAGAAGCTACCATCCACGTTCACTGATCTCAGGGATTCCAGTGGGACAGTTTTTGAGATGTCGGAGAAACTGTTCAAACATCAAAGACTTTAAAATGGAAGCTCAGGATCTCTATAGAAGATTTAGAGAAAGGGGATATTCCCACTCCCAAATTAGAAATGCTCGGAGACGGGCATATCAAACTGATCGTGAGGATTTATTATCTACCAAAAAGGAAGTGAAGGCTAGATTGAGTGATCAGCCTGTGAGAATGATTACCCAATTTGGAGCTCAATGGCAAGATGTTAAATCAATATTGGAAAAACACTGGAAGATTCTTACTCAATGCCCCAGGTTGAGTAAGATTGTAGGTGAACGTCCCCAGATGGTAGCAAGAAGAGCACCAAATCTTGGTGACCTCCTTATTCATTCAGATTATCAACCATTAAAACAAACAACATGGTTAAAATCACGTACCAAGGGGATGTTTAAATGTGGAAAATGTCAAATCTGCAAATATGTGGATCGCACGGATTCCTTTTATGATTCAGGAAATAACACTCACTATAAGATTCAGAGTCTTATAAACTGTTCCACAGTAAGGGTATTATATATCTTAACCTGTCCCTGTAAAAAGATGTATGTAGGTAAGACTAAAAGACAACTTAAAGTAAGAATTGGTGAACACTTTAGAGATATTAGATCAAATGATCCTGATAGTAACCTTGCCCAACATTACGCTAAATATCATGGAGGTAAACTGGACGGCACTAAAGTAAAAGGTTTCTATGCACTGCACTTCCCACAGAGGAGAGGTGATTTTGATAGAGAACTGCTTAAAAAGGAGAAACATTGGATATATAAACTTGATACACTGTACCCTAAGGGGTTAAATGTGGAATGTGATCTCCAAGTGTTTTTGGAAAAATAGGTTTATGGGACTATGTACCGGTGTTGGGAATATTAATGAAAATATGGATGATCTTACGATATGAGTTTTTTATATAGCTCTAAACAATGCAAAAGGACTTACTATCTGGTTAAATGTCCCTTAATACCTTCTGTCTCTGAACAATAACCATACCATAGGATGGATGTTAAAAAACTGGGGTATTTCTGTTATTATGACCCTCATGTGATTGTTCAGATTATATTGCCATCTTGTGGTATTTGTTGGTATTTTCTGATAATTGATATTGTCTCCCCCAAAAAACCCGATTCAGTAGATGGAACTGTTGATTCTCTGATTTACTGCCATGTGGCGGTTAGTTGATGGCATTTCTCAGTTTCTCTTAATGGCTGGAATTGCGATAAACCTGTGTATATTGGGAATATTAACGTAAATATGGATGACATTACGATATGAGTTTTTTATATAGCTCTAAATAATGCAAAAGGACTCACTGTCTGGTTATATGTCCCTTAATATCTTTCGTCTCTGAATAATAACCATACCATAGGATGGATGTAAAAAACTGGGGTATTTTTGTTATAATGACCCTCATGTGAATTTTCAGATTATATTGCCATCTTGTGGTATTTGTTGGTACCTTTTGATAATTGATATTGTCTCCCCAAAAACCCGATTCAGTGGATGGAATTGGTGATTCTCTGATTTATATCGCCATCTCCTGGTTAAAGTGTGACAAAAGCCCCAACAGACTGGTATATGTAATTTATGACCTTTGATTAATATATGTTTTGGTAAAAATATTAAGCCTCTCCCCTCTCTGTGGACTCCAGCCGCCTGCCTTTTTAATTTTAATTAAGACCAGTAGCTGTGCTAAGTATTTAGCCCCCCCCCTTGTTTTCTTCCATTAGGAACAACTGCAGGTCACCTCTTTTGCATAAATGGGTGGGTCTTTACCCACTATAAATAGGATATTGAAATGCAGTTGTCCCATTGGTCCTGACGAAGCTGAGTGAGATACGCCCATCGGCGAAACGCGTTGACGTCATACGTCAGATACGTCACTTCCGGTCATGCGCACTAGGTGGAACGCACGCTGACCCATAAGGAGGAAGCCATCTTCACATGCTATGAGGCAAGCGTGAGCAGCACAGGCGCTGAGAGGGGGCTGGAACCCGCGGTATATCGGCGGATGTCAGCGGTGGTTCCTGGGCCTCTGTGGCCGTGTTTGGCAATATCCATGAAGGACATCTCTTTCATTCCCTTTATCCACGGCACAGGTGGTGAGTGGATTGTTACAGGACATTAGATATACGGTCCTCTGTGATTAATATGACCTACATATCTTATTGAGTGCAAGCTCTGTCAGTGACTTCCCACATTATTTGTTTCACTACAGGATGGGGACATTATGGTGCTTTGTGTAGGATACAGGACATACCGCATATAGTTCAACAGGCAGAAGATTCCTTGGGATATGTCTTGCTTTTCCTACAAAGGGTGGTGTGTAGTCCACATACAGTGGTGAAGACACCATTTCAAGCAGAGTGCTGCAATCTGCATCTTTTCTCCCATCCTGGGAATAAATGGGGCTTATTTCCATTCAAGAGCTTTATGACACAGCTGTTCACATTACAGATGAACGGGCCCCAACCACGTGTGCCGGCACAGGAATGTATTGCATCATATATTTGACATTTATGTCTTTTTCCAAACAAGCCTGAGGCTTACTGTTCCCCTCTTCACGCTTATTGTGCTTACTGCATTTCATACATGTGATATACGTATATCCATAGTATAATTTTTGGATTCCCTGTTCGGGATTCACCATTATGATATTGGTGTAAATTCATTATTCAATATTATGGTATACCTATGGTATAATTTTTGGATACACCTCTTTAGGGAAGTGTTTACCTATGTGTTTGTACTACAGAGATATTAGACTCTTGCAGTCACTTTTTCTGTTGCACATACATTTAGACCGGTCTTGATGTCATTTTATATGGTTTTAGGTCTGTGTGTTATTGTCTCATACTGAGGTGATGGTAAACCAGGGCGAATGCCCATATGTCATATTTATATCTGTGTAATAAAGCATAATTTTTGGAAAATTTTCTGAGTGTCACGGTCTGTTCATAATGTAGCCGCTTTTCTGTGAATCTCTTTTCACAAACCCCCCTTTTTTGAAGGCCCCATGAGATGCCCCTGGTACCTTTTTCATAGGCTTTTTTGAGTTTGGGCAAGGACACAGGGGCCCCATGATCCCCTATTGCCGGGGGCCCCATGAGTTGTCAGTCCGCCCCTGGTGACAGCGTGAGGAAAGTGCAGCCAATAACCAGCAACTGTATTTACCTGTGATCAGCTGTGTCATTGGGCACGTCTGATCACATGTTAAAAGGCTGCTGTGATTGGCCTTTTACTATATCACGTGATCAGCTGTGTCTGTAGGACACAGCGATCATGGAGATCACCGGGTGCGCTCCCCCGGAGGCGCATGGGAGGGTTCGTTCTGGGAGGACGTCATATGACACCCTCCCAGAACTGGCCGGCCGCGGTAAAGCCGTCATTTGGCTACCTGCGGTCAGCAAGTGGTTAATAAAGTATAAACCCAGTCGAAGGAACTTATGTTGTCGGAGTGGTTATTTAAGGTTATGTTTTGTTAAGAGAGAAGTGAACAGTGGATCCGTCAAGCTCTATTTGTGGGGGGGAAAAAAAGGACATAAATTTAATTTGGGTGCAGAGTTGCATGACCGCGCAAATGTCAGTTAAAGTAACGCAGCGCCGTGTCGCAAAAAATGGCCTGGTCAGGAAGGGGGAGAAATCCTCTAGAGGGCAAGGGGTTAAATGAGGTACAAATACAGTAAATGACGGATATCATATGCAATGCAAAGGCGACCCCTTAGATCTGTTATAAAAGAACCCTAGAAGAGACAAAGAAACAATAGTAACAACAGGCCGATCTACTCCTGTGATACTAAATAAATTGTTTGTAAATGCCATTCGTTTTTTTTTTCTTTTGGGGGGGTGGGGGGAGGATTTGGAGCATGGTCAGTGTCCATAAATGGTTAATGCATTTGGGGCACAAGAGGGTTCAAATATGCTTGTGTTGCACATCAGCCAATTGACATTCTGTCTTGAAGCCAATGAATAAGAATGTTGCATCATGTATTGAGAAAGAATTTCTACATTTTTTGCAATCCCAATCGGACACTTCTAGTTTATAAGGAAATTCTTTGGAAAAAAAAACATTTCCTTTCTTACGAATTGCATTTTGGCAGAAAATCTAAACACAAAATGCAAAAAGTCCTTCTGGCCAAAAATCAAGGTAAATAAAAACATGATTAATATATACTTTTATATGTGTCTCGCTTCACTGTGAATAAATTATTACTTTAGTGAAAATATATGTATTTATAACACCGTTAAATAAATAAATAATTAAAATATATTAATGTGCAATTAGTGCTCAAATAAATTAATATACTCAAAATTAATAAGATATAATTATGTCTAAATAAAAAATCAATGCAATAAATATTAAATTCACAATATAGTGTTCAAATCAATAAATCAAACAATTCCAATTGTAGTCCACTCCCTGGCTGTAATCAGAATATATCCAGCTAATTTATGCGCTCACCTCAATTTAAAATAAATTAGCTGGATATATTCTGATTACAATCAGGGAGTGGACTACAATTGGAATTGTTTGATTTATTGATTTGGACACTATATTGTGAATTTAAAATTTATTGCATTGATTTTTTATTTAGACATGATTATATCGTATAAATTTTGAGTATATTAATTTATTTGAGCACTTATTGCACATTAATATATTTGAAAATGTGGCACAGGTATTTAATTATTTATTTATTTAATGGTGTTATAAATACATATATTTTCACTAAAGTAATAATTTATTCACAGTGGAGCGAGACACATATAAAAGTATATATTAATCACTTTCGCACAGTTATATGGGTATGTGTAAAAAGCAGTGGCGAACTGACAACTCATGGGGCCCCCGGGCAATAGGGGATCATGGGGCCCCTGTGTTCTTGCCCAAACTCAAAAAACCCTAGATGACCGGAGACTGCGGACACAGTACAGGAGATGACCAGAGACTGCAGACACAGTACAGGAGATGACCAGAGACTGCGGACACAGTACAGGAGATGACCAGAGACTGCGGACACAGTACAGGAGATGACCAGAGACTGCGGACACAGTACAGGAGATGACCGGAGACTGCGGACACAGTACAGGAGATGACCAGAGACTGCGGACACAGTACAGGAGATGACCAGAGACTGCGGACACAGTACAGGAGATGACCAGAGACTGCGGACACAGTACAGGAGATGACCAGAGACTGCAGACACAGTACAGGAGATGAACAGAGACTGCAGACATAGTACAGGAGATGACCAGAGACTGAGGACACAGTACAGGAGATGACCGGAGACTGCGGACACAGTACAGGAGATGACCGGAGACTGCGGACACAGTACAGGAGATGACCGGAGACTGCGGACATACTACAGGAGATGACCAGAGACTGCAGACATAGTACAGGAGATGACCAGAGACTGCGGACATAGTACAGGAGATGACCAGAGACTGCGGACATAGTACAGGAGATGACCAGAGACTGCGGACATAGTACAGGAGATGACCAGAGACTGCGGACATAGTACAGGAGATGACCAGAGACTGCGGACACAGTACAGGAGATGACCAGAGACTGCGGACACAGTACAGGAGATGACCAGAGACTGCGGACACAGTACAGGAGATGACCAGAGACTGCAGACACAGTACAGGAGATGACCAGAGACTGCGGACATAGTACAGGAGATGACCAGAGACTGCGGACACAGTACAGGAGATGACCAGAGACTGCAGACATAGTACAGGAGATGACCAGAGACTGCGGACACAGTACAGGAGATGACCAGAGACTGCAGACATAGTACAGGAGATGACCGGAGACTGCAGACATAGTACAGGAGATGACCAGAGACTGCAGACACACTACAGAGATGACCGGAGACTGCGGACACAGTACAGGAGATGACCGGAGACTGCGGACACAGTACAGGAGGTGACCAGAGACTGCAGACATAGTACAGGAGATGACCAGAGACTGCAGACACAGTACAGGAGATGACCAGACACTGCGGACACAGTACAGGAGATGACCGGAGACTGCGGACACAGTACTGGAGGTGACCGGAGACTGCGGACACAGTACAGGAGATGACCAGAGACTGCGGACACAGTACAGGAGATGACCAGAGACTGCGGACACAGTACAGGAGATGACCGGAGACTGCAGACATAGTACAAGAGATGACCAGAGACTGCAGACATACTACAGGAGATGACCAGAGACTGCAGACATACTACAGGAGATGACCAGAGACTGCAGACATACTACAGGAGATGACTAGAGCAGGGGCGGACTGAAAACTCATGGGGCCCCCGGGCAATAGGGGATCATGGGGCCCCTGTGTCCTTGCCCAAACTCAAAAAAGCCTATGAAAAAGGTACCATGGGCATCTCATGGGGCCCCCTACTGACCCGGGCCCTCGGGCAGTACCCGAGTTTCCAAATGCTCAGTCCGCCCCTTGGTAAAACGTGTCAGTGAACCACAACAATAGGAAATATTTAATTTTTATTTATTTAATACTACATAGTAGCTCACAAGTACACATACTTATTAACCATTAGCCGCCCGGCCAATGGCCGTTTGGCGGCTTCAAATGTGTTCCTGTATTCCGGGTGCACGCCATTTGGCGTGCTCCCGCACATGCGCGGTTTGCGCTAATGCAGAGCGGCGCAGCAGTGCGATCTGTCACCGGCCGTGCACCTCGGACACGGCCGATGACAGATCCGAGTACCGGTTCCCGTTGCTGGTACCATGTGACCTGCTGTGACCAATCACAGCAGGTCACATGACAGTTGTATTCAATGGATGGCTTCATTCATGATGCCATCCATTGTATACTAGTGCCTACCTGTGAATGGTCACAGCTAATCACATGCACATGACATGTGATTAGCTGTGACCAAATCACAGCTAAGCACAAAAAAAAAAAAAAAAAGCTGAATGAATCGATTTCATTCAGGTAAATGCTTGTTTATAGCAAAGTAATTCTTTGCTATAAGCAAATTGTGTAAAAAAAAAAAAATAATACTGATCACTTCCCCAAAGTAGTACAATGTTACTATGGTAACATTGTACTACTTTAGTCATAGTAAAATATGAAAAAAAATCTTAAAAAAAAAAAAAGTAATTAAAAATTAAATATAATAAAAAAATAAAAATAAAATAAAAAAAATATATATATTTTTTTTCATACTGTCACCAGTCAGTGTCGCTGTTCACCGCCATGCCAGTTATATGATGACGCTGTACTGCACTGGTGACAGTATGTAAAAAAAAAAAATAGTGAAAATAATTTTTTTAATTTTTTCATTTTCCGAAAAATTATGACAAAAAAATACAACTTCAAAAAACTCGCCATGCCTCTTATGAAGTACGTCGGACAGTCTACTCTGCAAAAAGGGGTCATTTGGGGGATATCTGTACTATTCTGACATTCTTGGACCTCAAGAAATTAGATTGGCTGTCAGTACTTCAGAATTGATCAATATTCAGATCTATCCCATAGTTTGTGAACTCTATAACTTTCCTACAAACTATATAATACATCCTAATTTGGGTTATTTTCACCAAAGACATGTAGCAGAATACATCTCGGCCTAAATTTATGAAGAACAATTATTTATTTGTAAACTTTTATAACAGAAACAAAGAAAAATGTGTTTTTTTTTCAAAATTTTTGGATGGCACTGCTGGGCACTGATCATCAGGGCACTGATCATCCATGCCCTGATGATCCGTGCTGATCCATCCTCTGAGAATTGCCGGTTAAAGGCAGTACTTTCCTCATGCTGTGACAGCCAGGGGCGGACTGACCATTTGGAAACTCGGGCACTGCCCGAGGGCCCGGGGTCAGTAGGGGGCCCCATGAGATGCCCCTGGTACCTTTTTCATAGGCTTTTTTGAGTTTGGGCAAGGACACAGGGGCCCCATGATCCCCTATTGCCGGGGGCCCCATGAGTTGTCAGTCCGCCCCTGGTGGACAGCATGAGGAAAGTGCAGCCAATAACCAGCAACTGCATTTACCTGTGATCTGCTGTGTCATTGGACACGGCTGATCACATGTTAAAAGGCTGCTGTGATTGGCCTTTTACTATATCACGTGATCAGCTGTGTCCGTAGGACACAGTGATCATGGAGATCACCGGGTGCGCTCCTCCGGAGGCGCATGGGAGGGTTAGTTCTGGGAGGACGTCATATGACACCCTCCCAGAACTGGCCGGCCGCGGTGAAGCCGTCATTTGGCTACCTGCGGTCAGCAAGTGGTTAATAAAGTATAAACCCAGCCGAAGGAACTTTTGTTGTTGGAGTGGTTATTTAAGGTTAGGTTTTGTTAAGAGAGAAGTGAACAGTGGATCCGTCAAGCTCTATTTGTGGGGGGGAAAAAAAGGACATAAATTTCATTTGGGTGCAGCGTTGCATGACCGCGCAAATGTCAGTTAAAGTAACGCAGCGCCGTGTCACAAAAAATGGCCAGGTCAGGAAGGGGGAGAAATCCTCTAGAGGGCAAGGGGTTAAATGAGGTACAAATACAGTAAATGACGGATATCATATGCAATGCAAAGGCGACCCCTTAGATCTGTTATAAAAGAACCAGAGAAGAGACAAAGAAACAATAGTAACAACAGACCGATCTACTCCTGTGATACTAAATAAATTGCTTGTAAATGCCATTCGTTTTTTTTTTCTTTTGGGAGGGTGGGGGGAGGATTTGGAGCATGGTCAGTGTCCATAAATGGTTAATGCATTTGGGGCACAAGAGGGTTCAAATATGCTTGCGTTGCACATCAGCCAATTGACATTCTGTCTTGAAGCCAATGAATAAGAATGTTGCATCATGTATTGAGAAAGAATTTCTACATTTTTTGCAATCCCAATTGGACACTTCTAGTTTATAAGGAAATTCTTTGGAAAAAAAACATTTCCTTTCTTACGAATTGCATTTTGGCAGAAAATCTAAACACAAAATGCAAAAAGTCCTTCTGGCCAAAAGTCAAGGTAAATAAAAACATGATTAATATATACTTTTATATGTGTCTCGCTTCACTGTGAATAAATTATTACTTTAGTGAAAATATATGTATTTATAACACCGTTAAATAAATAAATAATTAAAATATATTAATGTGCAATTAGTGCTCAAATAAATTAATATACTCAAAATTAATAAGATATAATTATGTCTAAATAAAAAAATCAATGCAATAAATATTACATTCACAATATAGTGTTCAAATCAATAAATCAAACAATTCCAATTGTAGTCCACTCCCTGGTTGTAATCAGAATATATCCAGCTAATTTATGCGCTCACCTCAATTTAAATTAAATTAGCTAATCTAATTAGTACTTCAGGATTGATCAATATTCAGATCTATACCATAGTTTGTGAACTCTATAACTTTCCTACAAACTAAATAATACATCCTAATTTGGGTTATTTTCACCAAAGACATGTAGCAGAATACATCTCGGCCTAAATTTATGAAGAACAATTATTTATTTGTAAACTTTTATAACAGAAACAAAGAAAAATGTGTTTTTTTTTCAAAATTTTTGGTCTTTTTTTGTTAATTTAGCAAAAAATAAAAACCCCAGCGGTGATTAAATACCACCAAAAGAAAGCACTGGTTGTGTGAAGAAAATGATAAAATTTTAGTTTGGGTACAATGTTGTATGACCGCGCCATTGTCATTCAAAGTGTGAGAGCGCTGAAACCTGAAAAATGGCCTGGGCAGGAAGGTGTAAAATTGCACGGTATTGAAACGGTTAAATAACAACATGATGTCGTTAGCCCAACCAACTGCTTTTGGACAGAATCCTATTAAATTATATAAATAGCATGGAGTTGGGGTCTGAATGAGGTACCTTGTATTGGGAGAAAATACTCACACACAGTTGATATAAATCAGTCTTTTATATAAATCTTTCACAGAACTTGTTCATTACTGATATAAGCAACTCCGATTAAAACCAATCTCAGTATTTACAGGTATATACAGTGCTATGTAAAAGCTTTAGGAAAAAATGCTGTAAATTAAGATTACTTTCAGAAAAACGTTATTACCCACTTCAATACCGGTCACTTTTACCCCCTTCCTGCCCAGGTCAATTTTCAGGTTTCAGCGCTCGCACATTTTGAATGACAATTGCGCGGTCATGCAACTCTGTAACCAAATTAAAGTAAATAAACAGAAGGGAAATTCAAAGCAAATCAATATTTGCTGTGACCACCTATTGCCTTCAAACCAGCATCAATTCTTCTAGGTAGACTTGCACACAGTTTTTGAAGGAACTCAGCAGGTAGGTTGTTCTAAACATCTTGGAGAACTAACTACAGATCTTCGGTGGATGTCAGCTGCCTCAAATCCTTCTGTCTCTTCATGTAATTTCAGACAGATTCCATGATGCTGAGATCAGGGCTTTCTGGGGGCCAAACCATCACTTCCAAGACTCTTTGTTCTTCTTTATACTGAATAATGTATGTTGGAGTTGTTGTCCTGCTGCAGAATTAATTTGGGGCCAAACACACACTTCCCTGATGGTATGGTATGATGGATAAGTACTGTATCTGCCTGTGTTTCTCAGCATTGAGGACACAATTGAGCCTGATCAAATCTCCAAGTGAGCAACATGTACTGTATAAATACATCAGTGGTTCATATAGTGAACTCGGTGTAGAGTTATTCACCCTGAGGTCATCACAGAGGACAAGGCTCACGCTTTAAGTCTGGAGGAAAATAAATTTAATCTCCAAATATGGAAAGGTTTCTTCACAGTAATAGCTGTGAAAATGTAGAATAGACTCCCTCAAGAGTTGGTTCTGGCCAGCTCAGCGGATTTCCTTAAAAAAGGCCTGGATTCTCTCCAGGCCTTTTCACGGTTGAAAAACACGAAACAAGAGGAAATCTCCCTAATAGGGACCTAGACAGCTACACTGGATGGACGTTTGTCTTTTTTCAGCCAGACTAACTATGTAACTATATAACTGGATACTAACATTTATAGGTAAAGTTGATCCAGGGAATATCCGATTGTCTCTCGGGGGATCAGGAAGGATTTTTTTCCCAGCAGGAGCAAATTGGATCATGTTTTGCTGGGGTTTTTTTGCCTTCCTCTGGATCAATGGTGGGTATAGGATTATAACTTTTTATGGTTGAACTGGATGGACTTTTGTCTTTTTCCAGACAGACTAACCATGTAACTAAGTCCATTTGCAGAGGAACAACCCCAAACTTGCAAGGAACCTTCACCATGCTTCACTGTTGCCTGCTGACACTCATTTTTGTACCTCTCCCCAGCCCTTTGGTGAACAAACTGCCTCCTGATACAGCTGAATATTTCAAACTTTGACTCAACATCAGGGGCGGACTGACAACTCATGGGGCCCCCAGGCAAAAGTGGTCATGGGGCCCCTGTGTCCTTGCCGAAACTCAAAAAAGCCTATGAAAAAGGTACCCGCAGGCATCTAATGGGGCCCCCTACTGACCCCGGGACCTTGGGCAGTGCCCGAGTTTCCAAATGGTCAGTCCGCCCCTGCTCAACAGTCCAGAGCACCTGCTGCCATTTCTCTGCACCCCAATTCATATATTTTCAAGCATAGTTGAGTCGCTTAACCTTGCTTCCATGTTGGAGGTATGGCTTTTTTGGCCACAATTCTGTCTCATTTAGACCACTTCTGGTCAGACTTTTCCAGACAGTAGATGGGTGTACTGGGTCCCACTGTTTTCCACCAGTTCTGTGCTGATGGCACTGCTGGCCATCTTCTGATGTCAAAGGGAAGTAAGCATGATTTGTCTTTCATGTGCTACATTAAGTTTCCTCGGCCAGCCACTGCGTGTATGGTCCTCAGCGTTGCACGTTTCTTTGTGCTTCTTTAAAAGAGCTTGATGAATTGAACTCATGCTGATTTGAAGCCAAAGTGTACTCACACCAAATATTGATTTGTTTTTGATTTTTATTCTGTTTGAAAACTTGAAATTTTGTAAATTTGTAAATCTCTTCACACCTGCCTATAATGTTTGACAGCACTGTACACTGTATGTTATCAGAGAATGGCTTCTGTTATCAAGGGTAGGGTTTCTTCTTCTTGAATTGGCAGAGGATGTGCTTGCAGTCTGCATTGGCTCCACATCTCTGCCCTGCTTACTGGAGTTTTTCACGTAAAGAAGGAGCCTTCCCTGAGCTATTGTCAGGATCTGGATCACCTTCTGGAGGCACTAGGGTTCCCTGGGCAGAGGGTTTTAATTTGTGACCATTAGCAGGCATCTTCCAGCAGCTAGCAGATCCCAGCAATCAGTCTCCACCTAGTGCTGGCTGCTGGGAGGGTATTTAATTTCCCCTCTATTAGTGCCTCTCACTCCCATCCCTGCTGCTGATTCCTAGCATAAAACTGATGCCCACTAATGATTAGACCAGCTGTACTTGGGAACTGTGAGGCATTTGCTCTGAGTATTTGCTGTCCCTTAAGCTTGTAGGGGAGGCTATTTGTCATGTGGAATTGACATTAGGGAATTAAGACATTTTCTGCTAGATTTTGAAGTTGAATTGTACTAGGGAAAAACTGCTGGAGTATATTTAGATAGCATATTTCTTACTTGATCAGGGCAGATTTTATTTTGGAGAAATACAGCCTTTTGTTTGGGTTTGTTCTGAATTAGGTTTGCCTGCTACATTTCATGGCCACAATGTGTTCACGCTTCCATTTAGTATACTTCAGGTGGAATCTTTGGTATGGTTACTGGAAGATGGCACAGGTTCCTTCTTTGAGCTCTACTCAGCTTGCTCACAACAGGTGCTGTTAGGATGTATTCATTTTTCAAGTCAGACAAGGAAGCTGTAAACTAAACTGTGTTCAGCATCTGCTCCAAGCCTGGTCAAAATTATCCCCAGTTTCAGTTGATTCACACCAATTCAGATCTGCCTCTAAACATCCAGAATCTCTTTGTTTTCCTTAGCAACTACAGCTGCTACTTGGTATTTCTTTCCCCCTGTATAACAGCACCCTGCTTCCATGCTTTGCACATCCTGTGCATTTAACCCATTAAGGGCTCCCTCTCTAGTGCTTTAACCCATAGCAACCTCTCAGACACCTTCTGCTCCCTTTTCCTCTGTGTACCCCAGTACTGTTACTACACTCCCACCAGTAGCTCAATCTGTTCAGCACTCTGCAACCACTCGTAGGACTCCAGCATCTAATACCAAAAAGAAACCTAAGTTTTTACCTACCCATACAATTCTGCCCATATCCACTACTGCCTCCATGCTGCCTGCTCATGGGGTTCAGTCTGCCTCAAAGCCTTCTGATTGGGAACAATCTGCTACCAAGCCTGCATCTGGTAATCCCCTGCCCACTGACAAGCCTGCCTCTAGTGATCTGCTATCCACTGCCAAGCCTACCTCTGTTGATCCCCTGCCAAGCCTGCCTCTGGTGATCTTCTGTCCCTGCCCTCTAGGAGCTTACAACCTAAAGTCCCTAACTCACATTCATACATACACATACTAGGGCCAATTTAGACAGAAGCCAATTAAATTGCTGGGATGTCTTTAGAGTGTGGGGCAAAACCAGTGTACCTGGAGGAAACCAATGCAGGCACAGGAAGAACATGCAAACTCCATGAAGACAGTGCCTAGGTTGGTGATTTAAACCACCTACCCTAATGCTGCTAGGCAGAAGTGCTAATCACTTAGCAAATGTGCTGCCCAATAAACTTCATAGAAACCCTCTGTGACAACAAAAGCGCTTAAATGGAAAAGCAAAGAGAAAAGAACAAAAATTGTCACTCTATAACGGGGTCTGAATAATGACAGGATAACCAGGTATTACTTTAACTATAACTAAGAGTTAAAAATATTGAAAATAACTTTTGTAAGTACATTAGCATGTAAAGTTCATAAAAGGGGTTACATCTACTTCACTAGGTTCACATCTACTTTAACTAGTTGCCGACTGCAGGTAGCTGAATGACAGCGGCACTGCGGCCGTCCAGTTCTAGGAGGCTGTCATATGATGTCCTTCCAGAATGCGCTCTCCTGCGTGCCCCTGGCAATCTCCGTGATCACTGCGTCCTACAGACAGAGCTGATCACATGATGTGGTAAAAGGCCAATCACAGCGGCCTTTTATCACATGATCAGCTGTGTCCAATGACATGCTGATCACTGGCAAATGCCATTGCCGGTTCTTGGTTGCACTTTCCTCACGCTTTCATCGCGTGAGGAAAGTACTGCCAAGAACTGGCAGTTGTCAAGCAGGGATCGGCACCAATCATCAGGACACTGATGATCAATGCCCTGATGATCTGTGCCCAGCAGTGCCACACACCAGTGTTGCCCACCTGTGCCCAGCAGTGCCACCCACCTGTGCCCAACAGTGTCCAGTGCCACCCACCAGTGTCCATCAGTGCCACCCACCTGTGCC
The DNA here is from genome assembly GCF_062004578.1 of Staurois parvus. NCBI lineage: Eukaryota > Metazoa > Chordata > Amphibia > Anura > Ranidae > Staurois > Staurois parvus. Next base: position 1,385,310 of record NW_028318656.1, on the reverse strand, counting down.
CATCAGTGCCCATCAGTGCAGCCCGTCAGTGCCCAGCAGTGCCACCAGTCAGTGCCCAGCAGGGCCACCAGTCTGTGCCGACTATCAGTACCCATCATCAGTGCCAGATCATCAGTGCCAGCTCATTAGTGTTGCCTATCAGTGCTGCGTATCAGTACCCATCAGTGCCCATCAGTGCCTCCTATCAGTGTCTATCAGCGCCTCCTATCAGTGTCTATCAGTGTCTATCAGTGCCTCCTATCAGTGTCTATCAGTGCCCATCAGTGTCTATCAGTGCCCATCAGTGTCTATCAGTGCCCATCAGTGCCTCCTATCAGTGTCTATCAGTGCTGAATATCACTGCAGCTTCAACACACATCAGTGAAGGAGAAAAATTACCTGTTTGCAAAATTTTATAATAGAAACAAAGAAACTTTATTTTTTCAAATTATTTGCTTTTTTTATCTATAGTTATTTGTTTATAGCGCAAAAAATAAAACACCCAGCGGTGAGTAAATACCACCAAAAGAAAGCACTATTTGTGAGAAAAAAATTATAAAATTTCAAATGAGTACAATGTTGCATGACTGCGCAATTGTCATTCAAAGTGCGACAGCTCTGAAAGCTGAAAATTGGCCTGGTAAGGAAGGGGGTATAAGTGCCCTGTAGGCAAGGGGTTGCACTATTTATATCTATGCATTGGCAAATTTGAAAAAAATGGATCGGCCAAAGAAATAAACAGAAAGGCATGAATTTTCACAGCAGCGTGCACCACAAAGTACCTGCTATTATATTTATAAAACAGAACTCTCTCTTCTGTGTCACTTTGTGTTTAGCTTCACTATGTTACTCGGGTCTGACTCTTCCTTACATCATGGCTACATTCTTTGAACTGCCATTCCTCGGTTAACATATAACTAATGGCTCCTGACAGTCTGAACAAGTTACACATCCAGTTACAATGATACACACAAGCCTGATAAAGTAAACAAAAAAAATCCTTGACCTTTCCTGATTGTGCCAACTCTCCCTCTGTTCACTCCTCCATCTTTCTTAAGAAAAATCATACACCCCGTTTATAAGGAAATTCACTGGAAAAAATATTACCTCTCTTACAATTTACATTTCTGCAGAAAATCCAGTTACAGTTGAGCTAACTTGACATTTCATCCCAAATATTAGTTGGCACCCTTGATTTTGCAATTTGGGTAGTGGCAAGCTTAAGGGTGGCAAGTCATCAGGGTCATCAGATGGACACCCTCATTCTTTGACTTTTCATTCATGAGTCCACAGGACCAGCGGGTTTCCACTTGTCAGGGTTAGTGGCTTAGATACTCCTAGGTTCAAATAAAGGTAAAATACAGAAAACAACAAAATCAAATGCAGAAAATATTGTTGCTAAAAGGTTGAATGTGAGAAAAGGAAGCCATACAATTGCAGAGATCAAAGCAGTGCGAACCATCCAAAATATGACCATGTGTAACGTCAGACCAGTCAGAGACAGTTGTATCACAAGCGAGTGGCAAGGATTTGCCTTGAGGGTCAACACCTGAGAGACCATCTAGTCTTTGCCAGAGCTCCTCTCCTAACTGTGGAGTTGGGTCGGTATGGCTTGCAGTCCCATTTTAGCTTTAGAAGACTATATATTTGGATCATCAAGTTGACGCACAACACAGCACATACTACATCAATCAGATTGAAAAGAATATTGGGTATATTAGAGTCATTGATAACTCAGTTTTAATACAGTCTCTGCAGGAGTAGACTGTGGTGGTGGTGGTGGTGGTGGGGCTCAGAATTCAAATCAGAAATGATGATAGGGGCCTCAGAGACCTTTAGAGGTGAAGAGGTCCTGCTAGAAGGAAGCTGGAGTACATCCAAAATATTGGGTATATTAGAGTCATTGATAACTCAGTTTTAATACAGTCTCTGCAGGAGTAGACTGTGGTGGTGGTGGTGGGGCTCAGAATTCAAATCAGAAATGATGATAGGGGCCTCAGAGACCTTTAGAGGTGAAGAGGTCCTGCTAGAAGGAAGCTGGAGTACATCCAAAATATTGGGCATATTAGAGTCATTGATAACTCAGTTTTAATACAGTCTCTGCAGGAGTAGACTGTGGTAGTGGTGGTGGTGGTGGTGGTGGTGGGGCTCAGAATTCAAATCAGAAATGATGATAGGGGCCTCAGAGACCTTTAGAGGTGAAGAGGTCCTGCTAGAAGGAAGCTGGAGTACATCCAAAATATTGGGCATATTAGAGTCATTGATAACTCAGTTTTAATACAGTCTCTGCAGGAGTAGACTGTGGTAGTGGTGGTGGTGGTGGTGGTGGGGCTCAGAATTCAAATCAGAAATGATGATAGGGGCCTCAGAGACCTTTAGAGGTGAAGAGGTCCTGCTAGAAGGAAGCTGGAGTACATCCAAAATGTCTGCAAACAGATTGTGTTAGGGGTGACCTTGGGATCTAAAATCCCTGGTGTGGATACCAGTAGTTTTCTCCCCAGAACACCTCCCCAGAGGTCACCAATAGCAGCAAGACTATCCTCAGAGTGTGTTTTAACAGACATGTTGCATCAATTAGCAGAAGGCAAGTACACTTAAAATGGGTCAAGGCCCAGCATACTCACAGCTTAGGTAGTAGATAATAATGAAATGTCTGAATATTATCTATTCATTTAAGGTAGACAGAGAAGCAAGACCACAGAGTGGATAAGCAACAGCAGTGGGAAGAATTTTTTAAGAAAAAGCATTATCTTAGCTGTTAAAAACTATGGGGTAATTCCTGCTGCTGCAGCTCAAACTGCCTTAGTAATTAACCCCTTGGTGCCAGTGCCTCCTGGTCCTTTAAGGGGTTTCAGATGCCGGGAGGTGGTTCAGAGCTTGTGATCATGTGACCGTCAGGATTGGCTGTCACAGTGGTCACATGATCGGAAAGCTTCCAATCTCAAGTAGAGTTCAGGAGCTTTCCATTAGCTGGCAGTAACTTTGCCAGGAGAGCGCACAGTGCACGCTCTCCTGGCACATTTCTGTTTTACCCTGGGTGTGCATATATGTGGCCTCTTGGTGTTAAGGCCCATCCACCGAGAGGCTGAATATATGCGTACAGCTGGCGGGAAGGTGTAAATGAGTTGACAGATGCTGTACATGGGTGGCTAGAGTACATTGGAGGCTAGCAGTTTTCCTTTATATTACACAAGGGACTTGAGGTGGAGCCTAGTGTATAGGTCTCATACAAAAGGTAGAGTGACACAGTACACTGTGACTAGAAGGGATAACCCCAAATGGTATGTATTAGGAAAGTATGGATGGGTGATGTGCTACAACTCTAGAAATGGGGAGCAGTCTGCAATTCGGTAGCCAATATGCCGGTCTGGGAAAGTAGATCTCAGTGCCTAAAGGCATCAGAACATGTTATCTGCATCATAATTAGGGATGAGCCAAACTGCCCTGAGTTCTGTCCAAGCAGGGTTTGGCAAACTTCAAAGAAGTTAGGACACTAAATCCAAAGGCCACTGAAATCAATGGAAGCGGAAGCTGTGAAATTGAAAATGCCTAGGTTGTTGGCTAATAGTCAAGGGGTTGTAAAAATTTGCATAGGGTGGGGGGACCCAACTCTGGGTAAGATATACCAAAGGAAATGTTTTAAAAAATTCCATTTGGCCAGGGCAGTGATTTTTTCATTGCTTAACTACTTGCCCTACAGAGGATTTATCCCCCCCTTCCTGACCAGGCCATTTTTTTGCCATATGGCACTACGTTAAATTATCTGGCAACTGCGCAGTCATGCAACGCTGCACCAAATTTAAATTTACAACCTTTTTTCCCACAAATAGAGCTTTCTTTTGGTGGTATTTGATCGCCTGTGCGTTTTTATTTTTTACGCTATAAAAAAAAGACTGACAATTTTGATAAAAAAACAATATTTTTGTCTTTTTGCTATTAAACATGTCCAGTAAAAAAAAAATTTTAAAAATCAAATTTTGTCTTAAATTTAGGCCAAAATGTATTCTGCTACATGTCTTTTCTAAAAAAAAATCCCAATACATGTAAATTAATTGGTTTATGGGAAAGTTATAGCGTTTAAAAATGGTGGTATATATACAGGAATTTAACCTCCCTACCGATATGATTATGTCAGTATTTCTGTGCTCAAACTGGTACATTATTTTCAAAGGAAATATGTTGTTTTTTTATTGTAGGCCTGTAGTTCTTAGGAATAATGCACTGAAATCTGTTTAAACAATAGTCTAGTAGACATCCTGGGTGCAATATTGTTTAATACATTAAATCATAAATTATAATATAATAAATAATTATAAAAATAATAATATAATAATAAATGAAATAATGTAATCAAATCAAACTCGCAGAACTCTGTCCAAACAAGGGTGCAATATTATATAGACACTGCATATTGTTCTAGAAAACATCCCGGGTGTGGTATATTTTGAAACACGGGACTGCACAAAGTCCAACATCACAATCAGGACAGTGGGACCTCTTTTCTTTGCGGATTTTTTTTCAACTCTCATCACGCTGAGAGCAACATACCACGTACATCCGTGTAGGTGCGGCCTTTTTTTGGGTTGGTGGGATGTGGTCCATAAAGTGATGTCCAGTCAGGCATTCTGGGTTGGCATCTCCCATAGCACATAGTCTGAATCTACCTACAGACATTGATGGCATTTGGTGTTTCAGGAAGATGGATTCCGTAACTTTCCATATAAAGTCCGTATGAACCACAGGCTTGTAACTGTTTTTGCGGAACAGAACGTAGGCATTCCGCAAACACTGTTCTAGAAGATGACAGAAAATCTTTTTGTAGTATTTCCTCTGCTGCTTTCTCATTGCTGGATAGGAAGTCATAGCTTGGTCAGCTCTGTCGACACCTCCCATGGTGCTGTTGCAGTCAATAACAACCTGCAGCTTCTGAATGTTTTTCCCACCTTTTGATTGTACCATCACTGTGGAGGCATTGTGAATGGTACTCATTAGGTACACATACAGTACTTCTTGTCCCGCCATCTCAGTGCCATCATTTTGCCTTTCTGTCAGGCAACTAATTCTCCCGACTTCAGTTTGCTTTTTGAAAACATTGATGGCAGGTTGCGCTGGTTAGCCCTAACTAATCCATATGCATCCGTTTTGTGCTGCAGAAGAACCTCGTAAAGTTCTGGAGAGGTGTAGAAATTGTCCATTGTTACACAGTAGCCTTGGTTTAGCAGAGGCTCAATTAGTGACAGAATGGAAGATGTTGCCATTCCATAGTTGCTGTACTTTGGATCAAATTTTGTTCCTTTGCCGGTGTAATAATTGTGTTCCAGATGTAGCCAGTAGAGGATTTGCACAGCAGGTAGGATTTGACACCAAATCGTCCTCTCTTGGATGCGATCTACTGTACCCAGTTGAGCCTTCCCTTGTAGGCCATTAGACTTTCGTCTATACTAATGTCTCACTCTGCCACATAGCTCTGCTGGAAATTCCTGAGAATTATTTGGGCGACTTCTCAAATTTTCTTTAGTTTGTGGGTCAGATGAGTCGATTCGTCAAAATCGTCATGGTTTGCGAAAATTTCATGATGAGTGAAAAGCAGTACTCCGACATGACTGTGCCAAAGAACAGCGTGGCAAGCATTTTTTGGTGGTCCAATACAACTTCTGCAGAGGTTTCCCCACCACTCCTTGAAGAATAATTAGGCAGAGAAACAGCCAAATGTCCTCTTTGGTCACATGTTCCCACTTTCTGCTTCGTGAAAACCTGCTCTATGGAGCAGCTAATTGTTGTGCTGCGTTCCTATTTGTCTCCGTCACGATTATTTCAATAGCCACATCGGTCAGAAACAATTCTAAGTACACCAAGGGGTGGTCACCTTCAGCATGGACTTTCATACCAGGTACGCCGGTAAACAGGAATCTTGGCGGCGCTGGCATACCACAATCAATAGTGCACCACGTTCGCAGATCACTCACGTCAATTTCAGATTCGGCACTGTCTTCACTGTCGGTGTCTGAAGACAAATTTCCAAAGAGTCACTATCGCTCAGTTCAAGTAGCTCCTCACTGTCGCTGTTTGCTAGCTCATCAAAAACAGCGTGCGCAATATAAATGCGCATGTAAATCAGATCAGATAAGCCAGAGGTTCCCTCAATTCCGAGAAAGATGCAGCCTGGAATGGACAACCTCTTCTATAGCTTCTAGAGGTACCCTTTAGGTCTGCCTCTAGAGGGTCTGCAACAGATGTCTCTCCTCTGGGCCCTGGGATGGTCACCTTGGGTTCCTGGGGGATAAAGTGCTCGGTACAGAGAAAAAAATGGTGCCCATAGTGTAATATTTCACATATAAAATGTTTAATTTAGTAGTGAAAATGGCAAATGAACACACATTCAAATAATACTCATGGGTCAGTATGGAGTAAAATCTGCAAATAGGTAGCATGCAGCCTAAAAGCTGCTGGGTGCACTAACCAGCTTGTTAAAAAGATAGCCGCTGGACCTCCGTGATCCGGCGGCGTGACCTGTCAGCGTGCGGGGCTTCTCCTTAATGCATTTTGTACCAAACGTACATTTTCAAAAGGGGTGTGCGCCATAGCAGCCGGACATCAATTTGGAGCTATTTATAGTAGCTGGGCGCTGTTGTTGATTGAACCAGCGCCATTTTTCCAGTGATCAGAGCCAATTGCGCATGTGCGGGATCGCGGGCGCCATTTTGCCGGTGATCCACGCTTAACCACGTATGCGCAGAACTGCGGGCGCCATTTTTCCTGCAATCCGCATAAACCGCGCATGCGTGAAAACACAAGCGCCATTTTCTCGTGGATTATTGCAACCCAGAGAGAGAGATTTCCTCGTGGGTTACTGCAACCAAAAAGCAGCTGACGATCATGAACGAGGCAACTGGTATTAACGATTAAGATCATGTAGATTTAGCGCTGCACTACATGTTTTATACGGTTTATAAACGGCCACCTGCCCCTGCACTGCCACCGTCTGGCCGTTTATATACAACGGTCGGAATGGAAGTGGTTAAACTTGCGTTCTAGGTCAAGGACAGATCTAATCACCAACCAAAGGTCTAGGAACCTGTGAAGTATAAGGTCTCAGGCCGATAGCTTACCCCTTATACTCAAGTGGAATTGCATAAAATTCAAAAGTCATAAACATACAGTATGGACAGAATGTCATCAAACACTTTCTCTATTTATCTAGTGTGTGAAGGTCACCCAGCTGTGACAAAGTTCATCTGCATGATGTACAGTTGTGTTCAAAATAATAGCAGTGTGTTGAAAAAAGTGAATAAAGCTCAAAATCCTTCTAATAGCTTTTATTTCCATCCACACAATTGCATTGGGAACACTACACATTCTATTCCAAATCAAAACATGAAGAAAAATAGATCAAATTTGTGTTGTTCTTCTAAAAAAAAATTAAAGAAAAGTGAATATTAGACTGTTCAAAAAAATAGCAATGTTTGTATTCTTCTTTACAAACTCAAACATTCACTATATAAACTGAAAAATGTTTGAAGATTTTGCTTTCCTTTGAATGACTTCATGAATATTTGGTTGTAGTCGCACTGTTTCTGAGAACTGCTGTACATCTGTGTTGCATGGAGTCAACCAACTTCTGGCCCCTGTGATCAGGTATTCCAGCCCAGGATGATTGGACGACATTCCACAGTTCTTCTCTATTTCTTGGTTTTGCCTCAGAAACTGCATTTTTGATGTCACCCCACAAGTTTTCTATTGGATTAAGATCCGGGGATTGGGCTGGCCACTCCATAACGTCAATCTTGTTGGTCTGGAACCAAGATGTTGCACGTTTACTGGTGTGTTTGGGGTCGTTGTCTTGTTGGAACACCCATTTCGAGGGCATTTCCTCTTCAGCATAAAGCAGCATGACCTCTTCAAGTATTCTGATGTATTCAAACTGATCCATGATCCCTGGTATGCGATAAATAGGCCCAACACCGTAGTATGAGAAACATCCCCATATCATGATGCTTGCACCACCATGCTTCACTGTCTTCACAGTGTACTGTGGCTTGAATTCAGTGTTTGGGGGTCGTCTGACAAACTGTCTCCGCCCACTAGACCCAAAAAGAACAATCTTACTTTCATCAGTCCACAAAATGTTGCGCCATTTCTCTTTAGGCCAGTCAATGTGCTCTTTGGCAAATTGTAACCTCTTCAGGACGTCTTTTTTTCAACAGTGGGACTTTGCGGGGGCTTCTTGCAGATAGCTTGGCTTCACATAGGTGTCTTCTAATTGTAACAGTCCTCACAGGGAACTTTACACCTTCTTTCATCTTCCTGGAGCTGATTGTTGGCTGAGTCCGCGCCATTTTGGCTATTCTTCTATCCATTCCAATGGTAGTTTTTCACTTTCTTCCACGTCTTTCAGGTTTTGGTTGCCATTTAAAGCATTTGCGGTCATTTTAGCCGAGCAGCCTATCATTTTCTGCACTTCTTTATATGTTTTCCCCTCTCCAATCAACTTTTTAATCAAGGTACGCTGTTCTTCTGAACAATGTCTGGAACGACCCATTTTCCTCAGAATTTCAGAGAGAAATGCACTGTAACCAGCCTGTACAACATTTGCTGCCTTCCTTCCTTAAATAAGGGCAATAATTGCCACCTGTTTTTCAAAGAATGAATGACCTCACTAATAGAACTCCACACTGCTATTATTTTGAACATGCCCCTTTCAATGAGTGATTCAATGACACAGAATCAGCAGCATGCATGTCATGACTGTTGGGTCTGTTGGATTTCTATTACTCTACTACACCTGCTAGTAAATTATTTGCCATGTAGAAATATCATTTCTACCAAAAACAGTGATTGATCCGGTTAGTAATGTCTGACAGCTATTATTTTGAACACAACTGTGTATATATATATATATATATACAGTATATATGTGTGTATGTGTGTGTGTGTGGTTTTGCACATCTCTTCCGCCTTGTAGCAGTACTTCTGCTATAGTGCGGTCAGGAAGCGGTTAACCCCTTCCTGCCTAGTGCCATTAGTACAGTGTCAGTGCTTTTTATTGGCACTGATCACTGTATTGGTGTCACTGGGGATGTCAGTGGCAGTTAGTTCCCACCCAGTGTCAGAATTCCCACCGCAGTATATATATATATATATAATACGTGATTATGCATTTCCGGGTAGGGGGCGGCTACAGCTGTCCATCACTGGATCCTGGCTGGAGATTCCAAGCCAGCACCCGGCGATTGCCAAAGAACACTGACAGGGGAGAGGTCTGTATGTAAACAATACAAATCTCTCCCCTGTCAGCACCAGCATGCTGCTTTGTAGTGCTCTGCATATCAGAGCAATACAAAGCAGCATTATTAGATAGTAAAGCACACATAGACAACACTGTAAAACACAAACAGCCCACATAGTAAAACAGCACACAGTTAACCCTTTCATCGCTCCACATGTTAATCCTTTCCTGCCCAGTGCCATTAGTACAGTGTCAGTGCATTTAATTAGCACTGATCACTGTATTGGTGTCACTGGGGATGTCAGCGGCAGTTAGTTCCCATCCAGTGTCAGAATGTCCGCCGCAGTCCCGCTATAATTAGCTGATCATCGCCTTTACTAGTATAAAAAAAAAATTCCAGTATATATACCTTTATAACTTTCATGTAAACCCATTCATTTACATGTATTGGGATTTTTTTTTTAGCAAAGACATGTAGCAGAATACATTTTTGCCTAAAATTATGATGAAATTTGATTTTTTAAATTTTTTACTGGATATGTTTAATAGCAAAAAAGTCTATTTTTTTAATTTTAGTATTAGACATATTTTATAGCAAAAGGTGAAATAAAATTTTTTTTTTTCAAAATTGTCAGTCTTTTTTTGTTTATAGCTCAAAAAAATAAAAAAAGGACAGGCAATGAAATACCACCATAAGAAAGCTCAATTCGTGGGAAAAAAGGCCGTAAATTTAATTTGGGTGCAGCATTGCATGACTGCGAAATTGTCAGTTAAAGTAACGCAGAAAAATGGCCTGGTCAGGAAGCGGGGTAAATCATCTGGAGGGCAAGGGGTTACCTGCCATTGCTTGAATAAATAAGTTTGGGTTTTCTGAATTAAATTTGAACTGAAGACTTTTACAAACACAAATTATTAAAATTCCTTTCGATGAATTTCCACAATAAACAAAGACAATTGATCCTCGTTACGTTATATGGAAGCTGTCCAAAAGAGACAAGTTCTGTTTCTGGGAAATGGGAACTGTTCTGAAGAAACAGGGTGAAACTACCCCGCCCAACTGCCATTGGACATAACCCAGATAACTCATATAAATAGCAGGTAACTACAAGCAATGTTCAGACAGAAGGAAAAAAAGGAATCAACGCTATTTAGAGGTAAATATTTTTCAGTTACTTTTTGCTGCTTTTATTTCATTGCTCTTCTGGTATTTGTCTTTATTGTAGAGTACATAACATGGTGATGGCTCACTATTTAATGGTTGCTGCATCGGGCATAGGGGTCAATTCACCAAGCGTTAACCATTTCAATACCGTGCAATTTTACACCTTCCTGCCCAGGCCATTTTTCACGTTTCAGCGCTCTCACACTTTGAATGACAATTGAGCAGTCATACAACACTGTACCCAAACTAAAATTTTATCATTTTCTTCACACAACTAGAGCTTTCTTTTGGTGGTATTTAATCACCGCTGGGGTTTTTATTTTTTGCTAAATTAACAAAAAAAGGCCAAAAATGTTGAAAAAAATACACGTTTTTCTTTGTTTCCGTTATAAAAATTTACAAATAAATAATTGTTCTTCATAAATTTAGGCCGAGATGTATTCTACTACATGTCTTTGGTGAAAATAACCCAAATTAGGATGTTTTATTTAGTTTGTAGGAAAGTTATAGAGTTCACAAACTATGGTATAGATCTGATTATTGATCAATCCTGAAGTACTGACGGCCAATCTAATTTCTTGAGGTCTAAGAATGTCAGAATAGTACAGAAATCCCCCAAATGACCCCTTTTTGCAGAGTAGACAGTCCGACGTACTTCATAAGAGGAATGGCGAGTTTTTTGAAGTTGTATTTTTTTTGTCATAATTTTTCGGAAAATGAAAAAATTAAAAAAATTATTTTCACAATTTTTTTTTTTACATACTGTAACCAGTGCAGTACAGCGTCATCATATAACTGGCATGGCGGTGAACAGGGACACTGACTGGTGACAGTATGAAAAAAAAAAAAATATATATTTTTTTAATTTTTAATTTTTTTTATTATTTTAAATTTTTTATTACATTTTTTAAGATTTTTTTTCATATTTTACTATGACCAAAGTAGTACAATGTTACCATAGTAACATTGTACTACTTTGGGGAAGTGATCAGTATTTTTTTTTTTTTACACAATTTGCTTATAGCAAAGAATTACTTTGCTATAAGCAAGCATTTACCTGAATGAAATCGACTCATTCAGCTTTTTTTTTTTTTTTTGTGCTTAGCTGTGATTTGGTCACAGCTAATCACATGACATGTGCATGTGATTAGCTGTGACCATTCACAGCTAGGCACTAGTATACAATGGATGGCATGAATGAAGCCATCCATTGTATACAACTGTCATGTGACCTGCTGTGATTGGTCACAGCAGGTCACATGGTACCAGCAACGGGAGCCGGTACTCGGATCTGTCATCGGCCGTGTCCGAGGTACACGGCCGGTGACAGATCGCGCTGCTGCATTAGCGCAAACTGCGCATGTGCGGGAGCACGCCAAATGGCGTGCACCCGGAATGCAGCAACACATTTGAAGCCGCCAAACGGCCATTGGCCGGGCGGCAAATGGTTAAGGCAGCCAGACGAATGAAGCCAGCTGAATGAAAACAAATCAAGCGGTAAGCTGTTAAGTCCAATTCACAAACAGAAAGTAAAAAAAGATGTGATATTTATCACCAGGGTTTTGCTGGTGTATCACATGCGGTATTTTTTCAGATGCAGCGAGGGGTTCCCACTGTTATGAATATTAAGGGGAATCCTATGCCAAATTTTCTTTTTTAAATGGCTTGGAGTCCCCCCAGATCCATACCAGACCCAAAATCCCTTAGGATTGTGAGGGAACCCACACACCATTTTTTTTTTAATGTTGGTGTGGGATTCCCCCGAAATACATATCAGACCTAAGGGCCTTTTTTTTTATTTTGGTGTGGGGTTTTCCTAAAAATCCACAACAGACCCAGAGGACCTGGTATGTAAGAACGGGGGCTCTTCCATGGGTGGACTGACCATTCGGGAACTTGGGCACTGCCTGAGGGCCCAGGGTCAGTATGGCGCCCCATGAGATGCCCCTGGTACCTTTCTTAGGCTTTTTTGGACTGACCATTCGGGAACTTGGGCACTGCCTGAGGGCCCGGGGTCAGTATGGCACCCCATGAGATGCCCCTGGTACCTTTCTTAGGCTTTTTTGGATGTGGTTTGAGTGCGGGCAAGGACACAGGGGCCCCATGATCGCCTATTGCCTGGGGGCCCCATGGGTTGTCAGTCCACCCCTGGGCTCTTCCATACCAGGCCCTCTGGGTCTGGTGTGGATTTTAAAGGAAATTCCCACACCAAAATAAAAAAAAAAAAAAAAACGGCCCTTAGGTCTGGTAAGGGATTTTGGGTTTGGTATGGATCTGGGGGGACCCCAAGCCATATAAAAAAGAAAATTTGGCATCGGATTCCCCTTAATATCCTTAACAGACCCCTAGGGGTTGGGGGGGACCCTCTCGCTGCATCTGAAAAAATACTGCATGTGATACCGGCAGCAAAACCCTGGTGATAAATACATCATCTTTTTTTGCTTTCTGTTCTATTTGTGAATTGGACTTAGCAGCTTACCGCATGTTTTTTTGTGGTATTTAACACATTTTTAATTTAGCATTAAATACCGCAGAATCTTTTTTTTTTTTCTTGTAAATTGGACATTATCACATGTAACCTTTAGTGAATTGACCCCATAGTTTCTGCAACTTGCTATAAGGAGTAATAAATAATATAGTGCAGCGCTGTAATACTGAGGTACAAATCCAAATAGGTAAATAAAACAGGGTAAATGAAAGTTCATAAAGTTCTTTATACAGTATAAACGGTTGCAAGCAAGAGTGCTGTGAAGACCTCCTCAGCATTAGATAAGTGACTGGAACCATATAGAAAAAATGCACACTCACCGACCGCGCATTAAAAATGCGCATGTATGCAGTTATTTATCCAGGTGACCGGCCAGACATATGGATCAGCCAAACGCATGTATCATCCATCTCAGGTAGAACATCAGCCTTGGGTGCAGTGATATGCTACTAGGTCCTGAGAGCCTTCTTGCCCAGTGTGTAAAGGTAGGATGAGCTCCCTCTCCTGGTTGCAAGGTGCCCTAGGGATTGGCTGCTGTGGATGCCCTAGGGATTGGCTGCTGTGGATGCCCTAGGGATTGGCTGCTGTGGATCTGGAACCCTCCAAAAAGAGGGTCAAAAATAGAGAGGGAATGCCGATAGTGTAGTAGGTTCAGGCTGATTTATTTGATCAAAAGTAACATACTAACCAGGGTTTTGTGCATATACAAATATATATAATTCAAGCGGACAGATTAAAAGATAAAAATATATATAAACAAATATACATGATGTTCTACCTGAGAGGGATGATACATGCGTTTGGCTGATCCATATGTCTGGCCGGTCACCTGGATAAATAACTGCATACATGCGCATTTTTAATGCGCGGTCGGTGAGTGCGCATTTTTTCTATATGGTTCCAGTCACTTAACTAATGCTGAGGAGGTCTTCACAGCACTCTTGCTTGCAACCGTTTATACTGTATAAAGAACTTTATGAACATTTTAATTAACCTGCTTTATTTACCTATTTGGATTTGTACATCAGTATTACAGCACTGCACTATATTATTTATTATTTATGCTATGAGGTCCAGTGATTCCTTGGAGTGTTCCAGCAGCTGATTTTATGAGCGCTCGCTTTACCCATCCCACTTGCTATAAGGAGTATCTGCATTGAGTACTAAAAATATTTTGATGAGTGGGATAGGGGGGGGTTGTGTAAAATAAGGGCTCATGTACACGAGCAGCTCCTAAACTCGAGTTTAGGAGCTTTTGGCATGTTTTTGCCAAAACTCCTAAACTCAACTCCACATGTACACATCGGCTTTTAGCAGAGTTTAGGAGCTGCCATATTTAGGTGAAGTTAAACCTCTCCCTCCTGAACACGGAAGAATCACATTCAGGATAGGAACATTTTGACCACTGACCGTGGAAAAACGCAAAACGCGGTACCGCAGTTGCCACGGTTTTGCCGTGATTTGTGTTTTCCCGCGATTTGCGTTTTCCCGCAGCCACCAGTCATGGTAAGGCTCATGTACATGGAGCCTTAATATCAAACACATGTTGTTTGCATGTTCCATTCTACCTTCTTGCATATTTGCTGTTGATGGTTAAAATGTGCAGAGAATGCACAGTAAAGTCAATCTGAATTAAAGTAGATGCAGGGATTTTTTTCCAGCGGGAGTGTGGGGGAACGCACCTCCATCATTAATATATGAAATGGCAAGGAGTCCTGTGGTGTGCTGAAGGGTCTATTGATGCTGGCTGCTGGGGGATCTATTGTTGCTGGAGTTAATCTATTTTTGAAGAGAGGTCTATTGTTTCTGGGTAGGTCTGTTGTTGCTGATGGAGGAATCTATCATTGCTGGGGGTTTGTATTATATTGACGAGGGGGGCTACTGTTACTGGGAGGGGTCTACTGTTGAGGGTGGGGTCTACTGTTGCTGGCTGCTGAGGGGTCTACTGATGCTGGCTGTGGGGAGATCTGTTGTTGCTCCTGGGGGTCTATTATTGCTGGGAGGTATTTTGTTTCAGATGACCCATTGTTGTTGGGGGGATCTTTTGTCACAGAAAGGGGGGGCTATTGTTGCTTACTGCAGGAGATCTATTTTACTGCATTTTTTTGTCATCATTAACAAATTCCATACAAATTACTTAACACCACAAAATGACCCTTGGTTCTGTTTTCTCTAAAATGAGTGGTACTGGGAGGTGGGTAGGGGGTGGAACCAAGGAATGGTGCTCGGAGGTGGGTAGGGGGTGGAAACAAGTAATGGTGCTCAGAGGTGGGTAGGGGGTAGAAACAAAAGATAGTGTTCGGAGGTGGGTAGCGGTGTAACCAAGGAATGGTGCTTGGAGGTGGGTAGGGGGTGGAACCAAGGAATGGTGCTCAGAGGTAGGTAGGGGGTGGAAACAGGGGATAATGTTTGGAGGTGGGTAGGGGGTGGAACCAAGGAATGGTGCTTGGGGTTGGGTAGGGGGTGGTACCAGGGAATGATGCTCGGAGGTGGGTAGGGGGAGGAAACAAATAATGGTGCTCTGAGGTGGGTAGGGAGTGGAAACAAGGAATGGTGTTCAGAGGTGGGTAGGGGGTGGAACCAAGGAATGGTGTTCAGAGGTAGGTAGGGGGTGGAACCAAGGCATGGTGCTCAGAGGTGGTTAGGGGGAGGAAACAAAGGATAGTGTTTGGAGGTGGGTAGGGAGTGAAACCAAGGAATGGTGCTCGGAGGTGGGTAGGGGAGAAATCAAGGAATGGTGTTCGAAGGTGGGTAGGGGGTGAAACCAAGGAATGGTGCTCAGAGGTGGGTAGGGGGTAGAAACAAGCGATAGTGTTCGGAGGTGGGTAGGGGTGTAGCCAAGGAATGATGCTTGGAGGTGGGTAGGGGGTGGAACCAAGGAATGGTGCTCAGAGGTAGGTAGGGGGTGGAAACAAGGGATAATGTTTGGAGGTGGGTAGGGTGTGGAACCAAGGAATGGTGCTTGGAGTTGGGTAGGGGGTGGAACCAGGGAATGATGCTCAGAGGTGGGTAGGGGGTGGAAACAAGGAATAGTGTTCGAAGGTGGGTAGGGGGTGGAACCAAGGAATGGTGCTCAGAGGTAGGTAGGTGGTGGAAACAAGGGATAGTGTTTGGAGGTGGGTAGGTGTGTAACCAAGGAATGATGCTTGGAGGTGGGTAGGGGGTGGAACCAAGAAATGGTGCACGGAGGTGGGTAGGGGGTGGTAACAAGGAATAGTGTTCGAAGGTGGGTAGGGGGTGGAACCAAGTAATGGTGCTCAGAGGTAGGTAGGGGGTGGAAACAAGGGATAGTGTTTGGAAGTGGGTAGGGGGTGGAACCAAGGAATGGTGCTCGGAGGTGGGTAGCGGGTGGAAACAAGAAATGGTGCTCGGAAGTGGGTAGGAGGTGGTAACAAAAGGTGAGTCATAAAAGGCGACTTCCAGCACCTATTCTCTGAGAAAAAAAACCCTGAGTAGATGTATATGCTAACTGAGGTTTGCTAAAGTACTGTATCATAAATAAGAACCTTTTAACATAAAATACTGTTTTGACCTTTTTCATCCTTTGTTACATCTCAGTACTGCAAATCACCTGCAGCTCATTTACAGCCACTTCCTACCTACATGAATTTCAGCAATAGCTGCAGGGCATTTCTCAAGGTGGGTTTTCTGCAGGTGACAACAGTGCATTATACCTGCATATTATGGCTGAAAATAACCCCTCATAATCTCCATTGGAAGCCCATGTGACACAATTGGGGAAGCACAACCACAGTATAGCTATAACAGGTGCACAGTAGGATAACCAGGTATCATTTTATTCAAATCAGAAGATTTAAACAGATTGAAAATTACTTTTGAAAGTACATTCGCAAATTACAGTTGAGTTTTTAGGGACTGGGCTCACATCTACTTTAGTTGCATTATTTATATCTATGTATTGGCATCCAGCACTTTTTTTAAATCCCTATTTACTTATTTGCAGTTTAATGAGGCAACTGTTTTACTTCACATACTGGAATGGGCTGACAACACATTCTAACATGCTGAAAATCAGATGTGACCTGTTTTTTAGAATGCAACCCATCGCAATGCACTGCCTTTTGTTTCCGTGCATTGAAGTGTTATACCCCTTAGATGATACCCCTCAGACACTTATGTTGGTGGGAGGCCCAAAGTGTTTTGATATAATTCTTGAAGGCAAGAGGCCCATGCTGTTTAAAAAAAAAAAAACTGAGATTGAGCTCTGCAGTCACTTTTGCAGCAGTTGTTTTCTTATTCAGGGTCACAATCCTGCGCAATGTCCTTTTGTGTCTTTTGGTCAGTTAACCATTTTGACACTGCTTATGTATATCAGACCAGGGGCGGACTGACAACTCATGGGGCCCCCGGGCAATAGGGGATCATGGGGCCCCTGTGTCCTTGCCCAAACTCAAAAAAGCCTATGAAAAAGGTACCAGGGGCATCTCATGGGGCCCCCTACTGACCCTGGGCCCTCACACAGTACCCGAGTTTCCAAATGGTCAGTCCGCCCCTGTATCAGACGCTGGTTTCCCAGAATCTGTATATGCTGTCATAATCTTTGTTGTATGGTACAGTGTTGCATGTTTAAATCATAAATCCTTTTTAGTGTCAATCAGACCCTTCCAACAATCTTCAAAGTGATATTCCAAAAATGAAATTGTGGTTTTTCCATTATATACATGTAAGCACAACCAATAAAAGTCTGGATATACTTATGTGACATATTACACTATATGGTTATTCTCTCTTCCATGGGTGTGTACCTGTGATTGGCTGGGGGAGGTTATATATATCAAATCTGGCATTTGACATAACGTTGGAGGTTGTAATGAAGGAGTGGTGACAATTGAATAAGGCTTTTTGATCACATATTGATGGTAAGAGTATTCGCTCTAGCAACATAGAAGTGTTTTTTCACGGAGTAATGTTTTTGTTGGAGTGTACACGGAGTTCTGCACTATAATCATGTGTCCTTACGCAGTGTTTATATTATGCTTTTCGCAATATTTTCACATATGTATATATTGTAATGCAGGCCATAGATGGGGGAGAAAACCGGCTGATTTTTCTTTAAAAAATGAAAAATCGGTCGTTCAATCGGCCGACGTTACCAGGAACGGTAAAAAAAAAAATCGGACGATTTTCATCCCGTCTACAGCCAGGAAAAAAGTGTCTCTGTAGAGAGCTCTGCAATTTCTTTGACAGTTCTTTGACATTTATAGAGGCTGCAACATTGTATCTATTTGTATCCATTTTGGATACAGATGTTTTTATTCGGAAACAGATACAATGTTGCAGCCTCTATAAATGTCAAAGAACTGTCAAAGAAATAGCGGAGCTCTCTGCAGGGACACTTTTTGCCGGACTGGAATTCCTCTTCTCCTTCATCCTCTTCTTCTTCTTCATCCTCTTCTTCCTCTTCTTCTTCATCTTCTTCTTCATCCTCTTCTTCCTCTTCTTCTTCATCTTCTTCTTCATCCTCTTCTTCATCCTCTTCTTCATCCTCTTCTTCCTCCTCTTCTTCCTCCTCCTCTTCTTCCTCCTCTTCTTCTTCTTCATCCTCTTCTTCTTCTTCTGTCTTCCTCTTGCAAGTCACGGCTCATACGCAAATTTTTTATTTGGAAAAAGATTGAATGATTTGCCCATAATTGCCACGAAAATCGGCCGATCGGCAAATCAGACGATCTTTTTCCAACTTTACCGATAAAAAATATCTGCCAAAATACCGAAAAGCGGCCGACCTATTAACCCACTAACGATCCGAAAATCGTCCGATTTTATTTTCGGCCGAAAAATCGGCCGATTTTCGACCCATCTATGGCCTGCATTACACTGAGGATAATACACTATTTCAGCTTTTGTTTTTTTTGAGGTTCACTGCGATGTTGGATTTCATTTTTGGAATATCACTTCGAAGATTGCTGGAAGGGTCTGATTGACACTAAAAAGGATTTATGATTTAAACTTTGGACTTTCAGGGGTGAAAGTGTGACTTTTAAGAGTTAAAGGGAAGGGTATTCATTTTTCATAATTTGTCACAATTTTTCATATTTTTACTTATATCTATAAGTTTTGCACATTTATTTGTATAATTTAAAAAAAAAACATTATAATATTTGGATACTGATTTATTCAGTTTATACAGTGTTGCATGACTGCGCCATTGTCATTCAAAGTGCAACAGCTCTGAAGCTAAAAATTGGCCTGGGCAGGAAGAGGGTGAAAGTTCCCAGTATTGAAGTGGTTAATGCATTCTATGCATGAAAGTAAAAAACATTCTGGGTGCAGCTACCTTCTCAGCCTCCCCCAACTTTATCCAGAGATGTGCATGAGAGCCATGGCTCTCTTGGCTCTCTCTTTCCTCAATGGCTCACACAGCAACAGGAGCCAGTTGGTCCTATTGATTTCAATCACAGCCAGGGAGCCAATGAGGAGAGAGTGAAGGTGAGGCTGAGCCATGCTCTGTGAGTGAATGGACAATGTCCATTCTACAAGAGCACGGCTTGGGAGCATGCCCCCAGAGCAAGAGGCTTGGTTGCGGGCAGGAGCCAAGGCCACCAATGGGGAACTCAAAAAGAAGAGGATAAGGGTTGCTCTGTGCAAAACCATTGCATAGAGCAGGTAAGTATAACATATATATATATATATATATATATATATATATATATATATATATATATTCACACATTTACATTCAGCATATATCTCTTAATTGCAGGTTAAAATGGGACGTGCCATCTTGCCATTGCTGTGCCTATGGAGTTTCATCGTGACTGTCACTCCTCTTACTGATACACAAGTTTTCAGAGCAACGGAATACATCTACAGCAAATTCAAACTGTAAGCATTGTTACTTGTATGTGTAATAATTGTGATATTGATGAACTAAAGTAAATCTGCCAGATAATCACCAACCCAACCTATCCCTGTTACCATTTGGAAACTCGGGCACTGCCCGAGGGCCCGGGGTCAGTAGGGGGCCCCATGAGATGCCCCTGGTACCTTTTTCATAGGCTTTTTTGAGTTTGGGCAAGGACACAGGGGTCCCATGATCCCCTATTGCCCTGGGGCCCCATGAGTTGTCATTCCGCCCCTGCCTGTTACCCTTCAGGCTCCCAACCTTTTTTTTTTCTACCATATCCCCTGTTCTCAGTTCCCCACCACTGCCCTTGCTTACCCTCAGTTCACACCAGTGCCGATTTGCGGGCCACGGAATGGCAGCCCAATTATTTGAAAGGGCTGCTGTGCCTCGCAAAACACCTTTGCAGAAATGGCAGCCTGCACTGGGAACCATATTGTAGTGCGGTGCGATTTCCAGTGTGGGTAGCATGCGATTAACAGTAATGGCAGTCGCCCCTGGGTCCCGTTTTTTATTGCAGCTGTGGGACAAAGTGTGGGTCCCACAGCTGCTTCCACCCACAGTAGTGTGAACCAAGGGTTAGTCACCAGCAGTGATGGGCCGAACACCCCCCGTTCAGTCAGAGGTCAAACATCCCAACCTACAGAATGTTCGACCGCGAACACGAACCAAAGGACTGAGCGGCATCTTGGGGCATCTGAGTAGGTATTAAGATCCCCTTCAGTTACTAAAATTCTGCATGAGTTATATTATGAAGTCATGCGGTATTTTAGTAGTGAAACATTCATTCATGTTTTAGCTTTCCGTGGGTTTCCCCGCTGACAGCTGAATGTAAAAAGAATTGTCGGCATTGCCCGACAATTAAATTTATTTATTTTTTTAAATGGCGTGGGGTCCCTCCTCCCATCCATATCAAGCCCTTCAGGTCTGGTATGGAGTTTGAGGGGAACCTCCATGCCAAAATGTTTTTAAAAATGGCTTGGGGGTCTCCTCTAAATATAAACAGGTCAAACGCAGGTCAGAAGGAGGCCACATGGACCCTTAAAGTGGAAGAAAAGCCTGACTATCGATTGTAAAAAATGTTCCTTCTCCCCTCCTCCTACCTATCCTTCCTAACCTGTATTAACCGCTTTAGGACCACCCTATAGCAGATATACTGCTACAGGGCAGGATCACATACATATATGTCATTCTGCATTTCCAGGTAGGGGGTGCGCGTGAGCTGAGTGTGCCATACCTGCGCCGCCATTCGTGGCCGATGATATCAATCACCGGGTCCCAGACGGTAATTACCCGCCAGCTCCTGTTGATTACCGAGCATCTCCGATGGGAAGGAAGATTGTTTTGTTTACAAACAATCTTCCTCCCTGTCAGCTCAAGCACACTGCTCGGGATGGCTGTGCACAGTACAGCCATCCCAATCAGTGTACTTACAGTGAAGCACACCCCCCCCCTTGCCCCCCTAGTAAAACACTCCCAGCACACAACTGACCCTTTGATTGCCCCTCACATCAATCCTTTCCTACCCAGTATCATTAGTATAGTGGCAGTGCTTTTTTTTAGCACTGATCACTGTATTGGTGTCACTGGGGTGTCAGTGACACCAAGTTAATTCCCCCCCTCCCAGTCTCAGAATGTCGCCGCAGTCCCACTAAAAGTCACTGATCGCCGTCACTAGTAGAAAAATAAAAATCCTAATATCTATACCGCCATTTGCAAAATTTATAACTTTCACGTAAACCAATTAATTTACACGTATTGGGATTTTTTTTTAACAAAGACATAGAGAAGAATACATTTTGGCCAAAATGTATGAAGAAATTAGATGTTTAAATTATTTTTACTGGACATGTTTAATCACTTCCTGTCCGGCCCATGTATATAAATGACCGGATGGGAGCAGTGCATGGACGGATGGTCGTTTATAAACATCCTCCCCGCTTCCCTGCTTGTGCGTGCTCCCTGGGAGCGCGCAGCACCGCGATCCGGTGCCAGCTGTGTGCCAATCAGTGATCACATGAATAGGTGTAAGCAAGATGTCACTTCCTGACATCATTGCTTACTACGTGTGAAATCTGTGAATGATCACAGAGTTCACATGGTACAAGGCTAATCACAACAGCCTTGTACCATGTGACAAGCTGTGACCAATCACAGCTCACACAGTAGTTCTCAATGGCTGCAAGAATGCAGCCAGAAAGAAGGAGAAATTATTAACCCCCACCCCCACCCCCACAAGTAGCACAGTGTCACTATGGTGACAGAATGTTTAAAAAAAACCAAAAATAATAATATCAAAAAATAAAATAAAAATGTAAAGAAATGTTTTGAAACATTATAATTTTTGGTTACAAACTAATTTGGGTTTTTTTTTTTTTTTTTTTTTACTAAAAAGATAGATGAATACATTTTGGCCAGTATTTATGAAGAAAGATTATTTATTTGCAAAATGTTATAATAAAAACACTTTTTTTTTTCATTTATATAGCAAAAAAATTAAAATCCCAGTGGTAAATAAATACCACCAAAATAAAAGTTTTATCTGTCTCAAAAAATGCTAAAAAATTCATATGGGTACAGTGTTGCATGACCGCGCAATTGTCATTCAAAGTGTGACAGCACTGAAAATTGGGCTGGACAGGAAGAAGGTGAAAGTGTCCGGACTTGGTGGTTAAAGTGGTTCTAAAGGTTCCAGGTTTTGTACTTTCATGCATTCCCGATGTTGTCAATCACAGTCAGTAAGCCAAATGGAGAGGGAAGGAGCAAGGCCAAGCCGTGGCTCTGTGTGTGAATGGAGGCTGGGGCTCGAGAATGTGCCTGCTCAGGTGCCCCCATAGCAAGCTGTTTGCTATGTGGGGCACCCAACAGGAGGGAGGGCCAGGAGCTCCGGCAGGGGACCCAAGAAGAGAAGGATCCGGGCTGCTCTGTGCAGAACACATGCATACACATGTTTGTTATATAAAAAACAAATAAATAAACAAGATTCATCACGATATCACTTCAAATCAGCTAAATTGAAAGTTGGCCTTACAGGGCTTGAATTCAGGGAAAATTGGCCAGAATTTAGAGCACCACCCAACTAGCCAAACTGCGATTAAAAAGCCAAGGGGTTAGGTTGAAAATTATTGGCCAAACAGTGACTGCATCCGGTCGATTGCAATCACTGTCCCGGTTTTCAGACAGCTGCGGATACTATGGCTGAATACAGCAACGGGTCGGGGAGATTCCTCCATCCATGTAATGTAGTGTAGTTGGGGAAATTGAGAAATTTCCCTTGAGAGAAATTTAAATCTAAATGTGTATGACTAGCCTTACAGTTCGTTCTCTTTAGAAAGCAGCTACAGTTTGAGAAGAAAAGCCTTTTTTTCATGCCAGTATGCTGTAGAGAAGAACCCTGGCCATATGGAAGAAAAATATATTTGAAATATATTTTAAAAATATTCTTCCCAAATATATTGCCATATATTTGAAATGCTACAATTTGGGCCATATTCAATATATTTCAATAGAGCTATATGTTATTATTATTATTACATCGAGTTTATATAGCGCCAAAGGGTTTGCTCAGCGCTGTACAATAGAGGGGGGGACAATACATGGCACAGTACAACAACAACAAACAACGTACGAGGGGTAAGAGGGCCCTACTCTTTCGAGCTTACAATCTAGGAGGGAGGGGGTAGTGGTACAGTAGGAAGTGGCTGAGGGGAATGAAGTGGTGGGAGGAATGAGGGGGAAAGGCCGTTAGGTGAGGGTGGGATAGGCTTCCCTGAAGAGATGGGTTTTGAGGGAGCGCCTGAAAGTGAGGAGGGAAGGCAACAGTCTGATGGATTGGGGCAGTGAGTTCCAGAGGATGGGGGAGGACCTGGAGAAGTCTTGCAGTAGTGCATGGGAGGAGGAGACCAGGGAGCAGGATAGAAGGAGGTCCTGTGAGGAGCGAAGGGTACGGGTAGGGCGGTACTTGGGGATCAGGTTGGTGAGGTAGTCAGGGGCAGCGTTGTGAATGGCTTTGTAGGTCAGGGTTAGAAGTTTAAATTTGATGCGTTGGGCAATAGGGAGCCAGTGGAGGGATAGGCAGAGGGGGCTGGCAGTGGTGGAGCGGTTGGTGAGGTGGATGAGTCTAGCCGCTGAGTTCAGGATGGTCTGAAGCGGGGAGAGCTTCCACTGGGGTAGGCCGGTGAGGAGGGAGTTGCAGTAGTCAAGGCGTGAGATAATCAGGGAGTGTACGAGTATTTTAGTGGTGTCTGGAGCTGAAGCCTGCATGTGTTTGTAAGTGATTTGACATGAGGTTGGAAGGAGAGGTTCGAGTCAAGAATGACGCCAAGGACTTTGGCTTGTGGGGCGGGAATGATAGTGGTGTTGTTGGTGATGATGGATAGGATGGGGGGGGGGGTGTGGGCAGGGGGAAAGACGAGGAGCTCGGTTTTGGAGAGGTTAAGCTTGAGGAAATGGAGCGACATCCAGTCTGAGATGTCGTTTAGTAGGTGAGTGATGCGGGCGGAGATAGTGGGGGTGAGGAGAGGGGTGGAGCTGTAAATTTGAGTGTCATCGGAGTAGAGGTGATAGTTGAAGCCGTGGGAGTGTATGAGTTTGCCCAGGGAGGAGGTGTAGATGGAGAAAAGAAGGGGTCCAAGGACAGAGTCTTGGGGGACCCCAACAGAGAGGGGTAGGGGGAGGTGGCATCATTGTAGGTGACGCTGAAGGAGCGTCGGGATAGGTAAGATGAGAACCAGGAGAGAGCGGTGTCTCTGATGCCAAGGGAGAGTAGTTTGTTAAGGAGGAGGGGGTGGTCAACTGTGTCGAAGGCCACAGAGAGGTCCAGGAGAAGGAGGACAGAGTAGTCGCCCTTGGCTTTGGCGTTTAGTAGGTCGTTAGTGATTTTGAGGAGGGCAGTTTCAGTGGAGTGTAGGGGATGGAAGCCGGACTGTAGTGGGTCAAGGAGGTTATTGTCAGTAAGGTGGGCACTTAGGCGATCGTAGACTATGCGCTCAAGGAGCTTGGAGGTGAGTGGCAGCAGGGAGATGGGTCTGAGGTTGTTGGGGTCCGCGGGATCCAGGGAGGGCTTTTTGAGGATGGGGGTGATATGCGCGTGCTTTAGGGGGGAGGGGAATGCACCAGTAGAGAGGGAGAGATTGAAGATGTGGGTGAGGGAGCGGATGAGGGAAGAGGGGGGTGACCGGAGGAGTTGAGAGGGGATAGGGTCCAGGGGGCAGGTAGTGAGGCGGGCTTCTGAGAGGACCTTATCGACTTCCTCAGTGGTGACAGGGCTGAGGGAGTGCAGTGCAGGAGGGATTACGGTGGGCGGGGCCTTGGGAGAGGAGGGGGGCAGTGCGGTTGTGAGGGCAGAGGAGGGGGGAGATGAGGGGGTGACGGGGGTGGAGAGGCTAGGTGGGGAGGTAGATTGCGAGTTGACAATGTTCTTACGGATAGCGTCAATCTTGTTGTGGAAATGGGTGGCAATCTCGTGGGCGGTGAGTGAGGTACTGGGTGGAGGAGGGGGGGGAGAGCAGGGAGTTGAAGGTGAAGAAGAGTCGGCGAGGGCAGGAGGAGAGGGTGTTGATCAGGTTAACAAAGTAGGCCTGCTTGGCGGCGTGGAGGGAGGAGGTGTAAGTGAGGAAGGGAGATTTGTAGAGGGAGAATGCATGAGGGGACCTGGTTTTGCGCCACAGTCCCTCCAGTGCGCGACTGCGATGTTTGAGGCATTTAGTGCTGTCATTCTGCCAAGGTTGAAGCGGCATATATGAGTGTTGCCTTTCAGTGCCCATCAGTGATGCCTGTGAATGCCCATCTGTGCCACCTACCAGTGCCTCCTAATCAGTGCCCATCAGTGATGCCTGTGAATGCCCATCAGTGCCACCTACCAGTGCCTCCTAATCAGTGCCCATCAGTGATGCCTGTGAATGCCCATCAGTGCCACCTACCAGTGCCTCCTAATCAGTGCCCATCAGTGATGCCTGTGAATGCCCATCAGTGCCACCTACCAGTGCCTCCTAATCAGTGCCACCTACCAGTGCCTCCTAATCAGTGCCCATCAGTGCCATCTATCAGTGTCCATCAGTGCAGCCTATCAGTGCCCATCAGTGCAGCCTCATTAGCGCACATCAGTAAAGGAGAAAAATCACTTATTTACAAAATATTATAACAAAAACTAAGAAAAAACATTTTTTTTTCAAAATTTTCAGTTGTTTTTGGTTTGCTATGCAAAAAATTATAAAACCCAGAGGTGATTTAATACCACCAAAAGAAAGCTCTATCTGTCTCAAAAAAGTGATAAAAATATCATATGGGGACAGTGTTGCATGACCGCGCACTTGTCAATCAAAGTGTGACAGCGCTGAAAGCTGGAAATTGGCCTGGACAGGATCGGGGTATTATTATTATACAGGATCTATATAGCGCCAACGGTTTGCTCAGCACTTTACAATATAACGGGAGACAATACAGCAACAATACAGTTCAATACAAGAGGGATAGGAGGGCTCTGCTCCTCTGAGCTTACAATCTAGGAGGGCTGGGTGAATGGTACAATAGATAATAACTGTGGGGGATGGAGTGGTTGGAAGAGTAGAGGATTCCAGTAGCAGAGGGTGGGATAGGCTTCCCTGAAGAGATAGGTTTTCAGTGATCGCCTAAAGGTAAGTAGAGTAGGTGATAGTCTGATAGTTTGGGGTAGGGAGTTCCAGAGGATGGGTGACGCCCTGGAGAAGTCTTGCTATAGGGGTATAAGTGCCATGTAGGCGAGGGGTTAATAGCAAAAAGCCAAAAATATTGGGGTTTTTTTTCTCAATATTGTCGGTCTTTTTTAGTTTATAGTGCAAAAAATGAAAAACGCACAGGCTATCCAATACCACCGAAAGTAAGCTCTATTTGTGGGGAAAAAAGTCGTAAATTTCATTTAGGTGCAGCGTTGCATGACCGCGTAATTGTCAGTTAAAGTAACGCAGAGCCGTATCGCAAAAAATGGCCTGGTCAGGAAGAGAGGGAAATCCTCAGGAGGGCAAATGGTTAAAGATAAAATTGGTACAATGATGACAATTTAACATGGTTTCCTATAGAACACAGGGGCGGACTGACCATTTGAAAACTCGGGTACTGCCCGAGGGCCCGGGGTCAGTAGGGGGCCCTATGAGATGCCCCTGGTACCTTTTTTCATAGGCTTTTTTGAGTTTGGGCAAGAACACAGGGCCCCATGATCCCCTATTGCCCGGGGGCCCCATGAGTTGTCAGTCCGCCCCTGATAGAACACGTTCACATCTGTGCTTTTTTGGGCCGCTGTGTTTTTGGAAAGGGTCAGGACTTTTTAAAAAGCAAAAAGCAAAGTTTTTGCTTCAATAGATTTCAATGGAAAATCTGTGAAATGCATGGTAGTAAGTTTTTGCCACGTTTTTGCTGAGTTTTACATTTTTATTCTGCCCAGCAACAAAAAAATTTTATTTCAGTGCAGCGTTGCATGACCGCGCAATTGTCAGTTAAAGTAACGCAGCGCCGTATCGCAAAAAATGGCCTGGTCAGGAAGAGAGGGGTTAAATCATTTTGCGGGCAAGTGGTTAAAATAAAATGTTTTCTTTTTTTATTGATTGATTGATTCACATCTATGCTTTTTTGGGCCGCTGTGTTTTGGAAAGGGTCAGGACTTTTTAAAAAGCAAAAAGCAAAGTTTTTGCTTCAATAGATTTCAATGGAAAATCTGTGAAATGCATGGTAGTGAGTTTTTGCCACGTTTTTGCCACGTTTTACATTTTTATTCTGCCCAGCAACAAAAATTTTTTATTTCAGTGCAGCGTTGCATGACCGCGCAATTGTCAGTTAAAGTAACACAGAGCCTTATCGCAAAAAATGGCCTGGTCAGGAAGAGAGGGAAATCCTCAGGAGGGTAAATGGTTAAAGTTAAAATCGGTACAATGATGACAATTTAACATGGTTTCCTATAGAATACAGGGGCGGACTGACCATTTGGAAACTCGGGCACTGCCCGGGGTCAGTAGGGGGCCCCATGAGATGCCCCATGAGATGCCCCATGAGATGCCCCTGGTACCTTTTTCATAGGCTTTTTTGAGTTTGAGTTCGTTGCATGACCGCGCAATTGTCAGTTAAAGTAACGCAGCGCCGTATCGCAAAAAATGGCCTGGTCAGGAAGAGAGGGGGTAAATCATTTTGCGGGCAAGTGGTTAAAATAAAATGTTTTCTTTTTTTATTGATTGATTGATTGATTGATTGATTTTTTTTTAATACATGTAGTGCTGGGGCAAAGCAACATGCCTATGTTGCTCTTTTCTCCCAAGTCGAATGTGACAGTCTATCTTCCAATAACAACAATCTCCAAATCTTGAAGAATGAAGACGCCAAACAAATTACCGAAGCCTTAAAAAGAGACGAGAACATCTACCAAGGAAGTCAGTTGGTTTTGGCAACATTCAAGAGGGAGACGGGATATGACATTCATTCTGAATATCGTCTGTTGGACGCAACATCTAGCAACGGGATCTCCCCCATCCAGCAATTGGTGAATACTAATCAGAACGCAGCCTGCGCCATCTTCTACACTCTTAACTCCCCATGTGTGGGCAAGTGCGCCAACCCAGACAACGCCAGGAATATCATCAATAAACTTTCTGTCTTTAATAAATTTAACAAAGCATTTGTATACAGTAAATTATATGTTAAAGATGTCAGGGATAAAGGAAAAGACGACATTTGGGATGGATTGACGCAAGTTAATGGCAAGATGGATGTGTACCGCTGCTCTAACAGCGGATGCCTCAAATGCTTTGAAAAGGAGCAAAACAAACTGAAGAACAAAGACAACTGTCTTAAATAGATGAGCAGGAGTTACTGGTACCTGAAGAAAATTCAAACTGGCGGCCCTCAAGCTGTTGAGAAACTGCAAGTCCCATCATGCCACTGCCTTTGGCAGTCATGCTTGTAATTGTCAGTCTTGCAATGCCTCACGGGACTTGTAGCTTGCCAACAGCTGGAGGGCCGCCAGTTTGACACCCGAGTGCAGGGGCGGACTGACAATTCATGGGGCCCCCGGACAATAGGGGATCATGGGGCCCCTGTGTCCTCACCCACACTCAAACCACTCCCAAAAAAGCCTATGAAAGGTACCAGGGGCATCTCATGGGGCCCCCTACTGACCCCAGGCCCTCGGGCAGTGCACGAGTGTCCGAATGGTCAGTCCGCCCTTGCCCAAGTGTCTCGCATCTCTGAACGCTCAGCTTCATTCCAATTTTTTTTTTAGCTTTACAAACAGCGGGGAAGGTCTAGAACCTCTGTCTGGCCCTTACAGCTGTCTAGGTTCCTATTAGGGAGATTTCCTCTAATTTTGTGTTTTTCAACCGGGAAAGAGGAAGTAATGGCGAAATCTCCATTCTGAGGACAAAAGCAATAATAAAGAAAAAAAAGAAAAAAAACATACTGCTTCTACAGGGGTTAGACAAAAAATATGGAAATGCTTCATAGTTACATAGTTAGTCTGGCTGAAAAAAGACCATCCGGTTCAACCATTAAAAAAAAGTTATAATCCTATACCCACAGTTGATCCAGAGGAAGGCAAAAAAAACAGCAAAGCATGATCCAATTTGCTCCTGCAGGGAAAAATATCCTTCCAGATCCCCCGAGAGGCAATCAGATATTCCCTGGGTCAACTTTACCTATAAATATTAGTATCCAGTTATATAGTTACATAGTAAGTCTGGCTGAAAAAAAAGACAAAAGTCCATCCAGTTCAACCATCAAAAAAAAAAAAAAAAAGTTATGATTCTTTACCCACCATTGATCCAGAGGAAGGCAAAAAAACCCCCAGCAAAGCATGATCCAATTTGCTCCTGCAGGGAAAAAAATCCTTCCTAATCCCCCGAGAGGCAATCGGATATTCCCTGGATCAACTTTACCTATAAATGTTAGTATCCAGTTAAATAGTTACATAGTCTGGCTGAAAAAAGACAAAAGTCCATCCAGTTTAACAATTAAAAAAATAAAAGTTATAATCCTACACCCACAGTTGATATTCTATATACACAGTTATATTCTGTGTATCCTAGATTGTAAGCTCCAAGGATCAGGGCCCTCCTATCCCTCTTGTATTGAACTGTATTGTTGCTGTATTGTCTCCCGTTATATTGCAAAGCGCTGAGCAAACTTTTGGCGCTATATAAATCCTGTATAATAATAATAATCTATGATTTGCAGGTGTGAAAGTGATGACATGTTTGTTGTTCAAAGTGGAAGTGATGTAACATTTTTTTGCTTCTGCTGTGGGATGAGACACCTGGCTAAAAGGTGGGAAGCCTCACTTTCCTCATTTGCTGTGTGACTGCTAGGAATCATGTCAGAGCTTACTGAGCTCTGCTCTGTGAGGCTTTATTTACCCCTTTAAAAACATTCAGAAATTTTACGTATCTTTTAATTGGCTATTATAATTACATGCTTCTCTGATTGGCTCATTTTAAATTCCTCAATCTGAATATTAAAAGAGGCAATTACGAATATATACCCTATACTATGATGTCACCAATAGAGAAGAGGGGACGGGATGGCCGCGATCCCATAAATGTAGGCACATTTTTGTGTCCTCTTTTCAATCATTCTTTTGCTTCCGCTGTGTGATGAGACACCTAGCTAACAGGTGGGAAGCCTCACTTTCCTCATTCACTGCATACGTTGCTAGTAATACGGAGTCATGTCAGAGCTTACTGAGCTTCAAAGGGGGCAAATTGTTGATGTCGCTTAGCTGGTGCCTCTGTGACTGAAGTTGCCAATTTATTTGCCGTGTCACGAGGTGCCGTAACAAAGGTTATGATGACATATACAGTTTCCGGGAAAACGGCGTCCGATATGCATACGTGCGGTCGACATGGTCAACTGACCGACAGAGACGAAAGGACATTGCTCAGAATTGTGACCTGGAATAAGAAAACAACTGCTGTAAATGTGACTGCAGAGCTCAATCTCAGTCTTCACGGGACTCAGTCTTCACGGGACTCAGTCTTCATGGGAATCATTCTTCATGGGACTGAGATTGAGCTCTGCAGTCACTTTTGCAGCAGTTGTTTTCTTATTCCAGGTTACAATCCTGCGCAATGTCCTTTTTGTCTCTTTCGGTCAGTTGACCATGTTGACCGTGCTTATGCATATCGGATGCCGTTTTCCCGGAAACTGGATATGCCGTCATAACCTTTGATACGGCACCTCGAGACATGGTAAATAATTTCGAAATTTCAGTCACCAGCTAAGCGGCACCAACAATTTGCCCTCTTTGAAGCTCAGTAAGCTCTGACTTGACTCCTTATTACCAGCAACGTACGCAGTTAATGAGGAAAGTGAGGATTCCCAACTGTTAGCTGGGTGTCTCATCACACAGCGGAAGCAATATAATGTTTTATATATTTTCCGCTTTCAATGCAAAACGTGTCATCACTTTCATACCTGCAAATCATACAGTGTTTCCATTTTTTGTCGAACCCCTATATGTCCTGGAAAGGGAAATTGACTCTCACTTTCTGTTTACTCTGTATATATCAACCAAGCAGGAAGTGAATGAAAATACCCCCCCCCCCTCCAAAGATGAGGGTATTTGTGTAATCCTTTATATGTCTCATATATCGTCTTTGATTTTCCTGTCAAAAAATAAAAGTATAATCACTTCATGGCAAAGATGGACTTGGATCCTTTTATTTTTGTGTAATATATGGCTGAACATCTAAAAAAAGAGCTCACTGGGTCTCGATTCATTATCCTAAAGTGGTAACAATAAAACCCATTATATTGCAGCCTGTCAACTCCTAGATGGGGGGGCTGGGTATTGGTGTCACTGGGTTATTTGATTTCTTTATTTTCACCTGCTGATCTGCCTAGTAAGTCTACTTTTTAAACTTCATTTAACAGGCCAAGCTGTCTAGCAGTTAGAAGGTTGATACCAGGGCAGGGACAAGGCGGGGGACAGGAGGGAAAGTTGCCCTGGGTGCAGTGGTTTAGTGTGGGCTGGTGCATGGTATGTTCCCTTTGCGACAGCCTGCCAGGAGTAGTGACATCAGAAAGCCAGGAGAAGGTGCAGGCTGTGCTCTCTCCCCATCAGCTCCTCCTTCCTTCCACTGCAGCACTTTTGCATTTGTGCAAACACAGCTGTCGGGTTGATAATACAGGAACACCATCAGCTAAGAGCTGCAGGGTTGCACGTCCCCCTACTGCCATTTTACACCCTTAGCCACCTTGGCCACCTCCTTCCTAGACTGCTATTGTCTCAGTGGCAGAAAATGAGGGGAGAGGGTGTGTGAGCAAATCCTGCAATATCCAGATTTGACAGCACTTCTGTATTAACTGCTTACGTACCACCCTATAGCACAAATACTGCTACAGGGCAGCACGGGTGTGCAAAATCATATATACATATCATATCATATATATGTGTATGTATGTATATACATATACATATGTATATGTATATGTATGTATATGTATATACATATACATACATATATATACATATACATATATATATATATATATATATATATATATATATACACAAGCGTGATTTTGCAGTTCTGGGTAGGGCCTACCTGTGCAAACATATGCGGCCTTGGCTGTCAATCAGCGCGTCCCAGCTGATGATTTCTCACCCAGTGATCGCCGAGTATCTCCAACGGGGGGCGAGACCTGTGTGTAAACACAGATCTCTCCCCTGTCAGCTCCTGCACACTGCTTTGTATGGCTCTACAGTATGCAGTGAAGCACCAATACACCGCCCCCTAGTAAAACACTCCCATCACACAGTAAACCCTTTGATTGCCCCACATGTTAACCCCTTCCTGCCCAGTGCCATTAGTACAGTGTCGGTGCTTTTTATTAGTACTGATCAATGTATTGGTGTCACTGGGGGTGTCATTGACACCAAGTCAGTCCCCCCCAGTGTCAGAAGGCCCCAGGGTTTGGCTCTATCAGACTTGTTTTGGAGGCATACAGAGCAAGATCTAACATAGTCTTTACAATCCTTCATTAAATTTGGCCACCAGAAGGAACGGGAAACCAAATTTGAGGTCTTGTGGATACCAAAGTGACCCACTAAAGGATGATTATGGCACCTTTGGCAGACTAAGGACATGGCTAACTGGAACCATGTCCTGTGGTCTGATGAGAACAAGATAAACTGATTTGGTTTAGATGGCGTCAAGCGTATGTGGTGGCAACCAGGTGAGGATTACAAAGACAAGTCTGTCTTGCCTACAGTAAAGCATATGTCACGGAGAAGTACTTATCTGAGCCCAAAAGCCTACACGGCGAAGAGGAATGTTGACTCACTCAGTCAGCCATTAGGATTGGAGCGTTGATCCGGATGGGGATCAGGGTCATCCAGGGGTGGTTGATCAGTTGCAGGTGAGGATACTGGGGTTCCTGGTGGACAAGGAGAGTCACCGCTTGCACTGGGCACTCTTAGTGACAACCAAGCTGGGGAGCAGAGTAGGTGGAGGCTGTCTATATGGTGTTGAACCTCTCCAAGATCAGTGTCCAGATATGTTCAGTTCTGGAATGTGAAACTGAGCTTGAAAGGAAAGCCCCATTGGTAAGGAATGTGATGGCATTACAGAATTTGCAAAGCTGGCTTCATCTAATCATGCTTAGTTATGGTAGAGGGGGTCACATCTGCAAAGCCCAGGAAGGATAAAGTGGGCTTGTGCCTTTGGGCTTGCTTAATGACTTTTCTGGTGCAAAAGTAGAGGAATTTAACAATGATGTCCCTTGGAGGACCCGAGGTTGGTTTGTGGACAAGCGGCCTGTGTATATGCTCAAATTCAAGGTGCTCTATAGGAATCGCCGGGATCAATTCCTGGATGCATGCAGTCACTTGTGGATTGAAGGTCATTGATGTGTTTGGGAACGCCACAGAATCCCAGATTAGACTGTCTGGACCAGTTTTCAAGGTCTATCATTTTGTAATGCAGAGTGGCATTTTTAAAACCTAAGAGCCTCAAGCTCCTTTTTACATTTCTTAAGGGCAGCAGTGTGGTCATCCATACTGGCCTCCAGATCTGATGCTCTTTGCCCCATTTCTCAGATCTCTGTGAGAAAGAGATCTGTAATTTGCTTGGAGGTGTGCTGGACAGCCTTGTGAAGCATGCTATTTTTCTGCTGCAGAATATCATTGTAATCTGTAGGATCCCTGTGTGATAAGGGAGAACAAGCATGGCTATCTGCTTTATCCTCCCCACAGGAGTCAGTGTGGGCAGCCTGGAGAGGGAACGATGTAGTGTAGGTGTGATAGGAGTTGCCTATAAGTGCCTCCTCATCAGTGTCTTCTATCAGTGCTCATCAATGCCCCCTATCAGTGGCCATCAGTACCGCCTCATCAGTGCTGCATCATCAGTGCCCATCAGTGTCGCCTCATCAGTGCAACCTATCAGTGCCCATCAATGCAGCTTATCAGCGCACATCAGTGAAGGAGAAATATTACTTAAATACCACCAAAAGAAAGAACTATCTGGCTAAAAAAAAAAAGATAAAAATGTCATATTGGTACAGCGTTTCAAGACCGCGCAATTGTCATTGTGAGATAGCGCTGAAAGTCATCATCCAACATAGACGTTAGGATCTGAATCCTATTAAGGCCATTGGGGAGCTAAATTGTAGGGATCAGTTGTGGCCATTTTCTGGGATGCTAGTCAAGGAATTGTAAAACAAAGGGTATGGGAAGCTGGGCAGTGACCTGGGGGCATGTATCAATTGAACAAATTGTTAGAATTCATACTTCAGTGGGCAGGGGGTGTTTTCAGACAGCCTAAAGGACAACTTTGGAGATACAAAAATTCTGTCCTGTTTCACAGAACATTACAGTTCTCAGGGACAGAATTAAAGACACTTTATCGTGGCATCATATACTGTAATTTGCATCTGTAATTATTTTTTTTACATTACATCATTAATCAGCTTACATACAGCATCAGCAGGAGCAGCAGCCCAATATGGTTGACTTCCACAAGAAAAAGATATATTGAGTAGTTTTTCCAAGGACAACATTTTTTGGGGGGTTGGCAGTGAGGGACCATTACTGTGTGCTGGAAGTAGCAGCAATAATATAGCTAAAATCTAACACCATCAGCTTCATATAAATTGCCAACCCAGAGCACACCAAAACATGTTAAACTCACAAACCTACATTCTATAGATGAAGCAGTTGTTAAGGTAAACTACAAAAATACAGGGCCATGTTTCAAAGACAACAGCCAAACATATAAAAGTGGCTAGAGAATATATAAACAGTTTGACTGAGTTTTGAGGCAGCAATGTAAGAGAGAGAGAGATAAGTTAATTTTTTTTTAAGAAATAACAGATTCTGAAATTTCAAAAACAGCAGCCATAAATATCATATAGGCTTGCATTACATTGTGATGGAAACCTATATAATACTGTACTTGTCCACAATGTTGGGGGAAAAGATGAGGCATATGTTTTTTCTAAAAGAAATTGTTTATTTTGCCACAATCAGGAGCCAGAAATATTTTACTTACAGGAGCCAGAAATATTTTACTTACACGCTGCACACGTGTAAGTGTTTTTACTAGGCCACAATGCAAGACAGAGAGACTTAGCAGGTCTTATATTTAAAGTGTTACTAAACCCACAACAGTAAAATCAATCTGTATATGCAGTAAAGAATGCTTGTTATACTCACTATGGAACCTAAGAGGTTAATCCTCTGCAATCCGTTAACGGGGCTGTTAGAAAAACAGAAAAAAAACCCCACATCATCCTTCATTACCTCATCCAACCAGGCAGAGGATCTTTGGAAAAAATGTTTAAAAATATTTTTTAAAGTGGGGGATGGGAGTGGGGGGAGTTGCTGGAGGAGAGAACAGAATGATGGGTGGTATAAAAATCTATATCTCCACTTTAAGGCTTAAATACCAGTGTATGATTTGCTTGGAAAGGTGCTACGTAGTGGTCTACAAATTGCAACTTTCAATCAGGCATTTGCCTAGTGATTATGTTTCCTTGTTGTGTTCTCCGCTTTTTTTTTTGTTTTATCTTTTTTGTGTTCCTGCTGTCCTTCCAGGGACCTGCTTTCTAACTGTGGATACTTTTCTGAATGTTCAATTTCCTGTCCTTCCCTTTGGCTTTTTTAATTTTGTTCTCGAAGAAGCTGCCCTGTGCCCAAGTGGGGCATACCTGCTGATTCTGATTAGCTAGGCCCATAAGGGAGTTTGGTCAGGTGATGACCTCCTAATTGGTCTTGAATGTTCCTCATTAACCTTGTCATTGCCAAGTTCCAGTATTCTTTACTCCTCTCTCAGGCTACCTTACTCCTCGTATTTCCTAGTCTCAGTTTGTGTAGACCTTGCTGCTTCTTTGAAGCTGTTTGCTCTTGACCTATAAAAGGTGTCCAGATCTGACTTTTTTGTCCTGACCAAGCTTTTCTCTTGCATGTCCTAACCCTTGTTATGTTTCTGCTCAAGGTCTTGGTTTGGATGCTCACATTTTATTACCCCCAATAAAAAATATTAAGACACCCTCACTGGAGAACTGCCTTCTTGTAAAGACCAGATAATCCACTTAACTGAGTACTAATGCATGTGTAAAAAGTGTATCTGAAAGGTGAATGCTAAGGATTAGGTACCATAGTTGTCACCTGATCTCAGCAAAGGCTTGGCCCCGCTCTTGGAGCTTAACCTCCCTGGCGGTATTCCAGAGTGTAGCTCGGGGTAAAGTTTCAGTACCAAAAGCGGTAACCCCGAGCTACACTCGGGCTTACCATGCGGTGTTACACAGGGATTCCCTACAGCCCTTACCTTGTCCTGCGCTCCCGCGATGCATCCCCTGCAGCGTCCCTGGCCATCTCCTCCGGCCGATGCCGGCATCTGGCTTCCGTGTTCTGGTCCCTGTGACGTTGGGACGTACGGGCGCCGGAACCGGCGGCAAATTTGAAAATTTTTTTAAAAACGATTATTTCATAGCAAAACATTCCTGTATCAAAGCATTTCACATACATTTTGTGCCGAGTGCTTTGTCCGGCGCCCTGCCTGCATTTTGACTGTTCTTTCTGCCTAGAAACTTAGAAAAGTCCACGGCGTCCAAAAAGCGTCCCTTTAGGTGAAAATCGGTTTTAGACCAGCTAGAGAACAGCGATAGTAAATCAGAACTACTTGCAGAATTGAGTGATAATGATTCGTGGGGGAGATTCGTCATCAGACACTGAAAACGATTTTGCGACTTTGCTCAGTGATGTGCGAACATTGCGCTATATTTCAAATTTCAGTGTTTTTGGTTTGATTATATTATTGAATTAAATTTATTATTATATTATTATTTTTTATGAGTATTAAATTATAATTTATGATTTCGTGTTTCAAGTTTTATCATATCCGGAATGTTTACTAGACTCTTGTTCGGACAGATTTCAGGGAGTTATTCCTAAATTACAGGCCTACAATAAAAAAAAAATACATATTTTCATGCAAAAAAATGGTACCGCTTTTGGTACAAAATTCCTGACATAATCATACCACCAGGGAGGTTAAAGTATAGCTAAAAGGTAAAAGTTTTTTAGATTTGGATAAAGTGGGGGAGTTGCTATAGCCCGTCAGGGTGACAGGATGACTAGGTGTCCCAGTCATGGAGATTCATGAATTTTTGTGGTTGCCAGTGCCACCAGCAATGAAAGTGATGTTAAAGCTAAAATTGTAGCTGACACCAAAACAGGGATAGAGTGTAAATCTTCCAAAGGATACATTTGTTCCTCAGAAAACTGACTAACAGGACAAAAAAATTAAGAAATAACTAATGAATGACACATAGATAGCAAAAGGAAAAAGCAGGTTTAACTCTCTCCTACTGTATTCAAAATGTAAAAAAAATGGGTATAAGATATACTTAGAGTTTACACTTTTAAAAGTACCGTGATATGGGGGTAGTTAACTCACATGGTAGATGACTTTTTTACAGTGAGTTCACAGCAGACAGGAACTATAGTTAAGGGCCCTGTAGCCCATTTTTATTAAAAACAAAACAAAAGTCCCACATAAAGATTCCAACACAGGGGTTCTTCTCCAGCAAAAATAGAAATACTGGGACATTCTAGCCCACCATGCTACTCCTGAATGCCTGTGCTCCTTTATGCTGGTCACCCAGACCCCAGCTTCTTCAATGCAAACGACTTCACTCTAAATCACACAGCTTGAAGCTTCTTGGATGCACAGAGCATCTCTTGCAGACAATCATGCTTTGGCTTGCCCCATATAGCATCCCTGACTCAAGGAGAGACTGGAGTCCTCCTGACTCCTGGACAAGACCTCCTTTTTCTCTTGGGTGGAACCCTGAGGTTTTCCAAAACCTTTATTATAAGTCCTTTGTACACCTGGGCACACACCCAGTTGGTCCTCCACAAAACTCAGACACTGGGTTGGAGAGTCCATCCCACCCACGTCTCTTTGGAAACTCCAAACTACAGAGCCCCATCCTAAAATACTAAAATCCAGAGAAAGATGTAAAATCAGTTTTCTGCACTCATAATAGACTCTTAGGGGTTTATTTACTAAAGCTGGAGAGTCCAAAATCAGACTCCCTTCTGCATAGAAACCAATCAGCTTCCAGGTTTCATTGCCAAAGCTTCATTGAACAAGCTGAGGTTAGAAGCTGATTGGTTTCTATGCGGAATGGACTCTGATTTTGCACTCTTCAGCTTTAGTAAATAAACCCCTTAGTCTTGCACCCTGTGTCCTTTTCTTGATCAATTCCACAGTGACACAGCCTTGTACTGCCACAATACTTTGTTTTTTTTTTTTTTTAAAGCAATGATAAAGTTTAAGACTTCTTAGTAAGTGTTAATCAATTCCCAAACATGAAAAAATAATTTTCCGTAAGGACAGATAAGACTTTGGGGAACTAAACATCAAACACTCATTAGACTCTGAATACTGGAATAAAAACCTCCTCTAATCCATGTATTATTACACTAATGTGCAATCTACAGGAAGACACTGATCTCATGATATCTTTTCTTGAAATATCAAGACAAAATGGACCGATTATGAGCAGCTCTATTATTATTACTATTTTCCTAATCATTATTTTTATTAGTATTTCATGTTAAAAGTAAAACGAGCTGAATAGAAAGGTACATTTAAGCATTTTGTATCATTTTCTATCTATTTCTATAATATTGAAAGATAGTCTGTAAACTAATAATTTGTTATTCACAATAAAATATCTTGATGTCATTTTAAAAATGCATTGCTCAATTTTTTTGAATTGTCATATAGTGTTATGATGGAGCTTGTAAAATGACTTATTTACAAGTAGAACGAATTTTTCTTTATATATCAAAATATATCAAAAAGACTTTTCTTTTTCAAATACAAAACACATACAAGTGTCCAATATAACAACTAAATACCCCAATGTCTTAAACACCACACACAAAAGTGAATTTTCTTCTTTCAAATAAATATCTTTCTTATTCCATGACGTTTCCAGTGACCATAAACCTCAAAGAAAAACAAACTCACAATAGTGTTATATCCTTTAACATATAATAATATGTGCCACACACTGTGCAACTGAAAAAAAAAAAAATGTATTACTTCCACAAATTTAAATGTATATCCAAAATCTCAAATGTGATCTCAAACGTGATGTTTTAAATTAAATTTAAATCAAATTTAAAAACGTGATACACTCAAATCGTGTCCACTGCAACAAATCCGTGAAAAAAAATATTTTTTTTGTGTGTATGACCACACTCTCTATACAATAGTGATACCCTTAAACCCTTTTCAACCACAAAAATACTCCAACTCGTGTAGTAGTGGATAATTACCCTATGGTTATATCACACGGGCATATCACAGATATGGGAAAACATCTTTCTTCATAATCTTATAGATTTTTCTTCCATTTTCCTCATGGACAAATCAGCAATTAGATATGGCAGATCAAAATGCAAAAACCAATTTATTTAGTAACTTACATTCAGATTTGAAAAGAGCAGCTCCTCATGTTAAACAAGATCAAACAAGGGAACAGTAACCACATGTTCCCACTTTCAAAATGGCTGCAATCACACTTCCGGTTTGATGTCGATGTGTCAGGGTCACGTGTCTCTGACGCGTTTCGTCACTTCCTTTGACTTTTTCTGAAGGGTCAAAGGAATAAAAAAGATATTTATTTGAAAGAAGAAAATTGACTTTTGTGTGTGGTGTCTAAGACATTGGGGTATTTAGTTGTTATATTGGACACTTGTATGTTTTTTGTATTTGAAAAAGAAAAGTCTTTTTGATATATTTTGATTAACTTTCAAGGGTGGAAGTGAATTACTTTTCTTTAAGATTGGGATTTATGTAGTGGTGCTGATTGATAAATATATATTACTTTATATATCATTTCAAATAAAATGGATGACAATAAGGTAGCCTATACATGCCCTAGTGGTTGCAAGTAAACCTATAAACGTGAGCATCTCTTGTGATGAGAAATGATCACTGAGGTTAATTGGTGAGATTCGAACTGTCTATGGCCGGCTTTATGTTCCCTCCAAAAAAGATGTACTAATGAGGAGCTGAGTTAGGGTTCATGTACACTGCAGCTGATAAACTCACATTCAGGAGCAGGGGCGGACTGACAACTCATGGGGCTCCCGGGCAATAAGGGATCATGGGACCCCTGTGTCCTCGCCCACACCCAAAAAAAGCCTATGACAAAGCCAATAAAAAAAAAAAAGCCAATGAAAGGTACCTTTCAGTGAGGCATCTCATGGGGTCCCCTACTGACCCTGGGCCCTCGGGCAGTGCCCGAGTGCTCGAATGGTCAGTCCACCCCTGTTCAGGAGCTTTTCTGCATTTTTTTTTAGCAGCCCCTGAACTCTCCCTAATGTTTTCCAATGTGTCCATGTACACCTCGTCGTTTACAGTCGTTTACAGGCAGTTGAGTTTACAGTTGTTTTTTTGAACGCACCAAACTTGCTTTCAGGAGTAGCTTTTATCAGCGTTTCAAGCGCCAAATGCTTGTAAGCGCGGCTAAACGCGGCTAAACGCGGCTAACCGCGTTTATAAGCGTTTGTGTTTAGAAGCGTTTTTTAACTGTTCCATGTCCAGATGCTGTCCAGAGCCTTTTTTCATCATCAGAAATGCATGCAAAGCTTTTTCCATGTATCCGAATGGACCTGGTACACCAGCGCAGTCAGTTCCAGATTTTGCGTGAAGGAAAAAATGGTAAAACGTGCCGCATTATGCTCATGATGGGATCCATAGTGAATACAACCAGAAAAGACAGGTCATCTCAACAAATACTGCTCTCTCTTCTTCTGCTCTCTCTATTTCTCTCAAAATGTCCGAAATGGTTACTTTTTTACTGTTTTTCAGTGCATTCTGGGCATTTTGGAAAGTCTCCTGAGGTCATCTTTAAAAAACGCTTCTAACCGCAAACGCACATAAATGCGCATAAACGCGGCATGCAAACACGGCTAAACAGACGTCTTTTAACCTACGTTTTCCAGCAGTTTCCATCATTCAGAAGTGTTCTCCAAATGTTCCGTGTACATGGAGCATTATGCTAACTACAGGGGATGGGGAAATTATTCAATGCTGGATGAGATTTAGATTTGAATAGATGGAATAGGTAGGCTCACCAATCTGGATGGCCCCATCCAATTCTATGAGAGAGGTTTATATCAAGTTGGGCCTTGGATGGAGAGAAATACTAAGATTATCATAGGGCCCCCAATGCTATATATCTGATATCAGACATCTCTTTGGTACCAGGGGCGGACTGACTATTTGGAAACTCGGGCACTGCCTGAAGGCCTTGGGTCAGTAGGGGGCCCCATAAGATGCCCCTGGTAACCTTTTCATAGGCTTTTTTGAGTTTGGGCAAGGACACAGGGGCCCCATGATCCCCTATTTTGCATTAGCGTTTAGCTGCGTTTTTGCACATTTGCATTTCTTTTGCTTTT
Organism: Staurois parvus; assembly: GCF_062004578.1. Lineage (NCBI taxonomy): Eukaryota > Metazoa > Chordata > Amphibia > Anura > Ranidae > Staurois > Staurois parvus. The sequence goes on along the minus strand of NW_028318656.1, from coordinate 1,343,656 downwards.
TTTTTACCCCCCACATTTTTTCTCAAAAAAAGTCCAAAAACGCCAGTTTTACTGTGTTTTACCGCATTCTACAGCATTTTACCGCGTTTTACCATGTATTTCAACGTTAGAGCATTTTTACAGCTAAAAAACTCCTCTAAAAACCACTAGTTCTAGTTTTTTTTTCATCCAAAAAACACCCCTGCCAAAAAATGCTGATAAACGTCTAGGTGTGCATAGACACATAGGATAACATGCTGGGGAGTTTACTGGCTGTAGAAAAAAACACCAAAAGCCAAAAACAGCCGCTGTAAAAATGTCCAGTGTGCATTAGGGCTTAATATCATGTAATAGTATGTTCTATAATTCCTATGTTTATTTGTTTTTCCCTTTTTTTGCAACTAGATAGATTGCTGTTTGTTAGCTTTAGACGTTCATACTATTTATCAATACATTTCTGTTGTTGTGTTGAAGCTTTCACTCATGATCAAAAACTTTCATTTACCAAATCAGGTCAGAGAGATAATAAATCTCAAAATATAAACTGTGGGTAATGTACATATACTGTATATATATATATATATATACACACACACACCGGGTACACCTGTTCAATTGCTTGGTAACACAAATTGCTAATCAGCCAATCACATGGCAGCAACTCAATGCGTTTAGGCATCTAGACGTGGTGAAGACGACTTGCTGAAGGCCAAACTGAGCATATAAATTGGGAAGAAAGGAGACTTTGAACGTGACATGGTTGTTGGTGCCAGACGGGCTGGTCTGAGTATTTTAAAAACTGCTGATCTACTGGCATTTTCATGCACAACCATCTCAGGGGTTGATTTACTAAAGGCAAATAGACTTTGCACCATACAAGGTGCAGTTGTACTCTGCAAGTGCAATTGCTCCAGAGCTTTGTAAATGAAATAAAGATTCACTTTGCAAGGAATACCCAATCATATGCAATGGAAATTGAAAAAAAAAGTACTTTTGGCTTGCACATGATTGGATGATGGAAGTCAGCATAGTGTCTGTTTATTTACTAAGCTGTGGAGCAACTGCACTTGCAGAGTGCAACTGCACTTGTAAAGTGCACAGTCTATTTGCCTTTAGTAGATCAACCCATCAGAGTTTACAGAGAATGGTCTGAAAAAGAGAAAATATCCAGAGCGACAGTTGTGTGGACGAAAATGCCTTGTTGATGTCAGAGGTCAGAGGAGAATGGGCAGACTGGTTCAGCCATGACATTCAGATGGTAGGGTCAGAATTTGGTGTAAACAACATGAAAGCATGAATCCATCCTGCCTTGTATCAATGGTTCAGGCTGGTGGTGGTTTAGTGGTGTGGGAGAGATTTTCTTGGCACTATCAAGGTGAACCTAATAAAGTGGCCAGTGAGTGTATATTGTATATTTAAACTGTATACACTGTAATACTTTTTTTTCTGAACTGAGGTATGTTTTAATACTGACTTTTTGAAAAGTGGTGGCTTGTCCATAACTTTCTGGTTTTCCTCCTAGTCTGCTTGTGGCATTTATAGTCTAATTACCTCTAACTGACTATATCAGTTTGCTACTCTTCCTTCATAGAGGAGAGGAGGAGAGGATAGAAGGGGTGAAGGAGAGGATAGAACGGGTGAAGGAGAGGATGGAAGGGGAAAAGTTGTGGAGCAGAGAGAAGGGCAGAAGGAGAGGATAGAAGGGGAGAAGGAGAGGAGAAAAGAGGAGAAGGAGAGGAGAAAAGAGGAGAAGGAGAGGAGCAGAGAGAAGGGCAGAAGGAGAGGACAGAACGGATGAAGGAGAGGATAGAAAGGGTAAAGGAGAGGATAGAACGGGTGAAGGAGAGGATGGAAGGGGAAAAGTTGAAGAGCAGAGAGAAGGGCAGAAGGAAAGGATAGAACGGGTGAAGGAGAGGATAGAAGGGGAGAAGGAGAAGATAGAAAGGGAGAAGGAAAGGAGAAAAGAGGAGAAGGAAAGGATGGAAGAGGAGAAGGAGAGGAGAACAGAGGA